>NC_138513.1:36979581-37588991 GCF_964252035.2 Podarcis erhardii
CTAGTGCTTTAGGACAGGGGTAGGCAACCTAAGGCCCGGGGGTCAGATGCGGCTCAATTACCTTCTCAATCCGGCCCGCGGACGGTCCAGGAATCAGCATGTTTTTACGTGACTAGAATGTGTCCTTCTATTTAAAATGCATTTCTGGGTTTTTTGTGGGGCCTGCCTGGTGTTTTTACATGAGTAGAATGTGTGCTTTTATTTAAAATGCATCTCTGGGTTATTTGTGGGGCATAGGAATTCATTCAAAAAAATTTTTTTCCAAAATATAGTCTGGCCCACCACATGGTCTGAGGGACGGTGGACCAGCCCACAGCTGAAAAAGGTTGCTGACCCCGGGTCTTGACTGAAAGGGCACGTGTGACAAGACCCCTGGTCTACCTGGTGCACAGTGGCATGACTGCATGTAGCTCGTTGCGATGGAAGTGCTGAGCACATGCAGTGTTGTCCTGTTAATTGGGACAGATGGACAGGCCATGCCCTGCTTCCTCATAGTGTCATTCAGTAATCTTTTTTAAATAAAAAAAAATGGGCTAGGGTTGGTGTTCCGCCCATACACTTGCCCTAGAATCCAAATAACAGGCTTTCAGAAACTAAAAAAGGTAAAGGTAAACGACCCCTGACAAACGACTCTGGGGTTGTGGTACTCATCTTGCTTTACTGGCCAAGGGAGCCAACGTTTGTCCACAGACAGTTCTTCTGGGTCATGTGGCCAGCATGACTAAGCCGCTTCTGGTGAAACCAGAGCAGGGCACGGAAACACCATTTACCTTCCTGCCACAGTGATACCTATTTATCTACTTGCACTGGTGTGCTTTCGAACTGCTAGGTTGGCAAGAGATGGGACAGAGCAACAGGAGGTCATCTTGTTGCGGGGATTCGAACCGCTGAACTTCCGACCGGCAAGCCCAAGACTCACTGGTTTACACCACAGTGCCACCCACGTCCCCAGTGTTATACACACACACATATATAGCTAACATAGTGTAGTTTTAGCTTTTCAGTAAAAGTCCAAAGGGCGCCCACTCTATATAGGTGAGAAACAGCTGGAAAAGTCCTGCCCACAACTCCTTTTTTTTAAAACAAGGCATGTTACATATATGCAATTAGGGAACTAATTGCATATTTTGTAGCATTGTTATATGTATTATATATAATGACGGTTGAACAGCTTTTCATGTTCAAAGGACTATATCCCAGTTTCCATTTGTTCCTTGTTAATTATAATTTCTATTAAACTCTTTAGTTAGCCCAAGACGACATATTTATTCTAAAAGGAGCTGTGAGCATTGATTTCCTGTAGGTGCTACAAAGCACAGTTGTTAAGTTTTTAATTCAGCTCAAAGCTCTGTATTTGTGTGTATGTGTATGCTGTACTCGCAATTTTGAGGCTGCTCTTTTGTAAGCATTTCCTTAAAATCCAAGGTATTCAATCAACACAGAAAGAAAGGCAGAAATTATCCAACAAGCATGTATAAAACCAGAAGTTTGCCAAGGGTTCCTTTTCCAAAACAAAGTTACTCAATGATTTCATGCTAATAGAGCAATAGCTGAAAGGTTATGAAAAAGGCAGTGTTGGGGAACGCTGCCAGGACTTCTTAAAAAACAAAACCATAAACTGCCACCTTCTGCTGCCCTGGAGAGAGAGATTGATACCGCATGGTGGAAAACAGGCTCTTCGAATACAACCTTCATCAATTTATCCTTCAGCAGTATCTCCCCTTATCTTGGCATACAAGGAGTTTACATTAGAGTGATCCACACAACCTCCTTACGTGCACATGGGATGAACAGAATTGCACCTGCAGCCAGCATGTTTGATGCCTGTGTGAAGGGGACAGGTCTGCATGGTGACTGATCCTGAACTCTCCCAGGATTCCCACTCACGTCAAGGATTCATTCAGTGTGCATCTGTACACTTGCATGGCCCTTTCACACAGATGCCAGGCATGCAGGCTGTTGTGTGAACGGCCAATGTGCATGTTGGTGCTCAGGGAAAGGGCCAGTAGTAAGTGCATTCCCACTCCCACATCACATACATGAACAGGTGAGTTTGGGCGGGGTGTGTGTGTGTGAGAGAGAGAGAGAGAGAGAGGGAGAGAGAGAACCTCCGTATAGTTTCTTAAAGTGTTAGGAACAAGCTACAAGCAAAGTGGACACTCGGGTTGCGAACGTGATCCATGCAGAGTGCACATTCGCAACCCGCAGCATTCGCAACCCGTGCCTGCTCATGCACGGGTTGCAATTTGGCGCTCCTGCGCATGTGCAAAGCGCAATTTAGTGCTTTTGCGCATGTGCGACCGCCAAAACCCAGAAGTAAACCATTCTGGTACTTCTGAGTTTCATCGGTCCACAACCTGAAAAAATGCAACCAGAAGCGGCTGTAACCCGAGGTATGACTGTACCGTACTTTTGCGTGTATAAGACAAGGGTTTTTTTTTACTTTAAAATAAGGTTAAAAATCTGGGGGCATCTTATACATGGATAGTGCATATGCCCATTTTCTAAATTTGGGGGTCCCCAAAAGTAGGGGCCGTCTTATACACAGGAAAATACGGTAGGTCGAGAACCTTGGAATATAAACAATGCAATGCAAACACTGAAAGCCAGCAGTTTTTCAAGTACAGGGGAAAACACAAGTTCTCTTTCATGCTATAACTGGCTCTTATTCATTTTGTTCTTTGATGTTCATGGGGCAGGGGCAGGAGAGAGAGAAAAGGTAACTAAAGTCATTCCTGCATGAAACTCAAGAGTTACCATATACTTGGTTCCAAGGAGAGATCTCTTTGAGAGTTTCTGTCCCCCGTTTTACTCAGAAAGTAATCAAGCTAGAGCAGAAAGTGTATAATAAGCCATTCCATCTTGTTGATTCAGTTTCCTATATTCTCATTGCAGACAGAAGGGGCTGCCAGTTCTAGCAAATATTCCCCCAAAGGAGATTGCAGGTAGCCCAGGGCTACTTTAGGATAGACAAAGTATTCAAGCAAACTGGGCTGCCACCGTGTTTTTGGCAGAGAGAAAAATCTTGTTCAAAAATATCTAATTAAAGTGGCCGAGTACCACCTGAACAATTTTATCTGAAGAAGTGTGCATGCACACGAAAGCTTATACCAAGAACTAACTTGGTTAGTCTCTAAGGTGCTACTTTAGATGTTGGGAAAGATGGAGGGCACAAGGAGAAGGGGACAACAGAGGACGAGATGGTTGGACAGTGTTCTCGAAGCTACGAACATGAGTTTGACCAAAGTGCGGGAGGCAATGGAAGACGGGAGTGCCTGGCGTGCTCTGGTCCATGGGGTCATGAAGAGTCGGACACGACTAAATGACTGAACAACAACAAAGGTGCTACTGGACAATATATATATATATATATATATATATATATATATATATATATATATTGCATTTTATCTTCATTTTTGTTGTAGCCTGATTCAGGCTAAAACATGACCATACCTCATTCACCTGAATTTCTCTCTCTTTAAAATATTTAATATGCTGCCTTTCAGCCTGACACAACGTCTGAAGCTGCTGAAAAATCAAATTAATGCTATTCCACTGTTTAAAACATACGATTGTGTTCTGAAGTCTACTTTCTCAGACCCTCCAAGTGCCCCTATTTTCCAGGGACAGTCCCAGATTTACAGAAGCCGTCCTGGTTTCTGATTTGATCCTGGAATGTTCCGCTTTTCCTTGGGACGCTCCTATTTCCATCGGAGAAATGTTGGAGGGTATGTATACATAAAACTATTGTTAGAAACATGATTAAAAATGCTTTTGGGCTTCCCATCTGGTTGGCCACTGTGAGAACAGGACAGTGGACTAGATAGAGCCACTGGCCTGATGTAAAGATAAAATCAATAAAAGTTTTAAAACAAACAAAAGTTTTCAACAGGCATCTGAAACAATACAGCCAAGGCATCTGCAATGTAAATAGGCAAGACATAATAGAGACTTCCTAGTTGAGGCTTAACAGAGATTTACTAGAAATAGGCAGATTATTTGTTTTTGCTTCTGACCGTTTGGATAATAAGTGGCTAGTCATCATCAGACTAAAAGGGCATTCAACCTGCCGCCTCTTTGCTTGCACACCAGATGTTACACCTTTCTTGTATTGACCTAGAGGCACAGACTTGTGGGAAAACTGGTGTAAACGCTAATGAATCACTCCTCAAATTGTAGCTCTCCTGTTGCTATAGCTCAGGCCTCAAACATGCCTGAGTCAAAAGTCACATGTGCACTTGACATGGTGATTTACTTGAGTTCCTGCATAGCCCTTAGCTCTTCATATTAGTCCTGTTGCTAAGAGCTTTAATACAATGTTGGTTTGGTCAAAGTTTACATTACACAGTTGGAGCTATTCTTCTCGCTGATAATATTACAAGTGGATTAGTATTTGCTTCAGGCAAATTCCCGCCTTCCTATACCCGTACCTGCCATCTGTATGCCGCTCCCAGAATTCAAACACTTGAAGCAATAACATGGACATGCTAATCTATTGTAAATAAATACCTGCACAGGGTGGAGGTAAGAATTACCTAGTAAATTAGGAACTGAGGTGTAAAATAGTGTATTAACTGTGTAATCTTGTGCACATATAATCAGAAGTAAGCCCCACCTAGAAGTTTCATGGAGAGACTGGAAAGGCTGAGATGGAATAATGCATTGCTCTTCAAATTCTCCCTTTGTAATATGTAAGTAAGAATAATGACACAAAGGTAGGGGTGTATACCAGACCAATCAAACCAAATATGACTGTTACATATTGCATTTTTAATATGCTGCCATTATATATGAAAAATATTAAAGTTGGTTTTTTTTTTTCCAAAAGAGAAGTAAGCACCACTGGGTTGCTCCCAGGTTGGTGGGCACAGTATAGGTAAAGGTAAAGGGACCCCTGACCATTAGGTCCAGTCGCGGACGACTCTGGGGTTGCAGCGCTCATCTCGCTTTACTGGCCGAGGGAGCCGGCATACAGCTTCTGGGTCATGTGGCCAGCATGAATAAGCCGCTTTTGGCGAACCAGAGCAGCGCACGGAAACGCCGTTTACCTTCCCGCTGGAGTGGTACCTATTTATCTACTTGCACTTTGACGTGCTTTTGAACTGCTAGGTTGGCAGGAGCAGGGACTGAGCAACGGGAGATCACCCCATGGCGGGGATTCAAACCGCCAGCCTTCTGATCAGCAAGTCCTAGGCTCTGTGGTTTAACCCACAGGACCACCCGCATCCCTGGGCACAGTATAGATTAAGAAAATTCCCCAACACCCTTAAGATTCCTACAGGGGAAAAAACTCTCTCCCCTCCAAATATCCCTTCCCTTCTCCCTCGCCCACAAAGCTTTAAATTAGGCTCTCTTGCTGATCAAGGGGCTCTCCATAGAAACAGTTAAAAGAGAACTCCATAGGAACAAATCAGCATTTCTATAAAGAGTTTAAAGAAAAGAGATTTGGTAAGATTAATTTAAAGGACCCCTTTTTGAATCATTCCAAGTGACATAAAGAACGCAGTGCTAATGAACACGGCTGTTATCAAACTGTGAACAACCATTGCACATCCATTTATTTTAATTATTACACACACCTAAGAAACCCATTATTTTTCTCTCTAACTTGGTCTTGATTAGGTTATTAGGATAATCGCTAAGATGAAGCATCTCTGGGAGAAGTGTCTTTCTGACACAGGTCTTCCGTTCCTGTTCTAAAAGGCAGCAATAGTGAGAATTAGGAGCAGGAATATACTGCAGTGCAACTTCATAATGTGAGTGTTTGCAGTATTCTTATAAGGTAAAGGTAAAGGGACCCCTGACCATTAGGTCCACTTGTGGCCAACTCTGGAGTTGCGGCGCTCATCTCGCTTTATTGGCTGAGGGAGCTGGCCTATAGCTTCCAGGTCATGTGTCCAGCATGACTAAGCCACTTCTGGCAAACCAGAGCAGCACACGGAAACGCTGTTTACCTTCCCGCTGGAGCGGTACCTATTTATCTACTTGCACTTTGACGTGCTTTCAAACTGCTAGGTTGGCAGGAGCAGGGACCGAGCAACGGGAGCTCACCCCGTTGCAGGGATTCGAACCGCCGACCTTCTGATCGGCAAGCCCTAGGCTCTGTGGTTTAACCCACAGCACCACCTGCGTCCCTAGTGTTCTTATAGTCAAGTGTAAATTTGAGGAATCCCCCTCTGTGCTACCTGCAATTTGTTGCGTAACTAGAACAGCTGACATGCCATTAGATATTTGATGCTATTGATGATAGCAACCCCACCGAATTCCAAGTAAATGCAAAGGGGCTTGATAACAATAGGAATAAAACCACGAGATAAAACAATGGAATGACCTGTGTCAATAACAAGCTATATGGGCACTAAAACTATGGGGTTTACAGCAAAGATTCGAGGTAAAGGTTATTTTAAAGCTCTGGTTTAGACAAGTTGTCTATCTAAGGAAGTTCCAGATGTATTGGGGTTGCCCTGTAGAGGTCCATTTAGAACAGGCTTCCTCAACCTCGGCCCTCCAGATGCTTCGAGACTACAATTCCCATCATCCCTGACCACTGGGCCTGCTAGCTAGGGATCATGGGAGTTGTAGGCCAAAAACATCTGGAGGGCCAAGGCTGAGGAAGCCTGATTCAGAGGCATTAGCTGAGATTGCCTACAAACAGGAAGTAAGGCAGCTGTAGAACGGCATAGAAAGGAGAAACTGATAAGGCAGAATTTTTGCAAGGTGTGCTAAGTCTAAACTGAGCTGCCGTTCCCCAAGGCTCTTTGTTTTAGTAGCAACAGAGTAACACAGTGCCCTCCCCCCCCCCCCAATGTTTCTGTGTTTGCCATTGGGATTTGTCTTGAGTAGGCTGCACTTGGTGCGATATGATGAGATCAGTGGGTTGAAGCCCCTCTGATCTTGGAGTATTTACCTACAAACAAATGTGCAATTTTCAGCAGCTGAAAATAGATTCTCCACCCCCACAAGCACACAGCTGCTTGACAAGCACCCAACCAACCACTGTATGGTAAACATTAAAAATGACCTATTTATATATATAGTTATAGTGTGTGAGAGAGAGAGTCTGTGTCAGGAAATAAAGGAATTGGATATTTCTATACCCAAACACTATACAGTGGTACCTCAGGTTAAGAACTTAATTCGTTCTGGAGAGCCGTTCTTAACCTGAAACTGTTTTAACCTGAGGTGCCACTTTAGCTAATGGAGCCTCCTATTGCCGCTGCACCGCCGCCACACAATTTCTGTTCTCACCCTGAAGCAAAGTTCTTAACCTGAGGTACTATTTCTGGGTTAGCTGAGTCTGTAACCTGAAGCGTCTGTAACCTGAAGAGTCTGTAACCCGACGTACCACTGTAAAGGTAAAGGGACCCCTAACCGTTAGGTCCGGTCACAGACGACTCTGGGGTTGCGGCGCTCATCTCGCTTTACTGGCCGAGGGAGCCAGCGTACAGCTTCCGGGTCATGTGGCCAGCATGACTAAACCGCTTCTGGCAAACGAGAGCAGCACACGGAAATGCCGTTTACCTTCCCGCCGGAACGGTACCTATTTATCTACTTGCAGTTTGTGCTTTCAAACTGCTAGGTGGGCAGGAGCAGGGACCAAGCAACGGGAGCTCACCCCGTTGCGGGGATTCAAACCGCTGACCTTCTGATCAGCAAGCCCTAGGCTCTGTGGTTTAACCCACAGCGCCACCCGCATCTCTATAGCCAAACACTATACATGATGGTTTGTGGTGTGTGGGTGTGTCATGTTTCCCTAAATTCCAGGGTGCCAGATCCTCCCCATAATTCCTGGATTTAGTAAAAGTTGGAATTGATCAAGGCTTGATTAAACTTTGCCCAACATGGAACCCCCTGCATTTAGTTATGCTAACTAGGGTTTCACCTTTGAATGATGTCAGCGGGGGGAGGGTGTCCTTGAGGTTGGTTAGCAGTGAAGAAGAGAAGGAGGAGCAGAACTCCAAATGAGCTGGAGATGACAGGCTGGAACAGAGAGACACAAGAGGATGCCTTACTGATGTCCTTTGAATCCAGCCAGGCCCTCATAGGATGTGAATGCTCTGCATTTCCTCTACCTAGGTGCAGGTTGCATAAATGCGTAAAATAAAACCTCATATCAAAGACACCACTGTGTCTGCCATGCCTAATTTCTGTAGGAAATTCTGGGTAAGTTCCTGGGACCTCTGGAACCTCACACCACTTGGAAGTATGGGTGGCACGTAACAATATCTATATACTGTGAAAAAGACAAGATAAATTGCTCTGTCCACATCAGCTGCAGGGCAGAAGGAAAGTAGTTAGATGTGTAATATACAAAGGCTGCCTAAACATACGTACACTGAACACAGTGGGCCTTACTTCCAAGTAAGCATGCATTGCATTGCACTGTAAGTATCTTGTTTTCAGCATCCGGACAGACTTTCGCAGCCGTCGTCTTTGAGATGGACTTTCACCAATGTTTGAAACATTCAGGTTTCGCAGCTAAAAACGTGGCTATTTATTACTGACAATGCAGGTATAAGTTTAATAAGGCCCCGACTTCAAGTGTATCAATTAATTAACCAGATTTCTTACTCAGTGAGGCTGAAAGCACTACTTCACCCTACCTAAATCCCACATATTAGAAAACAACTGTTGTTTAAAGCTATTAACTTCATGGTAACTAGCAGATACAAATTACTGTTCCCAGGATTCTATTGGGGGGAAGCCATGCAATAGAAGCACATGACATGGATGTGACTCCCGTAGACAGGGATCAGGGACAAGGATGGGATAAGTAAGACTATACAGTCGTACCCTGGTTGCCGAAAGCCTTGGAACTCGTATGTTTCGGCTCCTGAATGATTGAAAACCAAAAGTGAGTGTTCCAGTTTCCAAACGATTTTTGGAAGCTGAACATCCGGCGTGGCTTCCTGCAGCCAATCAGAAGCCATGTCTTGGTATTTGAACAGTTCCGGAAGTCAAACGGGCTCCCTTAACGCATTCTGTTTGAGAGCCAAGGTACAACTGTACCTGGTAAATAAAGACATTTGGAGGTTTGGAGCCATCTTTTTGGCATGCTTTTTCGGCTGTTCTCCCCCATACCAAGAAAGGGATTTCCATATCACTGTTTTGGTTTTGTCAAAAACTGTTGTCATGCTTCTATTCCACAATTTATTTCTACCTCATTATTTCAAAACAGAACCCGTGTCAGAGGTTTGGAGGTTTCTTGGGGTTTTTTTGAGCCTTAGTAGATGCTTCTTTGCATAACCTTTGTTCCCGCCAGCTGAGGCTCGTTTTTTTATCAAAAGACCACATCAGCTTGCTTGTTGTTAGAGAGTTATCAAAGCCCAGATCAGGCTCACATTAGCAAAGATAAGTCTCTGCATTGTACTACTGAAGTCTGTTTTAAGGCTCTGCTAGAAATCAGTGTCATATTAAATTACTTGCTTTGTTTAAGGGCTGTATTTAATGCTTTCACATCAACAGGAGCATACAATTAATGTATACTCTGTGAGTGTTTGTGTGTATACACACACACACACACACACCCCTATAAAGTGGAGGTACATAGTGGGGTCATAGGTGAAACTCAGCAGATTCCATAGCCTGCTAGCATTCTGGACCTTAGCATGGGATAAGCATTTTGCTGAGTAGGTTGTAAAGCACTGGCTCATTGGAAATAGTGCCTTGCACACATTGTCTTCACAATGCAGGGGTGCTGGTGGCACTGTGGTCTAAACCACTGAGCCTCTTGGGCTTGGCGATTAGAAGGTCGACGATTCGAATCCCCACAACGGAGTGAGCTCCCGTTGCTCTGTCCCAGCTCCTGACAACCTAGCAGTTTGAAAGCACACCAGTGCAAGTAGATAAATAAGTACTGCTGTGACGGGAAGGTAAATGGCGTTTCCGTGCGTGCTCTGGCGTGTTCCATTGTGCCAGAAGCTGTTTACGCTGGCCACATGACCCAGAAAGCTGTCTGTGAACAAACGCCAGCTACCTCAGCCTGAAAGCGAGATGAGCTCCACAACCCCATAGTTGCCTTTTACTGGACTTAACCGTCCAGGGGTCCTTTACCCATTTTTTTACCTTCACTATGCTCTTCTTCTGTGCTTCTTCTATCACAGAATGTGTGGACAGGAACATCTATTAGAAGCTGCTAAGTTTCTTATTTACACTCTTGAGCAGCTTCTGTTACACCTAAAACACAGGCAGATATATGCTGGTTTTTCTCTTCCATCCGGCTGTTGCATAATGCACTGGAAGTGAACATTTTATCTGGACTATTGCTAAAATAGGGTAATTGGTGGGGGAAGGACCAGTCAAGCCTCTGTTTCAGGTGAAGATGAAGCAACAGACACATAACCAGGTGATGTACAGGCAGCCATAGAACTCTTGATGAGATTTTTATTTTTATTTTTGGAAGCAAATATTATTATATACTTCAGGTGTATTGGTAATCATCTGGAAATAATGCTAAAGTGTACTGCTCATCAGAGTCAGTGTGATAATTTTGCTGTTATTAAGATTCCAACTGAGACAAATCCTTCCTTGGCATGGGATCCTTTGGCACAAAAATCCTTTGTGCACTTAGGCTCAGCTCAGTGCTGCAATTAGGTGATTTTAGACAGAGGACTGAAAAGTCTAGTGGGGACCTGCCTCTTTAGATAGCAATGAGTATCCATTACTTCTTGCAAAAGGTGGCAATCTGTGCTGCACTTGCTTCTGGATAGGGCCCTAGAGTGCTGCCCGCAAGCCCGATCCTGATTGCACCACTTGCTCCCATTTGTACAAAGGAAAAATAGTATGGTTTCGGAAATGACTGCAAAGCACTTTGTGCACTAATAATACTAACATTGCATTGTTCAGATATCGCCTCTCTTATCTCCTGTGCTCTGGTAACTTGTTCTCATGCGTTTATCCGTCAGTAAACATTTCTAGTCTACAGATAGCAAATTCTCTATAAGTGACTCCAGAGTACAGTGGTACCTTGGTTTGCAACCGCTTTGGATTACAACCATGTCAAACCCGGAAGTGTGTGTCCCTTTTTTGGGATTACAACCAATTTTTTGGGGGGAGGCCCCATTGTCGAAAGCGCACCTTGGGTTACAACCTGTTTTGGTTTACAACCGGACCTCCGGAACGGATTGTGGTTGTAAACCAAGGTACCACTGTACTTAACCATGCATATGGATTGCATCCTTCAGGGTTCAGAGTTATTCACCTGCACTCCATATTATTTATTAAAACCACGTGATGCTCTCATCCAGCCCTGGGTTAGAGCTCATAACCACCTAAGTCTATCAGCTGCAGCTTTCAATGCCTCCCGTTATGTTTTATTTCCCCAAATTAGCTTGAGAAGTTGTGGCTATTGTCCTCTGCACTAGCCTGGCATGCTGGTGTAGCACATTAGATGAATCTGTAATTAGGATGCATGACTGAAGTATCATAGTGACCTGGCTTGCACTCTTACTTGAAAAGTTCATTATAAAAAATAAGGTAAATGGGCCCCTTCTTTCATTCTGACTGCACAGCTATAAAAGGGTGATTGCATCTGCTGCATTCCTCCCCCCCCCCCATCTTTTTGCAAGCATTGGACTGCTGGAGGAAAGAACAACCCTGCAATTTAAGAATGCCAGATGGCTACCTAGAGGTACAATTTAAAAAGAACTGCAAGAGAGCTATAGTTCTTGTGTTGAATTTCAGCAAACTGAAATGCAGCACAGCAAAACGCTTCCTGCTGGAATAATTGTCGTGATATGTTTAAAGAAAGCTACATTAAGCCTCGTCAACTTGAGAAAAGTGATGGCTATACAAATAATGTCTGAAATGTCCTACTGGGGGAAAACACAGGATAGCTCCTTCCCACTACTAACCCTCCCCACACCCCAAGGCAATTTATTTGTTGTTGTCTAAAAGTAAAGAGCCCTCAGCACTCGAATCACAAAGCACAGACTGTGGGAAGTGCATTACTTCTGCAATGAGATTGTCGAGAGGGGGGCGGAAAAAACCTCAAGGAGGTTGAGCTACACTTCGAACATGGGATTAAACCCCACAAGCTACCTTGCATAACCCTCCATCTGTTGCTGGACTGCCAGCTCCCATGATCCCTGAGCACTGCCCATTATGACTGGGACTGATGGAAGCTGCTATCCGACAACTTTGGTTAGTCACCCCTTCATTATCGGACGTGCGGGTCCTGGCTCCTTCATCTCAAATACAGTGGTACCTCAGGTTAAGTACTTAATTCTTTCCGCAGGTCCGTTCTTAACCTGAAACTGTTCTTAACCTGAAGACCACTTTAGCTAATGGGGCCTCCTGCTGCCGCCGCGCCACCGGAGCACGATTTCTGTTCTCATCCTGAAGCAAAGTTCTTAACCTGAAGCACTATTTCTGGGTTAGCAGAGTCTGTAACCTGAAGTGTATGTAACCCGAGGTACCACTGTACTGAGTGCAGCATTGCATGCCTAAACATTAAGGGGGACAGATCCAGAACAGATGACAAGCAATAGATGGTCCAGAGCAGGGGTCGGCAAGGTTTACCTCGCCTGGGCTGGTTCAGTCTAGTAGAGATTCCTTCGTGGGCATGAGATTTCTGGCATCTGCATCTGCGCAGATGCGATTTCCAGCGTCTGCGCAGACACGGTTTCCAGCTACTGCACATGCGCATATGCGATTTCCCGCACCACGGAAGCGAGCCCCTGTGCCGTGCTGTGCCAGTTTAGCGCATACGAGGACTTGCTGAGCGGGCGGTTTGGTTCGAGGGCGGCTCATGGGCCAGTTAAGCAACCCCCGTAGACCGCTTGTGGCCCATGGACCTTAGGTTGCCGCCCCCTGGTCCATCGTTCAACCCGGACAGTGAAATCCAGCGCCACGGGCCTTCTGGTGGTTCCCTCATTGCGAGAAGTGAGGTTACAGGGAACCAGACAGAGGGCCTTCTCGGTAGTGGCGCCCACCCTGTGGAATGCCCTCCCTTCAGATGTGAAGGAAATAAGTAGCTATCTTATCTTTAAAAGACATCTGAAGGCAGCCCTGTTTAGGGAAGTTTTTAATATTTAATGCTGTATTGTTTTTAACACTCGATTGGAAGCCGCCCAGAGTGGCTGGGGAAACTAAGCCAGATGGGCGGGGTATAAATAATAAATTATTATTATTACAGAATCTTAACTTCTGTGCTCACGTATGCATGGAGGAGGATCACACCTATCGACCTTAGGCCCTTGGCATCGACAACATCCACATGCACAAGCCTCTGAGCACAAGCCTATGAGTAGCTCCTCACTGCATCATCTATCATCTATGCCTTCCAATGCTGCAATGCTTATTTGGCCTATGCAACACAGATTCCTATGTAGATATAAAAGCCCAGAAAGGAAGTCTGGTATGGTGAAGATGTAAAAGCAGCAGCCACAAAGTATAACCCCCTTCTTACAACAGTAAATAATTATTATTAATAATATAATTGTTATTGTTATTATAGCCCGCCTTTTCCCCAGACTCAAGGCGGCTTACTCAAAACAATGTAGATAAAATGCATAAAACTAAAAACATACAGAAACAAATAGGATTAAAACATAAAACAAATCTATTAAAACACAGTAAAAATCACACACACACACACACACACACACACTATGAAAAGCCCTTTCCTTAAAAAACAAGCAAACCAGTCAGTTCCCAAAAGCCTATCGGAATAAAACAGTCTCCACCTGCCAATGGTTTCAAAACTGAGGCCAGGCTCCTCATATTTAGAAAAAGCATGTGGCATAGCTCTCCCGGGGGCACTGTACCACTTCCGAATGCCGGCAAGGAAAAACCATGTTCAGCTTGCCCATCCACACATTAAAGGCTCCATGCGCACAGACAATTAGTATGCGCAGGGAGAAAGCTAGGTGTTAACCCTCCCCCATCATATGCTAGCTCCCAATAAGCAAAGGGGACCTGGTGTGATAAAACTGACAGCCATGGAGACCTCTATCCGTATTCCAAAATTGTAAATCCCTGGAGGACTGTACTGTGTGTGTCTGCTTGTTACTAAATGTAGATTAGCCCTGAGATGTAATTGTAGATCAACGCTTTTATGCAGACTCCATGCTGCCTTATGTTTCACATTTGCCTGACAGCATCCCCGTGCGAAAATTGCCACAATTATAAAATGCATTTGCCACATCAGTAAGAAGCCTTGGTTATTCATATTAACTTTGCCAGGGCAATCTTGCGACCAGAAATCCTCCTGGGTAGTCAGCCCTTGCCATTTACTCTCTCCCACCATGTGTGCCGTGCACGTACTGTTATTTTGCTGGCTTTGGAAGTGCGTTTTTCATGCAAAACATGATGACGTCTGCAGTTGTCGTTTTGCATGTGGGCGCTCCTTTACTATTCAAACTTGCATGTTAAAAAGCCAGTGACGTGCTCCAGTTTCTTATACAGTGGTACCTCGGGTTAAGTACTTAATTCGTTCCGGAGGTCCATTCTTAACCTGAAACTGTTCTTACCCTGAAGCACCACTTTAGCTAATGGGGCCTCCTGCTGCTGCCGCGCCGTCGGAGCACGATTTCTGTTCTCATCCTGAAGCAAAGTTCTAACCTGAAGCACTATTTCTGGGTTAGCGGAGTGTGTAACCTGAAGCATATGTAACCTGAAGCGTATGTAACCCGAGGTACCACTGTATTGAAATGTGCAATCTACCTTTCAAAAGAAAGAAACTAAATAGGTTCGAAATGGTTCAGATTCTTTTAAACTAATACAATCTTATAAAAAAGGGCTGCAGTTTCCTAAAAATGAGAAGTGGTTAGTGTTTTCCAAGCAAGTGCTGCATTAATCCTTGGCCAACCCAGAAGTGGATTGGGTTGTTCTACAATCATGCCCACACTCTCACATGTGCACACCAGATGTCATCAGCACACAGGCAGACAGAGGAGGAGGGGTGGGGGATAATTCCCACCTCTGAGCTAATCAAATGCTCAATCTTATGACCAGGAAGAGGGTGATCTTCCTGGAACAACTGCTCCCTGCCTTGCAGGCCTTTCCCCACCTGGCCTGGGAGGCTTGGGCTCTGACTGACTCCAGCTACAAAAGCTGAGGTTGCTGAACAGATTCTTGGGCTGGGGTGTTGATTGGGGGAGCGGGGTTGCTGCCATTTTTGAAATTGTTCAGATCTTTAGATTACGCTTCTGGGAAATGATATATAATGAGCTGAAAAAGGTATTTAAGTATACCTTCACTAAGAAACCAGAGGCCTTCCTTCTGGGTATTGTCGGCCAGAAGGTGTTAAAGAAGGACCGAACATTCTTTATGTATGCAACAACGGCAGCAAGGATACTCATCGCAAAAAACTGGAAAACTCAAGATCTACCCACACTGGAAGAGTGGCAGATGCAGCTGATGGACTATATGCAACTGGCCGAGATGACTGGCAGAATCCGTGATCTGGGAGAAGAGAAGATGGAGGAAGACTGGGAGAAATTCAAGATGTATCTACAAAAACATTGTAATTTGGTTGAATGTTAAGAAGGATGCTAGATTATAAAAAATTGGCCACCACTAAATTAGATTTAAATTTGATGATAAGTGAGACTAAAGAAAATATAAAATTTTTTGGAAGAAGTGCTAGATTATATTTGAATGAGTGGACATGAGATTGTAAACAAGTTGATAATTTGTTTGGAAAAAACTTTTAACGATGTATATGGGAACGGGAGACGCGAGGGAGTCCAAAGAAGTGATGAAATTATGTTTGTGATAGAAGTAAGATTGTTTATTATTTGTGCATTTATATTTAAAAACTTTAATAAATATTTATTAAAAAAAAAAAAGATCTTTAGATTACGATTTATGTGGAAGTTGTTTAATGTGGTTGTGTACTTTTGGCTGTTTAATTTATTGCTTATGACTACTTTAGGTAAGTTTGTAATTATGCAAAAATAATAATAATCATGTTGTAATCCGCCTTGAGAATGGTTTTAACTATGGAAAGGTGCCGTACAAATAAAATTATGTATATATCTAGATCAGGATGATGTGCTTTGCCCACCCCAGAATTATGTGCACTTTTTAAAAAAAGGTTGCCGCTGCCAGAATCACTAGAGTGGCATGGAGCACACCCATAGCCCAAACGAGGGGTTAGTTACCTTTGCTATACACTTAGCAAGAAACAAGTCTCATTGAAGTCAGGGGGGCATACAGAATTGTACTATTAACCAAGTGAAACTTAAACACAGCACTGAGAAGCAGCTGTGTTATTCTTTTAAGCCTGTCACCAAAAATAGGCACTTTGCAAAGTGCATCTAGACATTCTTGTTTTCCCTAGCACATGCTAAACTGCGCAAACTCCTGCATGGCGTCTGCACATCTGAAACGCGCACTCCGTTTACACCGCTTTTTAACCAGTGCTGTTTTTCTAGAAAAAGAGGTGTTGGAGCTCATCTCCCTTGTTCTCTTAGAATGGCAATGGTGCCCACCTAAGAGGTGCAGGAGCTGAGCTCTGTCTGGAAAAAAAGCCCCTTTAAAAATAATATTTATATTTGCTTGGTTTTGCTCATTACAGGGAGGTTCTGTACACTCAGTCAGTAGAGCACGAGGCTCCCAATTTCAGGGTTGTAGGTTCATTGGGGATTGGACTTGGTGACCCCCATGGTCCCTTCCAAATCTATACATTTTAATGTTTCTTCATTTTACTTTGAAGTAATGCCAACTGGCTTCAGTGGGACTTTACTCCTGGGTGGTGTGCGCATAGGACTGCGGCCTTCATGTCCCCTCAGAAGCAAGTCCCATTGAACTGAATGGCCCTCAGTCAATATCTGCAGCCTAAACAGCTCTTGTTACAGGGTAATAACTGACAGGCTCAGAGCAACATTTCCTGCCATGTCAGGCCAGGGGTGCCAACTTGAATAAATTACGGGGTGGGGGTGGGGAGTGGTAGGCAGTGCCAGATTACCAAATAGGCAGAGTAGGCATCTTCCTATGGGCCTATGGGCCTTTCAGGGGCCCCTCAAAACGGATCAAAATAATATTGTGTAATAAAATTAGTGAGTTAAAATTGTTGGGTTGGTAAAAATCAAAAACGTATTAGGAGATCATTTGCAGGTAACATGCTGTGCATTTTAAATTACACGTTGAAAGAAAATTATATGAAAATGACGTACCGTTGGTATTTAACTCCTGGTAAATTAGCAAAAATGGATAAAACAGGGTCAAATGTATGCTGGAAATGTAAGGAAAAAGAAGGCACCTTTTGTCATATGTGGTAGGAATGTAAGGTAGTAAAAGAATTTTGGGAAATGATATATAATGAGCTGGAAAAAATGTTTAAAATAACATTTTCTTAAAAAACACAACCCCCCGAAGCATTTCTTTTAGGAATTCTAGGTGCGGAAATCCCAAAGGAGCAGAAAAGATTATTTATGTATGCGACCACAGCTGCACGGATGTTATTGGCCCAGAGATGGAAAGAAGATAACGTCCCACCAGAGAAGAAAGGCAGATCAATTGATGGGTTATGCCGAAATGGCTGAAATGACCAGAAGAATCAGAAAGACCAAAATTTTAATAAGGAATTGAGGGGGGGGGGGGAATTATAACTTATCTTAAAAACCATTGTAAACAGTTAAGGTTGTTGGAATGTCACCTGTCGTTTAATGTAGGATTGGAATGTCACCTGTCGTTTAATGGCGAATTTTGGACACAATGGAGTGGTAAAATATTTTGGATTACTGTATCATAAAAGATGCAGGAGGAAACGATTAACAATAGGACCCACAAAGAGGAAGAGGGAAGTCCATGCCATTCTTTGGAATCTTGTTTTTTATGTGGCATACTGGATATGTGACTATAAAATTTTAATCTGAAAAAAATCAAATAAATAAATTTATTTGAAAAAGGAGACCATTTGCAAGATTTCGACTTCCTAGGGGGGGTCCTCCACAGGGTTTAATCCGGTACTGTCCCCAGGTAAGCCCTGCCCCACAACACACACAATTTGAATGGCAATGCTTATCAACTTTTTCAAAATATTCCATAAGGGAGCTCGTCGCCCCCTAGTAATCGGGGGCAAAAACCTGAGGCGAAGAGGGCGCAGAGGACGCCACTTCAGGGCTTGGCGCGCGCGCGCGCGCTACCGGGTATCTCCTTCCCTTCTCCCCCGCCAGCCAGCCAGCCCGCGCGCCCCGCGCCCCCCTCCCGGGACCCGGCTGCCGCCTCAGGCCTCGCCCCCTCCCCGCGCGCCCGGCTCCTTAGCTCTGCCCCCTGGAGTCCCGGCGACGGGCTTCCTCACAGGCGCTGCACAAAAGCCGCCGCTTCCCCCTCAGGCGCTTCGTCCCCGGGCTGTTGCGCCGCCTTCGCCGCGCGCAATTCGCCTCAGGCGGGCAGCACCGAGTCTGGCCTGACTTTGCCGGGAGCGGAGGCGCCCTGGCTGGGGCGTCGGCCCTCCTCCGGGAGCCGAAGCGACGATGGAGCAGCAGCAGCCGCCGAACCACGAGCCGCACCGCCAGCCGGCGCAGGAGCGCTCGCGCTCGCACACCGTCACCACCACCGCCAGCAGCTCCTTCACGGCCAACTGGTCGTCCGCTTCCAGCACGCTCGCCTACGACCGAGAGTTCCTGAGGACGCTGCCCGGGATCCTCATGGTGGCCGAGATTGTAAGTAGCCCAAGCTGAGGAGCAGCAGCAGCGCGTCTCGCTTGCTCCCCAGGAAACGTGAGCTGCGCAGGAGAAGCTGCCGCCGCCGCCGCCACATCCCGCGCTCGCTGGGACCGATCCCAACCCGGACCTCCCCGTTTATCCGGGAGGGAGCCCCATTGAGTTCAATAGCGCTTACTTCCGAGTAGACACGGTTGCGATTTCCGCTCTTCTTCTTGTCCACATCCCCCTGGCCAGTGCATTTCTCTCTCTCTCTCTCTCTCTCTCTCTCTCAATACTAATTTTTATTAGTTTTCCAAATTTTAGCAAATCTATCCAAATTATTAAATTTAATACATTTTTTTTAAAAAAAAGTAATTATAATTAGGTTTCCGCTCCTGTTACAAATGCTTCCTGATGTTGCCACTTCATTCTTCTAGCCAATGCATAGCTCTTCCCCCGCCCCCAGGCAGAAGGGTTCAGTTCCCAGGGCAGGTGTAAAGTAGAAAATGCAATAAAATCAAATATGTGAAGCCTCTCTCGCATGGAATTGGCTCTGCCCCCGGAGTGTTTTGGAACGGGATGTGTTTATAAAATAAAGCTGGGGTGCGAGGGAGAGAGATCCATCCCTGCACTCCTCTGGAACTTGGAACATTTCATAGAATCTGAGTGGGAAGGGATCTCTGAGGGTCATCTAGTCCAACCCCCTGCAACGCAGGAATCTTTTTGCCCAATGTGGGGCTCGAACCCATAACCCTGAGATTTATAGTTTCATGCTCTGCCGACTGAGCTATCCACGTGTGTGGCTTGTAGTGGAAGAGAGAAGAAAATGACTTTATACATGCTCAGAGGCATGCCCATTGCTTTAAAAGTGCCAAGACTTGAGCATGGTAAGCTAGTCAAAAACCCTGCACCAATTAATAAGAACTGATTTAGACATAACTGAACAGGTGTAAGGCTCCTTTGGATGTTTGCGACGTGGAAATAGGATACGACTCCCTGGGCGGTTTTTCATTGTAACTCCATGCTGTGAGCAACCCCCTAAAGGGAAGAAGAAAACAGGGGTGGAAGAAGGAGAGGGAGTCATGCATTAAGATCATTTTAACTGCTAAGGGACCTCAATTCCTTTATTTTGTTAGGAGAGATCTGGAAGATACAGGAGTAATACTGATGGTTGCTTTCAAATCTGCTAAAGAACAGTTTCCTCTCTCCATTTCTGTTTCTTACCTGAGCTTTGTTCTGTGCTTGTTCTCCACTGGCTTCTTAACACGTCTCTCTCAGCTTGTTGCAAATTCATTCAAGCTTAACAGATCACTTGGATAGCAGAGAGTTAGACAAAGAGCCTATGCCCTGGAGTGGGGGGGGGGGCTCATTTTTTTCCAGCTACCTGAATAATAGGCTTTTTCGGAAGCTCCTTGGGGCCATTTCCTCTGGTTGTTGTTTTTTGTGTTATTGAAATGGAGGCGCTAAAGTGGTTGTACGCTGGACAGGTTATTGTTGCCCTTAATAGGTCAATTGAGGCGAGATTAGAATCCTGGTGTCAGGTGAATCCTGAATAACTCAAGCTGGGCTGGCTCGGCACATTGACAACCGTCTTTTATCTCCTGTAAGCATTTCAGTACCTATAGTCAGTATGGCATTCTGTTAAGCCTTTGGTAGTGAAGAGGAAGAAAACTGCCCAGGAATGTGCCTAACAGCCTAGATATCCACTCCCAAGAATGTGCGCTGTAGGAGAGCCCAGAGATGGGAGAGTAGAGGTGTCTTGAACAACTCCCATGATCAAAGTGTATAGTATAGTATTATACTATAAAAGGTGAAGGTAAAAGTACTCTTGAGTGTTAGGTCCAGTCACGGACGACTCGGGGGTTGTGGTGCTCATCTCGCTTTATTGGCCGAGGGAGCTGGCGTACAGCTTCTGGGTCATGTGGCCAGCATGACTAAGCCGCTTCTGACGAACCAGAGCAGTGCATGGAAACGCCATTTACCTTCCCGCCGGAGCGGTACCTATTTATCTACTTGCACTTCGTGCTTTCAAACTGCTTGGTTGGCAGGAGCAGGGACCAAGCAACAGGAGCTCACCCCGGCGCAGGGATTCGAACCGCTGACCTTCTGATCGGCAAGTCCTAGGCTCTGTGGTTTAACCCACAGCACCACCCGCGTCCCTTATATACTTATATACCTTATATACTATACTGTGGTATAATCCACTGAGCTTCTTGGGCTTGGCGATTGGAAGGTCGGCGGTTCAACTCCCTGCAACAGGGTGAGCTCCCGTTACTCTGTCCCAGCTCCTGCCAACGTAGCAGTTTGAAAGCACACCAGTGCAAGTAGATAAATAGGTACTGCTGCAGTGAGAAGGTAAATCGCATTTCCGTACACTCTGGTTTCTGTCACAATGTCCCGTTGCACCAGAAGCGGTTTAGTCACACTGGCCACATGACACAGTATGCTGTGGACAAACACCGACTCTCTCGGCCTGAAAGTGAGATGAGCGCCGCAACCCCATAGTTGCCTTTGACTGGACATAACCATCCAGGAGTCCATTACCTTTTACCTTAGTATAGTATAGTGAATTGGAAGTAGACTACAGCAGCAGGTGTTTATGTTACCCATCTTTTCTTTAATTTTTTTAAAAAGAAAAATATTTATACGCTGCCTTTCTGTATTGAGCAGGTAGCCTGAAGCACAACCCAACAACAGAAAGGTTTTTAAATTGTAATACAGTGGTACCTTGGTTTACGAACTTAATCCGTTCTGGAAGTCCATTCTTAAACCAAAGCATTCTTAAACCAAGGCATACTTTCCCATAGCAGTGGGGGGCCTCAATTTACAAATGGAACATGTTCTGCTTCCAAGGCAAAGTTCACAAACCACAACACCTACTTCCGGGTTTGCAGCGTTCTTATTCCAAGTTGTTCATAAACTAAGCTGTTCTTAAACCAAGGTACCACTGTACAGGCAACTCACCTTTGACGCGGGAGTTACGTTCTGAGGCACCACATGTTTTAAGTCAAATTGCCTATATTACAGTGGTACCTTGGGTTAAGAAGTTAATTCGTTCTGGAGGTCTGTTCTTAACCTGAACTGTTCTTAACCTGGTTTTGTTTTGCATTAAAGTACCGGTAGTTGAGAGGGACGTGGGTGGCGCTGTGGGTTAAACCACAGAGCCTAGGACTTGCCAATCAGAAGGTTGGCAGTTCGAATCCCCGTGAGCTCCCATTGCTCAGTCCCTGCTCCTGCCAACCTAGCAGTTCGAAAGCATGTCAAAGTGCAAGTAGATAAATAGGTACCTCTCCAGTAGGAAGGTGAACAGCGTTTTGGTGCGCTGCTTTGGTTCACCAGAAGTGGCTTAGTCATGCTGGCCACATGACCCGGAAGCTGGCTCCCTCGGCAAGTAAAGCGAGATGAGCGCCGCAACCCCAGAGTTGGCTGCGACTGGACCTAATGGTCAGGGGTCCCTTTACCTTTACCTTTACTGGTAGTTGGTGCAAAAGTTTGAAGCACAGTATCTTTTTTGAGGACCACGTTGAAGGCAGAATAACTTCTGGTTTGGTTTCAGCATGCCTGAGTAACCATGACTGGCATGGAAAATGGGCTGCTTAAAGCCCAGTGTTTTATTTCTTTAGAATAAATAAAGGCATTTAGATTTATCTGCAATGGTATCAAGAATGCTCCTGCAGGGGAAATGTTATTTCATGGGAACGCCGTGTTGGATGAGACTGAAGATCTGCCCACATAGATCAAGGAGTAACTGTAACTGTTCTGTTTTGTTTTTGTCCTGGGCCTTTGTTGAACAGGTTATTTACACATTCAGAGCCTCTCTTCTAAAGCCTGTTCCATAGTGTACTCAGAGCCTCTCTTCTAAAGCCTGTTCCATAGTGTACTCAGAGCCTCTCTTCTAAAGCCTGTTCCATAGTGTACTCTCTCCTGCCACACTTATTAGCTGCCACGCCTTCAGTTCTGCGTTCTGCCAAAGTTCCTGAAAGTTATTAGAGAGACCAGAGTGCTTTTTGTTCGAATGCTTTCAGCATATACTTCGGACATCTTGCTACGCAAAACGGAAATATTCAGAATAGCAGAAAATGCTGTTATTTGCAAACAGCCATCCATAAGCCAGTTAAGTCAGGCTTTGTAAATATAAAGTCGGAAACATTCCTGCTATGATCTTGACCATTGGTGCTTCAGCTCATTATAAAGAGTGCTGTGTGGGTTTTGGGTGCTCACCCCTAGCACAAATTAATTTTAAGTAGTTAATGATTAGGGGATCTAAAACCCTTTGTTCTGCTCCTCTCTCGTTTTTGCAAGTCCTCCTTTAAACCTTTTATGAATTGTTCTACTTGACTGTTTGGCTTTGATGATGTAAATAGGCTGTTTGCTTGATCACATATACCTTGATGCCTTTGAGGGTGGAAAGCTGCTGTTGGCTTTGCAGATAAAACAATGGATTGGTGGACGGCTCAACTCATTTCCTCATGGCTTCCAAAACAAAAGCGTCCTGATAGGAAACAGAGGCATTTTAGAACTTTCGGAATAGGACAGGTAAAGAACTATGTTACAAAATGTTGACTAAAGCTGCAATTCTTATGCCACACAACCAGGGAATAAGTCTTGACAGAATTTACTTCTGAGTAGCCATGAACTGGATTGCACTATAATATGTGCTATTAACTGTAAGGAGTATTCATAGCCAGGGCTGAGTGTGTGTATGTGTGTGTGTGTGTGTCCCCCTCTTCCTCGTCAAGTACACCTTTAAAATAGTTTAAAATAGTTCAGATACCAAGCTTTGTTGTTTTGTATTCCCCAAAGCACTCCCCTTCAAAGTGTTCTCCTAACTTGCGGCTGAATTCTCAAAGTTGCTTTGCTCTCCTTTCATAAAACTGTTGTTGTTGCTTGCAGGTAGTTATTATTCATATTATTATTCATATTTGCAGCACATAATGGCTGCAATCTATAGGAATTGTTTGCAGTATTTTGATTTAAGTCTGTGGGATTCTTTTGGGGCAGGAGCCCCATCTTTGCCGATTTGGTTATTTTGCATAGCTGCTTGAAAGAAATGGATGGGTAAAGATTCTCCATGATAATTACGGCAACAACAACAAATAATAATAAGGACAACAACACACGTTTGATTCGTTGCAGCAAAATAGAAAATAGTCACAGAGAGTTAAGAGGGACAGTTGCTCTGAAATTTTGAGATAGATCAGTTGATAGATCATGTGACTCAGGATCATGGGTTCAAGTCACAAGTTGGAAAAAAGAATCTGGCATTGCAGGGGGTTGGACTAGATAGCCCTCGTGGTCCCTCCCAACTCTACAATTCTATGATTCCATGCCAGTGTTTGTGGTCACCTTCACTATGCTCTTTCTTGCAGTTATTGCCTATCTCTTGTAAAGGATGGAACCATACACCAAGCCACCTTCAGCAACAGCATTCCTCTAGGTCAGGCCAATTCAACTTTTCATACCAAGTGGACTGCAAGAGTACTTCAACATGGAATTCATAGCCAGGGCTGTGTGTCTTCCTTGTCAAGTACACCTTTAAAATAGTGCCTTATAGTGAAGCCCAAAGGGAAGAAGGTGTGAGGCTCTGGCAGGGTCCTAGAGCCCTCCTACCTTCTTCCCAAAGCTGGGAAAGTTCTAACTAGACTTTGGTGAGGAGACAGGATGACTCTGGGACCCTGTTAGAAACCTCATGCCACCTTCTCAAAGCCCAGGAGCGCTGTTGGTGGGAAAGGGGATATCAAATGTTGCTGAGAGTGCCAAAAAAGGCCTTGAGGATGTCTTGTTTGGTGCCATTATTGTACCTTTAGTAACATGTTGTTATCTTCTTAGTTAAAAAAGTGAAAATTAATACAGTCATACCTCATGTTACGTCCGCTCCATGTTATGTTCTTTCAGGTTACGTCCCACAGCGACCCGGAAGTACCGGAAAGGGTTACTTCCGGGTTTCACCACTCGCACATGTGCAGAAGCACAAAATGACATCACATGCATGTGTAGAAGCAGCGAATCGCAACCTGCGTGTGTGCACATAAACCACTGTAGGTTGCGCTTTTTTCATGTTGTGAATGGGCCTCTGGAATGGATCCCATTTGCAACCAGAGGTACCACTGTATAGAGCTAAGAGCAGCGTTTAAAATTCGCCAGGTGCCAGTTACATTTTGCATCTGGCTATCGGTCACTTTTGGGACGCAGGTGGCGCTGTGGGTTAAACCACAGAGCCTAGGACTTGCTGATCAGAAGGTCGGCGGTTCGAATCCCCGCGACGGGGTGAACTCCCGTTGCTCGGTCCCGGCTCCTGCCAACCTAGCAGTTCGAAAGCATGTCAAAGTGCAAGTAGATAAATAGGTACCGCTCCGGTGGGAAGGTAAACGGCGTTTCAGTACACTGCTCTGGTTTCACCAGAAGTGGCTTAGTCATGCTGGCCACATGACCTGGAAGCTGTACGCCAGCTTCCTCGGCCAATAAAGCGAGATGAGCGCCGCAACCTCAGAGTTGGTCACGACTGGACCTAATGGTCAGGGGTCCCTTTACCTTTACCTTTATTGGCCACTTGCAGCCAAGTGAAGATGCCTGGGCACCAGGATGTCACCTGACACCTCCGCCTTCTGTAGGTGTCATACCTGAGGATCCTTGCATCCGGACTGTTTTCACACACTAATACCCCATCCTGTAGAATTCTATCAGTTATATTTTATCTGCATAATCTGAATGAATTTCAGGAACCAAAAAGTTGTGTTTTTCAATATGGCTTTCTAGCCGCCTGGTCCCAAAATGGTAACTAGGCATTCTGTTTTGGTGGCGGCAACCCTGGTTTATGTCAGAAGCTCTTCCTACACTCGAGTAGGACCCTGGCAGAGACACATGCCCGACTGGCATGTTCTCTCCCTCCTGGCCTTCCTTCAAAAGCTTTCTTCAGCCTGAACATCACAGCGACCGATGCCAACAGACACCGGCACACTTAGGATCTGCAGAGCCTTCGCAGCTTGCGTAACAGACCTCAGCAACTCAGCATTTTGGCTAATCTACTTTATTTACATATAAACACACACGGTGCACTGCAACATGACTCCCTCTCTCTCTCTAGCATCAGACAGCAAAGAGAAAGAACAAAGAACAATAGTCCCACTTCACGGAACACAGTAACACAAACATCCTGTCTCCGTCACTTCCCACTCTGTGGAATCAAAACATACACCATCATGTGATACACAACAATCCTATGACTGCAATCACGGAGCAGGAATTCTAACAGTTTACGCAGCCATTTGGCACCTAGCTTACATATCTGAGTTTCTAACACTGGCTAAGTGTAAAAATACTGTATTTTATTTTGTTTTTTAAAAATTGGATCATTACTACTGAACACGAACTAGGGATTATTCTGAAGGCAGGGACTGTTTTACTCCTGATTTTTGTAATAAACGCTGGGGGCCTTTTGGATAAATGATTTGAATATAGGGCAAGCTCTCTCCATCCCTCTGTCTGTTCCCATAAAGCTTCCCTTGTTTATTTTTTCCTGTGATGAAGGTGGTGCCTCTCATAAGGCATTATGTTTGTCTTTCCAGTAATCTCATGATTAAATGATGAGACACTTCCAAGCTGTTACAGATCCTGTTGCAGAACGTTCAGGTTGCCAAGGATGTGGTCCATGTGTTTACTTTCTGTACAGGAAGTTTGAGAGGACACACGTTTTACTAGTAAGCTGAATGTTCAGAGGCTACCAAAACCTGACTGTAGAATTGATGCAGGATAAAGCTGAAGCTTGACTAATTTCTTGCCAAAGTTTGCACTGGAGTTCCACTGCTACCCTTATTAATGTGGAATTTTAAGATGAATTTTTCTTCTTATCTCAAAAGGGGAAATATTTACAGTGGTACCTCTGGTTACGTACTTAATTTGTTCCAGAGCTTCGTTCTTAACCTGAAACTGTTCTTTTTTAAAAATATTTATTAACTTTTTTTAATACAATACACAAAAATGAACAATATAGCATATATCTCAACATAGTTTCACAGCTTCTTTGGACTCCCTCACGCCTCCCGCTCCTACCTTCATCACAATAAATTTTTTGCCAGCAATTTATCGCCTTGTTTCCATTCTTATTGTCTATCTTTCCCATGTTGCTTCTCTAATTTCAGATACCCTATGTTCAAATCCTAGAAATTTAAATATGATCTGATGGTTATCCAAAAATTTATATTTTCCTAAGTCTAACTTATCTTCATAACTCCATCTAATTTAATGGTGCCAAATTATTTATGATCTAGCATCCTTCTTAACATTCAACCAAATTACAATGTTTTTGTAAATAAATCTTGAATTTCTTCCAGTCTTCTTCCACCCTCTCCTCTCCCAGGTCTCGGATTCTGCCAGTCATCTCGGCCAGTTCCATATAGTCTATCAGTTGCGTCTGCCATTCTTCCAGTGTGGGTAAATCTTGGGTTTTCCAGTGCTTAGCGACGAGTATCCTTGCTGCCGTTGTTGCATACAGAAAAAAAGTTCGGTCCTTCTTTACCACCCTCTGACCGACAATACCCAGGAGGAAGGCCTCTGGTTTCTTAGGGAAGGTATACTTAAATACCTTTTTCAGCTCATTATATATCATTTCCCAAAAGGCCTTCACCTTAGGGCAGGTCCACCAGAGGTGAAAGAATGTTCCTTCATTTTCTTTGCATTTCCAACATTTATTATCAGACAAATGTTTTATTTTTGCAAGTTTGACTGGGGTCATGTACCATCTATATATCATTTTCATAACATTTTCTTTCAAAGCATTACATGCAGTAAAGTTCAGCCCAGTAGTCCACAACCTTTCCCAGTCCTCAAACATAATATTATGCCCAATATCCTGTGCCCATTTTATCATAACTGATTTAACCGTTTCATCTTGTGTGTTCCATTTTAACAGCAAGTTATACATTCTTGAAAGTACCTTAGTCTTAGGTTCTAACAGTTCTGTTTCCAGCTTCAATTTCTCCACCTGAAACCCTAACTTTTTGTCATTTTTAAAAACTTCTTTAATCTGAGCGTAGTGTAACCAGTCTCGCACTTTATCTTTCATTTTCTCCAAACTCTGCAATTTCCAATTGTCTCCATCTTTTTCTAATATTTCCCAATACTTTGGCCATTTGGCCTCCATATTGAGTCTTTTTTGGGCCTTAGCTTCCAATGGTGAAAGCCACCTTGGAGTTTTATTTTCCAATAAGTCTTTGTATTTTGTCCAGACATTAAATACTGCTTTCCTGACAATACGGTTCTTGAAAACCTTATTAATCTTTACCTTGTCATACCATAGATATGCGTGCCAACCAAAAGCATTGTCAAAACCTTCCAAATCCAATACATCAGTGTCTTCGAGAAGTAGCCAGTCTTTTAACCAGCAGAAAGCTGCTGATTCATAATACAACCTTAAGTCTGGCAGGGCAAAGCCCCCTCTTTCTTTCGCATCAGTTAGTATCTTAAACTTAATTCTGGGCTTTTTGCCCTGCCAGACAAATTTTGAAATGTCTCTCTGCCACTTCCGGAAGCACTCCGTTTTGTCCACAATCTGTAGTGTTTGAAACAAAAACAGCATTTTTGGCAATACATTCATCTTAATAGCAGCGATTCGGCCTAACAAGGAAAGTTTCAATCTTGTCCAACTATCCAAGTCTCTCTTAATTTCTGACCAGCATTTCTCATAGTTGTCCTTAAATAGACTCAGGTTTTTTGCTGTTATGTTTACCCCTAGGTATTTTACTTTTTTAACCACATTTAATTCTGTCTCTCTCTGAAACCGTTCTGACTCTGTATCAGTCAATTTTTTTCCCAATACCTTGGTTTTCTGCTTGTTTAATTTGAATCCCGCCACCCGACCAAAGTCTTGAATCAATTGTAATACTCTTTTCGTACTAGGTTCTGGCTCCTGCAGGGTCAAAACTAGGTCATCTGCAAAAGCTTTAAGTTTATATTGTTTCACTCCGACCTGAATTCCTCCCACCAACCGGTCCCCTCTAATCATATTCAAGAGCACCTCCAGAACCGAAATAAATAACAATGGGGAAATAGGGCAACCTTGTCGTGTTCCTTTTTCAATTTTGAACTCTTCTGTAACCACATTGTTAACTATCAGTTTGGCTTTTTGTTCTGAATAAATTGCATCAATCCCATTTTCAAAACCCTGTCCCACTCCCATCCCTTCTAAATTTCCCTTCATAAATTTCCAGGAGATATTGTCAAAGGCCTTCACCGCATCTATAAAAATTAACACTGCTTTTGTATTGATATTTGTTTGCAAGAGTTCCAAAATATCAATAATATTCCTTGTGTTAGCAAACAAATGTCTACCTGGGAGAAAGCCTGCCTGGTCCTTGTGAATTACTTCATTTAGGACCTTTTTAAGTCTACTTGCTAAAATGTCAGCAAATATTTTGTAATCCACATTTAAGAGAGAGATGGGATGGTAGTTCTTAAGTTGTGTCTTTTCAGCTTCCGATTTTGGTATCAATGTGATAAACGCTTCTTTCCACGATTCCGGCGCCTTCTTCCCCTCCATAATTTCATTGCTAACCTCCATCAATGGTTGTATCAAATAGTCTTTCAATGTCTTATAGTACTTGGAGGTCAGTCCATCTGGCCCTGGAGATTTGCCCAGTTGCATGTTCTGAATGGCTTGTTCGATCTCTAACCTGAAACTGTTCTTAACCTGAAGTACCACTTTAGCTAATGGGGCCTCCTGCCGCGCCACCACCATGCGATTTCTGTTCTCATCCTGAAGCAAAGTTCTTAACCCGAGGTACTATTTCTGGGTTAGCAGAGTCTGTAACCTGAAGTGTATGTAACCCGAGGTACCACTGTAATGGCATTTTGGGTGAAATCATGTGCCTTTTGCAAATCCTGGCCTATCTGGTTTTTGTGGACCTCTCAAGGGGGTGCACTGTGGAGACACGGGTGGTGCTGTGGGTTAAACCACAGAGCCTATGGCTTGCCGATCAGAAGGTCGGCGGTTCGAATCATCGCAACGGGGTAAGCTCCCATTGCTTGGTCCCTGCTCTTGCCAACCTAGCAGTTTGGAAGCACTTCAAAGTGCAAGTAGATACGGTAAATAGGTACCACTCTGGCGGAAAGGTAAACGGCATTTCCGTGCACTGCTCTGGTTTGGCAGAAGTGGCTTAGTCATGCTGGCCACATGACCCAGAAGCTGTATGCCGGCTCCCTCGGCCAGTAAAGCGAGATGAGCGCCGCAACCTCAGAGTCGGCCACGCCTGGACCTAATGGTCAGGGGTCCCTTTACCTTTAACAAGGGGGATGCATGAGGGCAACTGAACTACTTCACTTGGCCCAAAAGAGCAAATAGCTGCAGCTCTTCCAGTGAGACTAGTGTCAAACCAGTTTTATTGCTGAATGTGAACTGCAGATTTTAAGAAGTAAAATCTTTCCAAGAAGATCTAGCAACAGAGTGTTGAGGACGTCGACCTCCTGATTTCATCTGTCCTATACACTTAAGGTCACTTCATTTTTGAAATCTTTGTTTTATATACACTAAAAGTAGGGAGGGGAGCAAAGTACTCTGTGAATATTTGACTTAGCACCTACTCTTCCTGTTCAGGTAAAATTCCCAGTGTAGTCAAATTTCAGAAGGTAGCAGATCTGTAAATTTTGGGTGAGTTGTTTGTTTCTTTTCTTAACAAGATGGCTATTGGGCGGTCTTTTAAAAGAAGTTACATTGTTACTATCTTTTCTTCATAATAATCAGAACTCTGCGTGAGCGTGTTCCATGTTGTGTTTGTGTGTGCATGTGTGCATACATGTTAGGTTGCTTTGAAAATGTACTATTCTTTTAAACTCTGTCTCCTGACAGACCTACAACTGTCCAGTATGTTTCCTTGACAAATATAATTTGCTGTGCTTTATTGTGGGCTGTGGTTTTTTTGGGTGTGGGTGATAAAAGCGGGAGGTTGGTGGTGTCAAAAACAGGAAAAACAATGAAAGGTGAGACATGGAATGAGCCCAGCACATCAAGAAAATGATGGAGAGATTGACAAGGGAATGAATGATCATGCAGTTCACATTTAGATTGAATGAAGGGCTAACGAAACAAAAAACACCCAAGACAGCAATGTGTACTCAGTGCTCATATGGAGGAAATTCTCTGGTCTTTTTGTAAAAAAATGTGTGTGTGAACAACCCCTGACTTGCAGCGCACACCTATGCAAGCTTACTTAAAGGTAAGCCCCAGTGTGTTCAGTGAGATTTACTCCTAAGCAGTGCTGTTTTTCTCGAAAAAGAGGTGCCAGAACTCACCATGAATGCCTCCCTTGTTCTCTTATAATAGCAATGGCGCCCACCTGAGAGGTGCGGGAACTCAGTTCCAGTGAGTTTCGGCTGAAAAAAGAAGCCCTGCTGCTAAGTAAATGTGTAGTCTTAAAGTATTCTTCCTATTTAGTTTTCGGCTTCCGTCATATGCAGGTAGAGGCTGCTATAACTGAAACTAGCAAATGTCAGTTAATGTGATGGATAATCCATCCTTTGATACGCATGACTGAGACCATAGAGACAGACAGCAGAAATAAATGAACAGTTGTTCTTAATACATTTTGTGAATCAGCACCTGTGATTGTTTGCCCGCCTCAAGCCTTCTGTTGAACAATCGGTGCCACATAATTGTGAATGACTTGTTTAATTATTAAAGGACATATAAGCGCAAAACATGTTGCTACGTATAACTTTGCTTGTATAACTGTGTGCATAACTTGCTCAGTCAAGGGAATTGTACAGCAGTTAGGGTTACAAATCTCACAAAGTTGCTCCTTGTATTGATCCCTGAGAAAGACGTTTTTGAATTCCTATTTGCTGATTAGTCAAGACATTTTAGCCAAAGGTAAAACCTATCTACCCCTTTAGAGATACACATAAGCAGGAGACTTTTAAAGTGGCCAGATCTCTTGGCCCTTTCTGTGCCTTTTTGTTTATTATTGTTATTGTTATTGTTAGCTGCAATTGCACAGTTTTGATTAGATTCAAGCCATCCACCTTTGCATTAAATGCATTAAATGTACTAGAGGTACCTATGCACATGAATTTGTACTTATAATTTTTTTATACGTGCAAATTATTATTATTATTATTATTATTATTATTATTATTCAAATTGCTTCAAAGTGCACTGTGTTTGTGAGATTCCAGCCATCCACCTATGTATTAAATGCATAGGTACCAGAAGTATCTATGCATATAAATTTGTACAGTGGTACCTCAGGTTAAGTACTTAATTCATTCCGGAGGTCTGTTCTTAACCTGAAACTGTTCTTACCTGAAGCACCACTTTAGCTAATGGGGCCTCCTCCTGCTGCTGCTACGCCGCTGGAGCACGATTTCTCTTCTCATCTTGAAGCAAAGTTCTTAACCCGAGGTACTATTTCTGGGTTAGCGGAGTCTGTAACCTGAAGCGTATGTAACCCGAGGTACCACTGTACATACAAATGCAAAATAGCATCATGGGCTGTGTGCCCCAACTCTTTCACCTATCTAGCAACTCCTCCACCCCACCCAGTGGGTGAGAAGTCAAGATTATTGGCATGTAATCTGATATTGATGTATAGTGTAATATCCTTACGAAACTTTATTTGGTTGTTTGATCTGTCGTAAGGCAACGTTGCTCTTCGTCTTGATACAAATTCATTATTCCAGTGGGTAACAATTATGATATGCAACAAAAGCACAGGAAGTCTTTTGACACCTGGAAATTTTTTTTTATTTTTATTTTTTTTTAAATCTTGTAGGATGGGCTTCCATGGGCCAGAGCCCACTTCATTAAACACACTAAAGTCTTGCCCTCAGTCAGCAGATCGTCTGCATGGAAGAATGATGGGATAGGGAGCAAAATGTTATTATTGCGAGACCAGAGGGCCTAGCAACCCTATAGTTAGTAGCAGATGTGTCAAAGTATTATTTAGAGCACTACGGACAAGGAGAATCAGTCAAAAAGAGTAAAAGATCCAATGTGCCGAGTCTTCACCTTCCTGTTTATAAAATATCAGCTGTTAACCCCATGATATTTACCGTATTTTTCACTCTATAAGACGCACCAGACCACAAGACGCACCTAGTTTTTGGAGGAGGAAAACGAGGAAAAAAATATTCTGAATCTCAGAAGCCAGAACAGCAAGAGGGATCGCAGTAGCAATCTCTCTTGCTGTTCTGGCTTCTGGGATAGCTGCGGAGACTGCATTTGCTCCATAAGACGGACACACATTTCCCCTTACTTTTTAGGAGGGAAAAAGTGAGTCTTATAGAGCAAAGAATACGGTAATATCAGGCTTCCTCAAACTCGGCCCTCCAGATTTTTTGGCCTACAACTCCCATGATTCCTAGCTAGCAGGTCCAGTGGTCAGGGATGATGGAAATTGTAGTCTCAAAACATCTGGATGGCTAAGTTCAATGAAGCCTGTTTAATATAAAAGGGGTAGAGGCGTAGTTTTGCTGCGGTGGCAAGGCGGGATGAAAATGGTGAGATAGGGATTGAGAGAGAAGAGAGAAGGTAGGGGCAGAAATAGGGGGCTGCCCTCCGCCTGCCACCCCCATTTTTATAAGGACAAATTGCCATTACGGATTATATCAATTGATGCATGTCTAAAGCTTATTTTCCCTTTCTCTTAATAGTAGAAATGGCTAAGAGTAAGAAGTCGTTGATTCTTTCACCTGTTGGGAATGATCAAACCAGACAATATGCAGTGAGTCACACAATACTTTAATGAGCTTGTTGGGGATTTATTTCTAGAATCTGGTTATCATCAGACATGACCAGACGCATTGTGCAAAACCCATTGGCTTGTCTCTTTGTCCAACAGAAAAGGGCTGTAGGGGCAAATATTTGCAGAGCAAGATAATCTCTGGGAGGTAATGGCCCTGCTTTAGAAAGTGCCATTGTTGAGAACAGTCAAAACTCACTTCATCACTCACAAGTGATTAATGAAGCCAAATTCTTTAAGTTAGTTACAAGTTGGCATTTATGTTCTCCTTATAAGATTACGTGAAGAAGTAGAGTTACAGAGGTGATATAACTATACTGTCATTTGTTTCAATGCTTGGTAAGATCTCAGAAGCCATAGGAATTTCTGGAGAAGTTCTGGAGTAGTTTGAAAGGATCACAGTGTTCATGTAGCATATTGGGTCTTTCCAGCAGTAGGATAAATTAGGCAATACAGTAAAAATGGCAGAATAAATTAGACAAATTTACCCAGGGAAAGTTAAGCACTTCTAAGACCTTGTGGTTTCAACAGAGCATTAAGCACACCCTTCAATTTCCCACAGGCTTTTAAACTTTTAACTTTGCATGGGCTTTTACCTTTGCAATAATTGTGTCCTTGGTTTCTAAAACTTGTAGAATTCAGTTCTTATTTTCACTGTTTTGGGCCCCTTTGGAGGAGAAACTAGATCTGAAAATAAGCAAGCAGATAAATTTTCATGGTTTCAATTTGAAATAGTAATGTAAGCCTTACTTTGCTGTATCAGAACATAAGGAAAACTGAATGAGGAAAAATGAAATTGGGGAGAACCCTTTTCTCATGGCTGTTCCAAACCTTCTCCAGGAATTCAGAGTAGAGTCTGAGTTCCAGGAAAGATGGGGTCATGAAGGAAAGAGACCCCCATGTTCTAAAGCTCCCCTAAATATTTCAGAGGTACTAAAGCCAACACACATTGTGGACTTCCAAATGTTCCCAAAAACCTGGTTTACCTTTGAAAACTTTAAAGGTTGGAAATGGGGGAAATCCTTGCATCTGCTCACTGGTGGTCATAGTGAGGAGATAGAGGTTGTCTTCCTGCCACGATTTGGGAAGGCAGGTAATGTTTGCATGGTGGTTAATGCAAAAGTACACTTTTTAAAAAAGAGATGGGTTTTTGGTCATAGTTGGTATAACTAAATCCGATTTGATCAGCATAGCAATTTCAATGCAATGATTAGATAAAACCCTACAAAGCCAGGAAATGGGAAGCGAAGGCTGATGATGCCTTAACACAAATGCAAATATATTTTGCAATGTTGTAATCACAAGCTGTGCTTAACTACAACTTAACCTTCCACAACAACTTTTCCTTGGTCTTTCAGACCCAAATCCAGATGAGGCAGATGAAATGTCAGGAACCAGCAAAGATGCACCATGTTGCTTTAAGCAACATCTGCTGCTGTACTGTATTGCTGGAGGAAACCTCCTGTGAATTGACTTATGTCTATTTGTCATTTACATCAATAACTAACAGGATGGATTAAACAGGGGGGCAGGTTCCCTTCTGTTACTTTCCCCCATCCTTATGCTGGCTCACAGCAGAGGACGTATTTGTGTGGCACCACAGCAAGTATGGGGAACCTGTTCTGGTGGTGGCTAGAGGGCGACACTCTTTATTCCCCTCACCCATGATGGGCCAAAGCTGACAGGTGGGCAGGGCTGCCTACCTGCCAATCAACTGACATCATAGTGACGTTACCCCGGCGATGCTATCCGGTTGTCAGGACTTGAAAAGCCAACCGCAGGACTGTCAAGCAGCCCTTTGAGAGCATACCAACACAGGGAAGTTTACAAAGAAGGGCCCCACATTGCTTCTTTAAACCATGGGTATTTCAAGAAGAGGGACACGGGTGGTGCTGTGGGTTAAACCACAGAGCCTAGGACTTGCCGATCACACGGTCGGCGGTTGCTCGGTCCCTGCTCCTGCCAACCTAGCAGTTTGAAAGCACATCAAAGTGCAAGTAGATAAATAGGTACTGCTCTGGCGGGAAGGTAAACGGCGTTTCCATGTGCTGCTCTGGTTTTCTCTGGACCTAATGGTCAGGGGTCCCTTTACCGTTACCTTTATTTTAAGAAGAAGCTAGGAGAGTTTGAGGGATTCTGTCAGCTACCCATCAGTTGCTGGGACAGTAGGGTGCCTTAAAACACCCTCTACAGTTCAAAGAAGAAGCAGGGAGTGAGGCTGGAGGCAGCAGCATGCCTTTCTTGATCAGTGGAACAACTTTTAAATCCCACTCTTGCCTTTCCCACACCTGGTGTCTTTTGTGACATCAGAGGGGTGTGTGTGTGTGTGCGCGCGCGCACGAAGGCTACATTTGGTCCATGGGTCAGATGTTCCCCAGTCCCGCACTACAGGAAGATTAACTGTAACAAGAACTCAAGCTTCTTATTCTGGATTTGGAACTGCAGCACAGTGAAAAGAGAAATCTTCACTGGCTCGCATGTTGATATTTTTGCCAGCAGTTATATACTGCAAAGCATCTTTGGAACCTGAGATTCTTGGTGGAAAGAAAACGAGCTGTGCAATAAAACCACCCTTTTCCAGCAAAATGCTGTTTCTTTATTTTTGACTGCACCTCCCAACACCACTTCACAACAGAAAATGGTTTGCGAGCTCGGCTGTCTAAACTATATGCAGAGGTGGTGAGCAGTGATTTTGAGCAAGTACAGGTTGCTCGGTTTATATTACAGTGCATTTGAAGGCCAGTACCTCTCCCCCCCCCAAAAAAGAACCCCCACCCACCCAACACTCACAATAACTGTGGGATAAGAGAAGAAATAATTCAGGCTCTGCATAGTGTACTGTGCTGAACAATGTTGGACTTGACAGTCTTGACATATAGTGGCTTTTAAATGCCAGAAAAGGTCTGCAGGTCTTGCAGTCAATGGAATTGCCTTTAGATTCTCTTGCCTTGCTTTCCTTTTGCAATTTTCTTATCTCGGCACTGGAAACCTGCTCTGATGTGGCGCTTCTTTAGCTCTACATTTTCACAAGGTCCGCTGGACGCAGTTACAAGGCATTTCCATACAAACAACAATGCTAATTTATGACGTGTTCAGGTTGGAACTAAATTATCATGTTATTCTACTTAAGAGCTGGTTTGGGGTGTTGTCGCTAGCTCCCTTGTGCATTTAACTCCTCACATGAACAGTGTAACACAGGGAAACAAAGGAGGATATGTGCTATTTTGTAGATCTCGTGGGCTGAACAGGATGTCCAGTGAAATAGGGCGTCTAGCCGATTAAAGTTCTAAGAAACTCGTCCACCAGTGTTACATTGTTCATGGGAGTGGAATAGAGGGGGGCAACCATTTCACTCCATGAAGCCATATGTGATGGTGGGTGGGACTTGAACTGGGTGGGGGGTAAATTCATAGACGTTCATATAGGCATACCTCCCCATTTGTGTACCATTCTCTCTTGACAAAATTACATTCCCCCAGTTTGCCAAACAGATTTTGGGCAGGCTGTGGAGAACATAACTTTTTGTGGGTGCATTATTATTATTATTATTATTATTATTATTATTATTATTATTCCGCCTATCTAACTGGATTCCTCCAGCCACTCTGGGCGACTTCCAGCAATTTAAATATTAAGCACAGTAAAAATATCAAACATTAAAAACTTCCATATACAGGGCTGCCTTCAGATGTCTTCTGAAAGTCAGATAGTTGTTTATTTCCTTGAAATTTGACAGGAAGGCGTTGCACAGGGCAGGCATGACTACTGGGAAGGCCCCCTACCTGGTTCCCTGTAACCTCACTTTTCGCCGTGAGGGAACTGCCAGAAGGCCCTTGGAGTTGGACCTCAGTGTCTGGGCTGAATGATGGGGGTGGAGACGCTCCTTCAGGTATACTGGGCCAAGGCTGTTCAGGGCTGTAAAGGTCAGCACCAACACTTTGAATTGTGCTCGGAAACATACTGGGAACCAGTGTAGGACTGGTATTATTCAGCCCTGGCAGCTGCTCATTCTCTGATGATCAAGCAAATATGTATTTATGGAGGCAGGCAGGCAGGCACTTGACCTTATAAAAAGCTGAATGAATGACTTAATGAACGATGTTTTGGCCGCTGTCAATATGTTGCCATTTGTTCAAGCAGATTGCTTGATGGTGGTTGTTATGGATTTTTCTACCTGCCTGGTTTTAGGTGTTTAATTCTCGCTTGGTATTTTGGTCTCTCTTTTACTGTCGTCAGCCACCTTGAGCACCCTCTGGTGGGACTGAAACTGAAAAAAGAAACAGAGAATTGTATGTGGGTGTGTATCAAGAGAGAGAGCTCTGTGCACAGGCCTCAATTATGGCTCCTCTTTTGACCTTCAAGGAATGTGTTTTACCTCTCCAAGGACTGTGCAATAAAATGACGAATAGTGCTGGGAAAGCGGATGGGGGAAAGTGTTCGTTCCTCTCAAAATACTAAAACTCAGTGGCATTAAACGAAGCTAAACTTTGGGAGACTAGGGACAGGTGAAAGTTGCACAGGGCATAGTTGAACTATAGCATTTGCTCCCAGAAGAGGCAATGATGTCCACCATCTTGGCTGGGTTTAGAAGAGGATTAGACAGGGATAGTGGATAAAGACCTGTAAAAAATATTTTTATGTATGCGACAACAGGGGCAAGAGTCTTAATAGCACAAGGATGGAAGAATGAGGAAATCCCGACGGAAGAACTGTGGCAAGAAAAACTGATGGATTATGCGGAATTGGCAAAACTGACACACAAACTACGTGATATGGATAACTGTCACCTCAAAGACGAACGGGAACCTTTTATGAAATATTTGAAGAAGCAACAAAATGAACTGGACTCTTTGGCAGGTTTTGAATAAACATTCACAAACTGTTTATTGTAAGATATAGATAGACAACTTGAGGATTTTTACAATTTTATAACATGCAGATGTGTTGAGAAACCAGAGAAAGGAGCTGAGGCAAGTCCGCGGGTGGGGTGGGAGGTTGGGGGGGTTGTTTTGTTTGGGGGGAGGGGGAAAATGGAGGGGGGAAATAATAATGTGGATGATGTATTTTTGATAAAACTATTGTGTTGAAATTTCCAATAAATTTAAAAAAATAAAATAGAAGAGGATTAGACAAATTCATGAAGGATATATGTATCAGGGCTTCTAACTGATGACTATGCTTTACCTCTGCTACCTGAGGCAGTTGGCCCCTGAACACCATTTTCTGGGAATTGTAGATGGGAATAATGCTGTCCTGCTTGAGTAATGATTGTGGGCTTCCCATAGGCATGTGGTTGGCCTTATCAGCAGTCTTTTCTTATGTGTATCCTAGAACAATATGAAGTCCATAATTTTTAGGGTTCATCGGAATTGCCTGGAAATCTGAGTTGAGGAAAACAGGAGAGCTGGACATAGATTGGGGGTCTTGTCTGACCAGCACTGCCCAAATGCACGCTGCTTTTTCCACAGGCAAAGAATCTAAATGATTTATTAGTTTTTAATTTATTTAATCATTTTTTCAACAGCCGCAAAAGACACATACAACAAAAACCATAATAACATTACTAACACAAGTTGACAATTCAACTTTGAATACTGATACACCTATGACTACACCTTTTAAACAATATTTCCTCAACTCTCCTCCCCCTACTTCCCACCATTATCCGCCTTATTCCTTAAATATTCCTTCCAGATTTCTTCATATTTATCCATTCTTAATTTGTGTTGACATGCAATTTGTTCATATGTAGCTAGTCTGTCCATATTATCTATCCATGTGCCCAATGGAATCTTTTTGCGGTTCTTCCAATTCATCAAAACAAGTTTTTTTTGCTTCTAATATGGCGCGGTACATACATTTTTTTGACCCCTTGTAATCTCCCACGTTTCAGGAATATAATTTAGAATTAAATTCAGATCCCCGAAATAACAATTTCTTTTTATTACTCTTGCTATAAATATCCTCACCTCGCACCAAAATGATTTTATCATTGGACATTTAATCATCATATGTACTTAGTTCGCATTTTTACTCCCACATCTCCAGCAGTTGTCTGCACTTATTATTATTTTTCTGGTATAGTTTTGCTGGAGTCCAGTGGACTCTGAATATTATTTTCTGTTGTATATGATTCTTATACTAAGAATCTAAATAATTTGTTTCCAAATTTGCCCATTGGGTTATTTGGAATAACAGTTCTGATGCAGCAGCAAAAAAGCTAATGTTATTCTAGGTGGCACCAACAGAAGGATCGCGTCCAGATCAAGGGAAGTAATAGTACCACTCTATTGGAATACTGTGTCCAATTCTGGGCACCATAATTTAAGAAGGATGTTGGCAAGCTGCAACATGTGCAACCAAGATGATCAAGGGTCTGAAAACTAAGCCTTATGAAGAGCGCTTGAAGGAGCTGGGTATGTTTAGCCTGGAAAAGAGGAGACTTGAGAGGAGATATGATAGCCATCAAATATCTCAAGGGCTGTCACATGGAGGAGGCATCATGCTTCTTTTCTCCCACTCTGGAGGGTAGGACTTGAACCAGTGGCTTCATGTTACAAGAAAGGAGATTCCAACTAAACATTTGGAAAAACTTTCTGACAGTAAGAGCTGTTAGGCAGTGGAACAGACTCCCACGAGAGGTGGTGGGCTCTCATTTTTAAACAGAGGTTGGATGGCCATCTTTCAGGGATGCTTTAGCTGAGATTCCTGCCTTGCAGGGGGTTGGACTAGATGACCCTTTGTTGTTGTTGTTGTTGTTGTTGTTTAGTCGTTTAGTCGTGTCCGACTCTTCGTGACCCCATGGACCAGAGCACGCCAGGCACTTCTGTCTTCCACTGCCTCCCGCAGTTTGGTCAAACTCATGAAGGTAGCTTCGAGAACACTATCCAACCATCTCGTCCTCTGTCGTCCCCTTCTCCTTGTGCCCTCCATCTTTCCCAACATCAGGGTCTTTTCCAGGGAGTCTTCTCTTCTCATGAGGTGGCCAAAGTATTGGAGTCTCAGCTTCAGGATCTGTCCTTCCAGTGAGCACTCAGGGCTGATTTCCTTCAGAATGGAGAGGTTGGATCTTCTTGCAGTCCATGGGACTCTCAAGAGTCTCCTCCAGCACCATAATTCAAAAGCATCAATTCTTCGGCGATTAGCCTTCTTTATGGTCCAGCTTTCACTTCCATACATGACTACTGGGAAAACCATACGGACCTTTGTTGGCAAGGTGATGTCTCTGCTTTTTAAGACACTGTCTAGGTTTGCCATCGCCTTCCTCCCAAGAAGCAGGCGTCTTTTAATTTTGTGGCTGCTGTCACCATCTGCAGTGATCATGGAGCCCAAGAAAGTAAAATCTCTCACTGCCTCCATTTCTTCCCCTTCTATTTGCCAGGAGGTGATGGGACCAGTGGCCATGATCTTCGTTTTTTTGATGTTGAGCTTCAGACCATATTTTGCGCTCTCCTCTTTCACCCTCATTAAAAGGTTCTTTAATTCCTCCTCACTTTCTGCCATCAAGGTTGTGTCATCTGCATATCTGAGGTTGTTGATATTTCTTCCGGCAATCTTAATTCCGGCTAGGGATTCATCCAGGCCAGCCTTTCGCATGATGAATTCTGCATATAAGTTAAATAAGCAGGGAGACAATATACAGCCTTGTCGTACTCCTTTCCCAATGTTGAACCAATCAGTTGTTCCATATCCAGTTCTAACTGTAGCTTCTTGTCCCACGTAGAGATTTCTCAGGAGACAGATGAGGTGATCAGGCACTCCCATTTCTTTAAGAACTTGCCATAGTTTCCTGTGGTCGACACAGTCAAAGGCTTTTGCATAGTCAATGAAGCAGAAGTAGATGTCTTTCTGGAACTCTCTAGCTTTCTCCATAATCCAGCGCATGTTTGCAATTTGGTCTCTGGTTCCTCTGCCCTTTCGAAATCCAGCTTGCACTTCTGGGAGTTCTTGGTCCACATACTGCTTAAGCCTGTCTTGTAGAATTTTAAGCATAACCTTGCTAGCGTGTGAAATGAGTGCAATTGTTTGGTAGTTGGAGCATTCTTTGGCACTGCCCTTCTTTGGGATTGGGATGTAGACTGATCTTCTCCAATCCTCTGGCCACTGCTGAGTTTTCCAAACTTGCTGGCATAAGATGACCCTTGGGTCCCTTCAAATGCTACGATTCTATGATTCTATGGAGTTTGAGAAGTTAATGTTTGCACTGCTTGATCTATACCCTGAATGTATTTTGCTGTAAATTGTCTAGAGGAGAATGTTCACACTTCTGTTGGATTATGCAGAGTAGCTGAAAGTACTTTACTTCACAAGCATAAATGAAGGTTCCAGTCTTCTGATTTAAAAACATGAATAGTCTTGCGGAAGGGATTTAGAATTTGGTTTTGTTTTGTTTTGTTTTTCACTTTGAGGTTATGGATTGAGTTTTGTTTTCTTGTTGCATTTATCTCACTTTTCAGTTTATGTATTCATGTTTCATTTTGCATTCAAATTGTTTTCATACTTATTTCTTGTAAGCTGCCAAGAGAACTTGTGGTGCAGCATGCAAATGTCATAAATAAGATGTACAGCACAAAAATTTAGAATTGTTCTTAAATGGTTTCTTTGAGAATATGTTAATGCATCTGTTGTCTGGTTGGACCATGTTTCCATTTTGTCTCTGCCTTGTTTAGATGTTCAGCTTTTATTGCAACAGGAGTCAATGCAAATCTTGTTTCTAACAAGTGTTAGGAAAAGCTTTTTCTCATGTTAAAAACAGATTCACAGAACAATGATGGTGCCAGCTATATATAGATGGCGTAGCAGGAAGGTGGAGATTCAAAAAACAACAAAAAAGCTTGCCACTATTAATGAAGCAGATGCATACAGCATTGTTCTTTTGCAATGGTTAGAAACCCTTTAAACAAACAAACCAATGTAAATAAATCTTTGGTCGGGAGTGTTAACAGCCACTGTTAGACATTCCTCAATAGAAAAGAAATCGGGGGGGGGTGTCACTCAGATATTATTTAGGCATAGCACTGGCTCAGTAATACAATGGGATATTAAATCTGCAGCCGTTAAAAAGACAACTCTTCATTACAGTGTATTTGCATGTAAACAATATCAATGTAAATAAAACCTTTTAATATTAAAGGGCAAATTTTAGGACTGAAGTAAAAAAAAAAAAAGAGTCCCAAGTTTCTTTTTCAAAGGGAATATTTTATGCAATTGCTTATACAAAGGACATACTTTAGTCTAGTATTTTACATTCCACACATTTTTTTCTCATGTGAAATATGAAAAATATGAAATGTTAAAAGTCTCTCATAGGTTGACAGCCTGATCCTCATCCTGTTTAGCTGAAAGTGTAAGTCCCATGAATTGGAATTCATTTATTTATAAACTTTTTTATCTATACTGTACTGCTTTTTGGCTCTTACAAAGGGGACCCTAAAGCAGCTCATTTAAAAGCAAAAGGGAAATAGAATGAAAACAATCAAAATACAATGAAACTGAGAAACAGGATGAGACGTGCATCCAAGTAAGTGTACTTGGAGGTGAAATCAGAAAAAAGCTTCTGTATGACCGGACATCTTTCTAGCACAGTAGTTCTCAAACTTGTTTCTCTAGGCCACAGTTTCAGAATAAAAATCTGTTCGCGCCTCACCAAATTTTTTATTGATATAAAATACTGTATTTTTTGCCCCCGTGTATAAGACGACCCCTATTTTTTGGGATACCAAATTAAGGAAATGGAGGGAGATTGCCCAGAGTTGTGGAGCTTTTTTGGGGGGAGATTGCCCAGAGTTGTTGACCCATCGTCTGCCCGCTTGACGCAAACAGCCTCCAAAAATAATAATAATGAATTTTTTTAAAAAAACCGTCTTATTCATGGAAAAATATGGTACGTTGGAAAACAAAGTAGAAGCAAGTTGAAACAGTGAAGGTCTTCATTTGTTTTTATAAGACTGTTCCCTGGCTTTATGAAGTTATGTACCCAACCTTGAGCCAGTTGACAAGATACAGCCTAATTGATAAATTTATGGTGGAATACGGCTGGTTCTCTGCAAGCTCCTTTGTTAGTGTGGAAGACGAGGGGGCTAAACCTGGCGCCAGCTTCTGAGAAAAGCTATTCAATATTTTAAAATTAGATTTCGTTGAGAAAAGAAATGTGGCACCAGAGTTGTTGGTTCATACCAGTGCTTTTCAACCAGTGCCATGGCACCCTGGGGTGCCTTGAATGATGGTCAAGGGTGCCACGGGCAGCGCTAGGCTCTCTGCGTCTTTCCTTCCCTCCCTCCTCTGATGCCCTCTCCTGTCTCTGCCTCCCAAAGGCTTGGACAGCTGTTCGTTGCAGCAGTGGCTGCCCAGAGGGCTCCCAGGGAAAGGGGAGAGGAGGCTGAGGGACCACTCCACAAGGGAACATGCTCAAAAAAGGGTGAGAGGCTGCCATCTCTGCAGGCAAGGGGTGACGTAACTGGGCTCCTGAGCCCCACAGTTGTGCCACAGAAAGAATGTAGCTGGTCAAGGGAGCCGTGGACTCAAAAAGGTTGAAAACCTCTGGTTTATACCATAAGAGTTTCCACAGCTGTGACCCACATTTTGTTAGCTTACCTATTAAAAGATCTGGCTCATCAAAGTGTCTCTTCCGCCTTTTTTTGTTTCAGAAAAATTGCAAGGGACAGTATTTCATTTAAAAATAATAATTGCTCTTTAAAAAACCAGAACATTTCCCTGGTTGTATGGTTTGGGTCAAAGAGGCTTTTGCCAGTTCTCTGAGAACAGACTTGTAAGTTCCTGCCTTGTATGTGTGTATGTGTGTGTATGTGTGTAGATATATACAGTGGTACCTCGGGTTAAGTACTTAATTCGTTCCGGAGGTCCATACTTAACCTGAAACTGTTTGTAACCTGAAGCACCACTTTAGCTATTGGGGCCCCCTGCTGCCTCCGCGCCACTGGAGCACGATTTCTGTTCTCATCCTGAAGCAAAATTCTTAACCCAAGGTACTATTTCTGAGTTAGCGGAGTCTGTAAGCTGAAGCATATGTAACCTGAAGCATATGTAACCCGAGGTACCACTGTAAACACATCAAAGTCGGAGCGGAATTACTTTCGCTTGCTTTCCACAACAATAGCTGTATTGGTCTCTGGTACTGAAATAATCTTTTGTCTACCCATTTGAGAGCAAATCTACCAAATCTGGTGGGGCTTGCTTCTGAATAAACTTGCATAAGCCTGGGAATTTTAATTTGAGGTTGTCATGATGAAGATTGAAACAGGGCATCCTTTATTTTGAATTAGTTTAATCCATAACACCTTTGCCTATGGCTCTTCCCACTGCCAGTATGCATCCCCTAACAGAATACTCTTGAGGGAATGTAGCCCTCAGCAGATATATATATATACATACACACACACACACACACTTCCTGATCCTGCAGTAGAGTTTTAGCTGTATTAACTGCTGGTGAACTCAGTTGTATTTGGACATGTCAGCAGCCTAACAGCTGGAGATACTCAGGGTACCTTTGCCCAAGCGAGCTGCCATCTATTTGCATTTTGCACTAGCCGCTGCTACTTAGGGAGTCCAGATTTTATCTGCAGTTCCGTGAAATTCAGACCCATTTGTTCTCGTGAAACCTAAGTATGCTTTGGTGTGTGCTGAAGAACAATACTGGTGCCAGTGAAGATTTCAAGGAGATTCATTTCAGCAAGGAGGACGGAAGAGGGGGGGAAAGGAGGAAAGCTGTATTTCTTTGATCTGATTATGTCACAATTGTAAGAGAGCAGAGCAGACAGTCCCTTTTGTGTAAGGTCAAGCTGAGATCCTTGCAAGGATGGAGGCCTTGGCTTTCTGATATTCTGCCAGAAGCAAACTGGGACAAGGCTTGAAAAAGGAAAACCAGAGTCTTCCTGTTGCACTGTACTCCACTGTAGGAAACGAACATTCTTAATTGGGTAGGAAAAGTACTGGAACATTTAAAAAACACACTAATGTGTCACAGCTTTCCATTGAGAAATTTTGTTGTTTAGTTGTGTCCGACTCTTTGTGACCCCGTGGACTAGAGCACGCAAGGCACTTCTGTCTTCCACTGCCTCCCACAGTTTGGTCAAACTCATGTTGGTAGCTTCAAGAACACTGTCCAACCACCTCGTCCTCTGTCGTCCCCTTCTCCTTGTGCTCTCAATCTTCCCCAACATCAGGGTCTTTTCCAGGGAGTCTTCTCTTCTCATGAGGTGGCCAAAGTATTGGAGCCTCAGCTTCACGATCTGTCCTTCCAGTGAGCATTCAGGCCTAATTTCCTTAAGAATGGAGAGGTTTGATCTACTGGGAGAAATTTCTCCATTGATAAATAGGAATCTGTTTATTCTAGTTTAGAAGGGTGCAGGTTAAACCAATGAAGAGTCTTCTTTGAGAAGGAAGAACCTTCCTTGGAAGTTTTTAAGCAGAGGCTGGGTGGCCATCTGTTGTGGATGCTTCAGCTGAGATTCCTGCATTGCAGGGGGTGGACTAGATGGCCCTTGGGGTCCGTTCCAACTCTATGGGTCTATGACATCTATAAGACTTAACAGTCTTATGCACATGCCACCCTGGGCCAGTGCCCACTTTGACAGTTGCATGACATGTTCTTAGTTGACAGGTTAAGTACAGTATATTCATGACTACTAAGCAAAGCAGAGCAGAAGGTGGAGAAAAATTATTACAAGCTAGGAGGCCCAGTAAGGCAAAGAGGTGCATGTGTCTGTCACTTTATTATGCAGGGTATAAATGATAAGGAGAACTAGTCAAAATGAATAGAAGATCCAAGCCGAGTTGGTGCAACCCACCATCCAACCATAGAAAGAATTAGCAAAGCCAGATGAATATTGTGTGAACAAGTCTAGATTGAGACAATTGCTTCCTGTAGCCTGCCAGCTGCTCCCTGCATTGAGCCTAAGTCTGATAGTGCACATGAATTCCAACTTTGGAGCTTATCTTTGTTAAATACCCTTGTGTTGAAGCACAGCTGCTTTCAAGTCTGTTACAGCATGTCATAGAATTGTAGAGTTGGAAAGGGCACCGAGGGTCATCTAGTCCAAACCTCTGCAACGCTGGAGTCTCAACACATGGTCCCCATCCAATTTGAATTCATACTGAACCCTGCTTAGCTCTGCAAATGTGCTAGCAGTTTTATTGCTGCGCCACTAGGTTTTTGAGCTTTGCCATACGTAATGCCTGATTTTTGTCCATTTATTCTGTTGCGCAAAGATGTTCCTATTTCATCAATATGTGCATTGCTGGCAAGAAAGGTAGAAGAAAGTGATCACACAGAGCTATTTTTCACAATGGATCTCTGAAATATTGTCCACATGTATTTGATTATCCATGTTCTATGTTAGAGTCTGAAAACATAAACCTTTTTGGGGTGTTTATGGTTTTTTTGCGGGGGAGAGTTATGCCTTAACACAATCCAACACTGCTATAACAAATCAATGTTTAGAAACCATCACACCAGCAATAGATTTGTATACATCATATCCTTTATATGCTGCTACAGACTTGCTCTTTCCTTCATAAAGAAATATCTCGGCAGAGGTTCAAGAATTGCAGGTTTATGGACATGAAAGTTCTTTATTGTGTTACTAACTTTCTCTCCTACTTGTTATCGTGATGACTTCTGAGATTGTTCAGTAAACAAACTTGGCTTGACTGTTCATCTCTCCACCTAAGAAATTGCAGAGGAGCCTATAGGATGTATTCCCATTTTATCATTGTAGTAGCTTTATGAAGCAGATTAGATCAAGAGATAGCAAGTTGCATCTTGTTGCTTCTGAACACAGGGTCTTTCATAGATGCAATGACCTGGTGCGTCTGAAACGTACTTGGTCCAACAAATGGTGATGTCCAAAACCCAGGACTGCAAACCATGGTTTGCAGGAACCAAGGGAAACTGTAGTTTAACCAACCAGAAACTATCCTCTCAAGGCAGGTGTGCGAGAGAAGAGGGAGCACCTCAGCTCATGACTTGCTCCCATTCCAACAAACCACAATTATTGAACTGGGGACATTTGAAATCCGTACCTGGCCATTATGTGAATGAGACCACACTCTCTATTGGACCAGGCAAAAAACCTATGATCTATGGGCAAATCAGCAGGAGGGGCTCTGGATATGCAGAATGCAAAACCCCTCCTCTGTTCTCCTGACATCACACCATGAAAAAGAGCAAGGGTTACACCAGTTGACATACTTACACTCAATACTTACAAATGGTGACCAATGTCTCTTTAAAAGGGAGAAGAAAGGAAAGATTCCTCCCCCATGTGTGATGCTGGAAGTGCTTTTGATTGATGTTTCACCTGACATGGCTATGCCACCCCCCTTCCATGTAAGATTGCTCTTTCAGTTACATTGCACATTACTTTGAGATGCCTTATGGGAAAAGATTCATAAAGGCTCTGGGATAGCTCAGTTGGTAGAACGTGAGGCTCTTAATCTCAAGGCTGTGGGTTCAAGCCCCATGTTGGGCAAACGATTCCTGCATTGCAGGGGGGTTGAACTAGATGATCACAGAGGTCTCTTCCAACTCTACCATTCTGTGATTCCCTGAAATAAAGAAGGAATATTTCTAGTCCTCATCCATAACAAAAACATTTTTATCCTGATAAAGATGATAAACAAGATGTTCTTCTAGGCACCGTGTGAGCTTTGAGGGGCACACTTCATTAATTTTGGTCTCAGCTTTGAGATATAATGGGTTCAGGGGTGTTTGACATTTTCAGCTGTTTCAGGAAAGCTGAACACTGTATTTTATTGAGCCTGACAAAACTCCAAAACAACATTACACATTTCTTGATTAGAATTTCGAAAAGGTCAGGCTGGCTGTTCGCTGATGACTTATGCTCAATCCATATCTGTATACTTGTGTGAAATACAACATTTCCACAGTGTTAAAAATGTCTCTTGCAAATTGATTTAAATATTCACAGGCCCAGACAGCTAAGAAAATATATGAGGCTGTAACATGCACACACACACACACCTCGAGACATCTAGGGGACTTATCAGAACAACCCATTATTTGCTAGTTTGGTATGTCAAAAAAGTTGACTACCACAATTAGGCAAGCCTGCCTCATAATATCCTGTTTGCCCTCTGTGTTACAAGCCTTTCGCCCCTTTCGTGGTTTGTAGAATATGTTGTGATTTCTTCTTGTCGCCTTGCTTGCTGGATACTTAAGCCTAAAATAAATAATGAACAGTTATTAGCCTATGTGGACAGGTTACCTCTAAGCAATGGTTAAGATAAACGGAGGAAGGGAGAGCAAAATGTGTACCAAGATAGGAGTCTGGCTGCCAACTTGCAAAGCATCATTTTTTTTATTTAGGAAGCCAATCTTAAAATCTGCAACTGGACCAATGAGAAAACTAGACCAGTGACAGCAAAGCTAGCATCTTGGGAAAGGAAAAGCTACCATAAAGCTCACAACTGTTTTTAATGCAAGAGAAAAGAAAAAAGAAATTCTGTTGCACCCATATGTGGCTGTGGCAGTTAGAACTACTTTAACTAGATATTATTATAGATTAATTAAGGACCCGGGTGGTGCTGTGGTCTAAACCACAGAGCCTAGGGCTTGCTGATCAGAAGGTGGGCGGTTCGAATCCCCGCGATGGGGTGAGCTCCCATTGTTTGGTCCCAACTCCTAGCAGTTCGAAAGCACATCAGAGTGCAAGTAGATAAATAGGTACTGCTCCGGTGGGAAGGTAAATGGCGTTTCCGTGTGCTGCTCTGGTTTCGCCAGATGTTGGCCACGTGACCCGGAAGCTGTCTGCGAACAAACGCCAGCTCCTTCGACCTGTAGAGCGAGATGAGCGCACAACCCCAGAGTTGTCCGTGACTGGATACCTTTACAGGGGTACCTTTACCTTTATTATAGATCAATTAGAAATTATAGTTATTGATCATTAATGGAGATTTGAAGAATTGGATAACTCAGTGATTACCACTGGTTATTTCAGAACTGGAGGTTTGATCAAGGCAAAAATCACAACCAAATTCTATCCCCTGTTTTTTAGAAACTGCTTTAATACCGCAGAAGACAAATTTCTGTGTAGAACAATGGTGACCTCCAGTGGCAGAAGAAGCTTACTGGTACTTACTGATAGTCGGCAACTGATGACAACCTATATAAAAATATAACAATGAATATTAATATGGCCTGTTACTAAATTAAAGAAATCACCCGTCAATTATTTAACACACTTTTCATTTGCATAAAATACTCCTACATATAAATGAACAAATATAAGATTTAAGGGTTTGGATAAGCGTGCCCAAAATTATAGTAGCCCCTTTCTGTTGTTCCTCTTAAGCGTTAATTAGAATTAAGAAAAATGAACGTGTATGTAGGATGCGAAATATTCCTAAAATTCTATTATTGCTGTGTAAGTTAGCATTGCATTTGGATATATCCTGAGCAGTGCTCAAAAAATAATATAATAGTAGGTCCTTAAAAAAGCCAAAGTAAAACGGCTTACCCTCTTTCTATAATATGAAAGTGTATGAAATTTTTGGTTTTAAGGCCTGTTAAATATGGGCATTCAGAACTGATATAATCCTACTGATTCAGAAAGAGAGATTAAAGCTATTCAGATTTACATTTTCCTCGTCATAGCCAGGGAGAGAGTAGACGATTCCATACATTATTTTGAATTTTGAAGTCTCTGCTGAGTTGACCAAACGAAACTCTCACTAAAGGATTCCAAACTTTTTTTGTCATGCTACCTTACTATAGAGCTGTTTACCTGATGTTATACATTTTGCCAGCTTTCATTATTTTAGATGATACTAGCAGTCTACTGAAATTGCCTCTTGTTTAACCATGGATGTTTTTGGGCTGTGAAATATTATTTAAATTGCTTTGGAAACAAATCTGTTGCGCTAACATTTGTACAAATCCTTTTCATATAGAAATGCCTCTTACGACTGATCTAGATGTGGTAAAATCCTGACTACGCCAAAGTCAAACCTTATTCCCATTAACTGTGATAGGATAGGAGCTCTATCCTGTTCTGTGATTTCTGTGCCAGCAAATAATTGCTTAGAGTTCTATTCCAGTAACCCATTTTCTGTTAACACTATTCTGTTTTCTTTGCATATTTGCAGGTCTTGGGGTTGTTGGTATGGACGCTGATTGCTGGAACAGAATATTTCCTATATCCTGTCTTTGGCTGGGTAATGTTTGTAGCTGTGTTTTACTGGGTCCTTACGCTGTTCTTCCTAATCATCTACATGACAATGACGTACACTCGGATTCCTCAAGTGCCATGGACCACTGTAGTGAGTATCAGCTTTCATCTAATTCGGAACATGGGAATGTCATGATAACAGCATACAGTGGTACCTCAGGTTACATACGCTTCAGGTTACATACGCTTCAGGTTAAAGACTCTGCTAACCCAGAAATAGTGCTTCAGGTTAAGAACTTTGCTTCAGGATGAGAACAGAAATCGTGCTCTGGCGGCGCGGCAACAGCAGGAGGCCCCATTAGCTAAAGTGGTGCTTCAGGTTAAGAACAGTTTCAAGTTAAGTACGGACTCCGGAACGAATTAAGTACTTAACCTGAGGTACCACTGTATCCTTGTGCATTTAGGAAATTCCTGTGGGTGCACTAAGCTCCCCGCCCTCAAAAGAACTTTCCATTCATTTCATTGGAGGGCCTATTGTTACAGAATACTGAGGACCATGCAGGGTTTTCTCCTCGACCTCTCAACCTCGACCTCGACCTCTTTCCTTTAAAAAGTCCAAAAGCCAGAAAGAGTCAATATTTCTGCCACTGCGACAGGTGCTTGAGCCCCTATACACACGTCGAAGTTCTCTTTTTACAAGAATCCCTTCAATTTTTAAGTATTGGACCGTAATAATGATAATCATCATCAACATCACCATCATCTTTTATTTGTATCCCGGCTGAGACCGGGATCAGGGCGGCTAACATCAGATATAAACATTGATATAAAATCAAACAATAATTAAATCACCTCTTAAAAACAAGTCAGGATAAAATTAAAATCTGAACTCAGTGGCTTTCCACAGGATTTGGGATGGGAACAGTAAATGCTCATCAGGCCCAACTGTGTACGTTGATCGTACAAGGACCTGTGAGAATGCTGGGAGTCCTCTTTCGTACTAGTTCTTATACAAAAAGGGAAGGGGAGTCAGGCTGAGCCCTGACCAAAGGCCTGGCAGAACAACTCTGTCTTACAGGCTCTGCGTAAAGATGTCAAATCCCGCAGGGCCCTGATCTCTTGTGGCAGAGCGTTCCACCAGGCCGGCGCCAAGGCCGAAAAGGTCAGCCTAATCTCCCTGAGGCCCAGGATCTCCAGGATGTTATTATTTGCAGACCGTAAGGTCCTCTGTGGGGCAAACAACAACAACAACAACAACAACAACAACAACAATTTATTATTTATACCTCGCCCATCTGGCTGGGTTTCCTCAGCCACTCTGGGCATCTCCCAACAGAATATTAAAAACAGGATAAAACATCAAACATTAAAAACTTCCCTAAACAGGGCTGCCATCAGATGTCTTCTAAAAGTCAGATAGTTGTTTATTTCCTTGACATCTGATGGGAGGGCGTTCCACAGGGCAGGCGCCACCACCGAGAAGGCCCTCTGCCTGGTTCCCTGTAACCTCACTTCTTGCAGGGAGGGAACCGCCAGAAGGCCCTCAGAGCTGGACCTCAGTTTCTAGGGCGAAGGATTGGGGTGGAGTCGCTCCTTCAGGTGTACTGGGCCGAGGCAATAGCAAGTTTGGTGAGAACAAACAAAGGATAGAAACAAAAGAACAGTCCTGCACTGAAAAAAGGACATGGGTTTATTCAGTGCTATTTTTCTCGAAAAAGAGGTGCCAGAACTCACCATGAACGCTCCCCTTGTTCTCTTATAATGGCAATGGAGCCCAGCTGAGAGGTGCTGGAACTGAGTTCCTGTGAGTTCTGGCTTTTAAAAAAAGCCTTGGGTTTATTTCAAATGAAAATGGAGATGGTAATGTCTCTCTACAAATAACTCAAAGCAGATAGGGGGAGAGGGAATTTTTTAAAAAAAGTTTCAAAATGCATAATAAAAAAAGGAAGCTTTAACAGTAGCACACAAAATAATTTAAACAGAAAACATTACCAGCAGGAGCAAAAATGGGAAAGAATAATAAAATGCTCCACAAATCAGAAGCCAAGTATGTACATAAGCAGAGATAATCAAGCTCAAAGACCTTCTTAAAAGAAGACAGGTGTTTGGAATTTGGGGAGTGCATTTCTTCCTTTACTGGCTGGCAGAAATGGGGTGGCAGGCATGTCTCACAGAATTTGTGTATCTCAAAAGCCCTCTTGATTTCAAGCAACTTCAAAGGGGAAGAACCCTGAGCCATCCTTGTGTGGATGGAATATTAATCTCTGACTGAAGCATGAAGAAGAAGGGGTAGGAGGGTTAACCCATGGACAGCCAGTTCTAAATGCAAAATCTTCCTTGAGTTTTTGGAAGAGTGCAGTAGAAGGGATGAGCCCTTTGTCTTTAAAGCCCTATGCAGCCTAGGACGCACGTACCTATGGGGCCGCCTCTCCTGGTATGCCCCACAGAGGACCTTAAGGTCCACAAATGACAACACTTTGGAGGTCCCAAGTCGCAAGGTGGTTAGATTGGTCTCAGCTAGGGCCAGGGCCTTTTCAGTACTGGCCCCAACTTGGTCGAATCCTTTGTCACAAGAAACTAGGGCCCTGCGGGACTTGACATCTTTCTGCAGGGCCTGCAAGACAGAGCTGTTCCGCCTGGCCTTTGGTTTGGACTCAGTCTGACCCTTATGTTTCCCTCTTCTTATGGTTTTGATCTATGGGCTACTTTTAAAATGAGGCTGCATTTTAAATTGCATTTTAAGCTGTACAGTGGACACTCGGGTTGCGAACGTGATCCATGTGGGATGCACGTTCGCAACACGCAACGTTTGCAACAAACAGCAGCGCGTCTGTGCATGTGTGCGTTGGGATTCGGTGCTTCTGCGCATGTGCAAAGCTCGATTTAGCACTTCTGCGCATGCCGAATCCCGGAAGTAACCCGTTCCAGCACTTCCGGGTTTCGGCGGTCCGTAATCCAAAAAAACACAACCTGAAGCATCTGGGGAAACTCAGCCAAATGGGCGGGGTATAAATTATTATTATTATTATTATTATTATTATTATTATTATTATTATTATTATCTGTAACCCGAGGTATGACTGTATTTTAAATTGTTTTTGTTTTTTTCTATTGTGTTTTTACTGGTGTTAGCTGCCCTGAGCCCAGCTCTGGCCATGGAGGGCAGGGTATAAATAAAATTTATTATTACGCCTATGAATTCAAGTGATGAACAGCTGACATACAATATCAAACACAAAGCATACCAGAGAGAGGCTGGAAAAATTATAAACCTATTGGAGAATTTATAGATTATATTTAAATGAATTTGACACAAGAGTGTAAACAAGATGATAAATTGCTGGCAAGAATTGAAAATGATGCAAATGAGAGCGGGAGGCGTGAGGGAGTCCATAGATGTCAAGAAAAGATGTTATGATATATGTTATGCTGTTTTTATTTTTGCATTTATGTTTAAAACCCAAATAAAATATATTTTTTAAAAAAAAAAAGAGAGAGAGAGTGGGAGCTCTGACGTCTTTGAAATAATGGATACGGTTGTGTTCTGTTGGCCACACTCGAGAAAACCAGCCAGCACACAGTGGTGTATGTGTAAAACTGCCCCTCTTACCTAAGTGAACAGGGAAGCCAATGTGAATTACAAACATTTGATTTTTTCTGGAATGTACAGTAATAAGTTGTTCCCGTCACACTTACTTTAAGAAGGAGGAATGTGACATTCTTCCTCGCCCATTCTCCTTGCAGAACATTCTTTGTTCCTCTTTGGCCTTGCGGACCTTCACTGGAGGTTTAAAACCTTCATTGGTAAGTTTTTAAGCGGAGGTTGGAAGGCCTTCTGCATTGCAGGGGGTTGGTCTAGATCAGGCATAGGCAAACGCAACTCCCATCATCCCTAGCTAACAGGACCAGTTGTCAGGGATGATGGGAGTTGTAGTCCCAAAACATCTGGACCAGATGATCCTCGGGGTCCCTTTCCAACTCTACAATTCTATGATTCTGCGAAATGTGTGTCCAGAAACTGGAGCACGAGAAGCATGTGGAAGCACCCCAATCTTGTGAACCAATGAATTGGTGCATCTCTAGGCAGAGTGCTCCACAGCTTGCTAATGGGGAGTCTTTTTCCTGGAGCTCTTCATTTCAAGCAGCAGACTTGGAGCCTTTTCCAGCCAGCTCACTTAATCCTGAGAAAATGGGCAGTGTTCCTTGAGATGTCCCATTCAGGCGCTTCGAGGAGCATCAAAAAGAAGTTAAGTCTTTCATAATGCGGTACAGTCATACCTCGGGTTGAATGTGCTTCGGGATGAGCATGTTCAAGTTGCGCTCTGCGGCAACCCGGAAGTAACGGAGCACGTTACTTCCGGGTTTCGCCGCTTGCGCATGCGCAGACGCTCGAAATGACGTCACACGCATGCGCTGAAGCGGCGAAAAGCGGCGTGTGCGTGCGCAGCCGTGCCAACACTGGTTACGTTTGCTTCTAGATGCAAACGGGGCTCTGGAACGGATCCCGTTCGCATCTAGAGGTACCACTGTACTTGCTTTTCCACCCACAAAAAATAATGCAGAACTAGAGCATTAACCAGTGACACCACCCAAGGTATCGCAGGGTCAAATGGGTCCTTCCTAACACCAGTTGTTACTGACCCAAATTTTGAAGACAGTGCATTAGTTGGCAGACTTAAAACAACGATGATTGTATGGAATTGTTCCTGGGGCACAGATCTTTTGACAAAAGTTGTTGTAAAAGCAGAAGCTTCAGCTAGATGTGAGCAAACCTAGATGAGTTTTTCGGTAGAGAAGTCCGGTGATAACAGCAAGTCTTGGGTTGTGGCCACAGGAATAAGCTCTCATCTCTTGTTATTCGCATTGCTTCCAGTTGGATAGGAAGCATCTAGTGAACATTGTACATGGGGAAAAACCTACCATTTTGTCTTTCTTTGTCCTCCCTACAGGGCCTGTGTTTTAATGGGAGTGCCTTTCTTTTGTACTTCATTGCTGCCATTGTAGACGCATGTGCCGTCACCAAGGAATTGGACAGCCACAACTACAACAGCTGGGCGGCTTCTTCAGTAAGTTAATTTTTAATCTTTGAATCATGAATAGTACTCGAAATATGGAAGTGGGTGGAGGAAGTTGTTTATGGGTTCCAACAAATATTCAGGAACGAGGTATTAAATTGGTTCAGGTTGAAAGAGGGGTAATCTAGATCAGTGTTTCCCAACCTTGGGTCTCCAGCTGCTTTTGGACTACAACTCCCATCATACCAGTGGTCAGGGATGGTGGGAAATGTAGTCCGAAAACAGCTAGAGACCCAAGGTTGGGAAACACTGATCTAGATATGTAAGTATTGTTGATACCATAATAAAGAGACTGGCACAGCATCTTCCTTATTTTTATTTATTTCTTCAACACTGGAATTCAAAACCTCATGGGTTTATTAAAACACACTTTTATTCACCCCTGAAGACATCCCCCACATTGTCTCCCAAGACAGACAGGTGCCAATTTTCTTGCTACATCCAAAGAGGGAAATTGTGGTTTAAGCTCTGCTTACAACCAGGATATGAAACCAAGAGGTTTCATTAAACTGAGACAATTAAAGCAGTGAAAGATGCTGAACTACCAGCACATTTTAACCACACATGAACTGAAACCAAAAGAATTCCTTACATGGCAAGCTGAACAGAACAGGGGGGCTCAAGACAGGGTCCTGAAGGACAATAAAACAATGAGTGGTTATTTTAAAACCCTTTTCTTGTACCCCATGAGTGATCTGGGAATACAAATAAATCTGCTAAATGGTTTTTACTATTTTCTAACAGTTGTTTTCTTTCCCCCCACAGTTCTTTGCATTCGTTGTAACTTCCTGCTACGGTGGAAATGCCTACTTTAGTTTTGTATCTTGGAGATCGCGGAACTTGCAATAAATGTCCTCTTTAAGTTAAGAAAAAACACATTTGGGTATAATGCATAGTTTTTAAATTATCAGCTCCTGCAGTGGTTTTTCTTAATGCTCAGGCAAAGCATTTTTGCTTAAGAGAACTTCAATGGCTCATGGCTCACATTATGGCCAAACCATAGTTGACTGTCAGGAGGAAGCTGTGGATTTTCATGCCCCTTCCTGCCTCTCCCTCATACAAGCTAATCCCATCTTCTTACTCCCCGATTTGTGGTAACCATTGTTTCCTGTGACTTCCAAATTGCAGGATACCATAAATGAAGAAACTGATTATGGATTAGCATGAGGGATTGTGAGAAGAAAGCATGGAAACTCATAGCATGTTCCCGATGGCCAAACCTATGGTACAGCTATGATACCTAAACTCAACCAGTTATCATGTTAGCATCTGATACTGAACCAGGATTCAGTACAATGCACATTCCCTTTCTCCTGTGCGAGTTGGAGGACACCATAAAGTTTTACTTAATTTTCTTTAAGCAAGGCTTGTAGCATCTGGATTAGGGTTTACGCTAGAACAGTAACTCTGGCCAATTTCAGAACAAGCAAACTTCAAACCATGGTTTATGAAGCTGTCTTGTTTAAACTAACCATAGTTAATATAAACTACAAACCCCAATTTAAGTGTGATGTGACAAGCTGTGTTTGAGGGGAAACTAAAGCAGAGGTTTCTGAAGTCATCCTGGCCGTGCAGGAAGAGATGATAACATGTGAGGCCAAGGGGAGTCTGTGATCCGGAAACCAAGCCTTATGAGGAACAGTTGAAAGAATTTTGTATGTTTAGCCTAGTAAAGTACTGAGAGGAGTTTTGATAGCCATCTTCAAATATATAAAGGGCTGTCACAGGGAAGATGTAGCAAGCTTGTTTTCTCCTGCTCTGGAGGCTAGGCCCCAAACGAATGGCTTCAAGTTACAAGAAAGTAGATTCCAACTAAACATCAGGAATAACTTTCTGACAGTAAGAGCTGTTCAACAGTGGAACAGACTCCCTCAGGACTCTCCTTTTTTGGAGGTTTTGAAGCAGAGGTTGGGTGACTTCTCTGTCATTCTTGAGCTAGCTGAGATTCCTGCGTCACAGGTGTTGAGTCTCAGGATCTCTTCCAACTCTACAATTCTATTATTCGAGTGTGAACCAGACTAATGAGTTTGATGGTGCCTGCTTCCAAGTAAGTATGCATAAAGCCCTAAATGGCCTTAGCCCCGTATAGCTGAAGGAGTGTTTCCACCTCCATTGTCCAGCCTGAGGTCCGGCTCCAAGGGCCTTTGGGCACTTCCCTCACTGTGAGACATGAAGCTACAGGGAACCAGGCAGAGGGCCTTCTCGGTAGTGGCGCCCGTCCTGTGGAACGCCCTCCGATCAGATGTCACACAAATGAACAACTAAAAAATTGTCCAGTAGTACCTTAGAGACCAACTAAGTTTGTTCTGGGTACAGTGGTACCTCAGGTTAAGTACTTAATTCATTCTGGAGGTCCGTTCTTAACCTAAAACTGTTCTTAACCTGAAGCACCACTAATGGGGCCTCCAGCTGCTGCCACACCACCGGAGCACGATTTCTGTTCTCATCCTGAAGCAAAGTTCTCAACCCGAGGTACTATTTCTGGGTTAGCGGAGTCTGTAACCTGAAGCGTATGTAACCCGAGGTACCACTGTATAAGCTTTTGTGTGCATGCACACTTCTTCAGATACACTGAAACAGAAGTCCAGTGTTTCAGTGTATCTGAAGTCCTTCTGTTTCAGTGTATCTGAAGAAGTGTGCATGCACATGAAAGCTTATACCCAGAACAAACTCAGTTGGTCTCTAAGGTGCTACTGGACAATTTTTTATCCATTTCTACTGCATCAGACAAACATTGCTACCTACCTGAAATGAATAAATATTTGACTTTTAGAAGACACCTGAAGGCAGCCCTGTTCAGGGAAGTTCTTAATAGTTGATGTTTTGTTTTTCTTTTAATATATTGTTGAGAGCCACCCAGAGTGGATAGGACAGTCAGGTGGACAGCATATAAATAATACAAATATTATTATTATTATTATTAGAAAGAAGCCTTACAGTGGTGCCCCGCAAGACGAATGCCTCGCAAGACGGAAAACTCACTAGACAAAAGAGTTTTCCGTTTTGGAGGTGCTTCGCAAAACGAATTTCCTATGGGCTTGCTTCGCAAGACGAAAATGTCTTGCGAGTTCCTGTGGGGTTTTTTTCCTCCCCCCCCCCCTTTTCTAAGCCGCTTATCCGCTAAGCCGCTAAAAGCTGCTAAACCGCTAATAGCGCTAATCCACTAAGCTGTCAATGGGCTTGCTTCGCAAGACGAAAAAACCGCTAGACGAAGAGACTCGCGGAACGGATTCTTTTCGTCTTGCGAGGCACCACTGTAGTTAGATTTGATGGGAAATATAAAGGATTAAGATTGGAAACCACCACCACCACCCCTTATGCTGGACTGGGGGGGATTTGTAGGGAGGGAAGACATTTCTCTCCTCGCCTCTGCCGGTTCATCTCATCTCCTGCTGACTGATGCCAGTGGGGTGGTGTTTCTGCTATTCTGCCAGCACACACCTCCCTCTTCTGCACATTGAAAGTATTCCACCCACTGATTTCTCATCAGTCTAGAAGAAAGTTCTGAATAGGGTGTTCCAAGGATAGGACTGAGCCAGCTTGGTTTCTTAGCCTGTGCTGGCCAGTCATGGGTGTGATCTGGGCAGTGGCGTAGCGTGGGGGGTGCAGGGGGGGCCGGCCGCACCGGGCGCAACATCTGGGGGTTAGGGAAATCCACGAGTTAGGGGGCGCAAATCCACGGGTTAGGGGGCGCAAATTACTTGCCTTGCCCCGGGTGCTGATAACCCACGCTACGCCACTGGATCTGGGCCCAATTCCTGCACCAGCCTAAAGCCCTATCTTCCTGTCCCCACACCAATGCCTCCGTGAGTGTGTCTCGTTTTTAGCAAGGAGCAATAGTGTCCTCTGCCTGATTAAGAAGTATTGTGAATATTTTACATCAATTAATATGTTTCAGAAGGCAGTGTATGTATTCTGTTGTAACGAAATGTGCCTCCCTTTATTTTTTTACTTTGTACATATAACTGTCAAAGTGCAGTTCTATATATATTGACTCAGATACACATAGGACTGCAGCTTTTAGAATAGGTGATGAGATATATATTAGAATAATTTATAATATTTTTATACATGTTGACTTTCTGTGTTTAGGAAAACTTTCCTGCTTAAATGCTACTGTACACAGTCTTGAAGATTTAGAGGTATAAATTAGATTCTCCTTGGAGCACTAATGTTTTCTAAATTGGCCTGGAAGAAAATATTCAGCCTCTGGTTATTGTAACAAGACACAATCTGGCAATTGCTTACAAGAGTTAACCTTCTAATGGTGCCAAAGGCCAAAGTTAATGTACTAATCTGAAGCTGCTGCAGTGTAAACATATGACTAGAATGGGAAATCTACAAGACTGTAGAGTGGATCCTTTTTCAAATTAATATGGGTAGGCCAATCAGCTTTCAGTGCTGGTAGATTGTTAGAAGCAGTGGGAACATTGTAAATTCACAGCTCAATTTTATATGTGTCTACTCAGAAGTAAGTCCAACTGAGTTCAATACGACTTACTCCCAAGGAAGATGTGCCTAGGATTGAAGCCTTAAAGAAATTACTTTCTAAGTAACTGGCTCATATTGGGTGGCTTTGTGGAAGAAACAGAGAAACATCCTCTGGAAGTTCACATTTGATACATTCTTATCTCAGACATAAGTTCTTTTTCATTTGATTGCTGACAAACAAGTTCTTCCTTGATTATGAATTTGTCCAATAGCAATATTGGTGCTATGATATTACAGCAGAATCTGTGTTGGAGATGATTCGATCATTTCTTTTTTTATCGTTAAATCTGCGTATTACGATTACCAAGCTATTTTTTTATATATAAAAAGCAAACCATTTCCAACCTGTGTGGTGCCATGATCTTCTCCTCCTCCTTCGTTGCACATTTTGCAAAGTATTGGATTTGTATTCCCTCGAACCATTTCAATGTACATAAAAACGAAAGTGTTTTTTTAAAAAAAATATTAATTGTTGCAGTGTTCTTTATTTCACTTACTAATTCAAAAATTGTGGAATGTCAATCCAAGGAGCATTTATACCTTGATCTTTGACTCGGTAAGCAGGCCTTCTTCCTGTCAAAAGTCTCATTTCTTCAGGACCAATCTGTCAAGAACCAGCATGCTGGGTAGGCCTGAGAGCTCCAAACAAGACAGAGCCTCCCCTTCTTCTCTCTCTTGCTGCGAGACATGGAGTCACTATCCTTTTTGGGCCTCTGGGCACACTTGCAAACAATAGGTCCTGTCATCCGCAATAGAATAATAGAATTGTAGAGTTGGAAGCACCCCCCCAGAGTCATCTAGTCGAATCCCCTGCAATGATGATAATAATAATAATAATAATAATAATAATAATAATTTATTTGTACCCCGCCCATCTGGCTGGGTTTCCCCAGCCACTCTGGGCGGCTTCCAACAAAGATGAAAGATACACTAAAATGTCACATATTAAAAACTTCCCTGAACAGGGCTGCCTTCAGATGTCTTCTGAATGTCAGGTAGATGTTTATCGCTTTGACATCTGATGGGAGGGCGTTCCAGAGGGCGGGCGCCACTACTGAGAAGGCCCTCTGCCTGGTTCCCTATAACTTGGCCTCTCGCAGTGAGGGAACCGCCAGAAGGCCCTCGGAGCTGGACCTCAGTGTGCACACACACTCTACAAACAAGCATGCACCACAACATATTACGTTAACTACAGCAGAAACCTTTCATGCCTAATTTCAGCAGGTGCAACGGACTGTTGGGATAACAGGGAAAGCCTCTTGCAGCTGCATGCACATTGGCAATGCTCCAGTTTGGTCACTTGTTACAGTAGCACAGGCTCTGGTGGGTTGAGTGGACGAGACCAATAGAGGATCCAACAGTCAAGGCAGTGATTTCTACACGTGCTATAGAGGGAAGGGAGGGGCAGATGGGGCTTGTTAACCTGGGAAGGTGGTCGCCCTTCAAGAAGGAAAACTGATGCCTTGCAGTTACAATCATAAAGGTAAAGGGACCCCTGACCATTAGGTCCAGTCATGACCGACTCTGGGGTTGCGGTGCTCATCTCACTTTATTGGCTGAGGGAGCCGGCGTACAGCTTCCGGGTCATGTGGCCAGCATGACTAAGCCACTTCTGGTGAACCAGAGCAGCGCACGGAAATGCCTTGGGTTAAATATACCTTGGGTTAAATATGCTTCAGGTTGAGCATTTTCAGGTTAAGCTCTGCGGCGACCCGGAAGTAATGGAACATGTTACTTTTGGGTTTCGCCGCTCACGCATGCGCAGGTGCTCAAAATGACGTCATGCACAGAAGTGCGACCCGCGCAGATACGGGTTGCGTTCTACTCGGGACGCGAACAGGGCTCCAGAATGGATCCTGTTCGCATCCAGAGGTACCACTGTATACTCAATTCATGAGAAAGAGGTTTCAGGAGTAAATCCTGAAGAAAAATCCATACCCTCTGCCTCGCAGGATACCTTCAGGGGAAGAAAAGGCAAACCCCTTCCTCCATTTCAGCAGGGGTTTAAATCACTCCTTCTGGACAGGAGAACCAAGTTGTCTTCTGGACAGGTGGTGGAGGAAGAAGATTGATGGACGTAATAAGGACCTGGCCTGTGAAGCCAAAATACTTCTCTCCTGATTTAAAGGGGGGAAATGGTATAATGGTCTAGTAGGCTACTGTATTTTTTGCTGCATAATACGCACTTTTTCCCTACTAAAAAGTAAGGGGAAATGTCTGTGTGTCTTATGGAGCAAATGTGTGGTCGATCACTGGCTCCCTTTCTGGCCCCGCCCCCTTGCCCAGGCCTCCATTTTTTAATGTTCTGCAGATGGAGGCTGTTTGTTTCCCCAGCGACATGTGACTGGCTGATTAGATTATCTGTCTGGAAACTGTAGAAACGGCTCCCTTTCCTAAGGCTGCAGAACTGTGAGTTGAACCCCATAAAAACCCTTTGCAAAGTAAGCTCAACAACTTTGAACTGATCCTCAGAAAGGGGGTTTTTCTCCCTTGCAAAAGAAGCTGCACAACTGAGCTGATCCCCCCCAAAACAGGGCTTTCCCCCTTTCCTCCTCTAAAAACTGGGCGCATCTTATGGAGCGAAAAATACGGTAACTCTTTTCTCAGTCTGGTCTCTGGGCTTGCTGTGTTATAATACTCCCACCCCCCATACATTTGAATAAGAGATAAATAAACCTCCATTGTGGTCCCTTGGAATGTTACGGTGAAGGTAAGATTTTTGTGGAGACCATGTGCACTATCTCTTTTTATATAATACATCCCTGCACACAGAAATTAGATAAACTACACCACAAAGAGGAAGAAATGCATAATACGTTCCTTTATTCACACTAGCAGGGACAAGTATTACGTATTCCTCCTGTTACAGATAGGTAGCCGTGTTGGTCTGCCATAGTCAAAACAAAACAAATTCCTTCCAGTAGCACCTTAAAGACCAACTAAGTCAGTTCTTGGTATGAGCTTTCGTGTGCATGCACACTTCTTCAGCTCATACCAAGAACTGACTTAGTTGGCCTTTAAGGTGCTACTGGAAGGAATTTGTTTTGTATTCCTCCTGTGTATTTGGGGTGAAGCTGAAATTTCTGCTGATCTCAGCAAGCCCCTTTGAACTTTTCTTGCTGATTTCAGCAAGCCCCTTTGAACTTTGACAGGTGGGCACTCTTGTCCCAACCTGTCAAAATTGGCCCATGGGGTATGGGCAAAATAAGGATAGAAGTTCAATTTCTGACATACAAAGCTATGGCTGCAAAGATCTCTGCCTGAATTCCTGGAGAGGTGCTGCTCACCATTGTTGTCAGAGGGTGGCCATCAAAGTTCTGGAAACCAAGCCTTATGAGGAACCGTTGAGGGAACTGGGTATGTTTAGCCTGGAAAAGACGAGACCCGAGAGGAAATACGATAGCCATCTTCAGATATCTAAAGGGCTGCCACATGGAGGGTGGAGCAAGTTTGTTTTCTCCTAGCTAGGACCAGAACCAATAGATTCAAGCTAGAAAAAGGGGAGATTGCAACTAAGCATCAGGAAGAACTTTCCAACAGTAAAGAGGTGTTGGGCAGTGGAACAGACTCCCAAGAGAGGTGGTGGACTCTTCCTTCCTTAGAGCAGAGGCTGGATGGCCATCTGTTACTTATGATCTAGTTGAGATTCCTGCATTGGAGGGGGTTGGACTAGATCAGTGTTTCCCAACCTTGGGTCCCCAGCTGTTTTCGGACTACAATTCCCATCATCCCTGACCAATGGTATTGCTAGCTAGGGATGATGGGAGTTGTAGTCCAAAACCAGCTGGAGACCCAAGGTTGGGAAACACTGGACTAGATGACCCTTGGGGTCCCTTCCAACTCTACAATTCTGATTCTTTATGAGTACCAAGCCAAACAGACCAATGTTCTGACTAGCTTTAGGGCAGCACCTGTTTCCCAATGACATGCTGAGCCCATCTAAGTAGGCTGTGACAGCAAACTCCTTAAATTTAAACCAGAGCCTAGGAATTGCTGATCAGAAGGTTGGCGGTTTGAATCCCCACGATGGGGTGAGCTCCTGTTGCTCAGTCCCTGTTTCCTGCCAACCTAGCAGTTCGAAAGCACACAATGCAAGTAGATAAATAGGTACCACTCTGGCGGGAAGGTAAATGGTGTTTCCATGCGCTGCTCTGGTTTGCCAGAAGCAGCTTAGTCATGCTGGCCACATGACCTGGAAGCTGTACACCAGCTCCCTCGGCCAATAAAGCGAGATGAGCGCTGCAACCCCAGAGTAGGCTACAACTGGACCTAATGGTCAGGGGTCCCTTTACCTTTTTAAGTATTCATCAATGAAAGCTTATGCCATAATAAAATTCACTGGTCTTGTAAGGCAGTGTTTTCCAACCTTGGGCCTCCAGCTGTTTTTGGACTACAACTCCCATCATCCCTAGCTAGCAAGACCAGTGGTCAGGGATGATGGGAATTGTAGTTCAAAAACAACTGGAGGCCCAAGTCTGGGAAACACTGTTGTAAGGTGCTGCAAGGCTCCCTGCTGATTTTGCTGTAACAGACTAACATGGCTCTCCCCTTGTAGAAACGATAAAGGGAAGCTGACATTCCCGAATTGTTGCCTACATTATCACTCACCTCAATTATATTCCTTATTGGGGAAAGTTGGCAATAATGAGTAAAAACTTCAATTGAAACAATTCAGAAGTTTTTTTTTTTAAAAAAACCCCATAGTGCCTTATAAAAGGAGTTGACTAAAATGCTCAACTATTATGCCACTGTTTTTGCACAAGCAGCAGGAGATAAATAGGGAAGGGTTTTTGTTTTTCCCACCAGAACCTCCTGTTAGCATATTTTGTTCACAATCTACAGTTTTATTTGCTGCCTATTAAGATCTAATTAAAACAAAAAAACAGTCCAGAGCTTAACCTTTGGAGAGGAAGTTGGTAGCATAGAATGGAAAGCCCATCACTTGCACCTCCGTGTAATTAACCACCTACTTTTATTAAGCAGAAGAGTGAACCCTGAGAGACCTTTCGGAAAGGAAGTTGCAAAAGCTAAAAGACGACTTTCCAAACTCTGCCGAATATTAGGTGGGGGTGGAGGAAGAGAAAGAGAAAGGCACCGTCATTGTTTTTAAAGCTTCTATAAATGAACAGCCCAACAGTCTTGACGACTGAAATATTTATTGTGGACTTAAGTTTTCTAGAAAGTAACGTAAAAGGAGAGTCGGCCCCGCCGCCTGAGACGGGATAGGCAAATAAAAGCGTTGGCGAGAGAGGCCTCGGGCGTCTCGTGTGAACTCTCGCACCGTGTAAACTCAAGTTTTAAGAGTTCTTGTTAAAAGAGGATTTGGGTCCCTCCTTGTCCCCTGCAGCCGAGCCCCGCTGTCCCGGCTAAAGCTCTGGCTTGACACCCCCGCCGTCCCTTTAGGAAACAGCTCTTGTCTCAGGCGGCCGCCGCCGAGGCCCACCTTCCCTCTTCAGGACGCGCGCCACAGATTTCCAGCAGGCCGCCTGGTGGAAGAGACGCAGGGGCGCCGGAGCCTCGCTCGTCCTCTCCGCCCCGCTCCAGCTGTGCCGAGAGGCGCTGCAGCCAGCCAGCCAGCCAGCCCAGCCCAACCCCGCCCTGTCCCGCCTCCGGAGCCCCATAGCGGTCCTAGCAGCGCTGAGGAGGAGGAAGAAGAGCGCGTGAGGGAAGGGCCGGCCGCGCCGTCTCCTCGCCCGCTAAGATGTCTCGCGGGCTGCAGGTGGTCCGCACCGACGCCAGCAGCGGCGGCGGTGGCGGCGCGTCGACGTCCTCGGCGGCGCCTTCGGCCTCGGGGCCGGACTCCGGGGTGCTGGACAGAGGCTACGCGGGCTCTTGCTCCGCCTTGCTCAAAGTGGCCCAGATGGTAAGGGGGCCGAGGCGGGTGGTCCACGGATTCCGGGGTCCGGGTTCCTTCTCCACAGTTGTGGAGCTTGTTTTGCCGCGCGCCTTTTTTTCCTCCCCCCTCAAGGGAGGACGACGTGGCCTAAATCTGGCGCTCCAATGAGAGGCCGAGGGCTTCTTGCACGTGTCGCTCCCGCCCGCGCGCCCCTCTCTGTCCAGGAACAGCGGGCGCCACAATGCGCCGTCGAGCGCGCGAAGGAGAAGCGCGGCTCTTCGCGCTGTTCTCGCTCCACTCCGCCTTTGGTCAGTCCTGTTTGGGTGGTGGGAGGGAAGCTGAGCTGACTGCTGCTTTCAAAGTCGATGGCCTAGAAACTGTGACTAGCTATATTTACGCAGAGGCGTACCTAGACTCCCTCGTGCGTCCGTGGCGAGGAGCTGTATCTGCGCCTCCGAAGGCGGGAGAGACCATGGACCAGAAACTCAACAAAAGTTTGCTTTCCGTCGTCTTTTGCGCTCCGCCAGTGACTTCCTCCGCGGCCATGGAGTCGGGTCTGCTCTTCTCAGCCTTTCCGACGGCTCAGCTGCCTGCCTGCCTGCCTCCCTCCACTTACTGCTTTCAGTGGCGTAGCGTGGGTTGTCAGCACCCGGGGCAAGGCAAGTAATTTGCGCCCCCTAACCCGTGGATTTGCGCCCCCTAACCCATGGATTTGCCCTAACCCCAGATGTTGCGCCCGGTGCGGCCGGCCCCCCCTGCACCCCCCACGCTACGCCACTGACTGCTTTCCCTTCTGCCTCCTTCCTTCCTTCCTTCCCGTTTTCCTCGTCTTGCAACTCTCGTCTCCTCTCTGCCTCTTTCTTCCCTCCGCGCGCACTTCTAATAGCGCCGCTTAGATGCCCTGGAAGAACCACAAAGGACTCAGACCTACAAGCTTGCCGTAACTGTTTGATAAATTAAGTACCTTGGGGCACAGGTAGGGCAGCTACGCTTCTTAGGCTTTCCCCCCAGAAACAAGCCTCCTTCGTGAGTGGAGGAGTATTTCCACTAGTGAAAGGGCACATTTGGATCCAGCCCTTTACCTTTGTTGGTGTTTGTTGTGCATGGTTCTCTTCTAGATCTGAAAAAAATAATAATAAGGGGAAGCTTTGCATCTGCATATGAATTGAAAACATGTCAATTTAAGATTTTTTTAGGACATGACAGGATTAAAGCTCAAGTTTGTTAAACCCTTTGTCTTTTTTAGTTTGGAGGCTAGCTCTGAAAAGACTGCATTAAAAATCATCTCTTGCTAGAAAAAGACACATTTTTGCTGTAATCTTTTCCCCATGTGAGGGCTCTCTATTTCAGTTGCAGCTGAATTTCCTCAAAGGTTTCAAAATGTAAAACCAATTCAGTATGGCATTCTTGTTTGCTTGTTTCTTAAAAAAGGAGGGCTCTATAAATATTGAAAGATTTGCTGTGATTTGAGTAGCATTGTAAAGAACTAGGAATAGCAGATTCAGTTGAGTCAAAACAGGAAGACACAAAAAATGTGTTTCCTGTTCAAAGAAGACCCTGGGAATTGAAGTGTTTTACTGTCAACTACTTTCTCTAACCTTGAAAAAAAAAAAGCTAGAGAAAGTATTGCACATGGTAACCCCGACACCTGAGATTTAGAAAGGGAATTCTGCTCAAATGCGTAACTGTCAAGTTAGGGCTTATTGTATCAAATCTCTTATCTTGCACCCACTTGTTGCATTGCACAGTGGGGACTGGAATCCATCTTTAATTGGAGAAGGTGCATGAATTTTCTAGGATCTCTTCCCTTATTCCTTATTATTTTTTGAGGATTTCTCAAGTGGAATTGCATTATCCCCCTGTGGCGATCACACAGGGCCCCGGACGTTTCACGGTCTATTGACCCTGTGCCACCACTGCGGTTGCTTTCTTCGCTGCCACCACCCCGCTTCTCACGGGGACACACGGAGTCCAGACAGTTGTTAACATAAACAAATAATCAAGTTTATTTCTAAGTGCAGGAATAAGCGTATGGTTTCGGTTTATTTTTCTCTTGTCAGTTTCTTAAATCTTAGTTCCTAACAACTTCAAACTGATTTATTCCCAACTATCTATCTAACTCCCTAACAATTCCTCTCACTCTCTCACAATACAACTCGACCAACCCACTGCCTATTCCACCCTCTTCCTTCTCCAACACCCAGGCCTCCACTGTCAACTCCCAACTCCCAAACCTCAACTAACTTTTCAAAACCTCCCACTCTATCTTTTACTCCCCCCTTGCATTCTCACTGGCCAATCACATCACACCCATTTTAACCCTTTCCTTGATCCATCCTAGGAGGCAAACGCCACACCCCCTAACAGAGAGGGGGGGGAATATGGTCTCTTAACTTTTATCTAGAAGGAGTACTATTTTTAAATATTATTATTTCAGAAATACATATTGATTGAGAACTGGTAGACTGGTGTGCTCTGGGAGATCAAGGTTTTGTATGCACCTCAATGAAGACAAGAGACGTGGGTGGCGCTGTGGGTTAAACCACAGAGCCTAGGACTTGCTGATCAGAAGGTCGGTGGTTTGAATCCTCGCAACGGGGTGAGCTCTCATTGCTTGGTCCCAGCGCCTGGCAACCTAGCAGTTCAAAAGCACACCAGTGCAAGTAGATAAATAGGTACCACTCCGGTGGGAAGGTAAACGGCATTTCCGTGTGCTGCTCTGGTTCGCCAGAAGCAGCTTAGTCATGCTGGCCACATGACCTGGAAGCTGTACATCGGCTTCCTCAGCCAATAAAGCAAGATGAGCGCCGCAACCCCAGAGTCGTCCGCGGCTGGACCTAATGGTCAGGGGTCCATTTACCTTTACCTTTACAATGAAGACAGCCACATTTTCTGGGGTTTCCTTTTTTGCATGAAGAGCTACCCTTCATCGAAGCAAAGGTTCTGAAATCTCCATCTGTGCAGTGGAATCCTTTATCTCCATGAGGGGTTGTTGAATTGGTGTGAAAGAGCAGTTCAATTCAGGCATTATATGGATGAGTAAGCAGAATATGTGGATGGGGAGGAAAGCGCCACTTCTGTTCCACCCGTCCCTGTCACCTTGCACGAGTTGGAGGACACCCATCTGCAGTGAGGGACCTCTGGTACTTAATGGAAACTTCCCATGGCAGTGTAGAGCCTGGATTTCTCCAGTATTCTGCATCTTGTGAGGAATCTATAGGAGCACAATGCCTTAACTGCAGACACTTTGCCTTCCAACTCTTATACAGTGATGGGGGCAGAGGTAGCATGCTCGTCCCTGTTTGCATATTCTATGTAATGTTGAGTTGCATAATGCCAGAATGCAGCTAATCAGAAGCACCTTCATTGGTTGTAGCGCTTGCTAACCTTCCCAGTATCAAATGCAAATGCCTTCCCCAGCACCTATGGGGTCCTGTCCTCCCCCACCTGCCATGCTGAGATTAGTTTTGAAAGACATAGTCATTTGCAGCTGTTAAATGGAATGTCTGGCAGGTGAAGAATAAGTGTACAGTATTTGTGTGTTGCATCTGTGTTCTGATTATGTACATGGTGCCCAGAACAGTTTCTCTGGTTTGCAAATGTACTCATAGGCCCAGAAAGATTGGCAGCTTCTGAAGTGTGTACAGTGGTGCCTCGCAAGACGAAAAGAATCCGTTCTGCGAGTCTCTTCGTCTAGCGGTTTTTCCGTCTTGCGAAGCAAGCCCATTGACGGTTTAGCGGATTAGCGCTATTAGCGGCTTTTAGCGGCTTATTGGCTTAGCGGATAAGCAGATAAGCGGCTTAGAAAAAGGGGGGAGGGGGGGGAAACCCGCAGGAACTCGCAAGACATTTTCGTCTTGCGGAGCAAGCCCATAGGAAATTCATTTTGTGAAGCACCTCCAAAACGGAAAACCCTTTCGTCTAGCGGGTTTTCCGTCTTGCGAGGCATTCATCTAGCGGGGCACCACTGTAAATGGCTGGATGTCTCTAAATGTGGAGGATCTTGGAATTTTGAAGCTTAAGGAATCGTATGTGTACAGTGGTACCTCGGGTTAAGTACTTAATTTCTTTCGGAGGTCCATTCTTAACCTGAAACTGTTCTTTAGCACCACTTTAGCTAATGGGGCCACTGCGCTGCCGGAGCACGATTTCTGTTCTCATCCTGAGGCAAAGTTCTTAACCTGAGGTACTATTTCAGGGTTAGCGGAGTATGTAACCTGAAGCATCTGTAACCCGAGCACTGTAGTGGAGGTTGTGGGTTTTTGGATATAATTGCTGGGTAGCACAAGAGGAGGGGAAGGTGCTGTTGAGTTCTGGTCCACATTGCAGGCTTCTTACAGGCAATCTAGTTGGCTCTTGTGGAGAGAGGATACAGGACTAAATGTGGTGTTTTTATATTTAAATCAACTGTAAATTATTCTTAAATGCAAGGTTTTCCTCTTTTAGTCTAGAATGAGACATAGTGTTACCATGCAGCCATTGTGTTCTGGATCACTGTTTGCTGATGACCTAAGCCCCCACTTAGCAAAACAGTAGTACAGTGGTACCTCGGGTTAAGTACTTAATTCATTCCAGAGGTCCGTTCTTAACCTGAAGCACCACTTTAGCAAATGGGGCCTCCCACTGCCGCCGTGCCACGGCAGCACGATTTCTGTTCTCATCCTGAAGCAAAGTTCTTAACCTGTGGTACTATTTCTGGATTAGCGGAGTCTGTAACCTGAAGCGTATGTAACCCGAGGTACCACTGTAACTGTTGCCGTCTTTACAAACCTGCCCTCTTTCTTGGCAGCTTGAACCCAACAAACATTTACACCGAAGTTCCACTGACTTCAAACTGAGTTGCATGCTGTAAGTTTGCTTAGGATTGTACCCCAGTGTATTCCCTCCCCCAATATATTTTTGTAATCTAAACTTTTACAGTGTTGCCCCGCAAGACGAATGCCTCGCAAGGCGGAGAACCCGCTAGACGAAAGGGTTTTCCGTTTTGGAGGCGCTTCGCAAAACGAATTTCCCTATGGGCTTGCTTCGCAAGACGAAAATGTCTTGCGAGTTCCTGCTGGTTTTTTCCCCTCCCCCCCCCTTTTTCTAAGCCGCTTATCCGCTAAGCCGCTAATAGCGCTAAGCCGATAAGCCGTCAATGGGCTTGCTTCGCAAGACGAAAAAACCGCTAGACGAAGAGAACGGATTAATTTCGTCTTGCGAGGCACCACTGTATTATTGTTACTTTAGTTGGAATTGTTTTCCTCTGTTTGACTCTTCAAGAAGTGGTTTTTCTTTTCTTTTCTTTTTTCATTTTGAGCATTTTGCTGCGAGTTGGAACTTTGGAGTTTGTTTCTTTTGCTTTCCTGTTCGCTCACCCTCTTTTGTCTCTTGCCTTTCAGCTATTGCTCCTGATCGGATTTATTTGCATCATTGCTTCGCCAGTGGCCGGTCACAGTACATATACCTACTTCAAAATTATCTCCATGTTTGACTTAGTTATGATCTTCATTTTCTACGTCGTCTATATCTTCAGAATTTACCGAATGCTGACCTGCATCAACTGGCCACTTGCAGTAAGTTCCTGCTCATAGTTAAAATCGCTTTTGTTTTTAATTTCTGGGGGGGGGGGCACAAGTTGCTTTTAATAAATTGGCCCATGGCACCTCTAAAGACAAACAAAAACTCCCCCCCCCAATAAAAACATTAGTAAGACAGTGGGGCCAAAAAGCCATAAAATGTGACAGTGAGCTCTAAGCAAAGTCCAAACTTAAAGAGAATTAAATCTTAAGTGATAAGCTCCCAGTCATCAGTTTTCACAGTAAGAAAAATTACATTATCAGAACATAAAGAGGAACCTCAGGTTTTCCCCAGCACACTTTCCGGCCCTTTTGAAACGGCAGGATTCCCGTGACTCCTAGCTGTCCTAAAATGTGATGGGCTCTGCAATCTGCATTTGCAACAAGCAAGTTAGAGGGGATGCATGTGTGTCAGCTATGCTGCTCAGCTGCCACGATGTTTCAGCTACTGCAGATGGTCGAAGACTATACATGCATGACGATGGCATTTCCCTATTCCTGATTTGACCCAGTTGCTGGGACGTAGGTGGCGCTGTGGGTTAAACTACAGAGCCTAGGACTTGTCGATCAGAAGGTCGGCGGTTCAAATCCCTGTGACGGGGTGAGCTCCCGTTGCTCAGTCCCTGCTCCTGCCATGTCAAAGTGCAAGTAGATAAATAGGTACCACTCCGGCGGGAAGGTAAATGGTGTTTCCATGTGCTGCTCTGGTTCGCCAGAAGTTGCTTAGTCATGCTGGCCACATGACCCGGAAGCTGTCTGAGGACAAACGCCGGCTCCCTCGGCAAATTAAGCAAGATGAGCAACCCCAGAGTCGGTCACGACTAGACCTAATGGTCAGGGGTCCCTTTACCTTTACTTTCTCTGCTGCTATCGCTGCATACAGCATCCACTGGAGAGATGAGTCTGCTCTGTCTCTCTGACTTGCTATTCAGGTACAAGAGTCAACTGCTGCAGGCCCTCTCCCATGGGGGAGGTCAGACAATTGGAAAATTTGCTCCAGAATCTTCATAGCACATGGAGGGGCAAAGGAGTGCAAAGTAGCAGAGGAAACTATGTGTTAGAGTTTGCTCTAATTAGTACCCAAGAGAATAAAAACAACATCTCATGCAGTTCGGGTCTTTCTGGGAAAGACAGAGAGAGGTGTATTGGTGACATTATCACTTTCCTATTGTACTGTAAAGTCCCAGTTTCAGAAATATCACGTAGTTCAAACCTCCTGGGACCACCACTGTACCACTTTAGAAATGCTTATCAGTTTTGAAATGCTTCTTCTTTGCAGATCAAAAAGTAGGATGGGTGTGTGGAGACTAGACCCACGTCTGTGATATGCTAACTTTCCGCAGTAGCCGTAAGACATGCGATTCTATAATCTGCTTTTTAGTGGCGCTGTGGGTTAAACCACAGAGCCTAGGACTTGCCGATCAGAAGGTCGGCGGTTCAAATCCCCGTGATGGGGTTAGCTCCCGTTGCTCAGTCCCTGCTCCTGCCAACCTAGCAGTTCAAAAGCACGTCAAAGTGCAAGTAGATAAATAGGTACTGCTCTGGCGGGAAGGTAAACGGAGTTTCCATGTGCTGCTCCAAGTGGCTTAGGGGAGCTGGCAACATGATCCGGAAGCTGTCTGCGGACAAACGTCGGCTCCCTCGGCCTATAGAGCGAGATGAGCGCACAACCCCAGAGTCGGTCACGACTGGACCTAATGGTCAGGGGTCCCTTTACCTTTACCTTTATCCCTCGTTTGGAAATGTAGTTGCAGCATCTCTGTTAAAGGCTTTAAAATCTGGTGTATGTATTCTTATAGTTTTATATGCCACTTTTCCTTGCAGGAGCTCAAAGTGGCATTGAATCCACGTGCAGGTGTCTTCGTGTGCACAGCCCCAGTATTAAGCTGAGAGTTAGAACATGCATCTGTTGTGAATTTATTTATCCTTAACCTTATGCCCCAAGAAGCTCACACCAGAGGAATAAAGAAAAGTTGGTTCATTTCTTGAAATGAAAGTGATAGCGGATATGAATGCTGCTTCAGAAAGCAAAGTTGCAAATCATGCCGCACTCACACTATGATTTAAGGTGCAAAAAAGGATCCCCGTGTATTCCAAAGCCTAAAGAGAGAATGAGAATTTGGCCACAGATGCACACTAAAAGTGAGGAAAGGAAGCAAGCAGAACCCTCAGAGGTCAATAAGGCTTTGCCTTTCTGTTTGGGAGTTATGCTTGCCTGATCAATAACATGCACCAGCAAGTCTACAGCATCTCTCTTACGGTTACCTATTGTGCAATCTCGAAAAGAACTTGTTTGTTTGTTTGTTTTGGCGGGGAGTGGGAAAAGCAAGGGATAGCAACCTTATCTGTTTCAGCAGAACCTTGTCTTTCCTTCAGGAAATGCGATTTGGGCCAGGGACGGCAGTCCCATGTTTCCTTTTTCACAGGTGATTTAAAGCAAAAGAATCTTGTTGGTTTGGCAGTGTTGTGCCACATTGAAATGCTCCTTTTATTGGGTTGCCTTCAAAATTGTTCTCTGCTTGTTTCTTTTCAGGAGTTTCTCCATTACCTAATAGGTACCACCCTTCTTCTCATTGGATCGGTGGTGGTGGCGGCCAGAAGCTCTGGGTTAGCAAGTCTTACAGCTGGAGCGGTGAGGCTACTCCCCCCCCCCCAATTGACAAGGAATTGCTTTTACATTGTTACTGCTGGGGTCTGATTTTAATGCAGATTCCAGGTTTTTTCTGCATAATTACTCTTTGTATGCATGTAAGGTAGAGCTGCAGTCTATACCGCAAGTCAGGATTTGTTCCTTGTTTGTGCTGTGTATCCTGGTTGGGTTGAGTGTTGGAGGGCCTTTGACAAAACCTTGTATACATACAGTGGTATCTTGGAAGTCGAACTAAATCCGTCCCGGAAGTCCGTTCAACTTCTAAAACATTCAGAAACCAACCCACAGCAGACATTCAGGTTCCAAAGAACGTTTGCAAACTGGAATACTCACTTCCGGGTTTGCTGCAATCGAGAGCCAAAATGTTCGACTCTCAAGGTGTTTGACTTCCAAGGTACGACTGTACAAAGGTACAATGTTTTTGTACTGTCAGCCAAAGGAAGTCTTGAAGTTTGCCGTATCCTACCATTTTACCTGTTCTCATCCATTACTGGATCTTCTTATTACCGCATTTTTTGCTCTTTAAGACGCACTTTTCCTCTCCTAAAAAGTAAGGGGAAATGTGTGTGTATCTTATGGAGCGAATGCAGGCCGGAGTCTTTGCTCAGTGCTCCCTTTAAAGAGCCGTGTGGAGCGTGTGTCTCTTGGGGGCTTTTCCCCGAGAAGGGAGAAGGGCTGCCCTTCTCCCTCCTCAGGGAAAAGCCCCCCAAGAGCCACACACACACTCCGTGCGCTCTTTAAATGGAGCACAGCTCTTGGGGGAGCCTTAGCTGCGCACAGCATCTCCTGGGCAGGGGATGAAGGGCCCCCTTGCCCGGGAGAGGCTGCACGCGGCTATCCCATAAGCCAGGACAGCCAGCGGGATCGCTGCGCAGCGATCCCGCTGGCTGTCCTGTCAGAATAATTTTTTTTCTTGTTTTCCTCTTCCAAAAACTAGGTGTGTCTTATGGTCTGGTGCGTCTTATAGAGCGAAAAATACGGTGCTTCACTTTTTTTTACTAGGGGTGTGCGGCAACCGCTAGATTCGTCTTGTATCTGTATCGTTTGGAAGCAGCCCGATCTGTTTTGGATCCGCTCTCTGTTGTTTCAGTTTTGTTATTTGCATGAGAATCAGATCTTTTAAATTTGAAGCTCGGTTTCAGTCCCATTGACTTCAACGGGAAATCTAAAAATAGTTATACCCCCCCTTTTCACTTAAGTGGAAGAAATATGCAGACAAAGGAGCTCCTCTGGAGTGGATTGAGCCTGCCACATTTACAAAAAGGGGGGAATTGTTAAAGAAGCTTCTAACTTTATTTTCTGCCAAAATTGGATGCAAGTTGCAGATATGGACACTCCTTCTGGGGGAATGAGCTCTGCCTAATTTCAGACAACTAGGTTCAGGGGCTGTCATGCTAGGTGCCTTTACCTTATTCAAATTGCAGTCATAATATATTTTCCCTTCCCACACTTCCTGGAAGTACCCCCCCCCCAATGAAAAAAAAGAAAGGACTAGGATTTGTGATTGTCTGTTAGGAAGAGCAACTGGGAAAGAAGCAGGTCACCTCAGCCGTCTAATTCTGCTCCTTACATCTTGCTATCGCAGTCGAAACTCGGAGACATACAGCTCACAAGTTTACTGCAACATACCTTCTCAAAATCACTGTGACTGGAGTGCACTGGGGAAATAAATTGTGATTAAAAGCTTGGCCCGTCCGTCAAAACTAAAGATACCCCTCCCCCCTTTTTATCTTCTTGAAGTCAATGGAATCTGTGGAGGAGACATCTCCATTTGGCCATGTCCCTGGTCCTCACATTACAGTAGTAAGCTGGGTTGTCGAATGGCTTGGCTACCGAACAAATTGGCTCCCAAACACCACAAACCCGGAAGTGAGTGTTCCGGTTTGCGAAAGTTTTTTGAAAGCCGAATGTCCGATGCAGCTTCCGACTGAGTGCAGGAAGCTCCTGCAGCCAATCAGAAGCTGCGCCTTGGTTTTTGAACTGTTCTGGGAGTCAAATGGACTCCCAGAATGGATTAAGCTTGACAACCAAGTACTAGACTTTCGCCTGCAATAACAAGGGCTGTGTAAACTTTGCCCATTTAAAATTATAATTAGGTTCTCTAAAACTCTGCCTCTGCAGCCAGATTCCGCACTATATGGCTACATCATGGGGCCATTGGGGTCATGCAGATTTCAGAGTTTCTGGGTTGTAGCTGCTAATGGCCACTCTTTTGGCTGCATAATAAACTGGCAACAGAGTCCAACAGAGTTCATGAAACAGCACGTTAAACTAGAAGCCTAATTTATCCTGAAGGGGTAAAGGGACCCCTGACAGTTAAGTCCAGTCACGGACGACTCTGGGGTTGTGGTGCTCATCTCGCTTTATTGGCCAAGGGAGCCAGCGTACAGCTTCCGGGTCATGTGGCCAGCATGACTAAGCCGCTTCTGGCAAACCAGAGCAGCGCACGGAAACACCGTTTACCTTCCTGCCGGAGCGGTACCTATTTATGTACTTGCACTTTGACGTGCTTTCAAACTGCTAGGTTGACAGGAGCAGGAACTGAGCAACGGGAGCTCACCCCGTCGTGGGGATTCGAACCGCCAACCTTCCGATTGGCAAGCCCTAGGCTCTTTGGCTTAACCCACAGCACCACCTGCGTCCATTTTTTTTTTTTTTTAAATCCTGGATAGGATATGTCAATTGGATGCATGCAGGTGAACAGAATCCTTAGTGGATAAGTCTTAAATGTTGGTTTAGGGTATAATTGGATTCTCTATACTGGAAGGTTTAGTTATCACATGGCTCTTTTTGTTTTGTTTTTAACAGGTATTTGGCTTCTTAGCTTCATTTCTGTGTCTCTTAAGTATATGGCTATCCTACAAAGTCTCTTGCGTCACTCAGTCAACAGGTAGGTATCTAATCAATTAAATTGCACCAACCACATCTAACTTGCATTATTTAAACATGGAATGAACAATTGGTGGTCCATCGGCAGAACTGTCTGAGCGTAGGTGAGGATGACAAGCAGGAGCCTCTTAGACAAGAAAGATAAAGTGATTCTACCCAAGACATTGTCCTCCCCCAACCTGTCAGTAGCATCATGGATTGTCTCGGACATAAGAAACAGCCTTGTAAACTCTTGTAAACTGTGTCACAAAGCCAGAGGGACCTAGATAGTTGCAAGGTTCAACAAATAACTCAGCAATATGTTTGACCCAAGCCAGCTCACATTTAAATTATACTGCAGACTGACACCACTAGAGCTTCCTCCATTGGCTCCCTTCATTGTAAGATATTCTTGGCCTGCTAAGCATAAGCTTGGTACCTATAAAATTCCATCTCTTGTGCAGACATCTCTGATTTTATTCATGCCATCCCTTCAATAAATGACTTATTATATAAAGGAGTGAATTAAAAAAAAAGGTGTACCTGCTCATTAGAAACTTTGAGCAGATGGAATAAAATATTTTAAATAAACACTCACAGTTAACTATAATTTAGCTGGTGACCTTTATCAAGGATAAAAACATTTGAAAACACTTGCTTACATTCAAAAATGTTTTTACTCATGCCTGAACATTTGCACTCTCATTCTGTATTAATTTCTCCCTGTTCATGTCTATATTTTTTAAAAATTAAGACAAAAATCTTCTGGTTTGGTACTGTTTGTATATACTGTATTTTTCGCTCTATAAGACACACTTTTCCCTCCTAAAAAGTAAGGGGAAATGTGTGTGCGTCTTATGGAGCGAATGTAGGCAGGAGGCTCTGTGCAGCGCTCCCTTTAAAGAGCCCCGTGGAGTGTGTGTGCGGCTCTTGGGGGCTTTTCCCTGAGGAGGGAGAAGGGCTGCCCTTCTCCCTCCTTGGGGAAAAGCCCCCAAGAGCCACACGCACGCTCTTTAAAGGGAGTGCGGCTCTTGGGGGAGCCTTTATCCTGCTGCCCGGAAGAGGCTACGTGCGGCTATCCCATAAGCAAGGACAGCAAGAGGGATTGCTGCGCAGCGATCCCTCTTGCTGTCCTGGCTTTGCCATGCAAAGCCTCTTGAGGGCAGGAGGAGCCTTCATTCCGCTGCCCTCAAGAGGCTTCGTGCGGCTATCCCAGAAGCCAGAACAGCAAGAGGCTATCCCAGAAGCCAGGTCCCTCTTGCTGTTCTGGCTTCTGGGTTTCAGAATATTTTTTTTCTTGTTTTCCTCCTCCAAAAACTAGGTGTGTCTTATGGTCTGGTGCGTCTTATAGAGCAAAAAATACAGTAGTTCAGCATTTAAAAATATTTACTAGAAGCTCCTACACCTGCTCGCTCCATGTGCCAACCCTACCTGTCAATCCCTTTGCCCACCTCTTTCTCGCCCACACCAATACTATCTATGCATCAACTCCGTTTACCAATGTACCCCTTCACCTATTTCCTCACAGCTCACCCAAACCTGCCCCTTTCCTTCTAGGTCGCCCAAACACCTGCCCTCTTTTAAAGTAGAGGAGAAGCATTTCAGAGTATGGTTTGGCCAACTGCTCTCTGAAGCACCTCCCACCTTCTGTTTAAACAGCTTGACTGGGCCTCTCACCAGCTGCATTGCTTCTTCACTCATCTGCCTGCCTGCTCTTTTGTTGCCACACTGGAATTGGCATAGTTGCCTGCCGAAGATCACGCAAACTGCAGTGTGATGACAGCCTTACATTTTTATGTATATAGGTTGATATCACATCTACATTTGAGAGATGGGGTCTCGTAGAGGCATCAATGCAGACAGAATGGATATTGGCTGGTTCCAAGTCACCCCTTGCCCTCTTAAGTATGTGACAAATTTACGATTACATCTTCATGTCCCAAATATTTACAAAGCTCTCTCCTCTTTCATTGGATGAAATTGTTTTGTGAGCTTGCCTAGAAAATTCATGTTATGGAGCAGCTATATAAATTGTGTCTGTAATTTGCTTGACAAGTTTATTCTAGTCATTCTCTGTTTCTTTTTCAGATGCTGCTGTGTGAAACTTTTGGCACTTACGATGCACACCAAACTGAGGATTTCATTAGGCTAACAGACAGCAAATGTATGTAAGATGGAATTTTGTTCTGGTGATGTTCTTGAGGACTTGCTTTTGTAATGACTCCTGAAACCTCTTACTAAGTGAGCTGACCACCAGATGGCTCTGGTCTTACACTCCTCATATTCATTTGTCCAGATTGTTAGTACCAGCAGTCTCTATACTGCATTGTCTTAATACCAAGATTCTTGTATTAGGGAATCTGTTTTTTCTTTCTTTCTGCAAACAAGGGGAAACCAGGATTGAAATTCTTAGCCATGATCTGGGTGACCAGATGTTTTCCCTCAGCCTAACCTACCTCACAGGATTGTTGTGAGGATAAAATGCAGAGGGTGATGGAGAACCGTGTACTGTATTCTGCATTGAGCTCCTTGAAGGAAAAGTGGGGTGTAAATGTAAAAATGATTATTCTATGCCACGATTTGGTAGGAGCGAGCTCCCCTCTCTTCATGTTGATAGTACTCAAGCTACCTGAGTGATCTGAACTGGGACCTGCATATAAAGGTTGAAGGTGGGAAATTTACTGTGCTTCCTTTCATCTGCAGCTGGAAAATGCTACATTTTTATCATAGACCAGCAGCTGCTTTATATTAAGTTATACATGCAAAGTCTCTTGCTTATCTCTGCCTTTCCTGGCTTTTGGCTCCCGGTGTGAGAAAAGGCATTTGATAATTTATGTTTTTACTGGCTTACTGTGAATATGTCTTCAGAAGTGAAACAGAGTTTCCTTTGTGTCCTAGTGTTTCTTCTGTTTTTAAGTATTTTTATTCATGACAAAATAATTTTAAATAAATTTTATACCTCAAAAACACCACTCGCTTCCATATCCATACCTGTTAGACAAAACCGACTAGTTTTCAGTTTTGATAGTGTGTTGCTTGGCATTATTCATAGTTAATTTTGGTCTCTGTGAAGATCAGCTCTTTTGGCTGGAAGACTCCAGTTAAATACAATCAAATCTTATTTTGTGCAAATGAGCAGTTCATGGGGAATTCTTATGGCAGCTATGTAAAAAAAGAAGCAGCAAGTTTTATTGTTTCATTATTTCAGTGTTCAACATGCTATTTCGGTTTATAGGGATTCTATTGCTGAAGGTTTGTTGTTTTGTATTCCCCTGTTGTCTGACTGCAATACATTGGACAATATCTTCTTTCTAGGGTAGCAGCAAGCTAATAGAATGCCCCTCAGTGAGGATTAACTTCATGACCTTCAGTTACCAATTTAGGAAAATTCCCTTCCAGAGCACTTTTGAGTCCTAGATGGTCTTAACATTATCATTGCAGGTTATTCTCCCGGTCTCTGGTGTGTTTATGTGAAATTGTGTGTTTTATTTTGTTTCATTGAGCTTTTAATGTTTTTATCCACTTTGCAAATCTACAGGAAACAGTGGAGTGGAAATATTTGAATAAACAAATCTGCAAAAGGGTTCGAACCTTTCCACAAGATAATCTAAAACGGTTTAGCTGATAGCAAGTCCTGTATAACTCAGTGGGGCTTGCAGCAAAATCCTATGCTTGCTTACTTGGGAGTAAGCATTTAACCCAGTGCTTTCATTTCACAGCCTGACAGCATCTCATTGCTGTTTCAGGATAACAAGGTGGGCAGTTTGGGGTGGGGATTCTGGAATGTTTAATTAAAGATCAGTCAAGTAATTTATGCTGTTAAGTTGCTAGCACTATTAGTCAGAGAAAAAACAGGACAATGCATGAATAGAAGTACGCCTTTCAAAAAGGCTCTAGGTAACCAGAGATGGTTCATGTGATATGCTGTCTGTTGGTGACTTGCTTTTGCATGATCAGAGGCCAGAGCAAGGGTGCAGAAGACTGGCCATTAGTGCTACAGGCTCACGGAAAACCGTCATTAATACTGCATGCACAGCAGTTTATCATGCATGACATCAAAGTAATTGTGCTCTTGGCAGACTCGGGCTACACAAACTGTAAGCAAAAACAACCCCATTTTCCCTCAAAGCAAGGGTTTAATTTATCATCGTCATCTCCATCTTTTATATTAAAAATTACTTAAAAAGAAGCAGCTGCTCAGGTGCCTAAGCGAAACAGAACATGCAAGCGCGATAATAGGACATGGCGAGAAAAAGCTGGTTAATGGAGAAAAACAAAACAAGGTAGAGAAAAGTAAAGGGGAAATTCAACAGCCGTTGGAGAATATGTGGAATCAGTAGTCTCTTGAGAGCCTTGCAGTCAGACCCATAGCTAGTTGATCTTGCACCCCTGACAGAACCATCCAGATTGCCCCCCCCCCCCACGGACAAATTAGTTCTTCTTTCTGCATCTCCTCCACTTCCACCCTCCAATTCAATTCGCCCTCTATTTAAAACCATTTCTTATAAGGCAACAATCAATATTTATATTTATAAACTTGCTTTTAGCAGATTTTGTGCCCCCCCAAACGCCTGCACCCCTGGCGGGGGCCCACCTCACCACCCCCCTAGCTATGGCCCTGCTTGCAGTATTCCAGTAAAGGTGTCGGGGATATCCTGCAAATAAGTGCCTCCCTGCTTTAGCTCAAAGACGCAGCATATAGCTAACTCTGGGCTCTACTAAGGTGGGGAACATGAGACTTCCGAGTATGGCTGCCAAAGCAGCTCTGAATCCATATGACATATTTAGGGAATGGCCAAAGAACTGATGACTATTCCAGAGTTTAAAGTACATTTTCAGTAGAGAAGTCAAGATTAATCCTAGCTCCCACATCTCACCCCAATCATCTAATTGTGCAGCATCCCAAAAATATCACGAGCCAAATTGGCATTGGGTTCACAGCAATGTCAACAGGTGGCCTTGCTTACAAGAATAATCCAGCAGGCTTCCAAACCTTATATTAAACTTAGAAATGGACAAAAATGCAGTGCTGAGCAAATTAATACTGAATAAAGAACACAATGGTTATAAATTAAACCTGCACTTTACACCTTTCCTGTTTTACCTGAGCAAGGTGGCATACAAAGATACCAACGTAACACAACAGTTCACAGTGAAGACTGTCTAACTGCTTTAAACAACAGCAGAATACTTTAGAAAAATCACTTGAGCCAATGTAGTAGAATGTCTGACTTAGACCAGGAAGAGCCAGATGGAAATCCAAGTTTAGCCATGATGCACACTGGGTGAACTTGGGCCAACCCTTCTATCTAGCCTACCTTCTTGTTGTGAGGATAGACAGGGGTGGCAGAACCTTATGTGCACTCCTTGGAGAAACAGAATGTAATTAGTAATTTTTTTCAATAAAAATAAAATGTACCAACAGCAGGAATGTACAGTTGTACCTCGGGTTACATACGCTTCAGGTTACATACGCTTCAGGTTACAGACTCCACTAACCCAGAAATAGTGCTTCAGGTTAAGAACTTTGCATCAGGATAAGAACAGAAATCGGGCTCCAGTAGTGTGGCAGCAGCTGGAGGCCCCATTAGCTAAAGTGGTGCTTCAGGTTAAGAACAGTTTCAGGTTAAGTATGGACCTCCAGAACAAATTAAGTACTTAACCCGAGGTACCACTGTATCTTCGACAAGCTTGGTTGAAGGGGGGGGGGGAATAATCCATAGAGCAAGAACAACAAGCAGCGTACGAAGCACTATGCAGGGATTACATAAAAATGCAGGCTGCACTATAGCTGGTGGAGCATACCTAGAAAACAGATTACGTCCTGCGTGCCTGGAAGTTTTAATGTCTTGTTTCTGTCAAGCATACTTTTTTTGCTCTGCATGTTTAGATATCACCCACATTTTTCTTTGCATAGGATGCACCAGAAATACAACCTTGAAGCTTCCAGTCAAGAAGCCTGATCTAACACTTTTTGTGACCCTAAAGCACGGGTGTCAAACACAAGGCCCGCGGGCCGAATCCGGCCCGCCAGACCTCGTCATGTGGCCTGTGTAGCTGCCGCCGGCCGCCAGCCTTCACCTTTTTTTCTCGCTTTTTTTTTTTTTTGGGACACAAGAAAGCCGCGGCAGCCTACAAGCCAGAGAACGTCTGCCCTCTAGCGGCGCCGGCCGTTCTACACAGGAAACCTCCACTTGTTTTTATATTGAGCGCATATTGAGTCCTATAGATACAACCGGCCCCTTTGAGGGTGACCAAACTGCTGATGCGGCCCCCGATGAATTTGAGTTTGACACCCCTGCCCTAAAGAATGTAATATATAGCAAAACAAGTCTTGTGTTGTGATCTGTAGGAAGGGTTGCATCAGGAAGAGTTTAGTGCACCATGGGATATTTTCAGGATGGTTCATGAGAGATTTCCCTGAGAAAACGCACCAGAAAAGGAAGGCTGATACTCCAAAGTGCTCCCTTGTAATAGGTCAATGGATCAGCCCTCGGGGGGGGGGACATTACCATTTATCCCTGTTTCTTCAGGAATAAGTGCCCAGTTACCAACAGCAGAAAAGAGACATACTCCAAAGCAACATGCTTTCTACAACTTTTTAATACAAACATAATCATTTCGTAATCAAGTGATTCCAATGAAGATAAAAAATAGGTAGTAAAAAGGCCAGGCTACAATAGAGAAGGTAAAAAAGTTGACATAGCGTACAGTTTACAATAAGAATCTATACAGGAACAGTTTAGGCAAGAGATGGTTTGTCATTACACATTTCCAAAGTGAAGACAATGCTATAATTCACAGTTCAAAATCAGCCAAACCTTTTTCACGAAGCATATGCTGTTAGAAAAGTTGGCGCCTAGACTACATTTTAAAACCCCATTATAAATAATTTCTCAAAAGTGTCTTCCCATCTTCACACTGGACCATTCTTCAAAGCATTTCCTGTATTATGGATGGAATGCAGGTGATTATACAGGGGCTGAGATCCAAAGAACAGCACCCTTCTGTGTGCCCATTCACCATTAAGCTTATCCAAACAGTGGCTCTCCGTGTCATGTGGGAAACCACTTCTGAAACTAAGGGGACTTTCTAACTTTCTCTCCTGGGAGAATGGGGATTTGCTGTACGAAACAGGGAAAGTTAAAAAAAACAATCCCACCAAGTGTGCTCATGCGCTTGGTGGTGCCACAAGTAGTTGTTTGGATCTTGGCCTGTGCCCCTTCTACTCAAGGACACTGCAAACACAATGGGTTGGATCCAAACAGTCAGCCTTCCTTTAGGCAAGGGGCAGCTGACATTTTTGGGGGACTGACGGCTGCATTGAGCCAAGATTAATTAAATGTTTTGGAGGGGTCTAGAGGCCACAAAAAAAGCTTTTGATGTCATGGTGTCATATAGGTGGGTCCATAGGAGAAGTCAAATTTTAATATATTTTTTAAAATAATTAATTTAAAAGGGTCACCGTATTTTTCGCTCTATAAGACGCACCAGACCACAAGACTCACCTAATTTTTGGAGGAGGAAAACAAGAAAAAAAAAATTCTGAATCTCAGAAGCCAGAACAGCAAGAGGGATCGCTGCACAGTGAAAGCAGCAATCCCTCTTGCTGTTCTGGCTTCTGGGATAGCTGCGCAGCCTGCATTCGCTCCATTAAGATGCACCCACGTTTTCCCTTACTTTTTAGGAGGAAAAAAGTGAGTCTTGTAGAACAAAAAATATGGTAATTTGGTGGATCCTAGGGGATCAAAAAAAAACAGCTTGGGAGGCTGGAAACAGCCCATGAGTTAGCTTCCCCTGCTTTAGTCCTACGTAAATCTATGCAACAAGTTACTCACTACTTAACAAGTCATTTGATTTAAATTGGACTAAAGTGTGGCAAGCAGTCTGGATCAAACACAGTATGTTCAAAGGCTTTGGTCTTATGGCGCTGAACTATTGGTATAAAAAGGAGATCATTGAATGGGGGGAGTGATTGTTCTGAGCCACCAAGGACTGTGTTTGTGTGCACATGCACATTAAGGACGGAAACTTAGAAGGCCGCATGATCAAAATCTGCATAAGATTTTGAAGCAGAAAGTGCAATAATAATAATAATAAAAACTGGCAATTCCAATTTAATCCCAAAACAGCTTTACGCACACTGGAAATAAGCTAGTGTATTTTCAGAGACACCACAGTAAGTTGCCTAGCGGTGCAACCTTGAACAGATTTACTTGAAATTAAGACCCACTGGATCCATTCACATGAGCAAGATTTCAGCAAGTCTAATATAGTATCTGGATTCTTTAAAAGCAGCAACAAAATTAAGAATGATAAAATGTTCTAAACTTGGAATGAATATGATATGGGGGCAATGGGGGAGTGGACGGGAACACAGAGGGGTTTTTTTGGTGGGGGAGGACCCAGGTCATTACTGAAGGAAATGAGAACAGTCCCGTAAATAAATATCTCATTAGTTCACCTCTTAATAGTTAATCTATCCACAGATATTTTAAAGTTCTAACACTCACAACTTGGGGGAGCAGGAGAGTGACACTAGCTTCCTGTCTACAAGAGCTTTCCTGCCAGATCACTTTGAGGCTATCATTACTCTCCATAGAAAACCAGGCAAGTGAAACTTTCCAAACCTACATTGTTAAGCTGTAGCTGCTGTGTACCTTTTCTTCTATGCAAATTCAGCCTGAACAAACAAGAGGCTCTTAAGCTGTCACATTTTCTGGCATTGCCCAGCTATGTGGAAAGATTACCAGTCTAGCTTGCTTGAGGTGGTGCCAATTAGGGCATCTCATATTTCACCGTTTTGCAGAAACTTACTATGACAGCAAACAGAAATTTACCGCACAACCCTATGCAAACTTACTCAGAAGCAGGCTCCACAGCGTTCAGTAGGGTTTACTCCCAGGTAATTGGGTACAGAATTGCAGCCCTAGTCTCCCTTTATATGCTTAGTAGAAACAAGCTGCCTCCTAACAGCTTTCACAATTCTTCCCCCAAACCCCCCATAGTTTAGGGCACTATAGAAAGGAAACGGCATAATTGCATCCCAGCCCCTCAAGATAACTCCCAACGACACAAACATCGGAAAGGGAAAGGGGATATTTGACAAATGAAGCTTGAGGTCAGTTGCCTCTAACTCTTTGCTCAAAGACAATTCCAATTAATACATGAGAGATTGTGGAGGATAGAGCTATCAGTGGCTACCAGCCCTGACAGTTCTCCCTCCACTGTCAGAGGCATTATGCATCTTTATACTAGTTGCTGGAAACAGCAGAAGAGGAGAGAGCTGTTATGCTCAGATCCTGCTTGTGGGCTTCTCATTGGTAAAAAGGTAAAGGACCCCTGGACCATAGTCAAATGTGACTATGGGGTGCAGTGCTCATCTCGCTTTTGGGCTGAGGGAGCCAGTGTTTGTCCACAGACAGCTTTCTGGGTCATGTGGCCAGCAGGACTAAACCGCTACTGGCGCACAGAGGACCGTGATGAGTGCCAACGTGCACAGAAACACCATTCACCTTCCTGCCGCAGCCATACCTATTTATCTACTTGCACTGGTGTGCTTTCGAACTGCTAGGTTGGCAGGAGCTGGGACAGAGCAACGGGAGCTCGCTCCGTCAAGGGGATTCGAATCGCCGACCTTCTGAGCAGCAAGCCCAAGAGGCTCAGTGGTTTAGACCACAGTGACACCTGTGTCTAGTTGGCTACTGTGAGAACAGGATGCTGGACTAGATGGGCTACTGGTCTGATACAGAAGGTGGTTCTTATATGTTCCTATTTCACTGTACAACCCAAATACTCTTCCTTTAAAAACAAGAAGTCCTATTCTATTCAAAAATACCACAAATATGTTACAACGGCATCCCTTTTCTACTTTCAAGGCTGCAGGCTCTGTCCTGGCAGAGTGGGGGGGGGGGGAGAGGAGTTGTATTAGCATTTCACACCAGGAAGATGTGGAAACCTCACAACAGGTTACAGTCATACCTTGGAAGCCGAACGGAATCCGTTCCGGAAGTCCATTTGACTTCCAAAACATTCGAAAACTAAAGCGCAGCTTCTGACTGGCTGCAGGAAGCTCCTGCAGCCTTGAAAGTAGAAAAGGGATGCCGTTGTAACGGAAGCCCTGTTGGAAGTTTGGCTTCCAAAAGAACGTTTGAAAACCGGAACAGTCACTTCCAGGTTTCGATCGTTTGGGAGCCAAAACGTTCGAGAACTAGGCTATTCGACTTCCAAGGTAAGACTGTATTTTGCATTGCCTCGCTAGCTGTCACATGTAGGCTGTTTTTAAAAAAATATTATTATTACTTGCAAAACAAACAAAAGCCAGAACATTTCACTGCATTCTTATCCCTATATTGGCATTATGTGTGGCCTGCTTGGAGACTCCCTAAATGAAGTCACATTTCTGGGCTTTGATCATTATGCACCACCTTGACTATGATTCCTTCTACACATCAATGAAACTCTTGGGAGTCAATGTGGGCTGCAACATCTTGAGCAGCAGCTATTGGTTAACTTCCTGTCACCAACAGCACACCCACCCCTGCCCCAAAGTCTTCCACAGTCTGCAATATTTCATTCATAAACAGGAGAAGCTGCACACGCAATTGACTACACAAAATAAATAGCCCGAAAGCATCGCACTATTAAATGTTTTATGAATAAGATTGGAGGCAACAAGTGTTGCTCTTCATACTTCCTCAACACATGAGCCAAGCCCTTTTTATATTAATACAATCTCCTTTTAAAATTTCAGGCAGCTTGTTACAGTTTTAAAGTTGTTTCCTCTTGGCTGACTGCTTCTTTGTGTCTACTTAAAATTGTAACAGCTCTTTCAGAGTCCTGAACACACAGCGAATGCAGATGTCTACATACTGCATGGTACATAATTTAAACCCGGACTTAAAAGACACACGAACACACAGAAATAAAATAAGCTGTATATACTGCTATGTTACAAAATGGCATAAGACCATATGGACAGTATCGATTATTACTATCATGAAAAAATCATATACATCAATAGCAACATGAATTATGCAATCAGGAAAAAAACCACCCACACATGCCAGGGAATCCCATGATTTTCACATGTATAAAAAAAATATTTAGAGGGGGAAAAACCTTCAGTAGAGAATGCTACTCCCCAATGGGGTCAGAATGCTGATTAACTATTGGGGTGGGAATCAAATCAAACAACTGTAATCCTGAATAGAGGAAACTCTATGCTGCAACACTATGTTGCAGGCCCCCAGCTACATTATAAAAACCTTATTCTCAAAATGCCAGCAGTAAAAACCCAAAGTTTATGGGCAGGGAGATGAACATGATTTTAGGAGGGGAAAACAATGATCCCTTAGGTAAAGAATTGGGACCACATCCTGGTGTGTGTGTGTGTGTGTGTGTGTGTGTGTGTGTGTAAGAGAGCGAGAGAGAGTGCCTACTGATTTTCACACGAGGATACTCCATAGGCCACACAATATCTAATTTCCTGTCTTTGTTTTTATTTCTCAATTTCCTAGTTTTTCCTATATAAAAACATGAAATGTATCCCTTCTGTGATTAATATGGGCAGAAACCTCCCACTATCCCTTTCTCTTCAGCTATAATCCCATCCCACCCCCTTCATTATTGGGGCCTTACGAAACTAATTTTATTCTGAACTTGAACCATTTTTCACCTGTCGAAAATTTTATTCTGGAAGAAGCAAAACCCAATTATTTCACGATCCTATCGCAAGTTTCCCTTGCCTACTTGCATACAAATGAGTGTGCAATTGCACAAAATCAAGTGCTTCTTGGAGTGTGTGTGGGGAAAAAGAAGCCCACAATTCTCGAACTATTTATGTGTGGGAACTGTGCAAAGACGCAGCACTAGGACGGCGAGTTGAAAACTGAAACGAAATTTAACTATCTGGGCATTCTTTAAAAGGCAGAATCATTCCAGCTTCACTCGGCATCTGGTAATAACAATAAGGGATGGTTTAGACCTCAGACTTGCTAGTTATTCAATGGCTGATTCTCTGTCGGATTCAGTGTATTGGCTGGGTTTTCTGTCTTTCTCTCCTCTTTCGCCTTACGTCTCTTCAGATACATCAGAACAGCGTCCACACAAAACGTTATTGTTGCGAGAAAGCCGAATACCTGTTAAACAAAGGGTGAGAAGAGTCTATATACACATAAATAAACTTCAACTCAGATTCAAAAGTATACAAGAATAGCCTGATTATCTCCAGGTACATTTTCCTGTTGGTCTCTATAAAAAAAGGGGTGGGATTCTGGGCCTTATGACTCTTCCCCTGCTCAGCCACACCCCTCCCTGGCCCTCCTTTGCACCCTCCTTAAGTGCTTTTGCCTGGCTGGACTGTGCCCTTCAACTCTGATAACGCTTGCCTAGATGAAGGATAGAGAGGGATGTGTGAGTTTCTACCAGTCTCCTATGCAAAACATAAAGCATTCAATGCTCCATCTACTTTGGCTCTGGCTCCACCCACCACGGACACATGAGCCACCAAAACGTTGCCCAGAAAAAGATGTAGCCCTTTTCCCATCCCTGCTATAAAACTTGCCAATGATGAATGCTGAAAGGCACTTTGCGGGTTGTGAAAAATGTGAAGTGAAAAATGAAAGTGTTTGTGAAAAATGAAAGTGTTTGGAACTACTACCAATAGGCAGTGAAAACTAAGAGAATGAGATGAGAGTAGGAGGCCCAGTAAGACATCCAGGAATAAAACAAGAGGAAACCGGCTGGTCCATATATCTCCAATCCCTAATAAAAAGATCATAGATGTAGCTGGTGCCTACTAAGTCACAGTTTTGTGGCAGCCCCAGCTTTGGCAATCCCTACACAGCCATATGTTGCACCGTCTGATGGAGTGTGAGCTGCAGAAAAGTGTGCGGCTCTATGCTACCGTAAAGACATTGTGCGATTTGGAAGCTCTTTTCCAAATGCAAACACTAGAAAGGTAAAAGGACCCCTGACAATTAGGTCCAGTCGTGACCGACTCTGGGGTTGCGGCGCTCATCTCGCTTTATTGGTCGAGGGAGCCGGGTCATGTGGCCAGCATGACTAAGCCGCTTCTGGCAAACCAGAGCAGCACACGGAAACGCCATTTACCTTCCCGCTGGAGCGGTACCTATTTATCTACTTGCACTTTGACATGCTTTCGAACTGCTAGGTTGGCAGGAGCAGGGACTGAGCAACAGGAGCTCACTCCGTCGCAAGGATTCAAACTGCTGACCTTCTGATCGGCAAGTCCTAGGCTCTGTGGTTTAACCCACAGCGCCACCCGTGTCCCTAATGCAAACACTACTAACTTCCTAAAGCAGGGTACCAACCCTCCAACTCACCAGCACAGTGCATCTGGCGTATGTTGAGCTAGTCTGAAAGCATTGGGGGTTTTTTTTGCTACTGCAGTGCTGCATTTCCACTTGTATTTATTTCCACAAGTGCATTCTGTGCTTCTGCCAGTGCACCTCCCTTCAACACATTGTTTCATTTGGTTTATTTCCTGGCTTTTCACAGTGCAGCACCTGTCAAAAGCTTTGAGCATCCTGTCTGCATTATCATCTTCTCATGATGATATGCACTTTGGGGGCAAGCTTAGATTTAAAAGCGTGGTGCAGCAGTCTGGCACACAGCCAGATGGGTGTGCACTGGTTGTGGGCTGTGGGAAATTATTAAGAAGAAGAAAGGGGAAGAACCATTAAAAGGAAAGTGCATAAGAACATCAAGGCTAAATATTTTATTTAAATGGCAAGAGGAACTAGGAGGGAATGACCTAGTAGAAAATTTATAACTAGCACAACCTTTGTTCAAATGGCAGCACTGAAGGGAAATCATGGCAATTGTAATAACTATTCTCAGAGGTCCTCATTTTAGCACAAGAAAACAACTGGGATAAGACATGATGTTGTGGTGCAGGCTGTACAAAACAACTAGTGGTATTCATCATTTCACACACAAAATCCAGATGGGGTGAATTTTCCCTGAGCGTCAACAAGCCCCAATTTAGACTTTAAGATGTCTGAAGAAATCATTGCCCAAATCTTAAGTTGTCAGCCCTGGATAACATAACTCATAAAATGATCTGAGGCACTGATATTTTTCTTTTGTTACTAGATTCCCTGTAGAAAGAAAGGGTGCAGAGAGCAAGAATAACTGGTCTTTATCAAAAGGCAAGTATGTAGTGAACACCAAATTTAAAAATAACACCAAGATTACCCAGTTGGACAAGAGTTCTTCTTCCCAAATGGGCCAATAATCAGAGGCTTCGGGCAGAGGGGAAGCCACATGCGAGGAATGAAGGAATTTTCAATTGACTCTTAAAAGTTATTCCGCAGCAACTTTTTCACTAGGTCTTAACAGCCCCAGTAGCAGCAGTATCCTACTACGTTCTTTTTGCATCACCTATGCCACATCTTCCTATACATACAGAAGGGAAGGCCTGAAAATGCAAAACTGATTCCACACATGAGATATTGAACACAAATAATGAGGAGAAAAGTACTTACAATAGCAGCGGTTTCAGGGGGTGTATTATCGTTGGTTGCAGCAAACACAATTGAAGCTAGCAGGAAAAAGACCGCCACTATTGAAACAATCAAGAAATCCTACAAAAGAAAAAAAAAAGTGAAAGGTAGCTTCAGAGCTATTATTTATTCGTTGTTTTTTTGCTCCTCATTCCTAGCACACAACAAAAATTATAATGCATATAAATACTTCTATAATCTAGTACTATTGCACTTTTGATGCACGAAATGCCTCATCCTTTACCTTGCTGTCCCTCAAAGAAACCTGCCAAGGGAGATCACTAATATTCCCATTTTACAGATGGAAAGTGAAGTCAGGAGCTAATGACTTGCTCCGGGCAACTCAGTACATTTGTGGCTGAGTGCAATGTGAAACTGCATTCACCCAGCTCAAAGTGTGCCACTGTGACCAGTTCGTCATCCTTGCTTTCAAAGTAAAGCCCCTCTTGCCCTCCAACTATTTTAACTGTAAATGCTCAACAGAATCTCTTCCACCAACTGCAAAGACACCCAAACCAAGCTGAGAAAATTAGGAAGCAAAAACTTCAGTGCTGATGGTATTCATTAGGAAAATGTCAAAAGGAAGCTTGGATGTGAAAAATTTGTACTAGTAATGCATGGTAGTAAAGCATACTACTAAAGGCTACTAAGATGCTTTAAATGCATCTTAACTGGTAACCTCTGGAGATATAAAAAGCTTTTGCAAACCCATGCAAACAAAGGAACATGACACATGCTTGGCTTGTAAAGCAGAGAGTAGAGAACCTTAGGTACGGGTCGCGAAATGAAATGCCTGCTTCCCAGACCATACCCCCCGTCCTCTCTAGTTTTCCTGCCCGCCTTTGGGGCTTTTGCCTGGTTGGAATGTGTCTTTGAACTGTAACAATAATGCTTCTTGCTTGCATGAATGAAGGGTGGCGGTGTGTGCATTAGAAGCCCCTGGAATATCGCCTACTATGCAAAGGCCACATCGGTTGCTCCACCCAAAGTTGCCTCTAGCCACGCCATCCGCTAACATGTAGCTCCTGGAAGATTAACCCAGAAAGCGAAGTGGTCCTTGATTTGAAAAAGGACCCCCACCCTTAATATAGGCACTGCTACACATCTTGCCTGGGATGCAGGTGGCGCTGTGGTCTAAACCACTGAGCCTAGAGCTTGCTGATCAGAAGGTTGGCGGTTCAAATCCCCGTGACGGGGTGAATTCCCATTGCTTGGTCCCAGCTCCTGCCAACCTAGCAGTTCGAAAGCATGCCAAAAAGTGCAAGTAGATAACTAGGTACCGCCCTGACGGGAAGGTAAATGGTGTTTCTGTGCACTGCTCTGGTTTCACCAGAAGTGGCTTAGTCATGCTGGCCACATGACCCGGAAAAACTGTCTGCGGACAAATGTCGGCTCCCTCGGCCAGTAAAGCGAGATGAGCGCCGCAACCCCAGAGTCGTTCTCGACTGGACTTAACTGTCAGGGGTCCTTTACCTTTACCCATCTTGCCTAGTCATCCTAGCAGCGTCATTGTTCCACAGGCAACCCCCTGGGGTGGTGGCAATAGACCCTGTAAACATGAGCTGCCATCACTGTTCCTTGTCGGACAGGTTCTATGCCCTGCCCACCAGCTGACGTTCTCAGTAAGTTAGCATGACATGCTTAAATTTCCAATACACGTTTGGATTTTCCTAACTGCAACTTTTCCAGACTCCTCTAAGTGCTGAGGCAAGGCCATATTGACTAATCCTGAGCATGCCTATGGCTGTTAAAAATTATGATATGAAATCGTAACATATATAAAAAGCGGCTCCCTTTACCACATTTGCTACTTTCTCCTTCCCTGTCCTCTCGTACAAAGAAGTGCAATATGTAACCAGGATCGGGATATTCAAGAGGAAGGCACTGCAGCTGACAAATTCAAAGAAGTAAAGGCCACCGCAACTGCTGCAATGTTGCACGATTTCTTCACACAAGAAGGCTAGGAAGGACAGGACCTGTTGGAGAAGAAGAAGAAGAAGAAAACCACTGGCTGTTAGAACATCCCTTCAGCAGGAAGGCAGTTACCACGACTCAAGCACTATGTTTATGAAAGCACTTTTAAGATCTAGAATGCTTTGCAATCTTATCTCCTGCAACCTTGTGAGAAATGTTCTTTTAAAAGTTCCCATTTCACAGGACTTTAGCTGAACCAGAGACATTTGAGTCACACACGCTAGCATGCTTCTCGTTTGTATTAAAGCGTCCATTTCCCCGGCAACTGTAGGGGCAAACTGCAAAGTACCTCAAAGGTGCAGAAAACTAAATATGATGGCATGTGATTGCCAGCCAGTTTTGCAATGCATGTTTCTTGGGAATAGGAATCTCCACTGCAGGCAATTCTTGGTCTGAAGACTATTTTGACAATATTTATAAGTTACGGGAGAGTTTCTAAGATTCCCTGCTTTATCTGAAAACAAAGGAAAATGATGTTCATGTGTCTTTCCAAGAAACCTTGGGTAATGCCACACTGCTCCAGATTCTCATTTCCAGAAGTCAGCTGCATATGAATTCTTCCACTTATTGTCTGTCTCACTGCAGTCCATTTCCTGACTGCCTCTTGCCTTCGTCTCTCAATTGCTGAGGGAACAGGGGACAATATGACTCCTGCTTTGTTTTACTTTCAGTTTTTGCACTCTTTGTTTAAATACCAGCAATCACTGCTGCACAACAACAAAAAGAAGCACGTATAAAATTGTCCAACAGCTCTGCCTCAAAACAGATTTACTGTAGGTGATTAAATCCAAGCCTACACAGAAATAACATCAATTGGCCTTGCACAATAAATGTGCAAAGTAATCTGGAATCTGGTGAAATTCTAGAATGGATCAATTCCTTCTACTTGACACATATTTCAATGGCACAGAAGAGGGCATGAAAATACCCATACCCAATTTCTACTAAGCATCAAGTTTGTAGTATCAAAGTAAGATACTCCAGCGTAGGACTGACATTTTCCCAGCCCTGATTAGTGATGCTATGACTGAAGCAACAGCAGATATTCTCAAGAAATCAATGCACATGGATGATTGCTCTCAACTGTTCTTCCTAGAATGCAAGCTTCCAATTTCTTGCTCGTTAATGTGGCTGAAAATTAGCAGCAGCAGTGATATAATTAATACACCTTTGTCCATGTAGATAGAAATGGAACTGATGAAGAAGCCTCATGCACATGACCAATTTTGTTGGTTCCAACTCTTGACAAGTTATCAGAGCTGTCTGAGTATGCATCAGTACAGATCCTTCCTCCAGCAGTATACTTGGAGGCTGCCAAAACTACCTGCCAACTGTAAGCTCAATTAAGCTTGTGAAAAGCACAGATGCTCACTACTAGGCTCTTCCAGCTAAAAACTCAGCTGTCATGAATATTATCCACCTACCAGCTGAGCACTGCCTCACAAAGAGCCAGGGCTCAGTTGTAAAGTACAAGCTTGAAATACAAAAGGTCAAAGCTTCAATCTCTGGTATGCCCATGTAGGACTGGGAGAGGTGCTGGCCATACCCTGGTGAGCTGTTGCCAGTCCATGTGAATGATACAATGCTAGATAGACCAGTGGCTTGACCTCATATGGCACAGCTTCCTATATTCCTCTCCAGTATGCCAAGCCCATGCTTGATGTACAGTTCTCTGTAGTCAAGTTTTGGGTTTGGAAGGGCTAGTGAGAAGTACAATACCTACCAATTCCTGCTAGGAAGCACTGATACGGCCACACATCACCATACACCCATGTGTATGATGCAGAAAATTTATTTCCTGGTGATATGCAAACAGTATTGGTTACAGAAATGCATTTGCATGTACCACGGCTATACTGTGTGCAAAACCAGCGACACTTTCATACCACCAGATAAGAAGTGATTACACCATATACGGTGTCAATGGCTTTTCCTCCCTGGTAGTATTCAGTCTTGCAATTTAGAACAGAATTTATGCTTGCAAACGCAAAGCAAAAAACCCAAGAAGTCATCAACAACCAAAGATTGTTGGGAGACAGTCCTGTTGACAGATAGTGTCACCCAATGTAGAGTCAACGTAGACCCCGAGGGTCATCTTGTCCAACCCCCGGCAATGCAGGAATCTCAGCTAAAGCATCCATGGCTTAAAAACCTCGATGCAGCATCCTGTAGGGACAAAGAAATATAGGGACAATATTCCACACTTAGGAAGTTTGCACCTAGGAGGCCTTGAGTGACAAACTGCCCAGTGTAACTAATTGGCTGAGTTGCTGCTAGTTAGGAAGGTGTTCTTAACACCTTTAGGAGCCAGGAGATTAGGCTGGGTAGGTGCTAATTTTAAAAAATTGCTTGGTCCATTACTGCTAGCTGGAGTATGGTCTGCTCAGAGCATTGTGAACTGCGGGGCGAGTTCTGTAGTTTGGTTGCTTGGAAGTAAGGGCAACCAGAGAGGCTGTAAGTTTTAAAGTGACATACCCTGGAAGGTGGGGATGTGGGTGGCACTGTGGGTTAAACCACAGAGCCTAGGACTTGCCGATCAGAAGGTCAGCGGTTCGAATCCCTGCGACGGGGTGAACTCCTGTTGCTCGGTCTCTGCTCCTGCCAACCTAGCAGTTTGAAAGCACGTCAAAGTGCAAGTAGATAAATAGGTACTGCTCCGGCGGGCAGGTAAACGGCGTTTCCGTGCGCTGTTCTGTTTTGCCAGAAGTGGCTTAGTCATGCTGGCCACATGACCTGGAAGCTGTACACCGGCTCCCTCGGCCAATAAAGCGAGATGAGCGCCACAACCCCAGAGTCGGTCATGACTGGACCTAATGGTCAGGGGTCCCTTTACCTTTACCTTGGAAGGCAGACATACACTGCTTTATACAGTGTATATGTCAAGGAAAACAAAGAAGATTTTTCCTTACAGTCTGTGTCCAAAGTTAGCAAATACTTTGCATTTCATGGTGAAATGACCACGGCTTTCCTGCACTAAATAAAAAAATCAAAGTGAACACAAAGTTTAAATCTGAAACCACCACAGTATTGTGGGATTATTGGTTTCTTAAGTCATTTTGATTCTGGTAACTTACTGTAATGGGAAATATTCCATTCTCTCAAATGTAATTTTAAAAAAACGAATCCAAATCTAACAGATGGCTTTCCCCTTTCAAAGTGGGCTGTTCGCTTTCATTTATTTACCTTGTAAGTCCTCACATTTGGGAAATGACCGCCATCTACCAATTTCCTCAAAAAGGCAGCTATATTGAGACCATGCAAGTTTATTTAATATTGAAGCCACAGAAAGAGGGACATGCAGAAACACCACGGCAGTGTGGCGGCAAATGCACTAAGCAAGACCAGGAAGAAGGGTGTGGGATGGGAGAAAAAGAGATGCATTGTGTAAGCCGATTAGTTTGAAAACACCAGAATGAACTGGTCTCTGAAATTGCCTAATAACCACATTGCAAAATGAACCACATGCCAACACTATTTATCTACAAACAATTGCTGGTGGACAAAACAGGGCAGCAAAGAGTCACCAGCAACCAATTGTTCAGAAGCCAACAAACCAAATTCAACTTATGAATGCTGCACAGAGCTAAAGAAGCGGTTCAAAATTTTAGGCACCAGAACCACATTTTTAGGAGGCAAGTAGATCAGGCACTTAGCATATTTCTACACTGGGGGACAAGGATGAGCTGCATTTGCCCTGTACATAAAAGGGTTTATGTTAATATATTTAGGGTGGGGAACCTCAACAGAAAAGGGTCATAGCTTTCTTCAGAGCTCCTGAAATGTTAACGTATGGTATTAAGTTGCTTCACACAGGTAAAACAACTAGCTTCTTCATCACAAAAGCAAAAACTCTACTATTGTGTCAAACAAGCCCGCTTATCACTTGAGAGCTACAAACTCAGGAGAGACGTCTGGCCTGCGGAACAAGTCACTTGGAGGGATATTCCTGGAATATGTGGGGTTGGATTTGCCTTTTGATTTTGCCTGGCTTTGGGGTGAATGGGAGCTTGGTTGTTTTGAAGTTTAAAAGAAGTGTCCTTTGAGACACACCTGAAATCCCCAGAGCTGGAAACTATCATTTGTATCGCGCTGTGTAGCCTAGTGCTTCATGACAACTGGGAACTTCCCAGATGATATCCAATCCCTACCCTCCCAGCTATGGTCTTGAGGGTGGAGTCTTGCTGCACAGGAAGAAAATCATGTGGTAGAGTAATAGCCTTACTATTATTTCCAATATTCACTTATGAAAGCCTTCTGATCTAGCCTGGTTTCAGAACTGGATAAGTCTTGGTTGACCTGCCAGATTACCCTTATTAGAAGGCAACCGATGGGGAAGGCAGTGCAACACTTCTTTATCCTCCAGTGACTTTTGATACCATTGACCCTGGTATCTTACTGAACCAGCTTCTAGATCAGGCATAGGCAAACTCTGGCCCTCCAGATGTTTGGGACTACAATCCCCATAATCCCTGACCACTGGTCCTGTTAGCTAGGGATGATGGGAGTTGTAGTCCCAAACATCTGGAGGGCCAGAGTTTGCCTATGCCTGTTCTAGATCTATCACTGTGACCGGAGGCCCAAGTGGCCATGGTGACTGAAAGCATCTTCCACCAGCTTCAGCTGGTGGGATAACCTGGCACCAGTGGCCCAAGCACTGGTTACCAGTTGGGATTGCTCAGTCAGTACAGTATGCATTTCTTAATCCTGCATTGCACAGGGTTGGACCAGATTACCCTTGCGGTCCCTTCCAACACTAGAATTCTATGAAGACTAGATTACTGTAACATACTCTGTGTGGAGCTGCCCTTAAAAGTAGGTTTGGAAGCTGCAGGAACTGCAAAACACAGTAGATGAGGAGGGCAATCTTAATGCAAACATGCGTTATCACTTCTGAAAGAACTGCACCAGCTGCCAATTTATCACCAGGCCAAAGTATGAGGTTCTTTTGTTTAAAGCCGTAAACAATTTGGGAGGTGGATATTTGAAAGAACAACTTCTCCTATACAGACCTGTCCTTATTGATTTACAAAACATACTTAACATATCACAATTTCGGGGTGGGGAGAATATTAGAGCAGTTCACAACAATTATATATACAATAAAAAAAACCCACAAAACTATTGTTGCAGATTACCAGCTAGCTATTACATAATTATTATTTTTTCCTTAATTGATGGTGGTATTAAAAAGTTTTCATCAAATATTTAAAGATGAATGCAGAAGACGTGTACTTAATCTCTCCTGGAACAGCATTCCACACAATTATGCTAAGATCTCTGCATGAGGCCCCCTTGGTTGTGCCTCAGTCTGCTGGCATTTGTATTGAAAACCCTGGGGAGGAGCTGTTCCACTTTGGTGCACCCAGCCTTTGTTGGATCACCTCCCCTCTAAAATAAAAGCATTTTGATGATTGCTAAAGACCCTTCTGTTTACACAGGTATTTGCAGGCTGTGTTAATAATCGGGCTGTGTAGTATCTGGGTGGTCTGTTGTAGATTGTAGTGGTTCAATTAAGGCTAATATCAAAATGTTTTAAATTCGTAGAATCTTAGAACCTTCTGGCTGTTCCCTCGCTGCGAGAAGCCAAGTTACAGGGAACCATGCAGATAAGAGGGCCTTCTCGGTAGTGGCACCTGCCCTGTGGAACGCCCTCCCACAGATGTCAAAGAGAAAAACAACTACCAGATTTTTAGAAGACATCTGAAGGCAGCCCTGTTTAGGGAAGCTTTTAATGTTTAACAGACCACTGTATTTTAATACTTTGTTGGAAGCCACCCAGAGTGGCTGGGGAAACCCAGCCAGATGGGCGGGGTATATATATTTATTTATTATTATTAACATGAGGCTCAAAGCCATGACCCAGTGATTAATAGTATCATGCTCTACTGACTAAGCTATATCTATATAAAATACAGAAATTACAGTGGTGCCTCGCAAGACAAAAATAATTCATTCCGCGAGTCTCTTCGTCTAGCGGTTTTTTCGTCTTGCGAAGCAACCCTATTAGTGGCTTAGCGGATTAGCGCTATTAGCGGCTTAGAAAAAGGGGGGGAAAGGGAAAAAACTCGCAAGACCTTTTCGTCTTGCGAAGCAAGCCCATAGGGAAATTCGTCTTGCGAAGCGCCTCGAAAAACGGAAAACCCTTTCGTCTAGCGAGTTTATCGTCTTGCGAGGCATTCGTCTTGCGGGGCACCACTGTACTGTGCTGGCCTGGAGTTGAAGCAGAATGCATTTCCCCTGTGACAAAAAGTGTATCAAGTGGTGAGGAAATCTGCTTTACTTGTATCAGAAGTGCTGCCTTGAAAAGAAACATCTAGATCAGTGTTTCCCAACCGGTGTTCCGCGGCGACGTTGCCTGGTGTGCCGTGGGAGGGAGGCGGGCGAGAGCGCAAGGCTTGGGGCGGCAGCTGGCAGCGCGGAGCACGGGGCGCCCTTCGGAGGGCTCCGCGTGCTTCGGGCAACAGGCTGCCGCCCCAAGCCTTGCGCGCCCGGCGGGAGCTCCTGCCAGGCGCGCAAGGCTTGCAGACACTCGCCCGAAGCACGGGGAGCCCTCCGGAGGGCTCCCTGTGCTTCGGGCAACAGGCTGCCGCCTCAAGCCTTGCGCGCCCGGCGGGAGCTCCTGCCAGGCGCGCAAGGCTTGCAGACACTCGCCCGAAGCACGGGGAGCCCTCCGGAGGGCTCCCTGTGCTTCGGGCAACAGGCTGCCGCCCCAAGCCTTGCGCGCCCGGCGGGAGCTCCTGCCGGGCGCGCAAGCCTTGCAGACACTCGCCTGAAGCACGGGGAGCCCTCCGGAGGGCTCCCTGTGCTTCGGGCAACAGGCTGCCGCCCCAAGCCTTGCGCGCCCGGCGGGAGCTCCGCGCGGGGCAGACATCTGCAGCTTAGGGAGCCCTGCAGGACTTCCCCGCAGGGCTCTCCAAGCTGCGGATAGCAGCCTGCTGCCCCGCACGAGGGGCGCTCTTAAGCAGAGCGCCCCTCGCGCGGGGCAGACATCTGCAGCTTGGGGAGCCCTGCAGGACTTCCCCGCAGGGCTCTCCAAGCTGCGGATAGCAGCCTGCTGCCCCGCACGAGGGGTGCTCTTAAGCAGAGCGCCCCTCGCGCGGGGCAGACATCTGCAGCTTGGGGAGCCCTGCAGGACTTCCCCGCAGGGCTTTCCAAGCTGCGGATAGCAGCCTGCTGCCCCCCACGAGGGGTGCTCTTAAGCAGAGCGCCCCTTGGGCGGGGCAGACATCTGCAGCTTGGGGAGCCCTGCAGGACTTCCCCGCAGGGCTCTCCAAGCTGCGGATAGCAGCCTGCTGCCCCGCACGAGGGGTGCTCTTAAGCAGAGCGCCCCTTGGGCGGGGCAGACATCTGCAGCTTGGGGAGCCCTGCAGGACTTCCCCGCAGGGCTTTCCAAGCTGCGGATAGCAGCCTGCTGCCCCGCACGAGGGGTGCTCTTAAGCAGAGCGCTCCTTGGGCGGGGCAGACATCTGCAGCTTGGGGAGCCCTGCCGGACTTCCCCGCAGGGCTCTCCGAGCTGCAGATAGCAGCCTGCTGCCCTGCACGAGGGGCGCTCTTAAGCAGAGCGCCCCTCGCGCGGGGCAGACATTCACAGCTTGGAGAGCCCTGCAGGACTTCCCCGCAGGGCTTTCCAAGCTGCGGATAGCAGCCTGCTGCCCCGGACCTGTCCTGAAGGCTTGCAGCGGGAGGAGGGCTTTCCTCCCCACCGCCAACATTCAGAATGCTGTTCTGAATGTTGGCGGTGGGGAGGAAAAACCCTCCTCCCACCGCAAGCCCCGGGAAGAGAGGAGAAGCTGTGCGCCTTCTCTTCTGTTCCCGGACCTCCCACCGCAAGCCTTCAGGACAGGTCCCAGAACAGAGGGGAAGGTGCGCAGCTTCTCCTCTGTTCCCGGGGCTTGCGGTGGGAGGAGGGTTCCCCGCTGTCCCGGAGATTTCCCTATGGGCTTTCGTCTTGCGAAGCAAGCCCATAGGGAAATTCGTCTTGCGAAGCCGCTAAAAAATCGGAAAACCCTTTCGTCTTGCGGGTTTTTCGTTTAGCGAGGCATTCGTCTTGCGGGGCACCACTGTACTTTATATATAGTCAATATAGGCACAGAGTTAATTTTTTAAACATTTTCTAATGGTGGTGTGCCTCGAGATTTTTTTCATGAAACAAGTGTGCCTTTGCCCAAAAAAGGTTGGGAAACACTGATCTAGATCACTCCCAACTTAAGATACTAATTTTAATAAAGACAAAAACTGTAGTAAGTAGCAACTTCCAAAGAGTGTAGCCATATTAGTCAGAAGCCATGAAAACTATGTAGAGATTTGTGGCAATTTAAAGGCTAATGGATTCATTCTAGCATAAAAGTCTGTGGAATAGAGAGGACTTCATTAGATACAAGAGGTGTTATCTTTAGTTGGCAGGTGCATTAGGCATGCTTGTGTGCATATAGAATATAATATATAATATATATATGGGGGGGGGGACAATGTACAGTCGTACCTTGGATGTCGAACGCCCCAGAACTCATACATTTCAGCTCCCAAAGGATCGAAAGCCGGAAGTGAGTGTTTCGAATGATTTTTGGAAGCCGAACGTCCGGCGTGGCTTCCCATTGGCTGCAGGATGGTCCTGTAGTCAATTGGAAGCCGTGGCTTGGTTTTCGAACAGCTCCAGAAGTCGAATGGACTCCTGAAACGCATTCTGTTCGAGAACCAAGGTACGGCTGTATATGTGTGTGTTATACCTGCCATCTGATGAAAACAGTTCCTGCATCTGATGAAGTGGATGGACTCACTCTAGTCCACAAAAGCTTATGCCATCATAAACGAACCTTTAAGGTGCCACAAGGCTATGCTGCACATAGGAAGAGTAGCAATTAAGAAATCAAGCACTACTGCGGGAACAAAAAACAAAAAATTCATTGTGGCTTTCATACAGACCATGCTACATGTCTACCGGACATTTCAGGTGGAAAAATGCATGCTAGTGGGGAGGGCTGTAAAAATCTCCCAGCTTTCCATGCTGTGCTTTGAACACCATACCACTCTCTGAGATTCAGCTAGGGATGGAGCGAGCAATTCTAAGCAGGCAAACCGATCAGTAAAGAACAATGAGACACATACCAAGCCAAAGCAATGGGCCCAAGGCAGTTTCTTCTGCTCTTAAAAAGCACCAAATTAAGCCACCTGTGTTTAGGTGACAAATATAACTTCTGCTCATACAGCCGTGTTTCCCTCATCAAATCAACAACACATGTACACAGGAACCCTATATGAAAAGTGCCCAGGCTAGCTCAGTTGGTCAGAGCATGGTGCTGATAAAGCCAAGGTTGCAGGTTTGATTCCTGTATGGAACAGCTGCATATTCCTGCATTGCAGGCGTTTGGACTAGATGATCCTCAGGGTTCCTTCCAACCCTACAGTTCTATGACTGTGATTCTACTGCTGCTGAAGTTGGTAGAGCATGAGACTCTTAACCTAAGGGACGCGAGTTCAAGCCCCACGTTGGGCAAAAGATTCCTGCATTGAAGGGTTAGATTCCTGGGTTAGATGGCCTTTTTGGTCCCTACCAACACTGCAATTCTATGACCCTATAGATGTGTGTTTGTATGAAAGGTGCCACACTATACTCCTCCCTGGGCATAACCGGGCGGGGCAGCTGCCCCTCCCCAAATAAATAAATAAAAATACTTAACTAATTGACCAATCACATCACAGATAGCTCCATTCTGCTCTCCGTAACATAAATCGAGGCTGTGCCCATGCATTTCCACCCCCCCCAGCCCCGTGCCACAATAGGAGAGTTTGCCCAGTGTTTCTCAAACCTGGGTGTTGTTGGACTACAATTCCCATCATCCCTAGCTAGCAGGTCCAGCAGCCAGAGATGATGAGAGTTGTAGTCCAACGACGGCAGGAAGACAACCCCACCCCGTTTGAGAAACACTGGGCAAACTTGTTGTTGGACTACAACTCCCATCATCCCTAGCCAGCGGTCAGGGATGGTGGAAGTTGTAGTCCAACAACAACGGGAGGACACCCCCCCCCCTTTAAGAAACACCGGGCCAACGTGTTTCACTACAACTCCCATCATCCCTAGCTAGCAGGTCCAGTGGTAAGGGATGATGGGAGTTGTAGTCCAACAACGGCAGAAGACTCCCTTTGAGAAAACCCTGTTGCACTACAACTCCCATCATCCCTAGCTAGCGGGCCCAGCGGTATGGCATGATGGGAGTTGTAGTCCAACGACAGCCAGCGCCCTGAGCTGAGAAACAATGGCCTGAGCGTTTGCGGGTTCCCCTTCCAAGCACGCCTCGAGGACCCTAAAACGCCGGCAGCGAGCGAGCCAAGGGCGGAGCTCGGAGGACGCCAAGCGCCAGGGCCGCTCTTCCTTCCTCGTCCCGAGGCGAAGAAAGCGGCACCTGCTGCTGCTGCTGCTGCAGCGCCGCCATGAGGCCGGGCGGACTCTCCTCTCGGCTCCGCCGCAAGACCCGAGCTTGGGAGGCGGGCTAAGAGGCCGGCTAGCAGTCCCGAAGCCCCTCACTGCTGTGGGCCTGGCCGTGCTCGGCTCCCTCCCTTTCCCCAGCGTGTTGCGTGTGTTTAATCCCTCCCTCCCTCAGCCTCGGCTAGGCGGGAAAGCAGCCCTGGCTGAGGGGAAAGGGAAGAGCAGGGCCGCCCTCCCTCCCGCCCTCCGACTCACCAGCTGCGAGGCCTTCAGCGCCAGCCGCCGCGCTCCCAAGTTGTCGGCGGTGCAGCCGGTGCAGCGGGGGCCCTTCCCCGGCGGCTGCTCGGCGGGGACGGTGGTGTCGGCGTAGACCGGCGCCCCGTTCTCCATGGCCGCGAAGGGAGTAGGCCCTGCGAGGAAAACGAAAGGGAAAGGCGGCCTCCGCTTCAGCTTCAGGGGGAGTTGTCCCCAGACAGGGCCGGGCGCCAAGGCCTCGAGGAAGGAGGAGGAGGAGGAGGGCCGTCGAAATTTCCCCGCCTTTTTTCTTCTCCTCTCGCGGAAGGAGGTGAATCCGGTCGCCTATCAGGAGAAACAGGGCCTTTGCCTCAGACCCGGCGGCCAAATTCACCTCACGGCGTTTCACCGTGTTCATTTATTGCCCTGAAGCATTGAGGAGCGGGCTCCAAGCGCCGCCCTCTTGCCGTTGGCAAGCCCTCCCTGCATACCGAATAAATTGGCTTTTTTTTTTTCTTTCCCAAGAGACGAACCCGCCAAATAAGTTGCATTATTAACATAAAACTGCAAAGCCCAGCTGCCACATAATAGGCAGCTTTTCTTAGTTCCTCTGAACTCTTCATCAGGCTGGATGTTAAGCAAAGGGAAGGGGGGGGGAGAGAGGAAAAGGCTGGATTTTGGTATTGAGGCCATTATAGCTGTTTTGGTCAAAAAATCATTTTTGTTGCTTAGTCTTAGAAGGGGTGTGGCTTGTGTTCAAGAAGCCCCACACTTAATAATTCTTCCACTACATTTATTGCTTGTAATTCACAGTTTACACCCCACACTGACCGCCACAGCAAAGGTATTTTTAAAATGGATAGAGCAGGTTATGTAAGTAATGGCAAAGTGTGTTTCAAAGGACAGACTGTACACACCGCTTAAAAAAGGGTGTTGCTAATAATAATATTTATTTATTTATTTATTTATTTATTTATTTATTTATACATACCCCGCCCATCTGGCTGGGTTTCCCCAGCCACTCTGGGCTGCTCCCAACCGAAAATTAAAAGCACGGTAAAATATCAAACATTAAAAACGTCTGAAGAGGTTTGAGCCCCTGCATTTGGCAAAATAGAGCTCTATCCCCACAGTACCCACAAAAAAAGTTAAGCAGCAGATGTCTCCAATGAAACAGCGACAATTCTATATTTCTAGCCACTATCAGAACTTATGCCTGCTATTGACATTGCAGTTTAACATGACTCTTCCTCTTTCCATTTCATAGAATTGTTGAATCTGAAGGGATCCCAAGGGCCATCTAGTCCAACTGCAGTGCAGGAATCTTTATGCCCAATGTGTGGCTCAAATCCAAGACCCTGAGATTAAGAGTCTCTTTAAGGGACCCCCTCAGGCAATGGCTATTTCTGCCAGTGTAGCTAAGCCTCATGCACAGAAAACCTGGGTGGGAAGCCTGGGCGCTCCATATGTTGTGATCTCCAACTCCCATAATCATCCTGGAACATTGTCCATGCTAGTTGAGGCTGACAGGGTGAGAAAGTCCAATAACCAGTGTTTCCCCCTCCTGCTTTAAGAGGTGGCACAGATGTTAAAGAGGGTAAGGGCTCCAGATGACCTGTTTATTGTGTGTACTTCTGTACAATAGAGTATTGAACTTTTTTTCAATGTGATTTACTTTCAGGTAAATATGTGCAGAACTGTAGCACTAGAAGATTAGTGTCATGCATCACAAAGCTATGGGGATCAATGCATCCTTCCAACTCTCACAATTATATTTGAATCCTGAAAACATGCTACAGGAAACCTAATCTACATTATTTGACCTTTTTTTCTTTAAGCCTACTCAAAAGTGTGCTACCTCCCCCTTGTGGACATCTATATGAAGTACCAACACATTTTCTTTCTATATTTTAATGTATGTCAATTTATACCCTAGGGCAAGGGTTGTCAACCTGGTCCCTACCATCCACTAGTGGGTGTTTCAGGATTCTAGGTGGGCAGTAGGGGATTCTACGGCACAAGTTGAATCCTCCTTCCATCGAGCACTGGTGGGCGGTAAGGAAATTTTACCATCAAGAAAAATGCATTAGTGGGCAGTAGGTATAAAAAGGTTGAGTACCCCTGCCCTAAGGGGTATGGGGCACCAGGCCAAAATGTACAAGAGAAGACTGAATTTGTACATAAAGACAGTAAAGCAAGTGGTAACACCTTCCGTGTAGTTATCTCTCATACTATCTGAGCAGCTTATTTTTGTGTGGAAGTTGTTGCAACATTGGGTCAAAATGGAAATTGCAGGATGTTTAAGAAATAAATGCAGAAACTTGCTGCAAACAGAGGAAAAAGTTGTTTAACACACACACACACCCCGTGAGTGGGGGATGTGTGTGCATGGGTTTCCTCCAGCCTCAATACTAGGTGAGAAACTCTTGTTTAGCATTATTTTAAATAATAAAGCTTCCCTTTCTTGATAGGGTGTAGTGTAAACAAGGAGATGACAAGTGTGTGAGAGAAGAATAAAATATTAAGTCATGATATCTGCCAGAGAGCTCAAATTAATTTTAGAGTCATTACATGATTTAGGAATATAAACTAATGACTAAGGCTATAATCCTATACCTTAGCAGTGGGCCTCCAGCCCATGGGTTTAATTACCGTAAGTCTGCCAGCCCATTTCCACCAAACCACACTAGCTGCCTTACATTTGATGACATATATGATGATAGCAATGAGACAGGAAAAGATGCAGCTGGACCAAAACTTCAGGCACAGCTGACCCGCAGTGGCTACAAAGCCCTGTGCAAAGCAGATTGTCAGGTCTTGTGGAGCTCCATGCACAGTGCTTTGCGAGACTCAACAATTTGCAGGCTGTACCTTTGCCTGCATGTTCAAACCATGAACAGTAATTGGGCACTGCAGGTAATTCTAAGAAAACGTCATTATGAGTATAGAATATGCTTTGGGGGAAATTCCAGTAGTTAAAAGAAATACTAATTTAGATGTTATTTGTCAAGTGCATTTTCTGTTAGTAGTATATCACACTGTTTCTGAATTTATGCATATATTTATGCAACAACTATGGTTTAATGCAAATTATTAGTGTGCCAGTTCATGGTGCTCAATAACTCCCAGGGTAATATTCCCCACTCCTCCTCCTCCTGCTGTGCCATAGACAAAACAAGCCAAGTCTGGCTCATCATGTCATCCAAACCCAAGCTAGTTTGTTTTCCCCAAATAAATCATGAGCAGCAAGCTAATAACAAACCTTGTTTACTTCTCATGACTTCTTGGGAGAAAACAGAACTGAAGCCCAAGATCAGACAAGTCAGACACTGGCTTGTTTCGTCCACAGTGCAGCAGGAGAAAGGGACAAGTTATGGGAATTTCTGAGCAGTGTGCACGTTAAGCTATGGTTTAATGTTATGTACAAAAAGTTGGAAGGGAGTTTCGTGTCAGTACATCAATAAGGGGGGACGGGACCACTTGTATGTTTTTCACCTTGCAAAATATGGACCTAAATTTTCCTGTACTTTTTCTACAATGCAAGACGCTAATGATAACGAGTAAAAAAACACTGAATGCAACAGTTAGACTCCAGCCTACCTGAAAAGATGCTTCTGCCATTATATCTCACTGTGACCTTTGATTCTGAACTATTTGACACAAACCACGTGCAAAATTCAAATGAAGAGGGAATGGATAATGACATTTTCAGTGATGGTTCCACAATTATATTTTCCCCTGGTAACTCCACAATCATCTCTTTCCCTGGTAGCTCCACAATCATCTCTTTCTCTGGAAGGCAGATAGAGCACAATCTAAAACTATGCTAGGCTTCACCAGCACTTAGTGTAGACAATTAAGCTTGATATATTTTACATTTGTATGCTACCCATTCTTTTACTCATTTCATGATGTTGCTATCTGCGTCATGCTCCCTCATATTTCCTCCCCTCCAGCTTCTTGTGTAGGATGGGTAGCTGACAAAGTAAAAGTGCTTCTGGCACCTTTTTGTCCTTTCAAAGCTTTTATTGCTATTAAAAAAGCACTTTACACCAGCAGAGAGAAATATATCTGCCTATACTTTTGTGTGCAAGAGGGATACTTTCTTATGAACTCCACAGTGTGTAATATATATCTTAAATCATTTGTTTAGTGTCTTTAGATAAGCCATTTCATATATTATTATGTGAACAGTAAAGATACCTTCTACGACGCGTAAGAATTACAAATATATTAAACAAACAATTCAACTCTGGGATACAAAGTAACTGAAATAAAGATACGTTACTTACCGCATCAGTAGCATATACTCATGCACATCTTAAATACACTCAAATAGTTCGCTGTGTTACATAGTAGTAATCTGTTCAAAAGTACAATTTGTGCCATGCATGTGATTGGAAATGAAAGCTTTGTAGAGTTGCTCCTTTCATACAGTTGCTCCTTGTCATGTTAAGCATTCAGTCAAGAAAGTTAGATCTAAATGATGTAAAATACTACAACCATCAAGTAGTTGTGGAACTCCTTAAGGTCTCTCAGAAAGGAATTTTTTTTGAGGGGGACAGAATTTCAATCCAGAGAGCTTTACATTGATAAAACTATTCTAATAATAATAATAATAATAATAATAATAATAATAATAATACTGCTGCAAAGAAGAGTGCCCCAAAGTAGACTACTAACTTTTCAAGCAACATTGGCCCAAGAATGTAGACGTTCTACACTAGAAAAGTTTCCTATTTTTTGGAAGTTTTAAAAGCAGCACTTTCAAGTTTGCTATACTGTTCACATATTCATGTTTATTCCATGTTTATTTTCTGTTCAAAGAAAGAAGCTCAAAGTATTCATAAACACATGGCTCTACTTACAGATCATTGCCAATCTATGTGCAAGCGTGTTTTGGACTTGTTTCTTTGTTCAGCATCCTTACATGCTACATGGCTTTTGAAAGTGAGGGGAATTGCAAAAGCTGTTGAATATGCCATCATGGCTGAGTGTTTGAAGGAGGGGGTGGAATCTACTGAGGACACACAAGACTGTGCAGGTTAACTGCTCATTGTCATAAAGTGTAGGGTCTTGTGGCAAAGGTTCTGCTCTGAAAGCAAACAGAATCTAACCTTTACGAATTACAGCATTTCATTTGCAATTACATCTATGCATTTGACAGGCGTTTGTTAGAAATTCTGGTTTGGAGTCCAGTGAATGGCCTGGAAGCGTCAAAGGCTGCAGAATCATTAAGGATAAGCAGGTACTAACCTAATCAGTTTATTGGATGGGAGACAATTGGGAGTCATATAAGAGAACAGTTTTGTTTTGTTAACGGAAGAAATATTACTTTGAGCAAGAAACAGTGAATACAGCACTGTCTTCCAGAAGTATGAACACTTATTTAACTGATCTGGAAGGCAGCTTATTTAAGAGGTATGTGTGAAACAGATGTAGGCTTTATCAAAGGCAAAAATCAGCATAGTCTTTTGTTAAATGTATTGAGAAACAACTTAGATCTTTGTAACCCACTTTGAGGGTTGTTTTTTTTTACAATCAAGTGTATAAATTTTATGAAATAAATAAAAATATATGTTGAGAAGAAATTGCTTGATTATGGATAACTAATATACCCTTAAAAATGAAAAGTATGGTAGGTCTATTGTACATATATATCTGCAGATGATTGTACTGTTTAATTTGAGAGCAACCTTTGCTATTTTCAACATACATCTATGCTCCAAAAAGGTTTTCCAGGAAATTTAGTTTCAGGACCGTCTCCACTTAGACTGGAAACATTTATTATTAAATTCCAAAATTTATTCAGCTTTGAGCCTAGTAATATAAAGACCACACTGAGCTTTGTAGGAAATCCTTAATAGAACAATATGTTCTTGTTTAAGAGTTCAAGTTTGTTCAGTACAGTTTAGATTTCAAATGAGACCAGCACAAGTCTGAAGTCATATTCCAAATGAAGTGTTAAATTTTATTTGAGTTAGTTTATTGATGATGCACAAAAGAACAACAGTTGATCCATCTCTTTCCAACAAAAACTAGTAAATCCTCTCGAGGTTAATTTGCAAAATTGCATTAAACTAAAAAGTTTGGGTGATCAATATAAATTAAGTGCCCATGTTGAGTATCACCATTCCAACTCTTCAAGCAGCCTTTTGCATTACAAATGATTAAGTGGACACTTTCAATTTTACAGAATTACACTGACTTTTAAACAAAATTCAGAATTCGATATTTCTGAATGCCACATTGTACTGTGAACAGCAGTCTTACATTGTGTGATAATTTTCCATCTGTACAGTTCCCTTTTACAAAGTTGGGCAACACAAAAGACATCAACTGCTTGTCCTTCTCTGAACGTGTTCAGCTCCCTAGTCCCAGTCACAGAAGGAAGAGGCAGAGGCAAGTTTAAATTATCCCAGAAAATCGAATAAATGGCTATATTTGGTGTCTTCAAGATGTTTCACCTTCTGTGGGGGATGTAGGTGTTGTTGGAGAGGCCAGATCTGGTTTTCGTGACATTCTGTCCAGTTCAGCTTGAACATCCGTTAAGACAGGCTTCTGGCCTATACATAAAGGAGGGCACATAACACAAGATTTTAAGCTAAATGTTTTTCACAAGTACCGCACACAAGGGCAGGCCAAAATTAAGGTGAAACACAACACACAACAGGTTCAGTCCCACTGCGAGAGATCATGTAATTCCAACATGCATTACTACAGTACTCTACATTCAAGGCCCTTACTACCATTAGCTAGATTGTCTTAGGATAAGTTTGATAGGAAAGTATATTTGCTTACAAGTCTGCAAAACAAGTGTCACAATCAAATGGATCTACATCAACCCATGAGAAAAGAGCAGTTTTGGGGAGTATAATCCCCCACATTTAGCCACCATGTATGCAGACACAGTGTACCTACAATATATGTGAACAGCCATATGTTCTCTGTGTGTGTCGTCTGCTCATACAGGTAGAATGCCATGAATGCAGGACAGAATCTGAGCTGAAAATGATGTGACATCCATGGCTTTCACCTCTGGATCTGCTTCAACTTCCTTACTTAAAGGCCCCTAGCTCACTCCTCATAGCATACAGAAAGGACAGTAAGGAAGACCAATATATCCCATATATATGATATGCAAGTAAAAGTTAGAGTTTGTGAAAGGTCCAGGTTTTTACACTGGTAAACCTAAGGTTTTTCCTGGCTACCCATTATGTGCCTTGTGCATATCTCAGTGCCACAACTCTATCCAGGGGTTACATGATGCTCAGGTTGTGTATTCCAAACCCTGATGCAATATGAGACAGTTTCCCACCCCACCCCAAGTTCTCTAGCAACCACAGAGGACTCGAGAAAGGTGGGGGTTCAGAGATTGCTAAGGCAAAGATTTGTGAATTCTTTCCCTTAGGCATATAATCAACTTGCTCCTTGATCAAACAAGGGCTATCTGCACACAGATATCATTACAAAGGGGCCACACATGCAAAGGAAGGATAATGTATTTCGTATGCAGGACTGCTCACATAGTGATCCTTCTTTATCAGGTTCACACACACACATCCAAAATGGTTTTGACAGGATCCATCATTTGTTTTGGGAAAATGACAAAACTCAAACCAGTCCTGCGCACCCACCCACTCCCCCACAGCTGAGTGAGATTCTCAAAGGGGAACAGTACCATCTATCTCTGGAATTCAGAAACAGTACACAGAATACCACACAATCCAATACGCACAGGAATGTATGGATCCTGGATCCTACCCAGCACCTAACATTATAAGGTGAGAGCAGATAAATTACAGTAATATTTTAAATGATTTTTTTATGTCATACATTTGGCAGTACAGTATAAAGACTCTCACTTCAGCAAAAAACTGCATCTAGCTTGGAGTGTCCATTCTATGTAATACCAAAATGTTTTATATACTGTTCTTACCTGACTTTTTTGCAGATGGTGGCAAGTTGCTGCCACCCCCGCCTCCAGGACTCCCTACTCCTCCGGGACTACCAACACTACCAGGTCCACCAGGTGAGCCAGTTTTCTTACTCAGCAAACTGTTGAAAAAGTTAGCCAGGACTCCTTCGCTTGTGGCTCCAGCTGAAAAGAAGTTACCGCCCAGATATTTTGATAATGCATATTAATTGTATTTGGGTTCTTAAAACATGAAATGGCAATACTAAACACACAGAGTTGGATTCAGATGTGAATCAACATCTGTTACATTGATTTAGTGGGATCCAAAGAAGAAGAAGAAGAAGAGTTTGGACTTGATATCCCGCCTTTCGCTCCCCTTAAGGAGTTTTAAAGTGGCTAACAATCTCCTTTCCCTTCCTCCCCCACAACAAACACTATGAGGTGAGTGAGGCTGAGAAACGTCAGAAAAGTGTGACTAGCCCAAGGTCACCCATAAATATGACTATCTGGTCTCACGTTTTTAGGGGACTCCAGTTCAATTAACTTAGTCTGGATCTAACCCACTGAGGAAGTCAACTACATCAAAGTGATTACCTTGCATGCTGAACATAAATGTCAACATCCCGGAGTACATTAGAAACAGTGAGTCACTGCTTAACTACCAGAACAGTTTTTCTTCAACAGACCACATTTCTAGTGTTTACTTAATAGATCAAGCTATTTCTTGCAAAGTCTTAAATAGGGGAAATACGCAATGAACTAGAACTTCTGTTTCGTTCAATTCACAAGAACGCTTCCTATTTTTAAAAAGAAACCCTCATCTCAAAATTTCAACAAATTTAATCCGATTAAAGTATAAGTAATTGCTTCCCTTAGTTTAAAACTTAAAAGTTATCAATACTCCATAGAGTAAAATTATTTTAGAAAGGGGGAAGTATGCAACACTTTGCTACTAGGATGTCAATGTTTAGAATATTTAGGTTGCAAAACTATTATTATGTTTTACCTTTCATACTAGGATCTATTTTTTTGGATCCAGCAGGGATGGTTGTAACACTGGCAACATTGGAAGTAACCGATCTGTTTGGAGTCCTAGGGGATCCTCCAGGGACTCTCGGTGAGGTATCCTACACAGAATTAGAAAATACAATGAAGTACTTAGACTGAAATACTGAGCTGTCAGTTCCATTTTGAGAGGGACATTTCTAAGTTATGAGATATTCATAGCAAAAAATAATAATTAATTAATTAGCTTTAGATTAAGAAGTGTCTGGTAAGAAGAAAGCAGTTATAGATTATGTAGTCTATAAAAGCAACTACAAAAATACTTATTTAAAAGATTTTAGAAAAATGCCATGCTACTGCCACAAACACCCCTGTTTTATCAGATGAAGGGCATTACAGAAAAGCCAGGCACAGCCTATGGCAGGCTTTTAAGAAACATTTTCTAGGCTAGGAAAATATGTAATAATTTCTATTGGGAAAGAAACAATCCCCAAATTTACTTCATGGCGTTCACATTTAGAAATTGGCAAAGTTTTGAAATGCACACTTAACAAACAAAACAATGTTGACTAGCGCTGTATTCCATGTCCCCAGAGAGTAACTTGAAAAATCTGCACATTATAATATATGTTTTGGGATTTTTTTCTGCAAAACACTATTAATACAAAAAGCTGATAAAGGCACTGAACTGTACCCGACAAAGTTGTGCAAACAGGATGACTTTGTTGGATACAACCCATTATCAGCCCAACCTTGTACATATCTGAGATGTAAGTCCCATTTTGTTCAGTGGGGCTTGTTGCCAGATAAGTAGGTACAGGACTGAAGCCTAATAGCAGCAAGCAAGCTTTCAGCTACAGAAATCAGAGCTACTAATGTATTAAATACTTCACCAAAAATGAGCTCCAAAACTGGATCCAAATAAATGTACTGCTAAGTTATTAGTATTTAAGTATTTACTACTAACCACTGGTCTTCCAGCTGCAGTAGGTGGCTGTTTTGCTAACAGAGACTGAAAAACAAAATGAAAGAGAAATTTTGGAACAAAAAGTTGTTGGCAAATTCCAACACAAATTTAATCTTAGTTTAAATGAAATGTAGATTAAAGGAATATGTACCTGTTGCTTCATAAGAAATACTTGGTCATCTTCTGCTACTATCTCTTTCTCATGTACAAACTGCAATAAGGGGGGGAAAGCCATTAAGAGATGTCCAACTAAATAATTTTTAAAATAGCACAATCACAAATATTTACTGGAACAAGTGGATGAAAAGCTCATGAAGATGGTTCACCTAGTGCACAATGCAGCAGCCCATTCATTTGCCTACAAAGAACACATTAGTTGGTTCACCTGGACTGGCTGCCTATGCGCTACCAAACCCAGTTTCCAAGTACTGATTATGACCTTCAAAACCTTGTACAGCTTGGACCCAGCCTATCTCTGGAAGTGTCTCTACCCATCTGAGTAATACATTTTTCTTAAGATGTGCTAGGGAAGCCTTGCTCGTATCCTTTATTGGGACATTAAAAAATGCTGTTGAGTCAGGATAGGTCTCCACCTCACAATGGTGATTTACAGCTTTGTTACAGCTGTTGAGATGCTTATCAAGCTCTGCCATTCGGCTTGATTACTAAAGAGATCTCCTATGTTCAAGATATTACGTCTGAATATGCAACACCACCACAAATAGGGTTCACGGGGCATATGCACTGTCCCTGCCTCCAATATTGCTGTCCCATATTGAGTGGGAAGTCTGAAGGCGATTTCAAAAAACATTCAGCAGAATGCACTTAGAGACCTCTATGATCAAGAAACCTGTGTTTTCATTCCTGATCACAGGGAGGCTTCTAAGCATGTCCAACAAAATGCACTTAGGAGCTCCTTTCGGAACTCCTTATTCAAGGCAGTAAAGTCAGGGATTGGGCAGGTGGTGCGGCACATGCAGCCTCACATGCCCTACTTGTTTTCTCTTCAAACATAATGTCTGAATATGGACAGTAAGACTGAATACCAGCTGCTGGGGATAAATGAGGGTCAACTATTGCTTTTATTCCTGTTGAGTTTCCCTGGAAAATGGCTGGCTATTGTATAAAAAAAGATGGAACACATGGACTGCTGATATGATCAGCAGGACTTTTCTTATGTCTGTAATTCAAGATCTTTGCACTGAGACTCATTATAATATATTATTAGGCAATGGCATTTTGCCTACTTTACTGTGTGCAGATTTTTTTTTTTAGCTGGCACAACTCCTTAAAAACTGCATCTTTGTTGTCATTTAGTGTGAAGGCACATAATAAATGACACTAATTTATTTGACAACCCTTATTACACATTTAGATCAGCTATGTAGACTAAATTAATATAGAGATGGCCAGTTTATAGTTAGTAGTTACGATGCTGTTATCAGTGATAAGCTTCCTTGAGTTGTTGTCACTGCACTGAGCAATCAGTGTTACAAATTCCCGCCACCCCACCGATCACTAACAAGGCAATGTGTTAAATTAAAGGTATTTCTTCTAAACACAGGAAACAGTTACCTTTCTGACCGGAGGCTTTGTTATTATATCCTCAAAATTGTCACCCACTTTTAAAGTCTGAAAGTTCTCATGTAATATTCCTATCTTCTTTTCATTGTCCCATCCTGCAGGACTGAAAGCAAATACAGTGTCACATCTTGAATGTCAGTTGTTCAAGGTTTGGTTCACCTTCTGTCCAATCCCATCCTATACAAAGAACCCTGTTTCTTAAGACAGAGCAGGAATTTTATTTTTCATTTTAAGTCCAAGATGGATGCTCACCATGAGGTTAAAAAAATGCCTCCTGAAACATAGGAAGAGGTTTCTCTTCTTTTTGCAAACCCCACCCAAAATATAATAATAAAGCACTTTAATTTGGAATTGAAAGACCTTGGCACTAAATATAGCACAGAGGGAGGAAAAAGATAAAACAGTAGTCATTTTTCCTCTTCTACCTCCTGAAATTTTACCATACCATTGAACTACAAACATTGTTACAATACTCTTATTTCAGACAGGCTTGTTTCCTGAACAGGAAATTCTTATTAGGGGTTAGGGATACAATGAAACACATTTTTTATAATGCAAGACACCCAATAACTAAGTAACTTACATAAATACTGCATCTTTTTCCACAACAGAAGCAGATATATTGAAGGGGAATCCATATAATTTCTGGACAATAAATTTATACACGTAATCAATATTCTTATTTTCCTTTACTGAAGTGTAAATAAGTGCTGCACCATCTGAGTTATTTGTTAAAGAAAATGTGAATGTATTTTTCTGCTTGGCAGTGGCAAGAAACTATTCGTGATACTTTAATACTTCTGTAACATTCATCCAGCGGCAAAGTGTTATAACATTAAGTGTGTGATGACATACTTAAAAATATCTGTGTATATTACCTCCTCTTGTAAAACATGCACCAGAGTATAAAAGCCAAACATTGACACATAAACTGTTAGGGGAAGGCAGGTTTGTCCAAACTCTCAAGCGGAAGAGCAATTTCATTTCATCAACAATTTCTGTTAAAAGACAAATTGGGTGCCTTCCTAATTTTTGTTCTGTTTTCCTACACAAGCCACACTTCCATGTAGTCATGAAGGCTTCACACCTACACTACATTAGCGGTGGGAACTACTGGCGGCCCCCAGTCTTCTTCCGGGCCCTAAAGCCTCTCCACATCTGACCCACCAATGGCCCACTTTGTCTTCAAAGCCCAGCCCCAAAAGGAGAGGTGAGGAAAGGAACTTTGTTGACATTGCTGGTTTTGTGATGTTCTACTACTTGAGAGTCTTCTTCCCCTCCCCGTAGCTCCACGTTGACTTTTCTCATTGGGAGGAGCAAAGGACAAGAAAAGCCAGTTCTCTTAAAGGGTTTTCATGTGGTTCTTAACAGACTTTTGAGATGGAGAGGGGAGGGCAGAATTGGTTGTTTGCATTTGTTTGCCTCTGATAGTCAGCTCTACCTACCTAAATGCAAGGGGTTAGTCATAAGCTGAAAAATGTTCATCACCCCTGTGATGGACAAACATGCTGCTATCTACACGGGATACAGCTTTTCCTTCACTGAAATGATATCCTTTGCATAAAGCACCCATCTTAACTTTCAAATAACTAGGCACTATCCAGCTTCCCATCTCAACTTATAAGGCACATGCCTAGCTGTGTTTATTTTCCTGAGAGTCTTGGAAGCAGAACAGGATACCAGTAATTATTGATGTGCTTAATACTGTAATCACCATGTTTCGGTTCTGGTGTGAATGCCAATTACTGAAGAACAGCATTTGTATCTGCTTTGTCAAAACTAGCTTTGAACAATATAATTGCTATGAAACGGTAGTAACAGGGTCAGACTCCAAAGAACAATAAAGCTTCTTCTGCATGCCCAGGGCATGCTTTTGCATTGTATTTCTCAAACAGCAGCTCTTCATACCACACAGATAGCCACTTTGGAAATAGACTATTTAAAATGCAGATTCTGATATAGTTTCTGATATAGATCAGTTTCTGATATTTGAAGTAAAAAATTCCCCTAGGCATGGCCAGGTCCTTGGGCATCCCTGAAATAATTCTGGGCCATGGCACATAAGTGCACCACCAAATATGCTTTGCTTATCAACTCTCATAGAGCCATTGGTTCAGACAACATTATATCCAGGCTTTGTGAGCTGAGATAGGAAGTTTTTGCCTGTATATTAAACTCCTACACTACACTACACTACACTACACTACACTACACTACACTACACAAACAAACCAGGAAGCCTTTAACTAACCAGTTTGCAAAATGGGATATTATGGTTTCAAGAACAAACCAAGATATTAAACCAATTCAAACTATACTTTAACCTAGTTTCCTGGTTTGGATGAAATTGGAAACTATGGTTGATTAGAGGTTTATTGGTTCAATTACAGAGGGTCATATCTTAGCTTAGTAAACAGAGGGATGATCATCTAAACTCAGCACTTATCACTAACATTCAGATTACATGAGAGTCCAAGGCTTGCAGTGGCTTGATAAAAGATGACCCAGCAAATATGGGGGTTCTCAGATTATCTTAATCCAGTTGTAATTTTAATAATAAATCTACATTTTAAAGGATACATTGTAAACAAAACTGTCGGATGTGCGACTGAATGAAGTCAAAGTGCTCATCTCTGTAATCATGCTCTTTTTCCAGCAGGCTAATGGCATCACACTGTGGAGTAATAATAATAATAATAATAATAATAATAATAATAATAATAATGCAATTTTGATCATAATTGCATCTGTAACTTACCATCACTGCAATTATAGAAATTCCCACTGTTCATATTAGCTATGAAATATATAATCCTTGCATTTTACTACATCCAATGTGAAAAACTTCTATAGAGATATCTTAATATTTCTCTTTTTCTGGAATCTATTCATGAAGGCCAGGATCCAAAGAGCTACTGCAGCACATTCCAGGGCTACAATGCACTCAGCAGCATTTTTCATTCTTTCTTTTTAATGGCAATCTCTCACACACTGTTGCCTTGATGCTACATTAGAAACTGAAAGTCTCCTCGGGATGGCTTTAGGAATTCAGGCTTCTTGGGACCTGTGGAACTAATTTATGGTTCTTGGGAACTTTGCCTATTAAGATTTAGAACATAAAAAATTGAAATACAAGAGATATAAAAACCTGAACCAATATTCGGCATTTGGTAAAACTTGTAAAAATATTTATAGGATAAAATGTATTCTAAAAAATTTGTCTAGTATGCATTTTCTTACTGCATGGAAAGATTGATACCCTTCTCTGATATAGAGAAGACAGGTGATAAAATATAGAGAATAAACAACAGAATATTGAGGGGGGGTTTTCTTCCCGAAAAATTCCAACAAAGTTTTTAGTTTAAACAATAACTTAGCTGCACTCCTTGACCCACTTACTAGAGACTAATGGTTCTTCCAGACAACTTTACTCAAACCTCTATCATAGCTTAAAACTGCCATTTTCCTCCCAGTGCCTCTCCATAACTGCTTTACTTCAACCTCTGGCACTGTTTAAAATTATAGCTAATTTTAATTTTTCAATATCCCTCCCTCCTTGCAGAACTCAAATTTCTCCCTCTTTCATTCCTCAGCTGCCTCATGTGAGAGAGATAAAGAATGTGGAGCCCTCAAGTATTCCAGTTTACTCAAACCTCTGCCATTTTCCTCAGTTCCTTCTATCCCTGCTTCACTCAAACTTCTGCCACTATTTTAAACCATGAGTTTTCCCCTCTCAGTGGTCCTCCCTTTTCACTTCCATGCCATGGCCTTGCAACCTGCCTTCACTTTTGTTCCCCTACCCTGCCCTGACTTCATGCAAATCCAGGATTATGATGTGGCACTACAACTCCTCCAATGGGTGCTACGCAATGACACTGTTACATTTTTGTTATATGGCAAAAAATGGTTAAAATAACTTTCTAATTTTTAATATAAAGGCTGCCATCCATTATACACTCTTGCGGAATTCAGACTATTAATTAAAATCTATACCTGCAGTACAAAGCATCTTTGTTCAGTTGCTCAATGTGTTAAATATTACACTTGAGAAAGTGAAGAATACTTAAGCTGATGGAAAACCAATGTGCAATATTGAAAATGGTTTTATTTAATAGAAGTATTCCCACTCCCCACCCCATTTGAAAAAATATTCTGGAAGCTCTGTTTTCCTTGTATAGATATGTCTTATTATTTGAAATTAAAAATCATTTTAAAAATTCTGATGTACAAACATAATCTGAAACATGAAACAAACCTTTGTACAAACTACTACTACAGGAATGCCTAAGTTGCATGTTAGTGTATCAGCACCCAGCGGTAAAATGACACTGTCATCTTTGTCCTCCTGTAATGAAGTATTTCTCCTCTGTGGAGAAGCTGGAAAGTCTTCTCCTGGTTCTGTGTATTCCTGAAAATCTCTTACAACTGAAATAAGAAAGGAAAAAATGAATCAAGCAAGTACTTTGTTCCTGGGAGTCTGTATTTGTACCAAATACTTTTTATTCTTTTTAGCTTTGCCAGTTTTTAAATGTCAATTTATGTTTTCCTAAGTACACAAAGAAGCATTACTACTACTACTACTACTACTACTACTACTATTATTATTATTATTATTATTATTATTATTATCATCTGTACACCACTCTTCATCCAAAGACCACATGGCAGTTCACAACATAAAAATACAAAATGAGTACACAAAATACATAATAAAAACAAAAACAAACCAATAACCCCATCCCACAAATTAAAAGGACATAGGGACAGATAAACAAACAAGCAAACAAACAGGGATTTAAGGAAGCTGCAAAATTTAAAAACCAGTCTTTCAAAAGAACTGTGTTAATTCAATTAATAGTTCTAAACATTTTGAAATATACCCTACTTGTAACTAAGTTCTTTGGCACAAGTTTATACTGCACAATAGACAGCAAAAGTTAAGATATAAGGCAAGCTAGTTAATAGATAAAACATATATAATATAAGTAGATATAAAGTGGCAAACCCAAACATTTTAGGGTTTTGTTTTGTTTTTTAACCATGAGGGCAGCAGTAGTTATTTTATTTAACCCAAATTCTGTAAGGTTTATGTCAAATACAGGATGTAATAGGTTATTGAATTTATATTCTAAATGTTTCAGTGAAAACTGGTAAATCTAGAGTCTGGCATTTTAAAAAGATGCTAAGTTACCCAAAAAACAAAACTTTCAACAATACTGGAATTAACTTACTTCTGGGCCCCAAACTAAAGATACATACAGCAAAAAAATCCTCCCATGCAGATCTTTTAGGCACCTTAAACTCCCTAAATGCCAGCTTTATTACTAATTTGTTTGGGTTTAAGCCAATATTGTTTTGTGCTGGAAATTCCAGAATTTAGACTGTATCCAAGAAAGAAGTGACGAAAGCTGTTTTGTTGTTGCTGATTTGTACCTTTGTCAACAACACCTATTAGTTTCAGTGGATGGTATATTGATTGGTAAGTGAAAAGTAGACGGTAAAAAGACAATAGAAGCATATGGAAGGGAAGACAATGGGAGCATTTTGCAGCAAAGATGCAATGCTTATAAGACCTCATAAGGCCTCTTCTGTAGGATGGAGAAGACAATCAGATTCCTGACAACACATGCAAGCTTCCACTATCATATCACCACAATCTTCTTTTGGGACTAATCTAAGAAGGATTTGTTTGTTTTTTAACTTTAAAAAGCCAACTTCTCAGCAGCTGGAATGTTAAAAATATTTGTATTACAGTTTCATACAAAATATCAAAACAGTTTGCAACAATTAAAATACAGGAAGAACACAAAAATTAAAAGATATCATATTTATGAAATGTGTACAGATAGTAGGGCCATATCGTAGAGCCCATATAGTAATTACAAGGAACTGACTAGTTACATTAAGAGGCTCAGTACACGTTATGGGCCAAAGGTACATGTCAAAGCACAAACATTATTTTATGAACCACTTCAGAAAGGTGTGATTTGGGAAACAGAGCTGGTAGGGGACAAAGCACCTCTTCCTTCCTAGTATTTATCCAAGTCTGAGTAATCTTCTCTTGAAGCTGCTTTGCTTTAAAATTAAAACAGAGGGGTGAAAAGACGAGAAACTCTGTTTTGGTGCTCTTATATGCATATTTGTATGTAACATTTATTTAAACCCCACGAAATATTTATATCAAAGATCACTCCTTTCCCTAGCTTGCAATGAGGGCTATGCTAATGCAATGTGTACTTCAGATACCTGCTACATAATGCAGAATGTGTACAGCAGGGGCAAGGAACCCTCACCCATCAACAGAATTTCAGCTGGCCCTCTAAATATCCTCCTAACCATCAGCTGTTGAGTAGGGAAGTAAAGGGGCCATGTTGTGATGGTGTGTAAAACATACAAACAGCTCCTTCCTCTGCAATAACATCAGCTGCAGAAGGGAAAACATATTAAGAGAGAGTGTGACGGGCTTCCTGTAAATATACAAAAAGTGCCCAAGTAATTTGCAATTGGATGCAATTTTTGTGATGCAAGAGCATATTGAAGTTGGTGACTCTGAACAGTTCACAGTTCAACTGTACTTTGATGTTATTTTAATTCTTGTGTTGCGACTGTGCCTTAGGTAAAGTCAGAACAGAAAAAAGCTCGCCAGCACACTTTAGCAAACGTTATAAAAACAAAAGTCTATGGAGAAAATTGAAAATGACACCTGAGTAAATACTAAAAATTAAATATATACTTCCATCTCCAAAAAGAAAGACTTTTGTGTGTGAATGTTATGATGTGTTAACAATGTGTAAAAGGTAAAGGGGCCCCTGACCATTAGGTCCAGTCGTGACCGACTCTGGGGTTGCAGCGCTCATCTCGCTTTATTGGCCAAGGGAGCCGGTGTACAGCTTCTGGGTCATGTGGCCAGCATGACTAAGCCGCTTCTGGCGAACCAGAGCAGTGCACGGAAACGCCGTTTGCCTTCCCCGCCGGAGCAGTACCTATTTATCTACTTGCACTTTGACATGCTTTCGAACTGCTAGGTTGGCAGGAGCAGGGACCGAGCAACAGGAGCTCACCCCGTCGCGGGGATTCGAGCTGCCAACCTTCTGATCAGCAAGTCCTAGGCTCTGTGGTTTAACCCACAGCGCCACCCGCGTCCCAGTAACAATGTGTAGGTCTCATTAAAAACACTATTGAGGCTGGAATGCAGTTCCTTTCAGCTTTCCACTAGAGTAATGTGGTCCTTGGCCTGAATTTAGTTCTTCACCCCTGCGTGTACAGGGTACAGTGAATTTAGAAGGCAAAGCATTTCTATTTTCTTTTATACAGGAAATTTCTATCCTAGGAAGCTGCTTAGAAGAGTATGAAAAAGGTATGAAAGCAGAGCCTTCCGAAAAGTCAAAGCAAAGGTGACAGTGGTAAGACCTCTGCTAAATAAAACTGCTCTTCTTACTAATGTACAGAACTTACTGTTCTCCTTCACCATTTTCTACAAAAATAAACAAATACCCTGAACTATATGAGAAATAAAAATATTGCACTCAAAATGATTAAATTGAGTTACTATAAAATTTGTTGAGCACAGGTTTTGATCTTCTGGGTGAAGAATTTGCATTCCACAGAACAGAGAAACCCCCCCAATGCATCCCTTCCAAGCCCGCTAAACTTAAGCATTACATCTTCACTGTTCATTTTTCCAGCTGTTGTTTATAATTTTAAGAATTGTTTATCAATTTAAGATTAGTTGTTAAACACCAATGACGTGCATTGCACTTTATACCTCCAGGTATAGGGCAGTATATTATTATTATTAATAATAATAATAATAATAATAATAATAATACACAATATGGCAGGGCCCTGTCTCAAGGAGCTTACAATCTAAAGGTTGGCACAGGAGACTAGACTACAAAAGAAAAAAGAAAAAAATGGAATCAATTTCCATAGATATAGCACCCACTGTTCGTGATTCTGCATGAGTAAGGACTTGTCTTTTATTTGCATATCAAAAACTATATAGAGAAGCTCTCAACAGCTCCATGCATGCACAAAATGAGCTGCTGTAGCAGAACAGATTTTAGTAATATTTGCTTTCAGAAGTTTTGAGCCTATTGAATCACCCTCTCCACATGACTAACATTTTAGTGCACCCAAGTCCAGATAACATTTCAGCATTATTAAAGCTAAAAGCTAAAAATTATCAGAATTAAAAAGATGTAACTAACTTTTTTGCTCTGGCACTGAATTTCATATAACAAAGTTTTACAATGGATTTAAAAATCTTATGTTGACAACAAATATTCAACTGAATCTATTATCATGTGACATTCCCAAGACTGGTTGCAAAGATAATGCTACATACATTAGATACTATAGTTATATTATAATGAGAATTCGCATGGTCAAGAGAAACCCCTTATAAAACTGTTATAAAGCATAAGAGTGAATATAGTTAAATCAGCTGACAAACATGTTGGCATTACATTTCCTGTAAGAGACAAACATATCACAAAAGCGTACATTTACACAAAGATGAATTCAATAAATATTTTTCTAGCATCTATAAAGTGTATGTACTCACTTTTTTGCTCCATTTCTTTCATTTCTTCAGGAGGGATTTTTAGTTTGTCAATATGCTCCCTTACAACACTTGCCCATTTTTGTAAAGAGTCTAAAGCAGCCCATGGCTTAGACATGTCCACCACCAACATAATCAAAGTGTCCTTTAGAGAGATAGCTTCCAATGCAAATTTAAGTAGACCTTTATGATAGAGGTCACCATCTAGTATCCATACATTACATCGTGTCTGATCTGTAAAAAAAACATAAATAAGGTGTTCTTAACATGTACCATAGTTTATTATCAGTGGACAATATGCAAATGAGTTATTTTCACTCATTAAAAAAAATGAACTGATTTAAATGGCTCTTCTTGAAATATGACTACCATTGGTACTCACTGCTAGTATTTATAAATATACTATTAGAATGATAATGGTTAAAGGTCAAAACTCTTGAATGAATTTGGATAGCAGATAGTTCTCAAGCACAGTTTTTAAATCTTTTGACTAGCAATATGCCTGGTGAGACAATCTTGATGTTGATCAGGTTTCTAAAGCTTGCAGTATTCTAAGCTACACAATCTGGAATCTTAAGTGTATTTCAGGAAACAAAAAAAGGAATTTTATAGAGTGGAGAAAGGAGGGAGAGAAGGAGAAATATAAAAGGAAAAGGCAGGAAGACTAATGGAAAAATAGGTTGGGAAGATTTAGGATAAAAGGGGAGAAGGGAATCGGGAAGTAGAAGGTGAGAGACCAGAGGCAAAATTAAGAAAATATTACAAATTGAGGGCTTTTTTAATTTAGAAAAGGCAAGTAAGGGAAACACGCTAACCCAGAAATAGTACCTCGGGTTAAGAACTTTGCTTCAGGATGAGAACAGAAATCGTGCTCCGGCAGTGCAGCGGCAGCAGGAGGCTCCATTAGCTAAAGTGGTGCTTCAGGTTAAGAACAGTTTCAGGTTACGAACGGACCTCCGGAACGAATTAAGTACTTAACCCGAGGTACCACTGTAATAGAAGTGTACAAGTGTGGAGAAAGTCAATAGACAGTTTTCCTTCCCTATCTCATAGCACTAGAACTAGGGATCATCAAATTAAATTGAAGAACTTCACACAATGTGTAGTTAAACGATGGAATTCGCTCCTAGAAGATGCTCTGATGGACCGCTTTAAGGGAAGGTTATCCAAATTCATGGCTATCTAGTCCTGATGACTATGCTACTTCCTATATCAAAAGCAACATGCCTCCAAGTGATAGTTGCTGGGGTTCACAAGCAGGTGAATGATATGCTGTTTGTGATCTTACCATAGACATCTGGTTGGCCACTGTGAGAACAGAATGCTGGACTAGGTAGGTTTTTTGCCTGATCTAGCAGGGTCCTCTTTCAGTTCTTATTCCACTCTGGTATTGTTAACATCACTCACCACCACCACCCAAAAGCCCCCACTCATTCTCCCTGAAGTCACCCTCCCCATACCATTCGTCCTCCTTTGCCTGCAAACTCCCTTCCCTGAACAGAAAACAAGGAAATGCAGTGATACTAAGTTGGAGATAGAATCTGGAAGTTGCTGACTAGTGAAAATGCCATACATTTTTAAAATCTGGAATATTCCCAAGCAATGAATAATTACTCACTGTTGTTGTTATCAGAACTGGTACTTACCTTCTCTGTCTTCATCGTGTACATTTAAGTACAAATATTCCATTCCTCTTCCTTTCTTGTATTCAACAAGTCTCTGAAGTTTTCCAATTAAACTTGTTTTACCTGCACCATCTTCCCCTGGAAAAAAGTTTAAAAGTGGACTTCATTAATAACATATATGAAATATATTTCTTGTAATATTTCCATTTCAATCTGTGAAACTTACCGGTATTTTGCTTTAGGACACTTGGCCCAAATAGTAGTCTGTAGCAAACATTGCCATGTAGACATGACTTCTGTCATGTGTACTGCATTATTAGCAAGAAAAGCACATGAACAAGTCCTGTTGCTGCTATCTTATTTGTACAGTGGTACCTTGGGTTACATATGCTTCAGGTTACATAAGCTTCAGGTTAAAGACTCCACTAACCCAGAAATAGTGCTTCAGGTTAAGAACTTTGCTTCAGGATGAGAACAGAAATTGTGCTCCGGCGGCGTGGCAGCAGCAGGAGGCCCCATTAGCTAAAGTGGTGCTTCAGGTTAAGAACAATTTCAGGTTAAGTATGGACCTCCGGAGCGAATTAAGAACTTAACCCGAGGTACCACCACAGTTTTAATAATTCATATGGGGAGGTATGGCAGGACCCCCTGCGGCCACAGGAAAGCATGTCAAAGCCCTCTGCTGCTACGGGGAAGCGCAGCGCACTCTCTGTCACTGTGGGGATGTACGGCGGGACCCTCTGCTGCCATGGGGAGGCATGGCACACCCTCCACCGCTGCAGAGAGGTATGGCTGAACCCTCTGCCCCCGCAGGGAGGCCCAGCAAGGCCCTCCGCCACTGCAGATATATATCATGATATATTGAGATATTGTGATATTTTGGTGGTAATATGTCTAAGAAATGTGGGTTTTTGACAGGCAAGTAGTCAGTTTCTGAGTGGTCAGAGAAGTCTGGCAAAGTTCCCAGAAGCTTCACTGTCATCCCCACATTTCAGATCTTTTACACATTATATATGCAAATCTTCTGTTTTCTAGGTGCTTTTCTGCATATATTTTCTATAACATTAGTAGGAACATACAACCCTTAGAAGACACTGACTTTAACCTTTCCCTACCCCCAAAAAAATCTCTATCAAGTTAGTCTGTATTGCCCAATTGGGAGGTGTTACTAACCTAGAAACAGAGCAACAGACACTTTTGAATATATTTTATAAAGTATTCTCCACAAAATATGCAATTCCTAGTGTTTTTAGAACAAATTTTCACTAGTAAATTTCAGATAATAAAGTTTTAGTATCACAAATATTGATACAATGTTTTGGGTACATAACATTTAAATAAAAACATAGCTACAAAGAGTCATTTTAAAAATTAGCTGCAAGGCATATCTGCTCAGCTGAGATGTAAGAAATTTAGGCTGCTAAACCACCGTTTATTGGCCCAAGAACACATATATTCCTGCATGTTCCCTTCTAACCCCTTGCCTCAGTTCAATACCATGTTAGGAAGCAGGGAATAAAATCACAGTTTCTCGTTAAGATGTAATGGGAAACAGTGGATTAAATAAACCAAAATGTCAGCACTGAATCTTGGAACACAAAGAACATGCAACCATATAATTAATTCTTGGGCAGATAAAACCATGGTTGATCAGTTTGAGACTGTTACATCTGTGCTAGCCATGAACAGATGAGTTTATTTCCAGTCTGTGCCAATTTTACATGTGTTTATTCATGAGTCCGATCTTTCCCATATCATCTTTGACCTGCATTTTTTAAAGTATGTGCAAAAGATTGTATTTAAATTGTACTTAAATACATAATTTATCTCAATGTACATATTTCATGCTAAAATATGCATTTAGGTACTTTTTTGAGCTTAGAACTAGAGAAAAGCAAACTCTGAAGAATAACTAATCTATTTATTAATCCAGGATGTGTGAATTGGGTCAATACAGTTAAAAATGCAAACCCAATGAAAATCTCCTCCATCCCCACTCTGCCCTAGGCCTTAGTGTGTAAAAGAAACTTAAATATCAATGGCTATCAATGGCTACTAGCGTCTCCACCCCCATCGTTCAGACTGGACACTGAGATCCAGCGCCGAGGGCCTTCTGGCGGTTCCCTCATTGCGATAAGTGAGGTTACAGGGAACCAGGCAGAGGACCTTCTGGGTAGTGGCGCCCGCCCTGTCAGATGTCAAGGAAATAAGCAGCTATCTTATTTTTAAAAGACATCTGAAGGCAGCCCTGTTTAGGGAAGTTTTTAATATTTAATGTTGTATTGTTTTTAACATAAGATTAGGAGCCACCCAGAGTGGCTTGGGAAACTCAGCCAAATGCGTGGGGTATAAATATTATTATTATTATTATTACTATTATTATTACTATTATATGATGGCTGTGCTCTGCCTCCACAGTTGGAGGCAGCATATTTCTGAATATCAGTTGCTGGACATCAAAGGGGGGAGGGCGCTCTTGTGCTCAGGTCCCACTTGTGGGTTTCCAACAGGCATCTGGGAGAACAGGATCATTGGCCCAATCCAGCAGGCTCTTCTTACGTTTTTATGTCATAAGAGTAGCAGAAGATATGCCTGCTGGTATTACGCAGTGCTTATAACCTAACCTATCCTCATGTAAATAAAAATTTCAGTATAATCAGATGCTATGGGGGGGAAAGAAGTAAAGATAAAATGCCTTTTAACAAAACAGGCTCCATTCTGAGGCACCTACACTTCAAAAATAAACTTTGCGCTCTCCTATAATACATCATCTTATTTTTAAAAAAACCCAATACAATTTGATGAGCATGAATCAAAAGAAAGAACAACCATAAGTGCCAGTGTAGACATGCTTTTCAACTTCATAAGCACAGTTAAGTGATTGGGAATGAGCCATGAAATTGCATACTTCACCACCAGATCCCTCTCTATCAGTTCATTCCACTTCTCTTTATTATGGTGAAGCTTTGCACAGGCACCAAAACTAAGCACAAGGATAGCTAGAGTTCCCTGTTAATTAATACAACTAGGGTAAAATGGGAACCCTGACAAGCCCCCCAAAGTGGCTTGCCTGGTGGGGTGGAGGTGCAGCAATAGCCTCCTGTGTCCGCAGAGTTGCTGCCACTTACCAGGCCAAAGAAGGGAAGGGGCAAGATGGCAGCAAGGTTGGGCCACACTAGCCAACCTCATCCAGTACTGCCTCCAGTGCATCCACACAGCCCGAACTACACCTTTCCTTCTGGTAACGGCAGTGACATCGCTGTTGGGAGGCTACTGTTCTGGTTGCACCCGACAAGCTCCATTGTTAATATTGGTGCCAATAAAATACTTAACTGAGGGGTATGGATAGAGAAAGAAATTGCTCCCAATACAAGAGGAGCCTTGGCTGACCAGTTTTTGAGCATGCTTGCAATAGTGAACATTTTGACTACACCAGACCCTGGTTAACTAAAGCAGGCAATGCTACCATCACATTGGATTTTACAACTTCACTGGCCATCCTATAGTCATGCATATCTAACAGGGATCTATAATGATAAAAATAATTAGTACCTTTCTCATAGAAAAGATCTTAATTTAAAATTTAAGACAAAATAATGGTCAAGTAAATGGTTTAATAAAGTTAAAGGTAAGGTAAAGAACCCCTGGACAGTTAAGTCCAGTCAAAGGCAACTATGGGATACGGCACTCGTCTTGTTTTTCAGGCCGAGGGAGCTGGTGTTTGTCCACAGACAGCTTTCTGGGTCATATGTTCAGCATGGCTAAACTGCTTCTGGTGCAACGGGACACCACGACAAGTGCCAGAGCGCATGGAAATGTTGTTTACCTTCCTGCCACAGCGGTACCTATTTACCTACTCAAGGTGGTATGCTTTCAAACTGCTACGTTGGCAGTAGCTGGGACAGAGCAACAGAAACTCATCACCATCATGTGGATTCAAACTGCTGACCTTGCAATCGGTAAGCCCAAGAGACTCAGTGGTTTAGACCACAGCGCCACCCACCTCGCATAAGTTATAAATAAACATTAAATGGCTTAAGAAAGTTATAAATTACTGAGAGTATAAATATAAAACTTAGGATGCTCAGAACTAAATTTCCAATGAACTGACAACCCTCCTTGACCAGACCTATTTAGTCCAGCTTCCTGTTTCTCATAGTGGTCAATCACATGCCTTTAAGAAGCCCATAGGCAAGACACGAGTGTGATAGCACTCTACTGCTATTGTTTATCACTGACTGGTATTCAGCAGCATATTGCCCCTGGTGGCTATATACCATCTCCTTAATCAAACTAGTACCCATTTGTCAGGGAACTGCCATCGGAGAGACAGGTGGTGGACAGGCTACAGGAGAATAGGAGAGAATCTGCAGTAGAAGAGGGAACCAGCAGGGGGAGTGCAGGAGTCACAGCGGAGGGGAGGCTCTGGGATGCTTCCAGTGAGAGTAGTGGAGAGGTAACGGGACCCCCGTTGGGAACGCCCACCCTTCACCGGAAACTGTCACGCAGAGAGTCTCGAAAGCGCATGTCTGTCAAAGAGCTTTTATGTTGGCGTAAATTCCGTAGACGCCCACTGTCAGATTCTACCAGCGACTGACGGAGTCATGCTTTGGGGGCTCCGTTAGTGCATCGGTTTGGATGACCAGCCAAACCCCAGAGGGATCAAGCTTTTACGCACAAGCAGCTCACTATCCCATCACAGCAATCTGACAGTCTTTGAAAGCAGCTTGTGCAAGCAGAAGGCATCATGAGCGAACCATCCGGAACCGGAGGAGCAGGAGCGGGAGCTGGCGCAGATCCAAGCCTGGAACAAAGGTACAGGGCGTTGGAGGTCCAGCTGGCACTGCAAACGGCGAGGCTCGAGGAGAGGAGGGCTCAAGATGCAGATAAGGGGAAGACCACCCCACTTGCCAGACGGGTGCCTGGACTGGTGCAGAAATTTGGGGGGGATCCCCGGAACTATCAAGCCTTTAGGACAGAGATGCAATATGCTCTCAATCTACTGTTTGATGACTTCCCCGACGAGAACTCTAGAGTGGCGTACGTGATTGGCCATCTAGAGGGAGGGGCGAGGGACTGGGTTCGGCCCCTGATGGCAGCCAATAATGAAATCTTAAAGGACACAATGAAGTTTTTCCGCGCCATGGACTTGATGTTTTCCAGCGAGATCGAGCAGGGAGTGGTGCGCAGGCAGTTAATGGCGTGTAAACAGGGGAGCCGATCTGTACGTGAGTACTGGACTGAGTTCACCATGCTGATTCATAGACTTGGGTGGGACCTTGCTAGTGAACCTATTCAAATGCTGTTTGAAGAAGGTCTCTCTCCGGCAGTGAAAGATGAACTTTCCCGGGCGCCTAGGGCGGAGTCTATGGATCAGCTGACTAAATCAGCGCTGTCCATTGGGGCACGCCAGGAAGCTAGAGCTATGGAAAAGCGGGAAGGAAAGGGGGAACGTTGGAAGGACTTCCGCATTCCAGAGATTCCGGAGCAGCCTTTCCCGCCAGCAGAGCCGATGGAACTTGGAACAGCGCGCGCGCGCGCAGTTTCAAACACCAGTGAAGGGCGGAAGAAGGAGGGAAAGAGCGGCAAGAGATGCTATCTCTGCCAACAGCCAGGTCACTTTGCCAGAGTCTGTCCGCAAAGGAAGGAATGGCAAGGGATGGCAGGAACTGTTGGGGGGAAGGAGGAAGAAGAAATCACGGAGCCAGTAAAAGCCAACGCCTGGTTGCCAACATCAGGGCACAGCAGCCAGGCCAGGGAGTAATGAATGTGCCCACGCCGGAACCTCCAAGACCAGCGCTTGTGATAGAGGTGTTGCTGGAACTGGCAAACGGACACCCACTGAAGATAAAGGCGCTATTGGATTCAGGTAGCTCATGTAATTTCATGAGCAAAGAGTTTGCAGCTGCACACCAAATACAGACTATCCCATTGAGTAAGCCTTTGCAGGTTACCACGATTGATGGGAGGGAGCTGTTGGGAGGAGAAGTGAGCCAACAGACTGTACCAATGATAATGAGGGTGGCACGACACACCGAACTGATAGCGTTTAACGTAGCCACCTTGGGAGGAGCTCCTATTATCTTGGGTATGAGCTGGCTGGCGCTACACGATCCGCTAGTAGGCTGGCATCAGAGAGTGGTTTCCTTTGGATCAGCACATTGCCTAGAACACTGCAAGGAGGGAGAGGCTCAGGCAGGCGCCAGGGGCACTCTAGCAGTGATGGAAGTGATGGACAAAGGGAGGGTGCCACCACAATACGCTGACTTGCTTGACGTATTCAGCGAAAAAGAAGCAGATAAACTGCCCCCGCACAGACCCTTTGATTGTCAAATTACCTTACTCCCAGGAGCACAATTGCCAGTGGGCAAGCTGTATGCAATGTCAGACAGTGAGATGCAGGAGTTAAGGGAGTTCATTGACAAGAATCTCAAGCGAGGTTTCATCAGAGAGTCACGAGCGGTGGGGGGCAGCCCAGTGTTCTTTGTGGACAAAAAAAACACAGGCAAGCCCAGGCTTGTATGTGATTTCAGGGCCCTAAATGCAGTGTCAGAACCAGTGACTTTCCCTATGCCCAGAATTGATGACATTCTAACACGGGTGAGAAAAGGGAAAATTTTTACCAAGCTGGACCTTAGGGGGGCATATAACTTGATACGTGTGAGAAAGGGGGATGAGTGGAAGACCACTATGTTCACCCCCTTGGGGGCCTTTGAGTACACCGTTATGCCTTTCGGATTACAAGGGGGCTCCGCCTGTTTTCAATCATTCATGAATCACGTCCTGGGGCCACTGCTCTACAAGAACTGCGTAGCGTTCTTAGATGACGTTCTGGTGTACTCAGACAATGAGGAGCAGCATGTGCGAGATGTAAGAGAGGTACTGAGCAAGCTGCGAGAAAACCGGCTGTGGGTGAAACTGGAGAAGTGTCAGTTTCATACCAAGGAGGTGGAATTCCTGGGGTACCGGTTGTCTGACAAGGGATTGGCCATGGATCCCAGCAAGGTTCAAGCGGTACTGGAATGGAAAACACCAAAGACCAAGAAGGACGTGCAAAGGTTCCTGGGCTTCGGAAACTTCTATAGGAAGTTCATCAAAAACTTTGCCCATTTAACAGAGCCCATCACGGATTGTCTTAGTAGCAAAAAGAAATTTGTTTGGACGGGAGAAGCGCAACAAGCGTTCGAACGCTTAAAGCAGGCGTTTGCGTCGGAAGAGCAACTCTTGCACGTGGATCTACAACAACCAATGAGAGTGGAGACTGACGCGTCAGACCGAGCGGTGGGGGCCGTTCTTCTCCAGCCGGGAAAAGATACGTCTGAATGGAGACCGTGTGCATTCTTCTCGCGGAAGTTGAACAAATCAGAGAGGAACTACACAGTGTACGACCGAGAACTGCTCGCCATTCATGAAGCATTCCGGAAATGGCGGCACTTGCTGATTGGGGCGCAGCACAAGGTTCAAGTCCGAACTGACCACAAAAATCTGGAATACTGGAGAACAGCCCGAGTGCTGAACCAGAGACAAGTGAGATGGGCCCAGGAGTTCTCCAAATTCCACTTTGAGATTCGTTACGTGCCCGGCTCCGAGAACGTGAGGGCGGACGCTCTTTCCAGGAAACCTGAGTACTTAGAGGGGGAGGGAGCGCCTGAGGCAAGGCATGTAATCTCTGAAGACCGCTGGGTGTGTGGGGCGGCATTGGTGGGGCAGAGGGAACTGATAGAGGGTACGGAGAAAGATGAATGCGCCCAAGAGAAACTCAGAGAGCTCCGGAGGACAGAGGAGAACACAGGGGGGTTCGAAGAAAAGAACGGGGCGTTGTATTACAAAGGGGCACTGTACATACCCGACGGGGAACTGAGGGGCAGAGTACTCAAGCAGTTGCATGACAGCCCCACAGCGGGACATTTTGGACAGCACAAAACCATGTGGTTGGTTACCAGGGAGTTTTGGTGGCCCAAGGTGAGGGAGGACGTACGGGAATATGTCAGGGGTTGCGACAGGTGCCAGCGAGCGAAAGGAGAGAGGGTGGCGCCAGCGGGGCTATTACAACCCTTACCCACGCCCGAAAGGCCATGGGAGGCAGTATCCATAGATTTTATGACGGACCTGCCAAAATCCAAAGGCAAAACAGCTGTCATGGTGGTGGTAGATCAATTAACCAAGATGTGTCATTTTATAGCTTGTTCACATGCAGTCACAGCGGAGGAAACCGCCAAGTTGTTTGTAGAACATATTTTCAAGTTGCATGGCGCCCCCTTGAGGGTGGTCAGCGACAGAGGGAAACAATTTACTTCCAGGTTCTGGAGGAAACTTATGAGCTTACTGCACGTAGAACTCAATTTCTCAACTGCCCGGCACCCAGAAACCAATGGGCAAGCGGAAAGGGCAAATGGGGTTTTACAACAATACCTGAGGTGTTATGTAAAAGACAGAGAAAATGATTGGGTGGATAAGTTACCTCTAGCAGAATTTGCCTACAACAACGCGGAGAACGTGTCCACAGGGATGAGTCCCTTCCTGGCAAATTATGGGTGTCACCCCCGGGCATTCCCAGGAGAGGGAGGGGAGAGGTGGAGCGTGCCGGCGGCGGAATATTTTTTTGAAGAGATGGAGGCGATCCACCGTCAGCTTCAACTTAACTTAGAGAAAGCCAAGGAAGAATATAAGAAGCAAGCAGACAGAAATAGGAGGGAAGGTGAAACTATAAGGGTGGGGGACCGGGTGTGGTTGTCCACCCAAGGGCTACCGTTCAAGGGCGGGAGTAAGAAATTGAGGCCCAAAAGATTGGGACCCTTTGAGGTCATACAGCAGGTCAACCCAGTGGCATTCAAACTCAGGCTGCCCAGTCACATGAAATTACACCCAGTATTTCACAGGTCATTACTGTCGCCGTACCGAGAGGGACGCGAGTGGGGGGAGCGTGAGAGAGAGGCCACCCAAACGCCCGTGATAGAAGAGAGAGAGCGCGACATGAACGTGGCAGGAATCATTGATTCCAGGTGGAAGGGGAATCAGGTGGAATATCTGGTAGAATGGGAGGGGGAAGCAGAGTCGGAAAACACTTGGGTACCAGCAGAGGTAGTCAATGACGAGGTTTTAATAGAAACATTTCATCAGCGTTTCCCAAGAAAACCGCAACCCGTGGCTCGATTTAGAAGGGAACACTTTGGGACCACCGATGAGGAAGGAGAGTTTGAAGGGTTCCCAGAGTCAGGGGTGGGTGAAGAAGCCGACTCCGACGAAGAAGAGGAAGACGGGGAGAGAGACGGTACGCCGTGGCTGGAAGTGTTAGAATCCTCGGACGACGAGGAGAGTTCCTTCAGGGGCTTTCCGCCCTCACCGCCAGTGGGAGAGGAGGCGGGAGGGGGTGAAGGGGGCCCTGGGGGGGAGGTGGATGTCAGGGAACTGCCATCGGAGAGACAGGTGGTGGACAGGCTACAGGAGAATAGGAGAGAATCTGCAGTAGAAGAGGGAACCAGCAGGGGGAGTGCAGGAGTCACAGCGGAGGGGAGGCTCTGGGATGCTTCCAGTGAGAGTAGTGGAGAGGTAACGGGACCCCCGTTGGGAACGCCCACCCTTCGCCGGAAACTGTCACGCAGAGAGTCTCGAAAGCGCATGTCTGTCAAAGAGCTTTTATGTTGGCGTAAATTCCGTAGACGCCCACTGTCAGATTCTACCAGCGACTGACGGAGTCATGCTTTGGGGGCTCCGTTAGTGCATCGGTTTGGATGACCAGCCAAACCCCAGAGGGATCAAGCTTTTACGCACAAGCAGCTCACTATCCCATCACACCATTGATAGTCTTATCACCAATTAATTTGTTTAATCCCCTTTTAAATTATGCAAGCTGGTGGACATCACTACATCTTGTGGTAGCAAATTCCATAGTCAACCATGCTCATTTTTTTCCTAGGCTAAAAAGTCCCAAATGCTGTTACCTTTCCTCATAGGAGAGTTGCTCCAACACCTTGATACTTTTGGTTGCCCTTTTCTGCACCTTTTCCTGCTCTTCAATATCCTTTCTGAGGTGCAGTGACTAGACTATTCTAAGTGTGGCTGTGCCACATATTTACATAAAGGCATTATAAGATACAGTAATTAGATTCCTCTACCTAATGGATAATTTGCCCTTTTCACAATGGGTAAAGGCGAGCTACTTACCATGACTCCCCAAATCCCTTTCCTGGTAAATCATTGCATGCCTCCCCATCAGTGTATGTGACATTATAGTTTTCTACTCCAATGTGCGTCACTATACACTGAACTGCATTTTCCATTTTAGTGCCCATTCACCTGGTCTGGAGATGTCCTCATGGAGCTCTTTGCTATCCCTTTTTGCTTTTACAGAATAATTCTGTGACATCAGCAAACCTGGTGACCTCACTGCTCACCCCTAATATATCATGTATGAACTTACTAAAAAGCACTGATCCCAATACAGATGCTTGTGGGGCTCCACTTCTTATATCCTTCCATTGGAGCACTATCCATTTATTTCTGTTCTCTGCTTCCTATTCTTTAATCAGTTACCAGCCCTAAGACATAGCTGTGGGGTGACATCATATCTTATCCCATGGTTGTTTATGCATAATTAACTCATTGAATTCATTGCCATGGTAAAAAACTAGCACAAAACCCAGTATTTTAAAAAAGTTAAGTTTATGGGAACATCAGTCTATCAATGGTTACAAAAAGGCATGATAGTTACAAGTGCAATATCAATATATATCCAGTGTATTATCATGCTTTTCCACTATGTTCTTTTTGCAAGTTTCCCAGAAGCACTTGACCAGCCAGTGTTGAATACAAACCAGTAGAATGTTTGGATCTTTGATCTAACTCTAAAAAAGAGAGTTCATACTATGTTTTTTATGAATGAAACAATGTAAATAATCCATGCTAAATATCTGTCATTTTGGTTTTTAAAAATCTCTCTGCCACAAAAAACTTGTAGTGCAAAGTAAGAGGGCTATAGCATGTTATTATGACTATGAAACATTATGTATTTTTAGCTCTCTCTATGGCCTTGTCTACAGTCCTTTCACATTCTACATTCCATGTTTTGCAGAACCATGTGTTTCTCAGTTTTTTACTTTATTATTTACCTTCATAAATTGCCCCCCTTTTGTCACATAGAACCTCAGGGCAATAAAGACACATAATGAAACTATGAAACAATTAATTTAAACTTCATTAAACCAATGAAGTGCTCTGCAGCAGCATAAAAAAGTTATGCCCACTCAACAGATTTTCCTGAAATGCCTGTGTGAAAGTATGTGTTTCAAGTGGTTATATAAAAACTATCCTTGAGGGTAACAGCTTTTTCTCAATAAGAGAGTTCCACAAACAGATAAGATCCTACCTCTGTATCACCTCTCCTTCCTAAGCTTTTCTAGTAAACTAAGAGGTAAATTCCTCCTTGTCTTTGTACACTGCTGTTCTGTAATATCTAGTAGTACAGTAGTGTGTTTATTTACAACCAGGACTGCAAGTACAGTATGTAGAATTTCAAGTGTTACAGTATTCTCATCAATGTCACCCCCAAAGTGTGAAAACTAAGCCAGGAGTTGCTTGAAAAAGCCAGCTGGAAGGATTATTCACATGTGGGTCTACTCATAAACACTTTAAGGTTACTGTTTCAAGCAACAAGCTTATTGAGAGCACCATGTCACAGGGGAAGCTAGTAAGAGAACTAACTTCTCCAACGACAAAACCCAGAATCTATTTAGGGACACCAGTCAGTACAAGATGCAAATAGCACAATACATCCCATCAAAGAAACAAAAATAAACCAGCTGATGCAGCAGATGTACCCTAACACACCTAATTTTCCGTTTCTCCCAAGCACCCCAATGAAAGCAACACCTCTAAGTGCCAAGAAAGAAAAAACAGAAGGAGGTGCTAACCATATCAAATGGGTGGAGCCATGAGGGTATAAGGCAAGCCAGCAACAGAGAGGCAGGCTGATGCTGACACATAATGTGACAACAATGCATTTGGCAGGCCTTATGCATATGGGCAGAGCTCACTCCCCCTAGCCTGCCAGCCAACAAACAGTAGAGGCCTCTATGGATTTTGGAAGTCAGGCTTGAAGTACCACACAGCATGCAGCTGTAACCAGAAACAATAAGCAGAAAAGGTTTTTAACCCCTGTGCCGATAGTGCATTTCCAGTTCTGCGGAAGGGAAACTGCCAGTTTCTGCACAAGGCTGGGGGTGGGTGGGAAGGCAACGGTGCGATCAATGAACCACTGCGGATGCCCCTCCCTCCTGCACAGCTTACAAACACAACGAGGTCCATGGCCAGCAATTCGGCGCGCACACCCTCCGCCCTCATTAACAACAAGTGAAAACGATCGCAAACGGGAAACGAGACGTGCAGGCAAAAACCAAACAAACAAACAGAACAGAAACAAGGCGAGGAGAAGAAAGGGCCGCTTACCCAGCAGCACGACGTTTTTCCCCGGCGGCAATTTAGACCTGGAACGAGTCGACACCTCGCTGAGGATGCAGGACCTGCAGGGGCAAACAAGAGAAAGGAGGAAGGCAGTGAGGAGGCAGGAGGGAAGGTCCAGCGGGAGAGAAACCAGCTCCTGTCAAGCGGAGGCGAGGAGAAGCAGAGGGAGAAGAGGATGGGCAAGGTGGGGAGGGTGGGGGAGAAATGGAGGAAATGGGGAGAATTAGGGGGAGATGGGAATAGGGGGAGAGATGTGGGGGGTGTTGGGAGAAGATGGGGGGAGAAATGGAGGAAATGGGAGTGGGGGAGAGATGGAGCAGTTCAGGAGGTGGGGAAAAGAGAGTGGGGGGTTGAGATGGCGATGGGGTGTAGGGAGAAGATGGGGAGAGATGAAGGAAATGGGGGTGGGGAGAATTAGGGGGAGATGTGGGGAACAGGGGGAGAGATGGGGGATGGGGTGTAAGGGGAAGATCGGGGAGAAATGGGGGTGCGGGAGAGATGGAGGAGATGGGGATGTGAGGGAAATAGGGGGAGATGTGGGGGGGAAAGAGGGTGGGGGATGGGACGTGAGAGATGTGGGGAGAGAGGGAGGAAATGGGGAGGTGGGGGGGAGGAAGAAGAGACAAACCTCCCCCGCCCACCTCAGAGAGGGAGAACCAGCAACATGGCGGAGGGGGCATTACGAGGGGGTTTTTTTCCTCCTTCCCCCGTTCACGGGACGCCCCACTTAAAAACAAACAAAAGGCGGGGTGTGAAGGGAAGGGATTCGGGAATCCGCCAGGTGCGGGAAGGAGGGCGAGGAAAGCCCCTTTGCCCGCAAGGGCTGGAGTGCAGGTGGGAGGGGGGGGGATAAGAGGAATGGGGAGGAGCTACCAGGTAGTAACGGTCCCTTTCTGAGGAGGCGAGGCGACCGGGTGCGGGTGGGGGGGGGGCGTCCTCAATTACCAGAGATTCTGCCCGTCGTCCTCGTCGCCACCCGCTCGCGAGTCCGCGCCGCCGCCGCCGCTACTCGTGGCGTTGAAAGCGGCCGCAGCCCCGTAGCCTGAGCCCAGCCCCGGCGAGGAAGAGGAACCGTAGGAGCCGGCTCGCCCTCCTATCGTCGCCGCCATCTTCGCTGTACACACGCGCGCGCGCGCGCACACACACACACACACAGAGTCGCAAGAGCGCGCAGAGGGCAGGCGCGCGCCCCTCCCGAGGAAAGCGCGCCGCTGACGCCGACGCCCGACGCCTTCCCTTTCTCTTCAAGGAGGGAGGAAAGAGGAGCGGGGCCGGGCCGGGCGGCCGACACCCGGCGTTGCCGAGGGACCCGGATGTAGGCGGGCCTGCGAGGCGCGAGGGAGAAGCGGCGGCGGCGGCGGCCGCCCCCACCCCGCTCCGGCTGCCTCTGCGCAGCCCACCCCCCCCCCTGACTGGGACGTTGTTGTTTGTTGTTGTTGACGTTGACTTGGCGCGTGACGAAGCCCCCCCCCAAAAAAAACCAACCGGAAAAGGCGCGCATGGCACGTTGGGCGGAGCTCACAGTCGCCTCAGCGACCTGCCCCACACACCTTTTCAGGTGTCTTCGAGCGGCCTTGCTTTTCGGCCAGGTGAGGGCTAACGCCGCTGTCAAAGCATCCCCTGAAGTAGCTGCGACGACGGGAAGCGAAGGTATCGATTCCGGCGCCTGAAAATGGCCTTGAGAAGGGTTGGGATAGATGACCCCCGGGGGTCCCTTTCCCTACTGTGATTCTGAGAGAGGCGCCACCAGTGACCAAGCCCTGCCCTCTATGGAAACCCGCCGCCTCTGGCCTGAAAACACAGGAATCTTGGAAGCAGTGCTTTTCCCCCTAAAATAAATAAAATGTTTAGGGGTACTCTAATTTTCCTACTCATATTGAAATACTGCCCCTCAATGAGGCCAAACTTCGATTCACAAAATGTTTAGGGGTATGCGTATCCCCAGAAAAAAGCACTGCTTGGAAGTACCTTCCATCCTGTTTCCAGAGAGGAAGCTGTGCCAAGTCTCCTTTGCAGCAAAAGCAAGGAAGAGTCTTTTTGGCTCCTTTCCTGACATGACGGATTCATTACCGCATGATCTTTTGTGGAACAGATTCCAATTCATCAGATGCATGTGTTTGAGATTACACTCCCTGGTCCACAGACACGTATGTCCGTAATGAAATTTGCGAGTCTTTAATGTGCAGGTGGCGCTGTGGGTAAAAGCCTCAGCGCCTAGGGCTTGCCGATCGAAAGGTCGGCGGTTCGAATCCCTGCGGTGGGGTGCGCTCCCGTCGTTTGGTCCCAGCGCCTGCCAACCTAGCAGTTCGAAAGCACCCCCGGGTGCAAGTAGATAAATAGGGACCGCTTACTAGCGGGAAGGTAAGCGGCGTTTCCGTGTGCGGCTCTGGCTCGCCAGAGCAGCGATGTCACGCTGGCCACGTGACCCGGAAGTGTCTCCGGACAGCGCTGGCCCCCGGCCTCTTGAGTGAGATGGGCGCACCAACCCCAGAGTCTGGCAAGACTGGCCCGTACGGGCAGGGGTACCTTTACCTTTACCTAATGTGCAGAGGGACTCTTTGTTTTCAGGATACCTTAAGCTCAGCAGGTTGCTTGTGGCACATTTCAACCAACACACTAAATATTTGCATGGGTGAAATGGGCTTTAGCTTATGCTACAATAAATCTGTTTGTCTTTAAGGTGCCATCCACAAGACTCTTAAATATTTGCTGTAACAACTGCTGCCCAACTGGAATTTATAATCATCCAAACTTGAAAGTCTGCCTCTCCTCTAATATGTGAACCTTGCCATTAGCCTGAACCTGAAACATGTTGATGTCAGAGGTGAAAAACCCAAATGGACCAAACTAATAATTCTCAAGGGTCCCATGCTCTACCACAACTCATGTTTAATAGATCCACTTTCCCACCCTTAATGACAGCGAAAAACTACTATGTAATAAAGCTGTCTCGCCTTGCCTCATGGAAGGACTGCTGCTCTGACAGACTAGATTTGGTTATTCAAGAACAGTTACGGTACACATGTACTGTATCTTGATTACCAAATTGACTGTGGAATTGACTACTGACTTAGATTCATAGAATTGCAGAGTTGGAATGGTCATTTAGTCCAACGCCTCTGTGATGCGGAAATCTTTTGTTCATGGCATGCACACATGTGAGTGCAGTTCTGGTGCTTTTTTCACAGTTGGAACACTGGCATCTGCTGGAGCGGTGTTTGCCAGTGGCATAAATTTGGAGGGTGAAGGAAGTTCAGGTCCAGGGCATGATCTTTTTGTTAGGCTAAGACAGTGGCTGGTTCAAGCTGATCAGCAATATGAACCCAGGTCCCCTCAGCCAAAGTCCGACATACTAACCAATACCCTACACTTTGCCAGTTCACTATTCTACTGTCAGCTGACACTAAAGCAGGAGTGGGTCAACACAAGCCAATAAATGGGTTAACACAACTGTCTCCATTCTTGCACTGTGCTTGGGGGCATAACTATAGACTCTATGGTGGTGTGACTATGGGGCTGTCATGATGAGCTCCTACACTTTAAAATGCACCAGTATGCCACTGGGGATGTATATAAATTAAAATATCCACAGAGAGAACCTTCCTGTCATGTTAAACACAGTACCATCGCACATATATAGTTTGTGCCGCACTGTAAGTTTTAAACTATTCATTTATTAAAATTGTATGTATTTGTTTAATTAAATTTATATCCAACCTTTTCTCCCAAAGGACCCTAGAGTAGCAATCTCAAATGGGAACCCTATGTTACTGCTTTCAGCAGATAAAATGACATGGAGAGATGCACAATTAGTTTGATCCTCACTCTGCTCAGGTTTGGGCAAAGCAACTATGTCCGACATCATGCATAGAGAAAGTATTGGAGGGTGAAAGCTGAAAATAATTGTGGATTTGAGAGCAGGGATCCTATTCTGACAAATTTTGAAATATGCTGTGATTGTGCATGCTTCAGTATGCTGACACAGTATTGTCAAGAGATTTTTTTGGACACATTCCAAAATATGCCAACACGTTAAGAAATTTATAGTCTCAGCAGCCATTCTGTCCTTCATTATGGAATTGCAACATTGCTAATCCTTATTGTAAGATGCTCTTTATATGGTCTTCCCTAAATGAATGTGCATCACAGAAGACTTCTGTGTTTTCAGGTCTAGTTTGAAAATGGTAAGCAATGTTACACATTATTGTAGAGTTTTATAGTTAAAAGCCTCTAAACTGCATGTTATTTCATATACTCTAATCGGGAGGGTGTGTGAAAAAATTATGCTGAGGGCCAGGATTCTGTGTCAAGGTGCTCAGTTTAAATAGAATCAGTAGCATTATTAAATTAAATGTGATTAATTTTAATTTGTGTTGGTCTGCCGTAGTCAAAATAAATTAAAACAATTCTTTAAAAAGATAGTTTAAAAGACTCTTCTATAAAACCTAAAAACTCCCTTAAAAGAATCAAGTCTTCAGAAAGGTTATATGATCTAAGAAAGTCTTTAAAAGAATCCTTCCTTTTGGATTTTTTTTTAAAGTCCTTTTTAAAGACTTTCTTAGATCATATAACCTTTTTGAAGACTTGATTCTTTTAAGATTGGCCCCGGTCAATATTTATTTGCATCTGTAGTGTTTATTATGAGTTTGACCAAACTGCGGGAGGCAGTGGAAGACAGGAGTGCCTGGCGTGCTCTGGTCCATGGGGTCACAAAGAGTCGGACATGACTAAACGACTAAACAACAACAACAACGTGTTTATTATTTGCAGCATATGGATTAGATCCCCCATCCATGCTGCCCTTTTGGGAACCTCATAAAAATGAAAAATGTATCTGGTGAGGCCACTATAAGAAGCAACTTTAAAAATAAATGAATAGCTAAATCAGGGTGGAGGCAAAGTGTGACGGATGTAGAAACCTTTGGCTGCCTGAAGTAAACACATATAAATATGCCTGGAACAGCACATGATGATAATAAAAGAATCACTGGAGGAAAGAGCTGTGCAGAGAAATGCTGTTTCTAGACTCTTGTATCCTTACAGGCCATTATTCCTTCCTGAAAATATATAGCTAGTGACAGACCTGCCAGATTTCATTCGTTTTGCTAGAGGCATCATCCCTTTTCTCGCCTTTCCTTCTGCATCTATTTATGCTATATTTTAAAAGTTATTTTTAATTGCTTGGCCTTTTTGCAATGGAAGATTTTGCTGCGGTTATCACCGATTCCTCTTGGCTATTTATATATCCTGTCACACTGTTGTTCAGATGGTCATAGCCTTGAAATGTCACTGTTTGCCATTAATGCTTCGGCTTCCCACACACAATCTACTCCCAGCAGAAGCCGAAAAGGGAAAAGGTTTGGCCATTTGTGCTGATTTAGGAACCACCGCACAGGCTCAGAATCAGCAGAAAGCAGTAAAGGAAAGCAGTGCCTTTGCACATACATTTGTGTCAAGAGAGAAAAATGATAACAGTACTCATAATGTTCCTTCTGTGTGGTACGGAAGTGCTATACTAAAAAAGCAATGGTGGAGGAGGGCAGCCACACTTGGAAAAAAGGCAGGCAACTACATACAGTTTAATCCTTACCTTACCCATATTCAGCATGTCTACATTTAAGAGAGACTTAGTAACCAAGCAATTCCATATGCACTTTCCTAAGAGTAACCCCAATGAATACAAGGGGATTTATTTTGAATAAGAATACATAGGATTTTTTGGTTAACAGCACCATCATATACATGCCTACCCAAAATAAGTGTAATTGAGCAGGATTATAGCCTAATAGTTATTGCATCTCTCTAGAGGCTTTTGGAAACTATAGTTATGTGAGGCGAGGGGTGCCTTTTTTATTATTTTAAGGATCTCTAAAAGAATACACACACACACACACAGAGAGAGAGAGAGAGAGTAGTACCTTGGGTTAAGAACTTAATTCGTTCCGGAGGTCCGTTCTTAACCTGAAACTGTTCTTAACCTGATGTACCACTTTAGCTAATGGGGCCTCCCGCTGCCACTGCGTGATTTCTGTTCTCATCCTGAAACAAAGTTCTTAACCTGAGGTACTATTTCTGGGTTAGCGGAGTCTGTAACTTGAAGCGTATGTAACCCGAGGTACCACTGTGTATATATATAAAATTCTCACAACCCCACAATCTTTATATGTGCAAGGCTCTGTGTTCAGTCCTTGAACACTACCAAGTGAATTAGGGATTGATGGATTGAGTTTACTTACCATATATGCCCCTTTTCCACAAAACGCTGTGCCCAAAGCGGCTTAAAGCAAACATTCAAAACTTTGAAATACAGAGTATTGGAAATACAAATATACAAAATATATGTCGGTAAATTCAGAAATGACAAAACCCAACAATTTGGCAAACACAAAATTCAGCATTACAAAAAAATTATTATCTAGGCTTAATTACATAAATACAAAGCAAAATAAGTGTTAACTTGCAACATTTTTGGACGGAGAGCCTCAGGCCCAACCAGGCCTCCCAATTTGGCTTGCAAAGCCACTTTGTCCAAGCCACACCCACCTGTTGCACACCTGATATGACATCAGATGTGGGGCAGTTAAAAACCCGGCTCAGCCAATCAGTGGCACCTGCAAAACCCTGTACAAAGTGCTTTGCAAAGACCAGTGATCAGCTGATTGTTCGGTCTTGCAATGCCCCTTGCAACTCCTGTGTTTTGAAAGGTGCTTCCCAGGCTGTGCCTTCAATGGCAGTGTTTGGTTCCTGTTCATACTAGGGGGCAGGAGGATCACTAGACATCATTGTGACACCAGGTGATAGACAGGTGGCAGCCCGACCCACCTGTCAAATTAGGCTGGCCAGATCTAGTTCTCCATCCCTGAATTAGATCCTGGGTAAGTGTGATGGAAAATAAGTTACTACCCAATACCTTGAAGGGCTGTTTCTAGCCAGGAGAAGCCAATATGCTGTTCTCCAGTTGCTGTTGGACTCTGGTTCTGATCAGCCCTAGGCAGCATGGTTAATGAGTAGGGATTATGGGAGTTGGAGTCCAGCAATATTTGGAGGCACCATGCTGGCTGCTCTTCTGCTAGACTGTACTGGGCTAGGTAGGACCATCTGAATCTGCAAGTGGTTGCTTGCCACCAATTTAATTTAACCAATAAATATTTATTTTACGGTTTAGTATTGTTTTTATTTAGAGTTACATATGTTGGGGGCACAACACCACAATATTTTCAAGTGCTTAGGGCCTCTAAAGGTCTTAAGATGGCTTTGGGCTAAACAGCTACCAGTGGACCAGCCTATCATATTTGTACCTATCAGCTGCAGTCTTCTAATACAGAATTTGTGGAAGTGTTTCAGAGACAGCACTATATGAGCACATATAGTGAGCTGCGGTTTCCTGAATCTCTTAATCCTCCCTACCCCTCCCAAGCTTAATCAGAGAATCATAGAGAAGCTTATTTACTGAACACTGTTTAAAGTGCCCTGTAAATAGAGAAGTAAGAGCACAACTCAGGTTTCAGAATCCTAAATAAAAGCAAACATTTTAGAAAATTGATTGCCAGGAGGTGGATGTACCTCAATAAGTTAATGATCTGTGAGATATAAAATGATGTGTATGCTTGCATTGACCAGTCCTAACAGTCCAGTGATTTATTTGCATAGATGAAGAGGTAAATTAACTACTAGACACTTAATACAAACACTCAACTTATAAACATGAAGAGATAAACCAAAGACAACACATTGAATTTGCACTCTGACTAGTCTGAATAACTGGTTGTCAATTAGCTCATTATAACTTTATATGGTTGTATACCAGCGCAATTAGTCCTCTGTGTTGAGAACTTTTCTATGTTACACCAATAAGCTCATTCACACACCTCATCCTTAACCTCTCTTATACAAAGCAAGTTCCTAGCCAAAATCAATGACTGAAGGAGCATCAGTTCTATCAGTGTCAGGACACCTGAGGCATATTCTCAGTGTGTTGTTGTATATAGCATCTTGTGTAATGTGCTTGTGTGATACACAGCATTGATGAGAAACAGCTTTCCTGACTGCAGCAGGATTTTAAAAAGGAAGTGTGAATGAGGGTAGCTAAAAGTTGTGTATAAAGAAGGAAGTAACTGAGAAATCAAACAACAGAAACCAAGAGGTTGTGGGTGTTAGCTCTTCCTTGCTCTTGCTCTTCCTCATCCCATTTTCTCCTTTAGTTAAACTAAGGTATTTAAAGCTGAACACAATTACAATAAATTGGCCCCAAGTACTGAAATATCATCCCCACCAACTAGGCACCAGCCAAACGTGTTGCGCAAAACATAGACAATTATTTTCTGCTTCAGTCAGCTTTTCTTTCATGACCTCACCCTTGACTCCACCCTTGAAAAAAAAGAGCACTTCTCATTCTATAACTGTGTTCTTGCCTGTTACTATTTAATTGGCTGGAAGTACAGAACTGTTTACAGGTCCCAGCTCTTGCTCTTAGGCATTTTCTCTCTCTTTTCATTCTCTTCTGCATGAACCACATTTGTACAGGACACACATACACAAAATGAGAGCTGGTTCAAACGTGCTTCAAAGTGCCACGTATGAAAGTAGCTTTGGAGACTTTGGTCCTAGAGCTCTGTGAGGAGCTCAGAATCCAGAATCTCATGAGGCTGGGTGAGGCAGTCGCCTCAGGCAGCAGGCTGCGGACAGCTGGGAGAGGTGGCAGATTTGGGGTCCCCAGGACAACACCACTCCCTGTCTCCTGAACTTGTCTCTCCCTGCTGCAGCCATTGTGAAAACAGGGTGCTGGACTAAATGGGCCATTGGCCTGATGCAGCAGGCTCTTCTTATGTTCTTAAATAAATTATTCAGACCAGAACAAATGCTTTGTTGTATATTTTTGCATTAATTAGGTTATTTTCACTCCACTTGTCATTTTACCTACCACTAAAGCATGGCATGTTTTTATTAGCCCAGCCGGTTCAGTTTTAGTCAGGGGCAACTTAACAATTGGTGGCGCTGGCTGCCCATGTGCATCTCTGTTTGTGTCAAACAATATAGTCAGACATTGGCTTGGATGAGCATCGCAGTGCAAAACGGATGCTCGTGGAGAAGGATGTCTGCCTTCACAGCACACGTTGGAAGCTAATGACGCACACAGATTTCTCTGGGTCACTAGGTGTCTGCTGCCAAGAGGACAAAAAAAGGCTGAGATGGTTTCAATGGTGTTTGCTCCTGAAGCATGTTTCTTGGAAATGTGAAGAAGATGCAAGTGGAATTGCCTGCTCAAAAAGATAAAAAACATCAAGTGTGTTCGTGTTTTTTAAAAATATGTAGAGCAGGGTTCTTTTAAAAGTGTGTCAGTAGAATCAGTCTCCAGCTATTTTTAACAGCCTCTGAAAGCTTATCAGGCAGATACAGTTAATCCATTAAAGGATTTCCAGGTATTCATAGCTTAATAAGTGAGCATGATGGAATTTAACCAATAGAAGATTGCTTTTACTTTGTGTACACCGTAGCAAAAATCTCCATATTTTAATGACTTCTGACAATCAGGTTCATGTCGTGGGTGACAACTTAATATTAAAGTGTTACGATTAAATAGGTTTACTATACTTAAGATGTATTTTTAACTGGAAACATTGTCTTCAGTACTAAAATACATTTTCTTCCCTCCCCCTCACTAACTACTTACCATTCTCACAAGATGCTAAATGGGGTCTAACTAACAGGAGGAAAAGAAGATTGTAAATAAGTTGAGTGGATTCTTTGCATCTGTCTTCATTCACTATGGAAGAGGTAGGGCAGATACCTTTTCCTGAACAAACTCCCTTAGGAAAGGAACCTGACGAATGGAAGCAGAATGGAAGCAGAAGCATTAAAGAAGTCTTTAATGTTTGATGTTTTATGATGTTTTCAATATTCTATTGGGAGCCGCCCAGAGTGGCTGGGGAAACCCAGCCAGATGGGTGGGGTATAAATAATAAATTATTATTATTATATTATTATTATTACAAAATTCTAGGCCTCAATGACAAATTTAAAACTAACAGATTGCTGGGCCCTGATGGCAACCCCCCAAGGGTTGTTAAATAAATGAGTTGTAAAATTGCTGGACTTCTAACAAACTATGTAACTTATCCCTAAGATCAGCCTCCATACCTGAGGACTGGAGAGCCCAGAATGTAATGTAGCCGTTGGTCTGAAAAAGGTTCCCAAACCCAGCTCTACAATGCCACCTTTTCCAGGCCACCTGTGCTGTGTTGTTCAGCTATGACTTTAACAGTTTACAGCCTTGAAAAATTTCTCCTGGTTAACTAAATCATCATGGGTTCAGATGGAGCGTACTGGTGGACAATAAGTAGATTTGAACAAAACCAAACAAATATGATTTTGTTATTATGACATTTCTATACTGCCCTTCATCCAAAGATTACAGGGTGGTTTACAACATAAAAACACAAAAACACATACCATAATGACAAACAAACAACAATAACCCCCACGTCACACACAGTTTAAAAGGCCATACGTTTAATTAGCCAAAGGCCTGGGAGAAGAGGAAAGGTTTCGCCTAGCACCTAAAGATATGCAACGAAGGCACCAGGTGAGTCTCCCTGGGGAGAGCGTGCCATAAACACAGAGCCACTGCAGAAAAGGCCCATTTTTGTGTTCCCACTCTCTGAACCTATCGTCTCAGATAATGATTGCTGGGTCCATATTGGTTCATATGGGGAGAGGTGGTCCTTGAGGTATTGTGGTCCTGAGGTGTTTAAGGCTTTATAGGTCAAAACCAGCACTTTGAATTGGGCTCAGAAATTAATTGGCAGCCAGTGCAGTCCGCTCAAAAATCCACCTTGCCTCTGGCTGCTGAACTCTGCACTACCTGAAGTTTCCAAGCTGTCTTCAGGGACAGCTCCACATATAATGTGCTGCAGTAACCTAGCGTACAGGTTGCCAGAGCATAGATGACAGAAGTTAGCTGAAGCTGGTGGAAGGCACTCTGCGCCACTGAGGCCAGCTGATCCAAGCGACGGCAATGGATCACTGCAGGCCCAGTTCCCTGCACGTAGGAAACATTTGCAGTTGAATCCTTTGTGATGTGATAGTGAGTTCTGATTAGTACTCCCATTTCATGTGCAGATATTCTTTCCCTGTTGCACTTGCAGCAGCAAAATATATTGATGAGCCCTAGCACTGTGGAGATCATGCTTAGGGAGAGGATAAAGGAACAACTATTTCAGGGCTCCAGATCCTAAGCTGGATGCCATTTTTATGTTATTCTTAAACTCGTGATACAGTGATTGCTGTTTTATATAACAGTCATGCCACTTAGAATGATAGCCCTAAAATGTTATAAAAGTTGTGTTGTTGAGAGAGAAGAAGCCTTGTTTATTTTTAGCCTAAGGATAAAATACCACCATTTGGTAAAATTTATGTTTTGTTTGATGACATATGTGCAATGCAACAAGGAATTAAAAACTTTACTATCTGAATATCTTTGGATTCTTAACTAGGGTAGGGCAGGAGGAGAAATCTCTGTCTGGACACTCGTGGTCATAGCTGATGCCCAGCAGGTTCTCCACTTGTGACTAGAGCTTCTATTAAAAGTTGTTGACTCCTCCGGCCAGAAGTTACCAGCTTAGTCATAATGATTGTGTTCCATAATTTGATTAACCATTATTGAGAAAGAGGTATTTGTTATTTCTTATGGCATGAAAAAGGGACACGGGTGGCGCTGTGGGTTAAACCACAGAGCCTGGGACTTGCCGATCAGAAGGTCGGTGGTTTGAATCCCCATGACGGGGTGAGCTCCTGTTGCTCGGTCCCTGCTCCTGCCAACCTAGCAGTTCGAAAGCACGTCAAAGTGCAAGTAGATAAATAGGTACCGCTCTGGCAGGAAGGTAAACGGCGTTTCCGTGCGCTGCTCTGGTTCGGCAGAAGCGGCTTAGTCATGCCGGCCACATGACCCGGAAGCTGTACGCCGGCTCCCTCAGCCAATAAAGCGAGATGAGTGCCGCAACCCCAGAGTTGGTCACGACTGGACCTAATGGTCAGGGGTCCCTTTACCTTTACCTATGGCATGAAAATACAACTGAGAAAGCCAATTTGATATTTATGTTGTAAATTTGTGGGTAGCTCTACAATCCCATACTCAAATCATACTGGCTGATGAGCTATAGGATTTGCATCAGCAGGTACACCCTCACTATAATGACATATAGGGAGCAAGTTCAGGATTTTCCAAATGGTGGGTTTCTTCTCCCATCCTGGGCTGAGGGAGCATAGGATATGGCAGCCATTCTGTTGGTGTAGAGGTATTATGTCTCCCCACCTGCTCCCAGTGTAACTGTTGTTCTGGGTTGTTCGGTAACCCTTTTATTAGAATAAGTGGAACACAAGCATGCTTAATGGGGTGGGATTGTGCTGTTTGTGTTTTTTATATACGTTAGCAAGTTTATTTTAGAGCCATATAAAATTTTACACTTGCATAAATATAGTTTTATAGGGTTACATTTATTATTACGGGCTGGAGCAGAACAACTTTAGGCTTTTATATCCAGGTTTTTCATTACATTTCTGTCCAGTGTTATTCGAGCAATAAACAGCCTGTTTTGTAGGCTTTCAAATAAGGTGAGCAGAAGGGTTTTATACACACACACACACAGGTGCCCCAATACATTACTTCTCAATTTCTACATTTATTTACTTGCCTCTTCAGCAGGCCCACAAGTGCTGAATAAAGTTGCATATTTTCCTACAACATTTCCAGTATTTATCGCTGACATTTCCAGAAGAGTGTTGAAAGCCAATACCTGTATTATACCATTGGACAACCTTTTTGCAGCAAAGAAGCTATAGCTCAGTGGCAGAGCACATATCTTAGATGAAGATCTCGGATGAATTCCCTGGCATCTCCAGATAAGACTGGGATTGGGAAAGATCTTGTATAAAGCTGTAAAACTATACTGCCAGTCAGTATACTACAGTTAGATGGTTCAATATTCCCTGAGGGTATAGGGCAGCATATAAAATCAATCAATCAATCGTTTGAATCTCTTTATGGCTGCCTCCTTGTTTATCCAGAGGCTCCTCATTCAAAACCTGTTAACTAATTTAGTAAATTATACACAGGTTCTTGTTTCTGTTTAATAAATAGCACCATGCATTGAGCTCATTAAGTCATCCAAGGAGGACTTGGCTTTCAGCCAGCTCTGGAATATGCTTTGTGTGGCGCCATTTAACCCTGCTTTTCTGAGGACTGACTCTGCTTGTGGAGACTGATAGGAGCTGGACACCAACAGCCTCAGGAGGCCCATAGACTATTCTGTTGGTGCTATAAATGTATGAGAGAATTCCTGGATGTCAGGGGCAAGCATTCTTCAATGAAAAAGCCCTAGCAGAGATTTAAAGTCACAAAACATGAAACAAAGAAAAGAATGGAAACGTAGGCCACTTTAGACCTTTATAATATACCGTTCCAAGTGAGCACCAAAATGTCCCCTTAAATAGTTTCTTTCCAAACTTTCCCTCTTATCCCAGTATAGGAAAATACCACGTTTGGTAAGTTAAAAAATGGTTTACTTACAAACTCTACAAATATCAGATGAATGTGCTTCAGAATTGTTGCACAGGCAGTAAAACACAGCTTAGTTACAGAGTGGTGAAAGTTCCTAAATTATTGGTGTAGGACAGTGGTTCCCAGTTAGGGGTCTGGGGACCCCTGGTGGTCTGTGGAATGTACCCAAGGGGTCCACCGCCCCATTCCTTGCCTCCCTCCAACTATTTTTTTTGTCATTTTTGCATGGTGATATCACAAATTTTATGGTCTGTTTTAGCGCTGTGTGATTTTTCAATATATTGGCCAAAATTGGTTTTGAAATCACACCATGATAACGATTTTGACCTGGCAATACGCAGCAATATATCACTCCTCTTGTGAGGGAGTAGTAGTAGTAGTAGTAGTTTGGATTTGATATCCTGCTTTATCACTACCCGAAGGAGTCTCAAAGCGGCTCACATTCTCCTTTCCCTTCCTCCCCCACAACAAACACTCTGTGAGGTGAGTGGGGCTGAAAGACTTCAAAGAAGTGTGACTCGCCCAAGGTCACCCAGCAGCTGCATGTGGAGGAGCGGAGACGCGAACCCGGTTCCCCAGATTACGAGTCTATCACTCTTAACCACTACACCACACTGGCAGGGTGTAGAGAACAGGGCAGCCGATTTCAATGCACTGCTGATCTCAGCTGATAATGCTGCTGATCTGGGCTGCCTTCCCTCATGCTGAAGGAGACCAGGGTAGCTGATCGCTCTCACTTCATGGCACCGTGTTAGTAAACTTCCCTTGGCACTGAGACAGAGCAGCTTTTCCTCTCCTCCTCCTACCCATCTGAACTCTGCGGCTGCTTCTTCCCTCATCCCCACACCTGCTCTTTATTTTTATTATTATTATTATTATTATTATTATTATCATCATCATCATCATCATCATCATCTTCAATTTCAGACATTGTGATATATTGCAATATCGCTATGTTTAGCTGCTGATACATCACAATGTTGAAAGACAGATATCGCTCAGCCCTAGTTTTTTTAGTATACCTAAAATCCTTTGCTTATTAGGGGCTACCCCACATTTTGTTCAAAAAATTGTTTTGCAGAGGTAACTACCATAGAGATAAAAATTTTCAAAAGTAGGGGGTCCATGGCTTGGCTTTTGAAAAAGAGGGAGTCCTCAGTAATTAGCTAATTGGGAACCACTGGTGTAGGAACTTGAGTGGCTTGTGAGAGCCATGCTGTTGAGCTGGTTGTTCCAACCAGCTCAAACCTCTTCGCACGCTGAGCTTCTCAGGTAAAAAGGAGAGATGGAACAAATTACGTAGAAATTGATTACTTAGTTCCATGGACAGGGGAAGTGGACATAGCTAAGCCTGGCAGGACAGCTTACTCTATAGTATTAACCCCTTCATGTGTTAATTAGACTTAAGCATGTTGTTTATATGCGGAGGGTTATTCCACATACTCCAGCTGAACAACTTTGAGAGTACCACTGAGCATGTGCAGAGAGACTTTTACTCACCGCTGATTATTTTGAGACCAAACACATCTGGGATTAAGAGATCACAGGGTTCCGCTGTCTGGAGCTTCAGTATGTCAAGCAAAAGCTCATGAGCAAAATTTAATTGTCCATTATACCAAAACCTAACCCACATTCTACTCTGCTGGCATGCACTGACAATTTACCATGCAGAAAGTTACCGTGAGGTTTTTTTTTAACTCACTCCTTGCCTCAGCTTGCAACGCTTATAAAACAAGGAATTTCATGATTCAGTTGCCTTGTTTCCATCAGTCCTGACATAAGACATCTTTGGGAAAAGGAAGAGGGAAGCTTATTGGTTGTCTGAATCAGACACAGAGCCCAGGAGAATTCCTTCTTCAAGAGCCATTAGCTGAGCTTTGCTTAAAGCTGCCTTAAAGCTTTGCTTGGAGCTGTCTTGTGGTTACTGTTGACTACTACTCAAATGCTAATTGTGCTTTCTGGCTCATTTGCAACTTAAATGGGTATTTTGCCTTTTTTTGTGATGGCTAGAATTACCTGCTACTTATGCTCTGAAACAGCAACTGAACTGGCAAACTGGTATCCCAGGCTTCATATAAAGGGAACCCTGATAAGGAACAGTAAACCAAATAATCTGGTGTCCCTCTCTCTTTGTTCAGGTGGTCTCCTGCCTTCTCTAGTGAAATTTGAAGCACAAAGCTGCTTTCAGGCAACATGGCTCAGTAGCTCACTTGACTTTACTACCCTTGTCACAGTTAATGGGATTTGTGACATCATCCGATGTTTATTTCTTGACTCCTCTTTCCCAACCCCACCCTTCTGTAATAAACATATATTCAGGAAACCCAGGAGCCTGACACCCCAACATCACAGGTGTTTTAGAACACATATTTGTGTGTGGCATGTGTAGGTTGTCTTAGTACACATGCCACACACAAATATGTACGAATGAGCCGTTAAAATACAAGTACAGTTAGCTGCATATTTGATATGTTATGTTCAGCTATAATAATAAAAAGCTTTTATTTACCTGTTGGTTGTTACAATTTAAATGGTATGTTAGTTATTTCGCAGTCCGAAGCATGCAACTTGACAAAAAAAGTATTGGAATAAATATATAAGGGGTAGATCTTACATTTTCGGGATATACAGTACATATAAAACAGAGGCTCAGCTCACATGCACGCACCATCCATTTAAAGCATTTGGCTGTTCCTAATGAATCCTGGGAATGATACTTTACTCCTTTCAAAGTTACAGTTCCCAGCACCCTTAACAAATCACGGTTCCAATTATTATTTGGGGGAAGCCATGTGTGTTAAATGTATGGCTTAGATGGGAGAGGCGCTATGAGAAAGAGAGAGGAAGGATAAGGTGGTAAGCAGGGGAGTGACAGTCACTTTAACACCATGCTGGTTATGCACCTGTGTGTTCCGTATGGAACTAGGAACCAATAACTAGCATTGCATTACAGACCGTGTTTGGTGGAACATATTTCCCCTCCCCCCATATACATTACTGTTCACATGGGTGGACCTACATAAACATGGACTATGATTGATAATCCATCTGGGAGGGAGAAGAAAGATGAGCTACTGGAACCCTGTTGTATAAGTGGTTCTTCACGAAAAGACCTTTGACACACTTCCAGTGTTGGATTGCCAAAACATGTTATGCTCCCACTTTTGTTTCGGCGGCATGGTTTCTATATTGGAAGTGAATTCTGTGTCTACACATGCAGGATTTCTCAGCAGTCACATGGTGTGGGATTTCAACTCTGCAGCAGCCTAGATGCCAGTTATCCTGTTCAATTTTATAGACACCATTGGACATAGGGGGTTGGGGGTTTTTTTGTGCACCTACCCATGTATGTCTTTTAAGACAAACAGATAAATGCCATTGGCTACAAATAACGTTCAGATAACATTCAAATAGCATTCAAATTCATACCGATGTTAACATTAAAAAGGGTTGTTGCAGTGCATTAAGCTGCAGCACAATGCCACCTAGTGGCAATAGTCTTTAATAAAACATTGCAAATGTGCAGTTCAATACCCTTGCTTACGTACTTAATTCGTTCTGGAGGTCCGTTCTTAACCTGAAACTGTTCTTAACCTGAAGCTCCACTTTAGCAAATGGAGCCTCCTGCTGCTGCCGCACCGCCAGAGCACGATTCCTGTTCTCATCCTGAAGCAAAGTTCTTAACCCGAGGTAATATTTATAGATTAGCGGAGTCTGTAACCTGAAGCATATGTAACCCAAGGTACCACTGTAATTTATTCATGGTTTTGTAAGCCATGAAGATAATATTATCTGAATAAAGCACTGTGTATCAAAAAACTGACTGAATCATTTCAGTTAAGATTTTGAGTTTGGGGTCTCAAACTCAAAGATTTTGAGTTTGGGGTCTCAAGCTGTACTTCAGTTAAGATTTTGAGTCTCTGGTAATGTATCCTAGAAGTAAAGTGTCAGTTCAGATGCAGATTTAACCACAAGTACAGCTGTTTCTGCAGTTACACTGTACACAGTTTTAGTGTGTACAGACAACACACACTGAGACCATCTTGCTGCTGGGGCTCAACCCTACCTTAAAAGCTATATGCTCTGTTTGGGGTCAGGACTAATACTAATAGTGGGAGGCATCTAAATAAACTGGTGTGGCTGCATAAGGAGCTTAAAGATGAGCTGAGATGTAAGAAGGGTGTGTATAAGAAATGGAAGGGGAAATCACAGAGGAGGAATATACACGAGTAGCCAACAGTTGCAGGGTGAATGTGAGGTGGACTAAAGCTCAGAATGAGCTCAGGCTTGCAAGAGAGGTTAAAAATAATGTTTCTTTGGCTATGTTCGAAGCAAGAGGAAGAAAAAGCAAATCGTCTGCATGGAGAAGATAGAGAAATGCTATTGGATAGAATTGCTCAACACCCACTTTGCCTCTTTCTTCACCCAAAAGGAAAGCAATGCCCAATCTGGTGATAACATAATAAATTATGTAAATTGGGAGCTGCAGCCCAAGATAGGAAAAGAGGTAGTAAGGGAACACCTAACTACTTTAAATGAATTCAGATCTCCCAAGGTCTGATGAGCTGCACCCAAGGGGGTGCAGGAGCTTGCAGATGTAATCTCAGAGCCTGTCTATAATCTTTAATAATTCCTGAACAGGTGAGGTCCCTGCAGACTGGAGGCAGACACAATGTCCCCATCTTCAAAAGGGGGGCGGGGGAGAAAGACTTGGGTGACTACTGACTGGTGAGCTTGGCATCAATACCTACCAGAAAGATCCTAGAACAGAAAATTCAACAGTCTGTGAGCATTTAGAAAAGGATGCTGTGATTACTAAAACTCAGCATCACTGGGCTTCACTGGATGTGCTTGGTCTCACTTGTCCTCTTGTGTCCCAGGTAGGGTTGTCATTTGCCACCATTATTCTGGCAAGATACAGGGCAGGGTGGGGCAGTTGGTGGATTTTTTTTTTAATCGGGTTCTGAAGTGACTGCAAAGCAATCCATAAGGGATCTATTGCAGCCTAACAGGGTGGCCCCTCTGGACTTTGCTACGCACGTGCACATACAAATGGAATTTGTAAATCTGTCTACCCAGAGCTTAAATACCCTTTCAAACACGTGCATTTGGTCCCTAACGGGCGGCAACCCTAGCCCAGGCGTGAAGAAGTCAGGCTACGATTGTGAGATTGTTACAGGAGGAGAGTGAGTGCTTTTCACGGAAACTCGGGCCTGCCAATGCGTCCCATAGAATTGGGAGGGAACCCAAGAGCCAATCTAGTCCATCCCCTTTGCCATGCAGAAATCCTGCCCACAGCTGTCCAGGGGTGGACTCGAACCAGCACCAACCTCCTGGTTATGGCCCACTGCGCCACTGATGGAGTAATTTAGAGCAAAAGAGAGTCAGGAGGTAGGGCTAAACTCTGGCTCGAATTGCCTGGACGCGGCCGCCATATTGACTCTTGCGCGCCCACAACCAGATGAGTCACCGCCCCTCCTCCTCCTCCTCCCTCCCCATGGCCCCGCCCTCTTATGCTCCTGCCCGCCAGGAGACGTCGCAGGCGTGCGTGCGTGCGTGACGCCACCAAGCCGCGGCAAACGAGAAGACGCCACTGGCCTAGAAAGGCCCCCCCGCCTCACCCGGAAGCGGAGAGGAAGAGAGCGAGCGCGGCTCGGCGGAACCTGAGGTGGGGAGTATAAAATAGACTCGGCCCCCCCCTCCCCTCCGCTCCTCTTCTTCTAGCCCGGCGGTGCTGTCGCAGGAGGCGGTCGAGTCCACCTGAGACTGCGGGGGTGGAGAGAGAGAGAGACAGACAGACACAGACACGGCTTCTTTTTCCTTCCCCGCCTTTTAATAAGCCGCGCGCGAGTCTTGAGCAGCATCCATGGCAGCGGACAAAGGCGGAGGTGAGGACAAAGCAGGGCTGCCTCGGCTGTTTGCGGGGCTACTTGTTCTTCCTCAGGCGGAGGGGGGGAGAATAACCTCCTTTGGGTGGTCGTGGCGGAATGATCCTCCTTTCAGCCGCGGTTCCTCTGCCCTCATTGGATGGGGCGGGAGGGGTGCTGTGTGTACCTCCGCGCGGTTCTGGAATGTAGGGCCGGCGGACGGGGGTGAGGCGTCGCCTTCTCAGGAGCGGGGATGCGAGGGGCAACTTCGCCTAGTGGTCGCTGCCGCCTGGGGAAGAGGCTCAAGTTGCGGGTTTTATCCCGCCTCCTCTTCCCCAGCCCACAAGGGGAGTAAACAACAACTAAAACATGAGGGGGCCCAACCTGACAGTTGAGGTTCCTGCATTGGGGGGGGGGGGGTTGGACTAGGGCCCAGTGTTTCCCAACCTTTGGTCTCTAGCTGTTTTTGGACTACACTTCCCGTCATCCCTGACCACTAGTCTTGCTTGCTAAGTATGATGGGAGTTGTAGTCCAAAAACAGCTGGAGACCCAAGGTTGGGAAACACTGGACTAGGCGACCCTCTGTGGTTCTGTACTGTTACAGAGGGTCCCTGCTGTGTGGCCTAATGGTGAGAGTGTTGGAGTACAGCCTTGGGAGGACAAATGCCTCACTCGGCCACAAAGCTCTCTGGGGTGAGGTTGGAGGCCTAGCCTACCTCGCCGGGTTGTTGACAGGATGAAACGGAGAGGAGGGGCACCGTGCGCACCACCTTGAGGGCCTTGGAGGGTAAAGGTGGTATGTAAACGTAGTAAATAAAACAGAAATAAATGAAAGAGCTCCTTGTGAGAGGGTGCTGGCAGGTGCGCTTGATTGCGTTTATATTCTGCTTTTCTTCCACTATGGATGTTCAGGGGGCAACTAAAAGGGCTTCTCAGGCCCATACTCCAAAAGGACCTGCTGCCGGGGGCTATGCTGCTGCCCCTTCCCAGAGAAGTTGTGTCAGCTGGTGGTCAGCAGCTATTTCTGATACAGTGGTACCTTGGGTTACATACGCTTCAGGTTACAGACTCCGTTAACCTAGAAATATTACCTTGGGTTAAGAACTTTGCTTCAGGATGAGAACAGAAATCGGGCTCCAGCAGCAGCGGGAGGCCCCATTAGCTAAAGTGGTGCTTCAGGTTAAGAACAGTTTCAGGTTAAGAATGGACCTCCGGAATGAATTAAGTACTTAACCCGAGGTACCACTGTACATATATATATATATATATATATATATATATATATATATATATATGTGTGTGTGTGTGTGTATAAAACATGTTTGTTTTGAACTGCATTGCATATCGAATTATGGTTGGTTTGTTTTTCGCTTCATATGCTCTTGTGTTTTGTATATATTGTATTGGTAGAAATCTCATTTGCTCATTTTTAATTATTATCATGAGCTGCTTTGAGCTCAGTGTTGCTGGAAAAGCAGCATGCGGGCATTCAATCAAATCAAAACAAAACAAAACATGCCCTGGGAGTTTCCCTGTACATCCTCTGTGCAGTGCAGCACTCTTGTACCTTGGGGGGCATAATGTAAGGAACACAATGAATTAGCCTGGGCTCCAATGCTGTTTCTCTTGTGGCTAGTCAGCTCTCTATCTGAACTGATAAACGTGCCTGAGAATCCTCTGACAGTGCAGTGAGGTCAGTCCCTAGACCCAGTTTGAGGACTCGGTTGAGGTAGTGACAAGATGTAATAGGGAACAGGGTATTCTCGCAGGTGCCATCTTCCAGAGCTATTGTGCTATAATAAAACAATCATTTACCGGTATTTTTTTTAAAAAACTACTAATAGCAAAACAGCCTCTGGGAAACCAGTGCAATGGCATCAAAACCAGAGAAATGGCATCAGCATGGGCAATCAAATACTGTATTTTATTTATACCCCAGGTTTCATCACCAAAAGATCCACGAAAAGGTACAATATAGTAAGAAGAGGCTTGGGATTCAAGCTTTTTTTCCTGCAGGTGAAAGATACGAGCTGCAGATGGAATGGGACTAACCAATCTAAAGAAGCAGCTGTTTCAATGATCTATAATAGAGAGAAGAGTTCTCTGTAACCACACAGTTCAAACAACTTTCAAAACAATAACATATTGATCTGGCACCTACAGGCTGGCATAAGAGGAATCTAGACAAGTTTTCTTAAAGCCTGGATAGAACCACTGTTACACCACTATTTGATATGCAATGTGGTAACACAGAGGATAGCCTCAGCTGAAGACTTAAGTATGCAAGCAGGTCCCAACTAGGATTTGGGAAGAGGTGATCCCTTAGATATTCACATCCTAAAACTTTTAGGTCTGTAAAGGCCAAAACCAGGGTTTTGTATTTGAAGCTAATGAAGCTGGTATAATATCAGTATACAAATATAAAATAAAATTGCTAATATGCTTTCCATCAGTTGGAAGTGTCAGAACACTTCAAAGGCAGCCCCAAATAGAACACATTGAAGTAATCTAATCTGGTTGTAACCAAGGAATGTGTAATAGAAGCCAGAATGGCCTTTTTCATCAGAGTTCAACCTAAACTGGGCAAAAACGCTTTAAAGGTGAACTTGGATTTTCATGTGGACTTTGTAAGGGAAGAAATGTCAGACTTCACTTTTTATTAGAACTCTGAGGTCCACGAACTCGAGTCTTTTGCAAAATACAGGCTCAGGTGTATGCATGTGTGCTAGGAATTAAGGAACAGGGTTCCTCTTTGCACATGTCGAAACAAAATAATAAAATTCCTTCCAGTAGCACCTTAGAGACCAACTAAGTTTGTTATTGGTATGAGCTTTCATGTGCATGCACACTTCTTCAGAATACAGTAACAAACCTAGTTGGTCTCTAAGGTAGTACTGGAAGGAATTTTTAAATTTTGTTTCGACTACGGCAGACCAACACGGCTACCTACCTGTAACTAGATCTTTGCACATGCTTACTCCAGAAATTTGTGATCCCTACCAGAACCAAGCTGACAAGTGCTTTCACTTAGGGAAAACTAGGAGTGTATTTCTAAGTTTTCATTTTCAGCAGTCTATTGCAAATAGCTTTTTAGTTGTTTCGGCTGTTGATGTGTTGGGAGTTCGATATACTTCTCATCTTAACTGCAAATCACCCATACATCTCCCAGCAAATCTGATCTACATTCCACCAAACCCTTCTGTAAGGTGCCAAGCAAGCCGCACTGTTTACCCACATACTTAAGTTTCTCATTGACTTATTTATTTCGGCCTGCTGTTCTTAATGACATATACCTGAACCTTTAAAAGCAAGGATTCAAAATTACAGAATTCAGTATTCTCTCTCTCAGAAAAAATATGCTTGGAGCACGAGCAAGAACACAATATGATTTAAGCTTTGCTTAGAATGTTTTGAAACTATGCTTGGAGTTAGCTGTTGTTTGAAACACTTGTGTTGCAGATCAGGGAGCAGAAAAACATGAAGCAGCAGGCACATCATCTGGGATTACTGATCAAGAGAAGGAGCTCTCAAACAGTGCTCTGCAAGCATTCATGGTAAGGCAATTCTTGAGAGAGCAAATATGTATGTCATACACATGTAGTGTGATAGCTAGTTTTTGGAAGCACAGTGTTTCCCATAGCAAGCAAAGTGTGGAGCTGGTATGATTTTGAGGAGCAGCTTATTTCACATCATAGGCACTGCTTCTTGTAAAGAATAAATTCAGACATCCCAAAAGGTATAGAATACCTCCAGCCTTTAGTCTGACGTTTTTGCAGGGGAAATTTGATAGATCTTTCCACTCTAGCAATCCTTTTAATATTTTGGTTTCTGCATAGTTCAGGCTGCTAGCTAGGCAAATATTTCTCACTGAGGTAGGAAAAGGAGACGGGCGGAGGGATTGCACACATGACTTGTTCCAGATTGGAAAATGTGACATCTGCCTGTGCTCCTCTGCAAATTAGAAGCAGTGTTTTGGAATTCTAAGCTGGGTTTTGATTTTTAAAATGTGTCTATTTAAACATTGCCTTTTCAACTGTGATCCTTGCAGGCTGGCAACTACGAAGCTTGTCTACAACACCTTAGCTGCTTGCAAGAAATTAACAAGGATGATTACAAAATAGTTTTGAACATGGCAGTAGCAGAGTTCTGTAAAAGTAATCAGACGACAACTGACAACTTGAAACAAACACTTAATCAGCTGAAAAACCAGGTATTGCTTGCTTGTTTGCTGTTTCCGCCCTCTTTTTTGTAAAGGGTTCCTTGTGATTTGCACAAATATTTCTCGTCCCTCCTTAATCCTGCAAAAAGTCATTTCCAAAAGGCAATGGAATCTTGAAGACCAGAGTAGATACTGCAGGAAGTTCTTTCTGTTCTTATTTCTGTTTGTAAGTAAACTATCATCTTGTATTTGGTACACTCTGGAGTGCTTTGGGAAATGGCAATAGCAAGTTACATTTTCACGTACACCAGTCTGTAGCACATACTGATTTAACAGTGCGTTTTTTTATTTGGTCATAAATGGAGGAGTGGGTAAAAATAAAAAAGGGCTGTGTTTTTATCCCCCAGGTTCATTCAGCTGTTGAGGAAATGGATGGATTAGATGATGTTGAAAACAGCATGCTTTACTACAATCAAGCTGTTATTTTGTACCATCTTCGGCAGTATACTGAAGCAATAATAGTTGGAGAGAAGCTTTATCAATTCATAGAACCTTTTGGTAAGTTGACAGAGGTAAAAGGCTCATGTTCCTAGTCTCCCCTATCTCAGATTTCATGCAACTTTTGCTTGAGAAAGCTAATTTGTATTCGTTATATTTAAAATTACAGTGGTACCTCGCAAGACGAATGCCTCGTAAGACGAAAAACTCGCAAAACGAAAGAGTTTTTCGTTTTTTGAGTTGCTTCGCAAGACGGATTTCCCTATGGGCTTGCTTCGCAAGACGAAAATGTCTTGCAAGTTTGTTTCCTTTTTCTTAAAACCGTGCATTCACTTTGAGGAGCAACTCATAGCACGCGGTGTGGTAGCCTTTTTTGAGGTTTTTGAAGACTTTGGTGATTTTTGAAGCTTTTCCAAAGTCCGTGCTTCGCAAGACGAAAGAACTCGCAGAACGAATTAATTTTGTCTTGCGAGGCACCACTGTACATAGCTAGTCAAGATAAATAGTTCAGAAACAATTGAACATATTTTTCTCTTATGCATATAACAATAGTATAATCACAGGAGCAAATATGTAGCTGCCTGTGTTCAGATACCTCTTCATATGCACAACTTCAGAAGTTTGCAGAAGCTGCTGTCTAATTATGTGCACTTGTATGACTAGCTTTAAACTGAAAGCCTTAACAAAGTCAGTATTTAAACCAGAAAAGTATTGTGGTGGTTGGTTTTCATAAGTAATCCTTAATGTAAATGTGAAAATCACCTGCATTTGGGACAGGTTTAGTATCCTTGAACTAGTTTTAGCGAACACTATCAAGGCAAGGACTAAATGTTTGTTATTTTGTCTTCTAGAGGAGAGATTTGCCCAGGCAGTGTGCTTCCTGCTTGTAGACTTATACCTGCTGACTTGCCAAGCTGAAAAAGCCTTGCATCTGCTTGCTGTATTGGAAAAAATGATTTTACAAGGTGGCAACAACAAAAATGGGAAAAATGAGGTAGGTCTAGGAGAATATAGAGGAAATGTAGTAATTTAAGAATGCTTGTCCAGCTAAACCTTAATTGGCCTTTTGAAACGATAGTGGAATTTCATATAGTTTGGATTTGGAACTGTTCACATTAATAAGTAAACTTATTTTTAACAGCATAGGAATCCTTTATTGTAGCCAAACTGCTTTCTGGTGGTCTCTTAACAATTTGTGTTTTGTTTTGTTTTATTTTCACACAGGTGTTGCTTTTGAGAGTCACAGCTGCCATCTCATAGGCTTTTCTCTGTGACTGTTTTTGTGGCAATGCCTTCATTAGGTTGATTAGGGTTGGAGGGCTACTCCTTCATGAGATGCTTCAGGAATTATGAACTATGTGTCATGTAACACCCACAATCATGTGCTTTAAAATCTGACAATTGTTTCATATCTCAATTTGTGATCAGACAGGTAATAACACTAGTAAGGAAACTTCCAATCACAAAGCTGAAAGTGGAACCCTGACAGAAGCTGCTAAGTCTAAAATTCATCAGGTAAGACTAAATATAGGGCTTTTTTTATTCTACATGACACTTTAGAAGGTACTACATGCTGTTTGGCATTTTTCAAGTGACCCAAGGCTAGGACATATGTGTAATTATTTCCATTCCACAGTCACTCCAATGTATATAACAGTAAGAGTAGCTTTGTTGTGTACTGGCCTGTGTTAGATACAGCTCACAGCAACTATTTTTTTCTGGCAAACATTGTGCTCAATCTAGTCACTCTGATTGTGGAAATAATTGCTGTCCTTCGTTATCAATATCCATGTGCGGGTCAGTTCACAGCAAGTTTCTCTGCATAATTATGTACCCAGAAGGTATTATTACGTGGACAAAATAGGCAGCCACTTAGATGTGTGAATTAGTCTTTAGTTTCAGTATTTCAAATTATTACGCCTATTTTGCAAGCATATAATACAGTTCTAACCTTTTGCTTTGTATATCCTTTACTAATGAAATATACTAAAGTGTAGTATGGATTTTCTGATGACCCTTAAACAATGTTGGTGGGCTATTTTAATTAGTAATTTAGTTTAGTACACAATTCCTCAACTGTGTTAAGGTTTCAATTTATCTTCAAATATTCAATTTTGAACATAAACATGTTTTAACCTTTGTTCAGCAAATTGTGTATCATGGCATGTCACTGTATATTGTTCCCCAAATACAATAATTAATTTCTGAGTAGCAGTCGTAGTTTTATTTCAGTTTCATGAGATCACTTATTCATTAACAGTATAAGGTGCGAGCCTATATTCAGATGAAGTCTCTGAAAGCATGCAAGAGGGAGATAAAGTCCGTTATGAACACTGCTGGAAATGTAAGTAACCATAACTGTTGGTTTAAGTCACATGTTTGTATTTTTAAAGAATCATTCATTCATCATAGCATTTGATGGACAGATCGTAATGTGGAAGGGAGACATTGAAAATAAAGATTCTCTTTTAGGATTTGAGAAAATGGCATAGTTGGGACTTCTAGAGTCCCAACCTGATTCTGGATTGTTAATGATATAACTATTGATCTAGTTTATACATCTGTGATAGGACTTGGCAGTTTAAGATACCGTAGCTTTGTAGGTGATGATTGATTTTGTAGATTCTAATGTTTCATTTAAAGATTTGAACTTGTACTCGGCTGAGTTTTAGCAGCAGAATAAGAGTTCTAAAAGCCCCCCCCATCACATTTCTTCAAAGAAAGAAAGTGCCCCAAATACCTTCCGTCCCAGTTCTTCCATTACTACCAGCCAAGAAGGGGTTGGGGCACCAATACAGGACTGGTCTCCTGGTGCCATTGTCACTGCTGCTTAGCAGGGCAGAGCAACAACAAGGTTGGGTGGTATGAGTAAACCAATGAGAGCACCTGATTGGCTCAGCTGGTCCCTCTTCGCTTGCAGCCTCCCTGCCTTGCACCCATAGTGGTGCTGCTTGGGGGACATGACCTTGCCGCTGTCTCTCCCCACTGGCTGCTCTTGCTTCCAGCTTCACTTCCCTGCACTTCTAAATTCCTTTGGAGTAAGTTTCTCTGTTGTAGCTATTTCTCTTAAGCAGCCTCTCAATTTTATGACCCCCTGCTTATGTCAGCAGTCCTTCAGGCCACACTGCAAGTCCTGCTTGGACTGGTAAGTGATGGCTTTCTGGCTGATGGATGTGCAGTCACCTCTGAGCATACTGTTTCTCTCATGTAGATAACTGGAGTATCCCACCACACTAAATTTCTCCCTTCAAAGTACGAGTAACCATGGATATTGTTCTCTTTACAGTCTGCTCCTTCTCTCTTTCTGAAAAGCAATTTTGAGTATTTAAGAGGCAATTATCGGAAAGCAGTAAAGCTGCTGAACAGCTCAAACATCGCAGAACATCCGGGATTTATGAAAACAGGTACCTTAAACTTATATGTTTGCAAAAACGGGGCTTCATTTCACATTTTAATTCCCTTTCCTTGAATTGGTGTAAAATGCTTTTGTAGACAGGAGTATCTCTAGTAGATTTCTTCCTATATACATAAAAATGCAAGGCTGTCATCACACAGCCCCCATTGGAAAATTTGCATAGAGTGCGGGTTTTAAAATGGCAGTTTTGAACAACAGCAGAGGTTTCAATAAAGCAGGACTAGAAGGATACAAAGGTGCTATGAGGAAATGAGGGCATTGGCGAGCAAAACAAGCAGCGGTGGCAGTCCCTGTGGGCCTTTAAAAAAAAAAAATCAAAACCCAGAATTTCATTTATTTATTTTTTTCTTAGGTGAATGCTTACGGTGCATGTTCTGGAATAACCTTGGGTGCATCCATTTTGCTATGGGGAAACACAACTTGGGAATTTTCTATTTCAAAAAGGCCTTGCAGGAGAATGACAATGCCTGTGCACAACTTGGAACAGGTGGCTCCGACACAGGTAAGGTCGACTAGTAATAAAACACGCTGAAGCATTAGCAAATTGTATTTTTATGGGCCTATAATATAAGCATGAAATGGCTCCCTCCCACAATTAAAATACATCAGTATCGAAAAACTACTTAATATGTGACTGCTTAATATGTAGAATTGTATTTTCCAACCTATTTTTCCAGCTAGACCACATTATGCAAATAGCAGAGCCTCAGTTCTTCCAAATGTTTAAATAGTAATCAATTTAGTGCATCACCTAAATTTATAAAGGAGTTAGCCAGACTTTATATGTATTTTAAGTACCAGATAGACTCCTTACAAGAACTGCATGAGGAAAGTGGGAGGTTTCCCACTTGGCCTCACCTCTCTCATATCTCTGGTGGTCATGCTACTGTTGCACATGAAAGCTGCTCCCTAACGTTTTGAGCCCTTGTCTAAAGTTCTCCCTCCAGCAATCCTGCTTACCATAAGCGAATAACTTTGAGAGATGCAAAGCTACTATGTATAGAGTGCACAAGATATATTGGGTTCCTTGAATTGGAAAATTGTCATGGCATGAAGAATTGACCACAGCCTCAACTCAAATAAAAAAGAGGGGTTTTTGGGGGGAGGGGGGAGAATTTGACTTGGTCTTAAGTGACAGGATTCAGATCCCTACTTTCGCTATGAAGTAATCTGTGCACCCAAGTGCAAGTCACTCGTTAAAATATGATTATGTCACGAAGAGGTTAGTGGTCGTGGGAAAGCAGTGATTATATTCTAGTTTTGGTTAGCTCCAGTGTGGCTTGTCTTTGGATATAGGTTAATTAACCTATTCCTTTTCCAGCAGTGTCCTTTTTGCACTTAATGTTATCTGATTCTTTTTCACAGGTAAAAAGTTCTCAGGACGACCAATGTGCACCTTGTTGACTAACAAGCGTTATGAGTTGCTGTATAACTGCGGCATTCAGCTCTTGCATATTGGGAGACCGCTAGCTGCTTTTGAATGCCTGATAGAAGCCGTCCAAGTTTATCATTCGAACCCTCGTCTCTGGCTGAGGATAGCCGAATGCTGTATAGCTGCCAATAAAGGAGTAAGATGAACCCCGCAGATTTTTTTCCCAATCAGAAATAGTTTAATAGCACATGCATACAAAAATGCAGTTCTGGGAGTTTAATGTTTTTTTTAACCCTGCAGTCCTTTGTTACGTTCACAGTATTGTCAGATGCTTCAATATCTTTGTGAAACAACCTGAAAATCCTAGCGAGGAGCCAGGTCTTTAAATACTCTGGGAAACTATTAAACTATTAAAAAGAGTTATTGCCATTTTCTCCAGGTGGTTGAAAGGAGCCATTTTTTATTATAGGAAAACAACTGTACTTCTGTTTTGTTTCTTGTGAGCCTCTTTGGTTGATTTGCATCATCTGCATATTTCAGTTTCTGATTTTAGAAACCGCTTCTGTGTTGTGCTGTATGGTATGGTATGGTATGCTAGGCTTGGTTTGGACATAATTCTGGACAATTGCTTACCATTACACCCATGAGCAGCAGCAGAGTTTAGTATCACATGGTTCTCTCTTCCCCTTGCATACCCATGAAGAGATTATAAGCTTCCACTTTTAAGCTGACCAGTTACTCTTTATATCCAAACTATGGGAATGGTTTGCTAATATGCAAGGATCATGGGCTAAGGTTTGGTGTGTTTGAACAAACCATAGTTTAACCTAGTTTCAGTTTCCGAAACTTAGTTTAAATGCAGAAGTGTAAGCATTTAATATTGCAGCAGTGGTGGAAGAGAGGGAAGTGGAAAGTTGACGAGCCAGCTTGTGCCCACAACACTGAAACGTAGTTTAACATGATGTCGGAAAAGGATGTTGGTGTTAATGCCCAATTAGGTGGGTGTTTAAATCAGAGTGGTTGAATTTGGTCGGTGAGCTAGCAGTCATTCCTGGAATAATCTTTGTATTATTCAGGTTTAGATTCTGTGTCTGCAGAGTTGGCTTTCTGAAAGTGGGTAGATACTATCTACTGAGTTGCAGCCTGACCTAAATTGGTTCACAACTACCACCAATACAGTAGCAAATAATAATTAACCCCCCCCCCCTTCTTAACACTTTTGGTTTTGAGAGATGGAGTGTTGTTTATGCTTCATCTTTGAAATGTAGCACAAGGTCAGGGAGAAACAGGAGGGCCTTTGCCATGTCCTCCAGCTTGAAAGCGGTGTGCTGTTGTTTTTTTCTGCTCTGGTTTCTGTTGGCTGCCTGCTTTCATTCAGCAAGCATAGAGCTAAAACAAATCACAGGTTCCCTCCCATGGCCTGCTCATGGAGAAGGTGGAGATCAAGACTGTCGGACCCTGATTAAGGTGGGACCCCAAATATATGTTGAGACTAAAAGTGGCTAGCTGGTGTATATCATATTTCCACTTGAGTTAATATAGTGTTTCAGACCTGTTAAAAACAAATATTTTCTAATAATAACACAATGGAAACCGTTCAGCATGCTCAAAAGAGCCTGGTAGAATGATGGCGATATAGGAATACAACTTAACACCTTGAGTTGAATCAGGCTGGTGGTGCAAGTGCAAACAAGAGTTTTATGGGCTTTTATCCTTTTCTTTAAAAAGAGACTTCGATTTCCAGGCAGGAAAGGACATTGTTTGCTCTTCCTGGGACCATGTTAAATGGGGTTGGGACTGATTGCTTTTAATGCAGCGTAGATTCCTGCAATGAATTCCTGAGTTGAGGTCTGACCTTGGTATTGGCAATATTTTTTGTGGGTGTCGTCTGCATGTAAACTGGCTTGTAATAAGTACAATTGAAATTGCTTTTGTGCCTAGAAAAATGGGAATATAATGCAGAGTATAAAGATGCTATGGAAAGAAGGAACAGAATACTGAATAGCAGCAGCTAGAGAAAATGCCAGCCTTTATCTAATAAATATTCCTCTTGATGCCTTAAATGTTTGTTCCCTAGAGTTCAGAACAAGAAACAAAAGGACTTCCAAGCAAAAAGGGCATTGTACAGTCCATTGTAGGTCAAGGATATCATCGTAAAATAGTATTGGCATCCCAGTCTGTACAGAACATTGTTTATAAGTAAGTTGTGCAATTTTACATTGCTGTTATCTGAAAGGGAAGTTGCTGGTTGGCTGAAAACATTTCCAAAGTGCCCTTTCTTGGTGCTATTCTTTTATTTCTTTAAGTATTAATTTTCAGCCAATCATGTGAATGGAAGTGCTTTGCATTGCAATGTTTACAAGGCTGCTTTGTGTATGAGAAAAGTTATGTTGGCTGGCCCTCTTTGCATCTCACAGTAAACCGTGGTTAATGATTTCCCATGAATATGCAGGTCCCTTCCACTTTGCACCTGTAGGGTGAGTGAGAGCAACAAACAGCAATCCCAGTGTTTTGTCCAAACTGGGGGTTGTGATTGAACACTATTGTGTTTTGTTGCTCCCACTTGTGGAGCACAGGTAAAGCAGGAGCAATCTGCATGCTCATGGGAAACCATGAACTATGGTTTGCTGTAGTGTGCAAATGCTGTCCGCTGTGCCTCATATTTGAGTTCCTCTTGCTTACGGAACACACTTCTTTATAATTGGCTATGTGGTATGAAGTGGAACCTGGACATGGAATCCAGATGGGTTTAGCAAACACATTAGCACAATTTGTATAGCTTTGTTCTCCAAGGGCGCAGAAAAAGCAAAATTACTACTTTGCTAGGTTATGGGATTTAAGGGACCATCTTCTTAAATTTAGTTTTACACAGGATTCTTGAAACTTCTCTAAGACATAATTGTGTTTATTTCTTTATAATATAGTTTATTCAGAAACAACTTAAAACAGGAATACAGTACTTCATGTAAACCAAAGCTGCTGTAGATTAAGAAAAATATTTTGACTTCCTGACTTATAATCCTTGCCTATATTAATGTAGTACAAAGAGCACCAATATACTTTTTTTCCTGTTTTCAAGTGATGGCCAGTCTTCAGCTATTCCTGTAGCTAGTATGGAGTTTGCAGCAATTTGTCTAAGAAATGCTTTGCTGCTGCTTCCTGAAGACCAGCAGGAGCCAAAGCAGGAAAATGGATCTAAAATTGGCAACCAGTTGGGAGGGAATAATGAGAACAGCGAGAACAATGAAGCTTGCAGGTGAGTGCTGCGTCAGATGTTTCTATTGCTTGTTTCACTAAGTGTCTTGCCCACAACTCTAAAAAGAAATTTTGTGGCTGCTAACAGAGTTAGGATAATTGAATACGGAGAAAAATGGGGTTGGTGAAAAGTGGTTTGAAAACAAATGTGTTGCATGTAAATAAAATCTAGCAAACCTAAGGTGTTGCTGAAGGTGTTGTAACTATACTATTACTCTTCCTTTTTTTGTATGTTTCTATTGGTGTGTATTCCAGATACTGGCCTTTTTTCCAGATATTAGCCTTTTTTCCATGGAGGCCCTCAACAGCAGCCCCTTTCCTGTTCCTCTTTTTTCCTAAGGCCTAAGCAAATGTTACTGGTTGTTAACTTTCCAAGCCTCTCATCATTTCACATTTCTCAAGCTGTTAACGTCGCTACTCACTCTCTGTCTTTGTTTCAGTAGCAAAAGCCACGAAGGAGACAAATTCGTTCCTGCTCCACCATCTTCTCCACTGAAGAAGCAAGAACTAGAAAATTTAAGGTAGGTCCTAAAATTTCTGGATGTGCTGCCAGACAGTGCAGTTACAGTATTCTGTGGACTTTGTTTCTGAAAGAAAGCAATCTAAGTTTGCTTTCCCTAAAGTAAGAGAAATCTCGAGTACAAATTATTTTAATGACATTTTATATGAACGTATGCTAACGATACCTTAATGGAGGTTCTATACTGAATTTAGACCGTTTATACAGATTCCTGGCTCCATATATATCCACCATAAAAGTTTTTTCATGTAGCTATTAATAAGCAGTAAATTGATTGAGCAGCCTCAGCCTAACTTCATGCTGTGGAAAAAAGGGGAAGCCTGGGGTGGCCCCCACTATGGACTCTGGCCCGCCAGTATGTGGCCTCTCAACAGATAATCCCACTCTAAAGAAAAAAGCTCAGAAGAAGAAAACTTCCCCACTCTTGCAGTAAGTTGTGTCACCTCCTAGAAGCTGGAAAGCACTAATTAAATTTAAACTAATTATATTTGGGGGGAAAATGTACTATTTTCTAGCATGTTCCCACAATGCAAAACAACAAGAACAACAAACCTGTAAGTACGTGAAACATACTCAATAAGCACACAAGACGTAACCGGCTGTACTTTTTGTTACAGTTCCGTAGAGTCCTTTCACAGGACCACTACTATGCTGTAAGATCCACTGTCCTGTAATATTACATATGAGCCTGTTCTACTGAAGAAGCCTAGGATAATAATAATAATAATAATAATAATAATAATAATAATAATAAAAAATAATTTATTATTTATTATTTGTACCCCACCCATCTGGCTGGGTTTCCCCAGCCACTCTGGGCGGCTTCCATAGAAACCCAAAATACACTAAAATATCACAGATTAAATACTTCCCTGAACAGGGCTGCCTTAAGATGTCTTCTGAATGTCAGGTAGTTATTTATTGCTTTGACATCTGATGGGAGAGCGTTCCACAGGGCAGGCGCCACTACCGAGAAGGCCCTCTGCCTGGTTCCCTGTAGCTTTGCTTCTCGCAATGAGGGAACCGTCAGAAGGGCCTTGGCGCTGGACCTCAGGTCCGGGCAGAACGATGGGGGTGGAGACGCTCCTTCAGGTATACTGGGCCGAGGCCGTTTAGGGCTTTATAGGTCAACACCAGCACTTTGAATTGTGCTCGGAAACGTACTGGGAGCCAATGTAGGTCTTTCAAGACCGGTGTTATGTGGTCTCGGCGGCTAATATTCTGGAAATCCTTGTCTTAGACTCTGTGAAAGGATTCCGTGGAACTGTAACAACCCTTCATGTGGATAATTGGACTCTATGAACAGACAGGTGGAATAGACACTTATACATGTATGGACCTTATGCATGAACTGACTAGAGAATGAACTGATCTACTGGGTCTTCTGCTTTTTTCATTGAACTTTCTGAAACTTCCGTTGAAATCTACAATTTGATACAATGAATACCTTATTTATTCAAAAATACATCCGGTCACGTCTTGTGTGTTTATTGAGTATGTTCCTATAAGGCAGGCATAGGCAAACTCAGCCCTCCTGATGTTTTGAGACTACAATTCCCACCATCCCTGACCACTGGTCCTGTTAGCTAGGGATGCAACTGCAGAAACTCCCCCTCTCATTCTGTAATTGGTGTTTGGCAGTGTTGATAAAGATGTTAAACCTGGGTCTCCTCCCAGCACTAGCATCCTCTCCACTTTCTCCCCAAAATATTTTCATTGTTGTGGGCATGCATCCAGGTGGAATCTAGTAATCCTGAGTACTAGTTAGAATGCTCAGACCCAGATAGTCATCGGGACAAAACTTCTGCGTTGCGGGATAATTGGTGGCATGAGATTCAAAGGAAAGCAAGCTGCCTATGAAACATTACTGTGGTAGGTTTCCACTGGTGTTCACATACAGTTAAATATTTCACTGGAAATGGTGATTATCTGAGAGGCGCAAGAGAGAGGAAGTCATTATGCCAACGTAGAACTCCTTTTGTCCTAGCTTATTATATAGGCACAAGTTTCATCAGTATTAAAAATGAGCATCCATATATAGGGGAATCATGTAAATGCTGCATTTCCTTGCAAAGAGGTACATCCTCCATAAATCCATGCACTTTCCAAAATGTGGGAATAGCTGCATTAGTGTGTTTCAGGTTTGTTTTTTGCTTGATCCATGCATTTTGGGTACATGTATGGGAGTTAACTTCTGCATGTAAATACTAGGCATGGCCATTCTCGCACTATAGCGGATGTGTGCCCTTGAATGTGAATTCAGACTGGCATATCTAGAAATGTAATGTGCATATGAATCCTTATTGCAGCATTTAAATGAAACTGTATTTGGACTAAGTTTTCTCTCAGTTACTTAAACCAGGGGTGAAACTAGGCTTTAATTTACCCAGGTCAAGGACCCAGTTTGGCACCCCTCTGGAGGTGTCACCCAGAGCAGAAAAACAGGCTAGCCCATCCCCTCTTGTAGGCTCTGCTTAAACATTAGTAATTGTGAGTAACTATGAATGGCATTAAACCAAGTTTTGCTTAAGAGTAGGCCTATTGAAATCAGTGGGCCTAGCATAGATGTGTTCATTAATTTTAGTGGGCCCCTGTGAGTGAAACTTAATTGAATGCCACCCCACAATCCCGCAAGTGGAAGGTTTTGGTGTAAAGGAAGTATACTGTGCCAAGGCTGTGAAAACAATCTCACATTTGACATTTCTTGTGCTGTAAAGGAAGGGAAATAATCTTTCACAATCCACTGTTGTTCTCAATTGATGAAACTTGACAGCCTGTCAAGAAAATCCTGTCATTATAACAAAAATGATTGTACTCCTAGCAGAAAGGGGGGGCGGGGAGTGGGAAGCATGACAGGAGGGAAGAGAAACATTGATTTTAGCTTCTGTAAGGCTAGCTCCAGATAGTTAGGCTCCCTCCATTTTTTCCTTATGTCTCACTTTTTTTAATCTTCTGCACAAGGTGACTGGGAGTATAAGTGTGTTGTTGTTTCATGGGAAATAATAATTTTATCACTCATGCAGACTATCCATGTCCTTGGCTACTGTGGGATGGAGCTTTGGCAGAAAGGAGTTTTATCTAAACGTGACCTGTGAACCAAATTTTGCCTTCAGTTGATGTTGTCAGCATGTTAAAAATTCTATACAGAATTTTTGGTTGTCATGGCCATACATAAAAACCTGTAATGGCAGAGTAGCAGCAGTCCCAGTGTTAATGGATTCTCTTGTTCCATATCTTGAACCCAGCTTAGTGGCTCACCTGTCTGTCCCATACTTCTCCTAGTCTCTGTCCTCAGCAAGTGTCCTTGGAGGGGTGGCTGGTAGTAAACTCCTGCAAATTGTTTCACCTGGTCTCATCCTTTGTAAGCAGTATTGCTTGCAAATTATACATTATTATTAGGCATCACTTACACTTGGGAGTTCCGTTTTGATCTTCTCTAGTATTTCGAAAGCACATTTGTTTCGGGGAGGGAATATGGGTCATGAAAAGTGTTTCAGATTAGGACTGTAATCCAAAAGTACCCCTTTAAAGGTAAAGGGATCCCTGACTGTTAGCTCCAGTCGCGAATGACTCTGGGGTTGTGGTGCTCATCCCGCTTTACTGGCTGAGGGAGCCAAACAGTTTTTCCGGGTCATGTGGCCAGCATGACTAAGCCACTTCTGGTGAACCAGAGCAGCACACAGAAATGCCGTTTACCTTCCCACCGGAGCGGTACCTATTTATCTACTTGCACTTTGATGTGTTTTCGAACTGCTAGGTTGGCAGGAGCAGGGACCGAGCAACGGGAGCTCACTCCGTCACGGGGATTCGAACCACCAACCTTCTGATCAGCAAGCCCTAGGCTCTGTGGTTTAGACCACAGCGCCACCCGCGTCCCAAGTACCCGTTTAGGCTCCTGCAAAGTTTTGATGCATAGTAAAGGGTGCCAATTCTTTGCTTTATATCTTTTAACAGCTGCCAGTCATGCTGAAGTATAGCAACTGTAAAGATTCCCTTGCTGGAAAAGTTTCTTAATCCTAGTACACTGGGCTTTCTTAGTCCCTCCCTTCCTCCTGCAATCGCTGCCCCTGTGGCAACCATTCCTTGTGCTTTATTGGAGACTACTTCCAAATTTCTAGAGCTCATAGTCTCTGCCCAGCTGCATGTGGAATCATAGAAAACACTGTAGAACTGCAAAGGCATTAGAACTGTGAATTTGAGGAGTTCAGGTCACGTTGAAGTATTAAAGCATTTTGCCCCTTTGGTTTTGATCCTGGTAATTGCCAGAAAAGAATACTTCTAAGGAAAATTGCAGCTTGGTTTCAAAGCTTTATGATAAAACTGTTTCCCCCTCCCCCTGCCAAGTCACTTCAAATTCACAACTAAACTTAATTCACTTTCAGTCTTGTGCAGAAAATTGCCAGCTTGGGGGTGCCATTCATTTGTTTTAGGTACCTTCTGCATTTAAAGTTGTACCACAGTGAAACAAAGTGTTACTTCTTAGTGATCAATTACTGTATTGTTTGCTCTATAAGACTCACTTTTTCCCTCCTAAAAAGTAAGGGGAAATGTGTGTGCATCTGATGGAGCGAATGCAGGCTGCGCAGCTATCCCAGAAGCCAGAATAGCAAGAGGGATTGCTGCTTTCACTGCACAACGATCCCTCTTGCTGTTCTGGCTTCTATGATTCAGAATATTTTTTTTCTTGTTTTCCTCCTCCAAAAACTAGGTGCGTCTTGTGGTCTGGTGCATCTTATAGAGCGAAAAATACGGTACATTGATAACTTTCATGTGGTGCAGGCTTAATTCATTGTGTAGATGAGAGTGACTAAACTTTGTGGACTAATAGATCTTGTAAGAAAACTGAACAGGCTGGTTGATATAAAAAGGCAGCTTTTTCTTTTTTTAAAAAAGCTTTTTCAGACAAAAGGGAGGAAAAGAAGCTCAAGAATACAGAGTCAGTAAAGGCAGTCTGTGGAGATGTGTCAAAATTCTAGAGTGGGGTTGGGGACAGTTTATATTTCTGTGGGTTTAGCTGCAGATTGTCTGAGTAGTTAGTTGGCAGCCTTGACAGTGTTTGGAACAATATTGTAAGCTGGAGGCAAGCTACTTGAGTTCAAGTTGCCTATAAGCATATTCTCTTGGTTGCATTAGCATGCAACATTAAGCCTAGTTACACCTGGGCATGAATGAGCAATGTGCTAGTAGTGTATAGAGAGAAATGGGGGTTGCTTACCCCCCCAAAAAAAAACCCTGTTCCTGCTGCTGTGGTACCAGGAGCTAAGCCACAGTTTGGTTGGGCTTAGCATTACATCCCAGCTCAGGCTCGTGGTTTGTGTCCATCTCCAAACCAGCAGTAAGCAAAAACCAACTCGTGATAAGCATGAGCCCATGTTCCGATGTAACATGAACACATGACTTGGTTACTGGTAGTGCTGCAGCAGCAGGAGAGGGGGAAGAGGAAAAGTGACTATTCACAGCAGTGCAAATGGATTTCAGAATGTCTGTAGACATCAAAGCCTTGCTTATATACTGGAAAATGTGAGCATGATCTCTTTTGCATCAATTAGCTACGAGCCTTTATAGCCAGCTTGGTTAAGAAGCAGCGCTTCCCCATACAAATAAGATAGCATCAGTGTTATTTGACTGCCCTTGATACACAGCACCACCCTAACAGTTGCAACTGCAAATGGATTTTTTAAAAAGCAAAGTAAGATTTTGGGCTTGAAAGGATGCCTGCTTTCCTTGGCAAGCTTTTCCCCCTGTGTGTTGGGATTTGATGTGACATCTGGGCATGGAACAGAGGAAATGGGGAGGAAGCAGCAGAGCGATTTCTTACCCTGCTTGTGTGTAATTAAAGGGCATGCCTCCTGGGACACAGGCATAAAGGAACCCCAGGCCCTGCCATGAATTAACATGGCTTACTGCTGAACCAAAAGTGGGCTTGACAGTTGCCAGAAGGCTGCAGCCGTAATAGCCCACCTACTGGCTAGAGAGTTTAATGGACTCCTCTTGCAGCTCCAAAACACCAGATCTGTCCAAGACGATCCACTCACTCCTTCTCCTTTCTGCCATGCAACAGAGTTGGATCTGTTCTTGTAGCAAGGCAAGCAAAGCCGCCTCCTGCCCTGAAGCCAGGAGAGCCTGCCTTGAACTCTGCTTTGTGAAGTGGAAAATATCCCAAAGTGCTGTGTTAAGAAGGGAGGGAGGGGTGGAATTACAAGCTGTAAAAGCCTGACCTAATACTGACATCCTGATGCGGGCCTTTTGTTTGAAGCTGTGGAATGCTTGGCTCGAATTTCAGGGAAAGAATTTCAGGACCTACTTGTGCTTTATTGAGAGGCTGGAGGGACAGCAATGCCAAAAAAGCATTTCTGCTGAGGTGCCATGAGTGCCAATTGCGCAGAACCCATTGTTCTTTTTAGAGATGCTGAAAAAGCTTGTTTTCAATATTTTCCTTTAGTGCACATAGTAAAGTATGTAACAGCTTTATTTTATGCGATAAGGCAGTCTACCTTTCCTCTTTAAAGTTCTCTTAAGTTTATTTATTAAATTTGTATACCACCCTTCATGGGCAGTTCACAGCATAAAAATACAAATTAAAAACACAAAATACATAAGAACAACAACAAACCACCACCCCCATTTATAATAGGATAAAGGGTGTCATTCAGCCAAAGGTCTGCTTGTGTGGATTTTCTGCATGTATCAACTTTCTATGTGTGTTTCTATTTTTGTTTTCTAGGTGTTCAATACTTGCTTGCAGTGCTTATGTGGCCCTGGCCCTGGGGGACAACCTTATGGCTTTGAATCATGCAGACAAACTTCTCCAGCAGCCCAAACTGTCAGGATCCCTTAAGTAAGCTTGCCCTGGTCAATTTCTTTTACATTTAGTTTTTGTATATAGTGTGTAGGCATGTATGACCTCAAGTTATGCCATAACTGCTCACATGATAGTTGGGATTCTTTTCATCTATGAAGTGCCCCCCCCCCAAAATTCTCCTCCTCCCCTGATCAGTGGAAAAAATAGACCATCACATGATAAAGCGAGAGACAATTTATATTTACACCTGGCTTTGAAGATGTTTTGCAGTTCTGTATATTACTGTAATATATATAATATACGCGGGTGGCGCTGTGGGTAAAACCTCAGTGCCTAGGACTTGCCAATCGTATGGTCGGCGGTTCGAAACCCCGCGGCGGGGTGAGCTCCCGTCATTCAGTCCCAGCTCCTGCCCACCTAGCAGTTCGAAAGCACCTCTAAGTGCAAGTAGATAAATAGGTACAGCTTTAAAGCGGGAAGGTAAATGGCGTTTCCGTGTGCTGTGCTGGTGCTGGCTCGCCAGCTGCAGCTTCGTCACGCTGGCCACGTGACCCGGAGGTGTCTTCGGACGGTGCCGGCTCACGGCCTCTAGAGCGAGATGAGCACGCAACCCTAGAGTTGGACACGACTGGCCCGTATGGGCAGGGGTACCTTTACCTTCTATTACTAGAATACTAAATTGATGAAAGAGGTTCTCAATCCCTTCAGTTTTGTCTTCTTGCCCCTTCAGATTCAAAGGAGTACGGAATGGCTTTGGAAGTTGCGAGAGCTGGAATTAGGCACCTCCAGCTCCAAATGGTCCAAACAATTACTATTTTATACAAGTATCCTCTTATACTTAATTTTTAATGTGGGGTTTCTTAGTTGCAGTAGGGCAGTCACTCAGAGAGAGATATCCACGCAGTAGCTTGATGTGACTTGTTGCCAGATTGACCTTTGCAACTGTGCGCGCTCTTGCTTTCTGCAGGTTCCTTGGGCATTTGTATGCTGCAGAGGCTCTCATCTCTCTAGACAGAATCTCTGATGCCATTACTCACTTGAACCCGGAGAATGTCACTGATGTGTCCCTGGGGATTTCTTCAAACGAGCAGGATCAAGGTTAATGAGTCCATACTTGATTAGAACCGGTCATGCTTTCAGCTGCCTTCCTGCTGTAACTTGTAACAGCTCTACATTTTAATGCACTGTTATAAAGGCCATAGCCGCTTGCAAAGTTCCTAGAATCTATTTCAGTTTAAGTGCCCCTAGAATGCTGCTTCCTTTTTCTCTAATCTTAATATTGTTAACTTCAATTTGGGCTGTGAACTCTTGGAATCCCCAGCTATGCTTTAACATTGTATGCAATGCAAAATACATGTGGAATGCAAAAACAGATTTCCAAGTATGCCTGTATCTGTATTCGTCATATTTGCACTGAATGTTGATGAAATATTCCCGAACATAACCAGATTGACTGGAATGGGGGTCATGAATGATCTTTAAATTGTTGCTTGCCTTAAAGCATATGTTGTGTTGAAATGTTGATTTCACTAAACGATGCGTTCCTGCTTGTATTCTCCGCAGGATCTGAGAAAGGAGAAAATGAAGCAATGGAATCCTGTAAGTACTCACCTCCCTGTTTACTCTTGTGTAATTACATATGTGAAATTATGCCTTAAGTGCAAGACTGGATAAAAAACTTTGTCTCTGTGCTTCCTTTACTGAGGAGCAGGGTGAGCTATAAATCCAGTAAATGCTCGTGTCCTTTCTGCAGTGTGTTGCATGAACCCGTCAACATCGCTGCTTAAGTCCCTTACCTAATAAAGCAGCTGTTGTACCTAAGAAGTACATTTCGTAGAAGAGTTAGAGGGGAACCCTTCCTAGGGCTCCCTTTTTATTTCTGGCATCACCTGATTTGTTACATATTTTAGCCTAGAGATCTTTTATTCCAGTTAAGGAGCTACTTTTAAATTAAAACCATGGGAACCGTCACTCAGGGCATATGACTCGTGGGAAGGCTTGTAATAATAATGGGAAGTTCATCATAAATTCAGCTCTGCCACAAAGGAGAAACCATGCCTCCATTAGCTCACCATATAACCACCTTCCTCCTTCCGGCCTTTATTATATATTGCATGTTTTCAGAGCAGAGTAGCTCCAGCTGGTACAAGCAAGTGATCCAAACTCCATACCAAAGGAAATGGCTTTGACACTCTGCTGCTGAAAATACTGATGGGACACTGGTGTGCAAACACAATTTTCCTTTCTGCATTGTAAATATGCATCTTGGAGCTGTTGGTAATAGAAGCTCCCCAGACAAGTGGTTGTAAAAATTTGGAGATGCATATGCCCATTTCTAGCTTAAGTTTAAAGCTGCACTTGATACACTAAGCATTATTTTTAGTTAGTTACATGGTAAGCCAATGTGGGCTTCCCCCAAAAGTGTAAGCACACAGGCTCCAGTGAAGGAGATTGTATCTGTTTTACTTCTCCCCAATAGTTCTGCTGTGCTGCAACTTATTATCCAAACCCAGACTTGAGGTTTAGCTCTCGGCAGTTATATATAACACAAAGGTTTTTTTCCCCTGTGGTTTATGGTTTATCTGTGACAGCTAATTCATGAGTCTCATTTTGGATGACACACTAAGCTAAATCAAGCCACGGCTTCCCTCAGTGTTGCAGCAGAACAACTAGGGTAGACCAGGTTGTGATCTCCTAGCCAGGAGCTCAGGCATTTGTGCTAAGCCATGTGCAGACTGGGCCATTGGCCACTGGTAATTGCGAATGATCTTAAATTTGACAAATGTGTTTTTGCATCTTTTTTAAGCTGGCAAGCAAACCCCACAATGTTACCCCAGTTCTGTCACATCTGCACGGACCATGATGCTGTTCAACCTTGGAAGCGCCTACTGCTTGAGAAGCGAGTATGACAAAGCACGGAAGTGTCTGCACCAGGTGAGTCTTGTGGCCTTTTCACTAGGGGAAACCACCCAAATACAACTAACTGGTCCCACAAGTTGTTCTGATAGTTTTCCTTGTCGAAGCACAAGGTTTTCTCACCCATGGTAACCAAACGTTAACCTGCGATGGGTGGAAAAACAACACTTACAAAAAGGAATCGGCACCAGGGATTTTTGATTAAAAGTTGGAAAAATCCTTTGTTTCCCAAATGACAAAGCAATGCTTTGTTCAGAAGACAGAAAGCCACTGCCTCTAGCGAAGTTTTTGTGCATTTGCAATAATTTAAGGCACAGTCTAAAGTGGAGGGCTTTCTTTCATACATTAATTCAACTCTTTTTTATGTTTTTATTTTGGTGCAAGGCTGCCTCACTGATTCATCCGAAAGAGATCCCACCCGAGGCCATCTTGCTGGCTGTATACCTTGAACTTCAGAATGGTAAGTTCTTCCTGAATGTACATTGCTATTTCTTGAGATGTTTTACAGACTTTCTTCCACATGAAGCCATAAGGTTTAGGAGTAGTGTGACTTTCAGAACCCCTACCACAGCCCGAGCACCTTGGATTATATTCGCCTGACAGAAAGGCTCGTCTGTGGAAAAGGGAGGGTTGTTTTTGGCACTCGCTCCCCTAACTCTGTGGAAGGCTGCTATTTATAGAGTAACACAAAAATCTATATTTTAAGTCTGAAATTGTTTTCTAGGAAACACACAGCTGGCACTGCAGATCATCAAAAGAAACCAGCTTCTTCCTACAGTGAAAATGCTCTCTGAGATGCGGAAGAAGCCTGTGTTTCAGCCAACACACCTGGTCCAGCCTATTCAAATGCCTGCATTCACCTCTGCTCAGAGGAAGTGAAGAAGCTGTGGTGAAAATTGGCCCTTTTAGGGGACCACTTGGAAATTTTGTAATTATATATATAAACATTTGTGGTACTGCATATGATGTTCTGAAGTGTGTTGGTTTGAATTATTAATTAAAACAAACAAAAAATCATACTGTAGATTCATTTTATCCCTTTCTCCAGCATTCGTTCTGCTTGTCAGTTGCCTGGCTTGGCACTTGTGATGCTGTATAATTAAAAGATACAGAGCAAACATACATATCTCAAATGATTTGGCTGCACTGTATGCATAGAGTAGCCCTTTTGACCTCCCCCCCCCCATCTACTTAGGAGGTATGAAATACACCTTTTCATGCTTTTGTTGCATGCCTCAGTAGGGTTTACCTTGTATATATGGTCTTAGCCCACACAGATCTGCTCTGTTATGCATTGCCTTGTTGCATTCAGGAGGATTAAGTGATGGTATGACCAAACTGTACCTGCAGCTAGCTGAATACCCCACCACACTGGGGTGTCTGCTGGTAAAACACTTTCCATCATAGAAGTGCAGGGCTTTTCCTATAGAGGATGCATTAAAGCACATTAACTGGAAGAAAAACATCAGTTCTTCAAGAGTAGGCTGTTAGCAAGAGGTAGCAAGTAATAGGCTAACCTGTTTTCCAGCGTTGAGTCCATATGAATTTCTTGGAGTTAGAGGGCTGATGGTTTTTGGTATACAGTCATTTAAAAGGGGGGTAGGGAGAAATGGAAGACAAACCACAATTGAAGTGAAACTCACATTTATTTGATTAAACAAAAATAAAATAAACTGCATAGAAACATTTTAAAGTCCAGAGAGAGAATGACTTTGTTTTAAGGCTGCCAGTAGCTGATACATTGTCCCCTTGCTACATCCTTCAGCCTTCTCCACGGACCACAAAGATACATTCAGAAGCCTCCATTAAAAACACGCAAGTTCTAACTTTATTTTTTTAGCCCGTTTAAACAAAGCTTGTGCCTCACCTGTTCTGCTGTGCTCTGCAACTTTGGAGTTCAGAACACCAGCTGACCGAATCTTAAAAAGATACAGGGCTTCAGCTGAAGGAAGGGAATAATTGTCTCGACCAAACCAAGCTATACACAATGCCCATATTTGTATTGTGGGACTTTAGCTAGGCTGCTTACCTGGAAGTGGACAGCAGAGATTTACTAAAAAGCAACCGGCTCTAGGACTGGTGTACTTCCCTGCTCTCATTCGGGGAGGGGGGGTGTTGAATCCCATGTGTCCAAAGCCACCCACAGTATGTAATAGCACCAGTGGTTTTTGCACCCACAACAGAAGGGTTTGCAATTCAAAGGTAAGGCCTCCTTCTCGAGCTGAGAGTGAAATCTCTATCCTATGGACCCTGGGGTGCCTTTTAAAGGGATCATAGGACTGTCCTAAAATTAAATTTCTTGATTGAGCAACTTTGATTCACAAAGATCAAGTTGTACTATATAGCCAATGGAAGAATTTAGTCTGCAGAGGGTGTGTGACCCCCCCATTCTCTTTGGTCTTAGACCACCCACTTTGTGTTTAGGCATAGAAAAAAAACTGGACATGCTTTTTTATCAAGGACCAGTGCCTTAACTGTTTAGAAATGTACCACCATCTAAATAGATGCACAACAGGTGAGGCACAATACAAGAAAATATCACATACAGTAAGAAGAGTCACCCCCCACAAGCTTGGGTGACTTTGCGCACATTAACTATTTTTAAAAAATGTCATAAGGGGAAGAGACTAAAACCAAGAAGCTCTCCCTGGGAAAGAATCTACATAGACTTGAGAAATATTCTGTAACGCTACAAAAGAATTTTTCTAGTTTGGCGGCTTAAAGAACGCCAACTATTCTACTACATACACTTAACATTCAGTCACCAAAGCTCTCTTGACAAAGGAGCTACAAACAAAATTAAAAGGCAACCTGAGTTTGTACGTTGATACAATCATTGAAGAGGTCTAAGACCATGCAGGTACAACAAAGCTTTCTTTATTAAAAAAAAAATTCTTCCTGAAGAACCATTACTGGTTAAACAATGATGGGGAAGGGGGGGGGGGAGAAGAGAACCAATACCATCCCAATCTTACCAAGGTCAACATAGCATGATCTCTAGTGGTGGTCTGTACCCACTGGAGTCATTATCCAAGTCTCATTTCTCCAATCCCACTTATAAGAAAGACAGAGGAGGAGGCAAAAATTTAGGAGATACAATCACAGCAATCCATCGTGTGCTTCTATTCTAGCTTTGCTGTTAAATATGGAAAACAATGGAAGAGACAGTCCAGTCTAAACTACTTTTGGTGTGAGCATCTTAACACTGCCAAAATGTCCTGCTCCAAAAATTAACAGAATAACCCACAATCTCATTCCCGTCCTGTCACATATTATCATTTTGAAATGTAGGAGAATATTACTTCCTTTCCTACATTCTCAACGGATAATGAGAGTTTTCCTGGCAGGTGTATCAGGTCTCCACAAGATTGTTTTCTAACAAACTAACCAGTAGATATCAGCAAACAGAGTTTTTCCCTCTAGCAGAGAGACCTGTAATCACAAGAACTATGCAAGACCCAATTTACTGACCAGTCCACTGTGTCTTAATACTGAAAGATGGGGAGGGATTGTGACTTATAAAGACCAGTTAATGGCGAAGGGTTATCGGTTTGTTTGCCTGAGATTTCCAAAGTGTCTCTTATACTTTTAAGTGTGGCCATCGAGGTGGGGTGGGGGTTGTACCACCCTGGTTTAATGCTATTTGTGGTCAATCCCTTTTCTCCTCGTGTTGGAAAACCATTTTCTTCTATGACATTCTGGTGCTAAATTTGAGGTAGATACTGTGCTTCTTTCATCAAAGTGAGGTAGAACTTTAAATTCTACTTTTTTAGGCATCTAGTACCACAGCAAACTGGGTTCTGCTGGTTTCCTGAGGACTCAAGGACCAAAAACAGTGTTTGTCTAACGCAAGTACCAGTGTTAACTTTTTACACAGTCCAAACTGTGTGTATGTCTAAACATCATCTTTTCTTACTTTTTAATACCCTATTACCTTTTGGCACCTTTGGATATACTTACGTAAAAAACAACAAACCACACACACAAAACACAACTCCACACAAAAATGCTTTGGCACTTCTTAATTTAAATCAGAACTAAACATAGGAATCTCCTGATCTTCAAAAGAAATCTTGAGATATGGCTAAAATCAAGCAGAGACCTCTCCTCTTTAATAAATTAATATTGGCTTAACTAACTAAAACAGGCCACACCAATCTCTTGCAATGCCATAAGGAAATGTCCCCCTTGATCCCAGATCTCATTAGGTTTAGGGAGAACATATTTTTAATATATTTTAGGTCTCCATGGCAACCTCCACTTATAGTATTCCTTTGATGGTTTCCCCAAATAAGTTATACTTAAGGGTACCAAAGTTTGCCACCTGAAGTACTGCTGCTCAGCACCATGACTTCCTACTGGGCTTTCAGCATCAACTAAAAAGACTATTTAGCAGAATATTTGATTCATAAAGCTTAATCAGGAGCGTAGCGATAATTTGATGGAGAATGCATTTGGGACGGGGGGGGGGAGTTGCAATTTATAACAGCTCAAATTCAAGTGTTTAGTGCACAAAATTTAGAAAGCATTTAAAAAACATATTTTGCCTAAACCAGGTTTATTAGCTCAGAAGACTTATACAAAGCACATGTTTGTAGCTTGTAGCTTACGCACTTTTTGGTAGTTCTGCTTTGTACTTGAGTCCTGTGTCTGGGTTGCTGTATAAAGCCCATGAACATGCAAACAGATGGAGTTTAAATCCTGTCACTTATATACCCAATAAAAACCCAAACCCCTAAGGGGCATTTTATGTTGGCATTAAATGTTTCCTGTATTATTACACTACTTAGCTTCATAGCGTTATAAACACTCCTATGTCAGAAGTACACTAATACTTTAGGTGAGGTAACATGTGCTTAGCACTACACCAACTGCAGTTACTGACAGGAGTCACTCAGGGTAGCCAAACAGCAGCATTTTAAAAATAAAACATTTCGATATGCAAGCTGAACGTGTTTATCAGATGCTTCCCCCCACCCCACCCCGGTTTTCTGTGTGCCAAACTGCGGATATCTCGATCCACCAGTAGAAGTAGTGTATTTATGGAAGAACGACACACCATTTCTTTCCTACAAGTAAAGAGATTTCTGGCTTCTCCAAGCTTGTGCAGCAAATAACATACAAAAGTCACAAAGCTCAAAACACTATTCCGCTACCTAACAGTTTTACACAGCAAAATGGGATGGCACAGCACAGAGAACTTTTACTCAACAAAAAAGTAGCTTATTTTAAGAGAAGCCCATCCAAAAGCAAATAGGGTAACATCAATAGAAGGAAGACAAACGCTTGCCTTACAGACACACACACACGGGATTCTGCCAACTCTATAATTAAAGCTTTTTAACCAGTTATCTTTGGTAGCTAGATCAGGAAGGCTAACCTTACTTCTCAACTTGAGTCCCAAGTAAAATGATCTAATCTGCAATGCCTTCGAACGTCATACGCCGGCCTCATGTGAAGCACGAAATCAAGTCTCCAGCAACACTGCATGGAACCAACACACCTCCAATTTAGACAACAATTTCTGACGTACTGTGATGAGCAGTTAAATGGCAAGTCTTCTATTAAAAGCACACAGATTACCCTTTTCCAGACGAAAACATGGTATTTTGGTGTACACAGAGGGGGCAGAAAACCTTCCAAGCATGATGCAAGGGATTCTTGAAGAGGTGGCACAAAATGTACAGTTGTGGTTACAATGCCACTGACAGATTGCTTAGTCCATGCCCCCATCTCCACTAAACTATGCTTTGCAACTAACCAGCTACGTAGTGTGTGGACATCCTCAGACGTCACAACATCAGGCCCACTACAAACGAGGAGGGGAGGGAATGAGAACCCAAAGTGAATTTCACTGCCAAGGATGCGATGGTTCTCAGTGACTGTAGAGAACAGTTTCCCACTTTAAACTATCACAGCTCTCTTTTGAAAAAACAACCCAGTATCCTAACAGGCTTTGATGCACTCTCTTCAGAGATGCTGGTATTGGCTAAAAGGAAAGGCAATGTTTCGAACTAACCTGATTAAACCTATTAGAAACATTAGAGTTCAGACACTCACCAATTCTATATTTTTCCTGGACCACCCAAATTTGCTGGGGGAAGGGATGCAAGTTTTCTACATTTTGTGGGCTGCGGTTCAATGGAAAGACAAAACTCAAGCTTCCTGTTTCTAAAAGTTAGTTTCTAAGAAAATACGCAAAGTGCAACTCACAACATCTTTGTTAGTACTGAAATCCCTAGATTTTTTTTTTTTTTAATTGCCAATAATGGGCATATGGTAGAGCATTCGTATACATTAACTGGACCACATTTCAGCCTTCATGTGACATCAGTACAACTTATTTCTTCCTCAGTAATAACGAAGGATAGATACAAAAAAACTACAAAGTCTCGTCACTATGCCAGAAACATCCACCTTATTAATATTTTGGATTTCCAACTAGGATTCTAGTCGAGACACAAACGAAACAGGACAGATATGTCTCCTGAGATAACCTTAGCAAAGGGAATAGCTACAATCCCACCACACACTTGCTCAAGAGTAAGCCCCACGGTGGCCAATGAGGTTTCCTCCCAAATATCTGTATAGAGGAATTACAGTGTTAAGGTGAGAACTGGAAAATTTAACAGGACCACATGGAGGAATTGCATTCCTATGGTTCGGTACTAAACCTAAAATCTGGAGCTTATTGGAGAAGTCTAAGAATCTCACCTCTCTCAGTGCTAAATTCTGTGGCTGATTAATTTCAAGGAACTCGTAGTTTTGGTTTAAGATACTGCACCCCATTTCACATGGCATTCTTTGGCGCTGGAACAAATGAGGTAGGTTTTAGGGTGGTTCTCTTTCTGTACACTATCTTGTCCCTGAGAGAGGGCGCTACATGGGAGTCCTGGCAAGATGAATTTCCAAGAAGGGGAGCTTTATGAAAAGCTCAGATTTCGTTACTACAGTCTCTTTTCCTTCACCCAGGTGCGACTGAAACACCCTGAATCTCCAAAGTTCTGTTGTTTATATCTGAACAATTATAAATGTCTAGAGGCACAAACTAGGCTTGGTTTCTAAAAAAGTAAATTCTTCCAGCGCATGCCTTCAAAACACAACATTCGGCCCAAGCTCATTGCCTTTCCATGTGTATTGTAACAGAGAGCTATGTCTAAATCTAGAGAGAGAGAAAGAGAGCGCACAGACAAAAATATATCTTTTTATAAAGAATGGGGGCGGGGGAGAGGAAGGCTATGAGAGAAACACACGGTCAAAAGAAAGCCCTCGCGCACCTTTCGAGAATAAGTGGCACCAAAACTATGATCCAGAGATTTTGACAGAAGCCACTTTCTCTCGAGGCTTCCCCCACACACAAGCACCCGCACACCCAGGCAGCACCTCCTCATGCTGCCTTGGAGGTAAAACTTCTCAACATTTCCAAGTTTGGAGAGCAGCTTGCCCAGCAGTGAGGAGGGAAAGGAGGGCTGCTCCCAGAGGTTCCACATACAGGGAGGACATTTACCACCTGCGCCTTTGGACCCGTGTCCAAAGCCACCAAATAAAGAGAAGCTAAACATATTCATAACGCCTTGTGCATTTTCCTAAGCAGCTTCCTTTTGTGTTGTGGGGTTACTGCATTTTTCTTTTACAAAAAAATAATAATACATGCAAAACAGCAAATACCAATGAAGAACCACCTGGGCTTCCCGCCCTGGCCCAGGGAACCCCATGCCACTTGCCAAAAAAAGACCAAAGCCTTTTGGAAACGACAACTCTTTTAACGCTGAACAGTATGTCAAATGCACTGAGGTATTAAAACGAAAATAAAGGAGAACAAGGAACAAGTTCTCTGCTGCAGCAGCATCTAAAAACAGGACCCCTTCACCGCCGCCATAAAATAAAAGAACTCCCCACAGTATGGTCAGAACAACAAAATTAAAAATACCTAAAAACTACCAATTTTCTTTCTTTCTTCTTTTTAAAGATGAGAGCGTGTGCCGTTTCGGCAGAGTCTACAGGATTTGCTGCCCAAACCAGCTAGCGTGCACGAAACCATGAATGCCCCCACATCCAGGGGTGGGGGGTGGGAAGAAGTAGTAGTTTAATTTTATGCTGCACTGTGTATACTGTGGAGGTAAAAGGAACACAAATATAATGAGGTAGATAAAAGTACATTCATCTATAAAAAAAATTAAAGATGAGGTAGGTTTGAAACTAACGTTGAAATTTGTGTGTGTGTGTTTGTGTGTTTTCTTAAAAGGATTTTCCCTGAGACAGTTTTCTTCTTAAGTATAGATTAAAGACAGATCAGAAGACGAGTATGCGATTGTTTCCAAAGTCAACCACAACAATCATGCCATCTGGGGTGACTGTTATACCTGAAGGACGGTCCATCTGACCAAAGCCACTTCCCTGAGTGCCAAATTTGCATAAAAAGCTGCCATTTGGCTCAAATATCTGCACGCGGTGGTTCCTGGAATCTGCCACAATGATTCGGCCTTCCTGGTCCACGGCCACACCTTGTGGGCGCAGAAACTGGCCGTTGCTTGTGCCTTCGGAGCCAAGGAAGCGGGCCGACTGACAGTCGGGGTGTATGACCAGGAGACGGTGATTGTTGAAATCCGTCACGACCAGGTGGCCTTCGTGATTGAACGTCACTCCTCTTGGGGAATCAAAGTGCTTCCAGAGTGCCCCTTCAAAACCGTACTTGTTCAGGAACACTCCGTCAGGCCCAAAGAGCTGAACCCGATGGTTCCTCGTGTCGGACACCAGGATTTTGCCCTCGGAGTTCACCGCTACATCCCACGGGTAATTGAACTGCCCGTTCTTGGTTCCTTTCTCCCCGAACTTCAGAATGAACTGGCCATCAAAGGTGAAGATCTGGATGCGATGATTGTCCTTGTCGGCCACGACAATCCGCCGCGAGGAGTCGGAGGCCACGCCGGCAGGCCTGTCAAACTGGCCGGGCCTGGAGCCCAAGGTGCCAAACTTGTGGTGGAAGGCGCCGCAAGGCTTAAAGACCTGGATGCGGTTGTTGCTGCGGTCGGCGACAATGATGTAGCCTTCCTTATCTACGCTGACGCCCCAGGGGCGGCACAGCTTGCCCTCGCTATCCCCCTCGCTGGCAAAACAGAGCCCTGGGAGCCCGATGCCAACATAGCTGCGCCCTGACTTGACGGTGACTTTGAACGGGCTGTTTTCTATGTGCTGGTTGCACATCATGACCGAAATCAGGTGCTCCCCTTCCATCTGCGGCCTGTAATTGACGAGATAGGTTCCGTTCTGCTGGTCGCTAATATCTGCCCCAAAGAGATTTCCATCGGGCCCCATGACCACGGCAGAGATCATGTCTCCCCCAGAAAGACGCGTCTCCCCGTCGTGGTCATAGCCGATCACTGTGAAAGAGGCCACTTTGCCCTGCAGTGCACGCTTGAGACCTTCTCCAGTGGCTTTGGTCAGAGGAGCGAAGGCCCCGCTGCTGACAAACCCCATAGACTTGATGGCCATATACAATGCCTGATCAGGAGGAGTGAACATGACCCTGTCGTCCTCTTGGGGCTGCAGGAAGCCTCGGACGTTCTTCAGCTCCTGCACCTGAGCGAGCATCCGGTCGCGAGCCAGGAGGATATCCATGCTCCGACCTTCCTCAAGGACCTGCTGCACTGCGCTGATGGTGTTGTCCAACTTGTTTAGATTCTGACGCAGTTTCTCAACCTGCAGGTAAAGGGACTTGGCTTTCACTTGGCGGATTTTCTCCACCTAAAACGAAGGTAACACAGAGACACAATTCGTACGCTGTTTGAGAAGTATCTGACAAGTTTGTTAGAAAGCATGTCGAATTTCTGCTCAAATAGATCTAGGGCTGCTCCAAGGCTGCCATTTTGTTTTCCAGCTAGCTATGCCCCCCCCAAAACACACAATTATGCACCCTTTGTCTCTAGGATGTCATAAAAATGCTGTTGGCAGCTTGAGCTGTGTATTTAAGATATTAAAGAGAAACAGAATTCTTATGTGTTGACAAATGCACCTCAGTTAACAGAAATCATCTCTTTCACTGCAATAATGGTAGGCATGACAGTGAGGAAAATGTTATTTAGGGAGTTGCTGAATGTTTGTGGCATTCCCGCCCCCAGACACTCAAAAATATCTATTGTCCCATTAAAACTACCCCCTCATGTAGATGTGAAAGCTCAGGTACTTGAGAGAAAAGGACGAGATGGGCCCACTCTCAGATTACATTTATGCCTATTATGTGTAACATCTTAACTGGGGCAACATATTAGATGTTGCCCCAGTTAAGACGTAACATGTTAGATATGTTACCACAAAGATATACCTAGCATGCTATGCATTTAGGGAAAGAGTAAGACATTCTAAAGTTGGGTTGGGGTAAAATTACCCTCCTACCTGCCTGAAGTCACTATAATCAGGAAAATCACCTATATACAGCCCAGGGGCGCCAACTAGAGGGGGCTCTGGGTGCCTGAACACCCACAAAAAGTTTGTTGTGGGTGCTCAGCCTCTTGAAGCACCAGAAGTCATATCTGAGGCCTCGAGACACGTCGGAGATGCCGTCTGAGGCCTTGCGAGACCTCGGAACCTGACGTCTGGTGCCACCAGAATTCAAGTTCCGAGGCAGGGGTGGCAGATGTGAAACTGTGGTGTCATAACGTCACACACACTGGGCACCCATAACCTGAGGTCCAAGTAGATTCCCCTGATACAGCCTAAAATGATAGTCCAAAATAGATTTTTTTTAAATTTTCCAGCCCTGCTAGTTTTCTTTACAAGCCACACAAGGGGCTTAAAAGGAAAGTTAATTACACAGGGTTTCACACTCAAAGAACAGTGAAGTAGTTTGTCTGTGGCAAGAATACATGGCTTTGTAGCGTTCAGAATTTGCTGTAAAAACTAAAGTACATTTCACATTTGGGGGCGGGCGGGTTATAGCTCTATATACTTCCCGTGTTTAACTTATCAAGGACTGGATGATAGCCAGTTTGGTCTAGCAGGGAATAGGCTGGTTCAGAGGGAATATTAAAACCATAGTTTAGCTTTGCATGAACAAACACAGCTTGTCCCAGGTCCTCTCCTCCTTCAGCACAGAGTTCAGAAAGTTTCACTTCCATCTGAAATTAGCCACAACTTGCTGGGTCATCCAAACCTTAACAAATCAGAGTTGCATCTGAATTACTGTGACTGGAAACAAGACAACGTCAAACTACGGTTTATGCAGCTGGCTGGTTTCCATGAACAGTTGAGATCAGTCAGAGTTTGCCAAGATTTGGATGACAGAAGAGAAGTAGATCAGCTCATTCACCAGGGCAAGGCTAGCATCATTCCTGCAATACTAACCTATGTTTAATACAGGTGCAGGCAACATGGTGCCCCTCCAGAAGTTGCTTTGGACTACAACTCCCATAAGCCCCAGCAAGCACAGGCAATGCTCAGGAATGATGGAACCTGTAGTCCAGCAATGTTGGCATGGCACCATAGTTTGGTACTTTGTCTGAATTCAGCTACTCTTTCACAGAACTTTTTTTTCTTGTTCCTTTTATAGATGGGTAACCATAACACATGTGAAGACAAACAAGAGAACCAGCTGTTTAAACAAGAGACAGATCAGCAGGGAATGCCCCGTCCCATTTGTCAAGGGGCAATAAAGTGTGCCATTGTGGTTCATGAACCAGATGGCAAGCCCTATGTCTTTTTTCTTTCTTTTTTACCTTCCACAGCAGCTCACACTCCCTTTCTTCTAGGGCCTTCTTGTGTCTAGATGTCACTGCTTTCACTTCAGATTGTACCATTTTTGCCTTCATCTCAACTTGTTCTGCTACAGCTTGGGCCTGCTCAATGCTGAGCTAAAAAGCAAGAGGGAGAGAAAGAAAAAGAAAAAAACCTTTAAGTCAATGTGATTCAACTGTAGCACACGGTGGATTTCTCATGCAATACAACTCTTCTAGAACTGAAGCAGAAAGTGACCAATACATCACCAATTCCCACAGCATGGGGCAAAAAGTTCAAGGTTAGTGTGTTCAAGACTTGACCAAGATAACCATCAGGTTTTTCAGTGGAAGAGGGAGGGAGCTTCTACCCATGACTGGGGCCAGGCTAGCTCTCTCCAATTCAGCACACACACAGCAAGCAGCTACACACGATCCGTCAGCAAGAAGCTAATAGAAAGCACACTGTCAAAACCCGAAAGTTTCATTTCTTTGGGATGTTTGTAGATTCTTCTTCACTTTTCAAATTTTTTAAAAGGCATTGTAGAAAGGAGAGGGAGTGCAAATAGGGCACCATTAGTCTAATTCAGTGGGTTTTTTAGACCCAGGCTTTAACATGTCTTGCAGCCCTCTATCTCCTGCTGTCATCCTACTCCTCCTCACCCTCCAACTCAATAGCAGCAAGCTGTTTAAAATTGAGAATTGGCTCTTCAATATTTCTTAGGGAACACCCCTAGCCCAATACTACATCGGCTTACAAGACCACCATCATTTTGACAAATGGCAGGCTTCTTCATCTCCTGGACATCATGCACTTTTCCTTCCTTCATTTTCAGAAGTGATTTGAAAACCAGTAGAGTGGTTCGGGTGCCAGAATAGGGCTGGGGGAGAGACCTGGGTTCAAATCCGCACCCAGACATGAAACTCTCTCTGGGTGACCTTGGTCCAGTCATTACTTCTCAGCCTAGCCTACTCCACAGGGCTGTTGTGAAGATAAAAGAAAGAGAGGAGGACCATAAGCTCTTTGGTAGAAAAGACAGGATATAAACCATGGGTAGGCAAACTAAGGCCCGGGGGCTGGATCCGGCCAAATCGCCTTCTAAATTTGACCCGTGGATGGTCCGGGAATCAGTTTGTTTTTACATGAGTAGAATGTGTCATTTTATTTAAAATGCATCTCTGGGTTATTTGTGCTGCATAGGAATTCGTTCATTATTTTTTTCAAAATATAGTCTGGCCCCCCGCAAGGTCTGAGGGACAGTGGACCGGCCCCCTGCTGGAAAAGTTTGCTGACCCCTGATATAAACAGTTGGTTGTTGTCCCCCTCCCCAAGTAATAGCCATCACTCAGCAATGCTCCAAGTGCACTAAACTTAAGCAAGAAAGAGAGCAGAGCTCAGTGCAATGTTTGCCTCCCGCTGCCCCCCCCATCCAAAAGAGACAATAATAAAGCAATAATAATAATTTTATTATTTATACTCCGCCCATCTAGCTGGGTTTCCGCAGCCACTCTGGGTGGCTCACAGCACAGCAAGCAAACCGTGTGCTTATATAGTGCATTGTTAAGTCAGGCATCTAATATTAACCTTATAAGAAGTGATTGGTGGTTTCAGGTTAATTAGGTACTAGCACTAATTTGAACATTCACACTCTAAGCCTGATGCCGGGGAAATTAGCCCTAGTCACTTTACTACCAACCCTACTGCTGAAGATGCAGCTACGCTGACATTTGTTCCTTTGATTATTATAAATTTAAGCTTTAGATTTACGAGCAAGGCATGATTAACAAAGGTAGATAAGTAGAATTCACCTGAGGGGGGGAAAGGGTTGAAAACCTACAAGTTCATACCCTTGGGGCTTCTATTGTTTAAGGGGAGAATTTTTTTCCAAAGAGAGTGATTTATTGGGGCAGCAACATATCTATTTACATTGAGATAGCTGTAGTTTTGCAACAAAAGAGAGAGATAAGATCTCTCCATGAAAACTTCCCAGTTGCAGAGAGTTGGCGCTTAAGCCTCCAGCAGCAGCATTCGGTTTGCTCTTCCCCCTCGCAGATGTTTCTTTACAAAAATGGAAATTCCGCATGTTCGTTTCATTTCTCTTATCCAGAGGGCCCATTGAGCAACTAAGCGCTGGCCTTTGTCGCAAAAGTGAAGCAGAAAATGCACCTCCACCATTCCAAGGATCAAGGCTTTCTTTTAAAAGGCTCCATCAGGAGGAGAGTTATGGGGTTTTCCAAGAAGCCTTTTTCAGATCCCTTCCCCCTGAAGTCTCCTCATTGATATACAGCGACTAGCAGCAGTGCTGCTGCTATAAGTACAAAGGGCTGGCCACTTGCAACCAACGTGGCAGATCTCTTTCCCTCTAGCCCAGGCATGTCCAAAGTCCACTTCAGGGGTCTAATCCAGGCCCCGTGGCAGGAAAAAAGCTCAACAACTTTGGGGTAAAATTGTCAAAAATGCTCAACAACTTCAATCCTAAAAAAAGCTCACCCTCGCGCATGTTCACTTCTTCAAATCTGGCCCTCTTTGAAAAAAGTTTGGGCACCCCTGCTCTAGCCTGTTTTTAAAATACAGTGGTACATTGGGTTAAGTACTTAATTCGTTCTGGAGAGCCGTTGTTAACCTGAAACTGTTCTTAACCTGAAGCAGCACTTTAGCTAATGGGGCCTCCTGCTGCCACCGCGCCGCTGCTGCACGATTTCTGTTCTCATCCTGAAGCAAAGTTCTTAACCTGAGGTAATATTTCTGGGTTAGCAGAGTCTGTAACCTGAAGCATCTGTAACCTGAAGCATATGTAACCCGAGGTACCACTGTACAGGCACCATCACTGATAAATGCAGCAAGAGGTTTCCTGTGCATACCACGTCAAGATGAAAAGCAAGAAGGCACATGTTTAAATGTTGCCTTGCACAGTAAATGAATGAATGTCTGATAATAAAGGGCAGCTTCTAGGAGACTCGCAATAACATTTAAAAACCATACAGAATTGCTTAAAAACTGTCAGCAATTTAGCAACAAATCAAACACATTAAATAGCAGCCTTTGCAGGAAAAGCAAAACCTTACCTACAAGCACACCAACATAAGACCCAACCAGATCATATTCTATCAAATGTCTGGAAGAGGAGGAAATTCTTAACCTTGCACTTGAAAGATGTCAAGTGTCGACACCAGTCTGGCTTCACTTTGGAGAGCTTTACATGGGGAGTGGAGGACATGTAGAAAGCTAGGCTGAACCATTCCCTTGGCATGCTAACCTTCTTCCTTGCATGCCTTACCTCTGCATGTAGGGTAGTGTTTAAATGTGTAAATCTTCCCCTCCATTGCTGGCACAAACCCTGGTATAAATAATAGAATTATAGGCCGAGGATCATCTAAGTCCAGCCGCCTGCAGAGCAGGAATATGCAGATGATCCATACGGGAATCAAACCTGCAACCTTGGCATTATCAGCACCACACTCTTAACCAGCTAAGCGATCCATCTGCTGCATGTGTAAACCAAGTCAATGTGACAAGAGACATTAAAACACGCAGAATTGGGGGCAAATCAACCCCCAGGCCAGTTTTTATGTTTATTTCATGTTGAGGTTAGAGGTTGCCGATGGAATACAATGGGCTGGTTGCTCAAGTGAAAATAAAGCCTTAAAATAACTTCTCTCACTAGGAACTGACACAGTAGCTGCTGTCATGGCCTCTCCGGGATTGGGAATGCACAGATTCTTCTCTAACTGCCTACTCACTGGCCCAGCTGAGCATTTGGGAATGGCAAACCTTAGACTTATTCCTCCCCCCTCCCTACTTCCTCAGTACTTGAGGGAAAGAAGTTGAGAACATCTCCTATTTCTTCAGTTTTGAATAAAGCACAGCACAGTTTCCTGTTATACTCAAACTTGGTAAACTCTGGTTTACTCTTAACTGTGGTTAGTTGAAGCAAAATAGTACCAAACCATAGTTTAGCATAGGGACGCAGGTGGTGCTGTGGGTTAAACCACAGAGCCTAGGACTTGCCGATCAGAAGGTCAGCGGTTCAAATCCCCACAATGGGGTGAGCTCCTGTTGCTCGGTCCCTGCTCCTGCCAACCTAGCAGTTCAAAAGCATGTCAAGTGCAAGTAGATAAATAGGTACTGCTCCAGCGGGAAGGTAAACGGCGTTTCTGTGCACTGCTCTGGTTCGCCAGAAGCGGCTTAGTCATGCTGGCCACATGACCCGGAAGCTGTATGCCGGCTCCCTCAGCCAATAAAGCGAGATGAGCGCCGCAACCCCAGAGTCGGTCACGACTGGACCTAATAGTCAGGGGTCCCTTTACCTTTACGTATAGTTTAGCATATCAGAACTTAGTATCAAGCTTAATTTATAAACATTTGAGGTTTCCCAAGTGATGCTGCGATAATTTGCAACTAGGTTTCTGCAAGCTAATGCCATTCATTGTTTTAAACTATTCTTCTCTGAAAATGCAGCACCACAATTAAAGGAAAGGTCTTCTCTCCCTTACATTTAAGATAAAAAATGGAACCTTCACATCCCCACAACTTTTAAATCAGCAAAAAGGAATTTAAAAAATGGATTCTTATGAGCTCTAGTGCCACCAGGTGGTGCTATTTAGTGAGAGTGCCTTTTCCTTGTGAAAACAGTTTGAAATACAGTACTTGTACGTATCATTCAAAGTCATTTATAGTGCTTCTTTGAATACCAAAGATCTAGGAAATATTGCCCCTTGCATTCCAGATGGAAGAACCAGAGCAATACCACCCATATAAAGTAAGAAAGCGTTTCTGGAGAGGTGAGCTATACCTGTTTAACTAGTTTTGTGGAATCAGTTTATAGCAGAAAGAGGAGTTACCAGAAACACTACTCCCCATACCTTGTAACATAATATAAAGCTTTGTGCCATTTTTTTAGATGGAAAAGAAGTTATGGCACACCAGACCTTGAGGCCTTAATCTTATTTTATTTTATATTTTATTTATTTTATTTTATTCTATTTATATTCAGCCCTTCTTCCCTAATACAGTGGTACCTCAGGTTAAGTACTTAATTCGTTCTGGAGCTCTGTTCTTAACCTGAAACTGTTCTTAACCTGAAGCACCACTTTAGCTAATGGGGCCTCCAGCTGCTGCTGCACCGCCGGAGCCCAATTTCTGTTCTTATCCTGAAGCAAAGTTCTTAACCTGAAGCACTATTTCTGGGTTAGTGGAGTGTGTAACCTGAAGCGTATGTAACCTGAAGCGTATGTAACCCGAGGTACCACTGTAATTAGCCCAGTGGGTTTCAAGCAGTGTGACGTGGCACCCTGGGGTGCTTTGAATGATGGCCGGGGTGCCCTAGGCAACACTGGCCTCTGGCCTTCTTTCCTTCCCTCCCTCCTCTGATGCCTTCTCACGTCTCTTCCTCCGAATGGCTTGCACAGCTGTTATGCTGCAGCCCTGGCTACAAGCTCCGCAAGCGAAGGGTGCCTCTAGGGCTGGCCAGGGGGTACTGGTTGCCAGGAGCTGAGGTGGCCTTGGAGTAAACAAGCAAGTGGATGAGGGAGTCCAGCCAGCCAGTCCACCAGCCCTTGCTGTTGGGAATGAAGAAGAAGAAGAGTTTGGATTTGATACCCTGCTTTATCACTACCCTAAGGAGTCTTAAAGCGGCTCACAATCTCCCTTTGCCTTCCTGCCCCACAACAAACACTCTGTAAGGTGAGTGAGGCTGAGACTTCAGAGAAGTGTGACTAGCCCAAGGTCACCCAGCAGCTGCATGTGGAGAAGCAGGGAAGCGAACCCGGTTCACCAGATTATGAGTCCACCGCTCTCAACCCCTACACCACTGGAATGGGCAGACAAGTCCCAGGCCCCTGTGGAGCAGTGTGAGGAGGCACCTCTCTTTGGGGCAGGGGGGCAGCTCAGAGACCACAGGCTGCAGCAGCAGATGCCTGGAGGACTCCCAAGGAGAAGGGAAAGGAGAGGAGGCTGTGAGACCACTCCACAAGGGAGGGTCTTTGAAAAAGGGCGAGAGGCTGCCAGCTCTACAGGCAAGGGGTGACGTAACTGGGCTCCTGAGCCCCACAGGGGTGCCGCAGAAAGAATGTAGGTGGTTAAGGGAGCCGTGGACTCAAAAAGGTTGAAAACCTCTGGATTAGACAACTATTACTTTCAGTTGATTATAGAAATTGGCCGCTGGGTTTCAAGGAACAGCCACAATATCTGCAGCCCGCCATGCAGCTTGTACAGTGGTACCTCTGGTTGCAAATGGGATCTGTTCCAGAGGCCCGTTCACAACATGAAAACAGTGCAACCCACAGTGGCGCGTCTCTGCACATGCGGGTTGCGATTCGCCGCTTCTGCGCATGACGTCCTTTTGCACTTCTGCGCATGTGCGAGCAGCCAAACCAGGAAGTAACCCTTTCCGGTATTTCCGGGTCGCCGCAGGACGTAACCTGAAAGAACGTAACATGAAGTGGACGTAACATGAGGTATGACTGTACATTACCTGAATGGCCTGGCGACCCTGTTGAGCATCGGCTAGTAGCTGGATGGTAAGAGTTCTGGAGTCCTGCAGAGCATCTTGGAGGTAGATAAAACTGTGGCCCACGTGACGTCCCATGCTGCATTCCCGGCAGATGGGGACAGAGCAAGTGTCACAGTAGAAGTGCAGCACCTGAAAGAGAGATGGTCCAAGGAGACGTGGGTGAACAAAAGCCACTCCAGAAGTGCGTTTTAAAAACAATGGTTAGCAATGGTCACCTGTAAGATTAGTGAACAATCACAGGGATTCCTCTGATGTCAACGATATGATGCTATCTAAGGCACTCAGATGCAGAAACTCAAGATATATAAGCTGATTGCCAAATGGCCCCATAAACCTGGTCACCACAATTCAATGTCCAGGTGCCCCCCCCCCCCCCCGTGGTGGGAATTATTATTATGGCTGATTTCATTTCTATACTGCACGAGTCAATTGGTCCTGCACGAGTCACAAAACATGCCTGGAGAATTTCTTGCACTGCTGAGATGGTGTGCGTGTGTGTGTGTGTGTGTGTAAATGTAAAGGGACCCCTGACCATTTGGTCCAGTCGTGGCCGACTCTGGGGTTGTGGCACTCATCTCGCTTTATTGGCTGAGGGAGCCAGCGTTTGTCCGCAGACAGCTTCCGCGTCACATGGCCAGCATGACTAAGCCGCTTCTGGCGAACCCGAGCAGTGCACGGAAACGCCATTTACCTTCCCGCTGGAGTGGTACCTATTTATCTACTTGCACTTTGACATGCTTTCGAACTGCTAGGTTGGCAGGAGCAGGAACCAAGCAATGGGAGCTCACTCCATCACGGGGATTCGAACCGCCGATGTTCTGATCGGCAAGTCCTAGGCTCTGTGGTTTAACCCACAGAGCCACCCACGTCCCTTTGTGTGTGTGTAGATCCCCCCCAATTTATTAAAACATTTTCTTCAACTTCTTTAAAAACTTGCAATTCTGTCATTAAAGGGGCCTACAGTGAACTTTCTCAAAACAAAGCATGGAGAGGGTTAGTTGAATTGTCCATCAGTAAATCAGAAAGCTATTTTCACATTCCATCCAGCAGAGGGAAGTAACAAGAGACCCTGTGGCATGGTAGCAAACTTTTAACAATCCATTCAAGAGAAAATGGCAAAAGCCATTCCTAGCACCATCCCTGTTCCTATTGATTCTGCCTGGAAAACACCCTCTAAGAACTCAAGTCAGGTTGAATGCATAATCTCTGAACCTATATATCAGCTTCAAATTTACCTCTTGGAAACACATGAAGTTCAAACAGCACAAATTACGTTCAAACAATGGGTAACAGTCAATCAGCAAAAGGGATGGGCAAGTGATAACAGGATCAGACATTCCTGTGTGTCACTCTCAACATTTAAGTTCAAACAAATCCAGGTGGTCAAGATGGTTTCTTCAACACTACAGGGCCAAGAGGGATAATTTTATTTAGGGATTCATTCATCTTTATTTACACCCACTTTGCAGTCTAATCCCCATGCTTTCCCTAAATGCCTGGACCACAATCCTTTAAAATAAAAAAACTGTGAATATTTCTGTCTAACAAATCTCTTGTTATGTAAAGTTCAGTACTATTCTTTTGGCAAAACATCTCTCAACAACAGGATTTATCATGATGTTGCACGGAGTACAGAAAACCCCGCTTCTACTAGTTTTAAAGCAGTAAGAAAGCAAAAAAGCCAACTAATGAGTCACATGAATATCACAATTCGCCTGCTTGTTAAAAGTATCCTCCTTCCCCCCACCCCTTTCTACTCAAAGGGGCCATCTGAAGAGAAAATGGCGTCAATATGAGCAAGGGTTCAGCTTCAAGCTAAACCTACTATTAACCCTCTGAAACAGTTAATGCCAGAAGCAAAGCTAGGTCAAAGGCCAGAGAGCAGTCCTGTCATGCAGATCCAAATGCTACTTTCTGCAAGAATACAAGGCACAGTGTAGAAGTCATTCAGGCACACAAACTACAGAAGAAGAGAGGGGAAAGCAATCAAAACAATTAACAGATTTTTATTTTATTTTAAGAAAGCCTCTAGTCCACTAGCATATCAAGAAATGCTAGCTCAGTAACAATAGTTCTCCAACATTTTGTTCCATGCCAAACAGGTTCCTTTTTTTTTAAAAAAAAGGCTTTGTATATAAAGAAAAATGTTTTTTAAAAGTCTTCAGTACAAAACTGGTTTTTCAAGTTAGCCTATGGAGACTGTGGCAGTCCTGAGCCTAGCTACTGGAAGTGTCTCAAGCAATAATTCACAGTTTCTTTTCTCTCATCACAGAAGGTGGTAGGTAATGTGTCAGGATACTGCAGGAGTGCTGGGGTGGCGGAGAAGAATTGCCCCAAATTGGCAATTTACAGATTTTGAAGTTTGCCAAATTGGCTCAAAGACAAGTTTTGGAGCAGTAACTGCTTTGAGCGCTGCTCTCTCACTCCGAACAAAGGCTACAATATACCACTCAACTGCTTGTTGGCGGGTGGTTTGAATGGAGTTTCTTTGCAAAGGTTGCATTTGTGCCTTTCCAAGGGAAACAAAAACAAAATTGCACCGACCGCCTTCTTCAAAAGGTCCCTAAGAGTGGTTGGAATGCCATGCAACTTTCTGCTTCTGGTGCAAAAGTGCATGGCAACATTTGCCAACAAGTGCCTCAAACAAATACACATTCATTTGTCTATAAACTTTCCAAATTCTACAGCAAAGAAAGATGAATTGAAAGAGCACACTCAGAGGCATGTACACACTTCAGTCTTAATCTTACATTAGCCGGTAAATGTAAATCTTTTTAGTGAGGGGAGAAAACAAATTAACTGATCCATTTCTCATTCCCTCATGGGCTTCCTCAGAATTCAACATACATTGTTTTACCCTCCTCCACCACCACCTACAAAGGGACGTGGGTGGCGCTGTGGGATACACTACAGAGCCTAGGACTTGCTGATCAGAAGGTCAGTGGTTCGAATCCCTGCAACGGGGTGAGCTCCCGTTGCTCGGTCCCTGCTCCTGCCAACCTAGCAGTTCGAAAGCACGTCAAAGTGCAAGTAGATAAATAGGTACCACTGCGGTGGGAAGGTAAATGGCATTTCCGTGCGCTGCTCTAGTTCGCCAGAAGCGGCTTAGTCATGCTGGCCACATGACCCGGAAGCTGTATGCCGGCTCCCTCGGCCAAAAAAGCGAGATAAGCCGCAACCCCAGAGTCGGCCACGACTGGACCTAATGGTCAGGGGTCCCTTTACCTTTTTACCACCACCTACACCAATAAGGTAGTGGGTAGGAGATTAGCTTCCCCACCCTTATCCCATGCAAATGCAAAAGGAGCAAGATCAGCCCAAATCTTTCTTGCCTAAGGCTGGGGGGCCAATCCATCGGAGGAAACTAAAAACTCTACAACAGGGGTCAGCAAACTTTTTCAGCAGGGGGCCAGTCCACTGTCCCTAAGAGCTTGTGGGGGGCCGGACTATATTTTGAAGGGGGGGAAATGAACAAATTCCGGTTGCCCCACAAATAACCCAGAGATGCATTTTAAATAAAAGGACACATTCTACTCATGTAAAAACACACTGATTTCTGGAGCGTCTGCGGGCCGGATTGAGAAGGCGATTGGGCCGGATCCGGCCCCCGGTCCTTAGTTTGCCTATCCATGCTCTACAATGATGAGCACAGACTCATGAAGCTTGGAGCATGCAAGGATTTCAAATGCCAGCTATATTCAACATGATAACAATATGAAAACTCTGGTAGATCTTCAATCTGCAGGTAACGATTTAACAAAATATACCATAAAATTGAAAGGGATTTCTTTAGCAACTGATTTCACTGGGCTCTTAACAGCTGGGTTTTCATCTTTCATAGATACCAATAGGAGGAGGGGCTGAAACAGGTTTAATTGACCATTACTCAAAGTGACTGAGGCCTATATTAATTATGTTTATGTGTGGAAATGCCAAGGCTTAATATGCCCTCAAGCATTATAAACACAAGTGCCTCTCCATTCAAAGTCCACGGACACTCTTTTGGGAAGAAAAATTGTGTGTGTGTGTTGTCAGGAAGGGGACCCTGGTAAGATGGATACAAATTCATGAGGGTAAGTCAAGAGGAAGTAATATAATTCATATAAACAACAACAACCCCAAAACTTAAGGCAACATAATGAAGTTGAACTTGGTGCAGAATTATAATTTTTGACCACAGGATTCCGAGCTCAAGTGGGAGGATTAGAAAGGTTGGCAGTAATGACAAAGCAGTAATGCAGCGGACCTCAAGCACAGGTTGGGGCAGTGGGCAAAGAGAGGCCTGGGCTTGAGCCTTAAAAGGTAAAGAACCCCTGACCATTAGGTCCAGTTGTGGCAAACTCTGGGGTTGCGGTGCTCATCTCACTTTACTGGCCGAGGGAGCCGGCGTACAGCTTCTGGGTCATGTGGCCAGCATGACTAAGCTGCTTCTGGCGAACCAGAGCAGCGCACGGAAACGTCGTTTACCTTCCCGCCGGAGCGGTACCTATTTATCTACTTGCACTTTAACATGCTTTCGAACTGCTAGGTTGGCAGGAGCTCACCCTGTTGCGGGGATTTGAACTGCTGACCTTCTGATCAGCAACTCCTAGGCTCTGTGGTTTAACACACAGCGCCACCCGCGTCCCTGGGCTTGAGCCTTAGTTTAGAGTTAATAGAAATAAAAATATTATAATTTTATTATTTGTGCTGCCCCCACCCCCACCCCTACCTGCCCATCTGCCTGAGTTACATCTACACCAATGTTATGGGTGGCATCAAGTTACTTTGCATGGCAAAGTGCAGGGCTTAGGGCTCAGTCTATGTCAGTGTGGGCTACACGACTTGCTGCTAGACCTGCAGAGTAAGCTGCGAGGACCATCCACCACTCATCCAGCTTCACCCAGTGGCAGATGGCCAAATTAACATGGGAGAGGAAGGAAAAAGAGAAAGAGAAAAAGAGAGAGAGAAAGAGAGAGGAAGGAAGGAAGGAAGGAAGGAAGGAAGGGGCAGAACGGCAGGGTTTTTACAACTGCAATCTAGCACAAAGTTTAGGCAATGGTTGTCCAACTTGCCGCCCCTTCCCCCGAAGCAACAATCTCATCCATTCCATATGCAGGGACAAAATGCTACCACACAACTGCACAATTCGGGGATCACATTATGAGCCAAATCCTGGCATGGCAGTGGCAGACCCGGGTGTCAGGATTGCTTCACCACTGCTGAATACTTACAAGGCATGCATACGGTGTAGCATTTTAAAAACATAGCATGAATGGGTGGAACTGAACCAACCCCCAATCTCATACCTACCCCCCCGCCTGAAATTTCATCCCAATTACTGCCCCGCCCCAGGCTATTTTCTATCTAGCACAGTATCAAATGAAACCCTAAGAGAGGGTTGGGGAGAGAGCAGGCTAGGGAGAAAACCATGGAGTGGTGTTGAAAGGCTCGGCTCCCCATCTTCTGGCAACTTAGTTCTCCTCCCAAAACAGGAATTTAAGGTAACATGGACTCAGTTGTGCTCCCCCAGCCTGGCCCCCTCCAGATATAGTCAGGAACCAGAAGGCACCAGTTTGTTGTGTCTCTTATGTTTCTCTGTTGAGAATTATGATGTTTAATATATATCATACTGTTGGGAAAAGTGGAGAACAAAACTCTCCAAGGTTTAGAAGCATTTGTAAAAGAGGCAGCTGAACAGATTCGGGGGCTCCATGAATCCAATGCTTTCATGTACCTAGCTTTTGGCTTCCTCCAGCTTCGGCTGGCCTTGGACTTTGCCAGTCATGTATGCCCTGGTGACCTCTAGATTACTTAAATCAGGCATGTCCAAAGTCTGTTTCGGGGGCCTAATCCGGCCCCCATGGCAGTATATGTCCTGGGATAAAATTGTAAAAAAAGCTCATCAACTTGAATCCTAAAAAAAAGGTGAACAAGTTTGGGGTTAAATCCTTTAAAAAGCTCAAGAACTTCAATCCTAAAAAAAGTTCAATAACTTTGGGGTAAAATTGTAAAAAAAGTTCAACAACTTTGGTCAGACCTCACGCATGTTTACTTCATCAAATTTGGCCCTATTTGAAAAAAGGTTGGGCACCCCCGACTTAAATGCACTCTATGTGGGGCTGCCCTTGAAGAGCATTAGGAACTTACAACAATGCAATAAGCAAGAGAGACTCTGTGTCTTATTCATGCCAGTTTTGTGTGACATGCACCGGTTGCCAGTTCAGTTTCTGGGCTCAACTAAAAGTGTTGGTGTTAACCTTTAAAACTCTAAACGGCTTCGGACCTAAGGATCCCTGTCTTCCGAATATGCCTCACTCTGTTATTTCAATAACCATTAAAGGACTTGCTCAAAATAGTGAGGCACACTTAGCAAACACCAGGTGTAGGGCCTTTTCTGCAGTGACCCCGAACACCTTACCAAGTGAGCTACATCAGGCTTTTCCCCTACTGCTTTTGACAGCTATTGTTAAGAGTCATGACTGTTCCAAAAGGCATCAGGCTGAGTATTTCCTCATTTTGGTATGCTGTTATTTTACCTCTGCTGGCTCCTTTGCAACTGTCATTGTGGTCTTGGTTTTTACACTAACGTTTTTTATTTATGATATGGTTCTCAACTGTGGATTGCTGCAATGGTTCTGAACTGTTAGCAACCTTGACTTCTGAAGCACAGGTGGGATGTAAATTTTTTCAACAAACGAAGGTGGAATTCTATTTAAATATTATGTTGAGAATGAGAGAAAACTAGAGCATAAAACACAGAGCAGCACAAGTTTGAAAGCCTTTTTCGTTTTGTTTCTGGAACTGCAATATAGTTTTAAAATATTCCAAGATTATATAAGGCATATTCCAGAGGGGGACACAGCTATGCTTGTTAATGGTTATTAAGCTAAATCAAGCTCAGTTATTAAGCTTTATCGGTATTCCATACCAGCCATAATGAAGTTCTTTTGGGAACGTCTGAAAAAGCAACATGGCACTTTTACAGGGTACACAAGACACAAGGAAATTGGGAGGTGGAGAAAGAATGGTTAGGGGTGCTTAATAGCAGTTAGCATTCAAGAGAGGCACTGAATGCAAGTGAATTGATAATTTCCTTTTAAAAGGGAAACATTTCCTGATCACACACGTTTTGAAAAATTTCAATGCATGTACATGTACGCGCGCGCACACACACACACACAAAATCCCCAACCCCAGACACACAACGGGAACCTTCCACAAGTTTCAGAAGCTGGCGAAGAACATCACAGGGCTATTCATCTTTTATAGGCACAGTGGGCCAAAGCGTAACAGAGCAAGGTCATAAACCTGATTGCTCTAGGAAAGGGCTTTACAGTGCACTGTAAAAAAGTAAAAAATAAAACATTTTACAACACCAAGAATTCCTGGGTGTCATGCTTCCCCCCTCCCCCTCCCCCTTTTTTGGTCCATTTGTTTTCAAAGAGCACCGTGGAGGATGGGCAGGGATTCGGTTAAATGTCTCCTGGGATTCCACAGAAAACCAACCAACATCTGATGAATGGTTGCTAAAGTTAAACTCTGACCTGACCGGACAATTCCTACAACCAGCTCCCCTCCCCCCACCCCCTCTCTGTTGGTCCGTTCTCCCGCACGCCCCACCCACTGGCCTCCTCTCTCCCAAAAAGTTTCAAGTGCCAGGCAGAGTTAACAAAAGCAAAGGAATGCGGGGTTCTCCCTGCCGCAGCTTCCAGTGAAAGCAGTGATGCAAAAGGGGCTTAGGTTCTCTGGGGAGTCGACGGCGACTTGACTTGCAGCTTATGCTCATCACTCTTTGCCTAGTTATTCAGGTATGGATCCGGGAGAGAATGTGTTTGACCGATGACCATTAATGCCACCTGTGGGCTTGACACTAAAATGGAGCATTTGGGGGGGGGTATTTGTGACTGTAAAGACGGAAGGGACACCCAGGGTCATCTAGTCTAACCCGCTGGCAAGGCGCAATGGATGGAGAGTGGAGAAGCTTAGTACACACGCTCTGATTATTTGCTCGTCATCATGCAGCTCAGTGGCCTGCTCTGCTCCAACATCTGAGGGGGCGCAGGGGGTGCTGTGGTCTAAACCACCGAGCCTCTTGGGCTTGCAGATCAGAAGGTGGGTGGTTTGAATCCTCACAACGGAGTGAGCTCCCATTGCTCTGTCCCAGCTCCTGCCAGCCTAGCAGTTCGAAAGCACGCCAGTGCAAGTAGATAAACAAGTAGCTCTGCGGTGGGAAGGTAAACGGTGTTTCCGTAAGCTCTGGCTTCCGTCACGGTGTTCCACTGCACCAGAAGCAGTTTAGTTATGTTGGCCACATCACCTGGAAAGCTGTCTGTGGACAAATGCCAGCTCCCTCAGTCTGTAAAGTGAGATGAGCGCTGTACCCCAAAGTTGAATTCAACTGGAATTAACCGTCCAGGCATCCTTTACCTTACCAACATTTGCAAGCCTGAGAAACTTTGGTTGCCAACAAACAACACAGAGTGGAACCTATTCTACGGGCTACAATAAACCGCTTCTTTCAAATCTAATTTCAGCAGCGGGAAGGGACCCTGTTGATGCCGCTGAATACTTTTTTGGGTGCATGTGGAGCTGCAGACACCACATTAGAAACCTCATTTAGGGGGGAAAGAATTTAGTCTTATAAAACTCAATACTCTTACCTTGTCTACAAGACTGATATCCAGGTACAGTAATCATAAACCTGCCTGAGATTTACGGGTAAAGGGTGGTATACAAATTTAATCAATCAATCAATTAATTATATTTCTCCACCAACACATGATCCCTCCCAGGGAGCTTCTATTACTGAAATGGAAGAAGACATACTGGCAAAAAAATTAAAACATAAAAACACCAGAATTGTGGTCAGTTTTTGTGAGCATAAAATGGTTTCATGAGCTATTTTTTGACATACAAGAGTATTAGCTTTCTTAGGGAACTGTATTCCTTGTTTATTCTTTTTCTGCTATGCAGCAGTGATCTTTTCTACCCTTGAGTTGGGCGCAGAGGCTTCTCCTCCCGGGCCCTCAGCTCAAGCAATTTTATTCTCGAGTCTCAGTCGCCATACATGGTGACAAGACTTCTCAGAGTGCTCACTTTCTGGCTAATTTCGAACGCTGCTTCGAATGATGGGTTTGAGGTATAACCAATGAGAATGGATTGCTCATATGTGGGGGAGGGGAGTGCAGCCTTTTAGAAACTGGAAAATTAAGTGACTAAGGTGCTAATCAGTGGCGTAGCGTGGGGGGTGCAGGGGGTTCGGCCGCACCTCCGGAGTCGCCGAAGAGCCTCGGGCGCAGGCTGTAGCAGAGCCCCATGTCTCGCGGAACCGACGAGCTGTGCGCGCGTCCGGGCTGAAGGCGTCCGGCAGGCAGCAGCTCTCAGCGCATCAGGGCCGCGGAGGGCGCGCCAGGCAGCCCCTCCTCACAGCCCCGCCGCCGCTGCTGCAGCTGCTGGGCCATGTTGCATTTTCCTCACCTCTCTGCCCTCCTCCTCCTCCGGGCAAGCGGCGTCGTTTCGGCGGCAGCACCAGCGGCAACTCGCCTCAGATCACCTGACACGGACCCGCCGCCGCCGCGGCTACCTTACCGTAAATACCCCAGCCCAGGCAGCAGCAAGAAGAAGCTGGCAGCGGCGGCAGGTTAGGGGCGCAAATTACTTGCCTTGTCCCGGGTTAGGGGGCGCAAATTACTTGCCTTGCCCTGGGTGCTGACAACCCACGCTACGCCGCTGGTGCTAATTATAAAGAGAATTCCCAGCCTTTCCCTACCTGACAGAATACCTCAATGTGGGGCTCACGTTATATATGCCAAGGGGCAAGAAGAATGTGAGCTGAGATAGCTTAGTTGGTAGAGCATGAGACTCTTAATCTCAGGGTTTTGGGTTCAAGCCTAATGTTGGGCAAAAGATCCCTGAATTGCAGGGGGTTGGACTAGAGGACCCTTGCGTTCCCTTCTAACTCTACAATTCTATGTAGGCATACCTTTAAAAAATAAAAAGCCTGGCCAGGGGAGATCTTCATGTATATAATGTACATTCATGTCCCAGTATCAAAAGCTCATTGTACAAAAATTCACTTATCCAAACATGAGGAATTATTACCCAAACCTCACTATGCACACCACAGGTTCAAATATCCAAACAGCCAGGCCTGCATGTAGTACTGTAAACAAAGGCCTTAAACAGCCTTTGCGTTTTGCTGGTCCACAGCAGCTGTTTCACCAGAAACCATGGTGGAAGGAAGGGGGAGAGATCAGAACAATATAATCAAGCTGGTTTACATTTGACCATACATCACTGGTAAGCCTCACTTCAACAGTTAATGTTAAATTATATTCAGACAGAAAACTGCCTCTGTCCTAATGAACGGTTTCAGGGTTAAGCTCCCATGCTCCCAGGACTGCCATGTTTCTCAGATAGTCACTCAGGTAATGGTCATGGCGGAAATGCAGTCTTTGTTGGCAAGCAATTAATTGATTCTTAAGGCTCGTATTTTGAAACTGGCCAAGGACTGAAAATCTGGCAACATGGGGTCTGCCCAATGACTCATTTCTCACACCACCTAAGGCTCAGGCAAAAGCTTCTTCCAATATCTTGTCCTTCTCAAGAGGAACCATAAACAAAAGGCCTTGGGCAGAGTTCTCTCCTTAAGACATCTGGACGACCAATTCCTAGGAACAGAGCTAAGGCACATAGTATGGGAAGAACTCGCTCAAAAGCTCTGCTTCCAATTCACACCTTTTGCATGTCAGCTCACATTGGAAAAAGCTATTCAGATGCGCTATAAAACATGCAGATTTTTGGCACGTGTGTTTTCCTGCATGCATGCGAGTGCTCATCTTCTATGCTGCGTAATCTATAGAGTCAGACAAGTGTACTTTTGATGCTTCCATTGGCTCCAGCAGAATCATCAGTCTTAAGTTTAATTCTGTCTTGTGGTCAAGACAAGTCAATTATTAACAAAACACAACTACCTGTGCTTGAAAATTGTCCTCTCTAGAGTGGAAGCCACACATTATTAGCATAAGCATGCATTCATAGAAGTGTACTTTCAGTATTTTCTAGCAAGCATTTTGGCTCTGGATATATATAACTTGACTTCATTCAGCAGAAGACAAGACATCTAATAATTAATTAGCAAGGGAGAAGCGATACACATATTTCTTCTCAAAATAACTGCTACATGTCTGTCCAGCACAACATACACTGCTATAGCGGCTGAATAATTAAAGAGATTAACGTTAAAGCGAGTGTGTGTTAAAGGACCAAACATCTTATGCATGCACAATGTGGGAGATCAGGTAACCACTGTTTGAATTCTCTGCTACACTAACAGACAAAAAACTAGGTTAAGCACCTTCTGTTACAGGGGGTCAGAAGAACTTGCAGGCGACTTAGATATACGGCTTTATAAAAACTTTATTTTTCCTAATTTGCAATTCGAGACCATTTTACAGTGGACACACCATTATATACTCTTTAGAACAAATAATTCAAAACTAGCAAAAGGCAGATTTGCTTTTATTTGTGCATTCTTTTGTCTGGGCACACAATTTGTTTTCCGTCTAGCAAAATATTATCACAACACTCAGGTTGTGTGTACAATTAGAAATATGCAAAATGAGGATTCAATTATTTTATTAACAGAATTCAGCAGGGAAGAACATTTCACTGTTTCGGTAACCGTGATGAGTATTTCCCTCCAACATGCAAAACCATTTTAAGTATGGCATGCTTTTTAGTTCTATTGTCCATAGCTTTGGGAGTACAATAGACTTTGACTCAAGTTATTTTTCTTTCCTTATGGAAAAAAGCTTAACATGGCTTAGAGCCCTGTCTCCACCTATATTTTAAGATACACTTTCCCTCCCCAACCCACCTCACTGGGTGGCAGCACCTTTGTGATCCTAAATCATTCAAAGACTCACTCTGTGAAAACCAACTCCAAATATTCTCCCACTTTTGTTTCATCGACCCTTTAGAACTGTCTGGTGTAATAATTGAGGCTAACAGACTTGAGAGTCATGTGTACTCTCTTTCCAGTTCCTGTGCCAATCATCCTCTCCCTGCAACGCCTAGTTTGTATCAATCATGATGCACTATTCGGTCAATACACCAAATCTAGCTTGTGGCGAATGTCAACAAGGGAAGGAAGAAGGATGGATTTGTATAGAAGAAAGAAGGGAGCATTTGAACCATGGGCCTTTCCCACAGCTTTAGAAGGCAGAGTCCACAGTCCTCCTTCCTCCTTGGTTCCAAACAAATACACTTTGCTTGATTTGCAAAACCTAGAGGATCTAGTAATGTGAAAGATTTTCCATTTTAGAAATGGATCCCATATAGTCACAGACAACACCGAAATATAATGATATTAAATTATAATGAAGTAGAAGGGAAATTAATTCTCAGTAAGTGTGTTCTCACCACAGGACACACTAACTTTCTTCACTTATTCTCTTATCGCCGCTTTTCACACACCGGTGCTAGAAATTCAGATACTGTATAAAAGATAGGCACCAAATGGCTCCTTAAACAAAGATTACTGTCGCCAAAACAGAAAGTCTAGTTGCCATTTTGGAGCAAGACGGCTCTAACGTCTTATTTTTCAAGTGATGCACTGACTGTGATGAATTATCAGTTAAACATCTGGCTAGTTCAGATGACAACCTTGAGCTAGGTTAAGAACTTTTGAGAACTTAAAGAAGAAAAGTCACTTGGTATGTCCACATATGTATTGCCCTATTCCTACCTGTTTGTTAATGGTGACATGGACCATTTATAACGGTAAGAATATGTTTCACAACTGTGAGCAGGGCAGTGGGATGGGGTAAGTGAAGACAAGCTACAACTATTAGCTATAACATTCACTGCGAGCATGTCAAAAAGGTCTGGGCACCATTTTCTGCACCTGGCTGACACTCAAGGATTACTGAAATCTATGTGCTTTGAAGCCTCAAAGTATATGTTAAGGATAAACAATATGTTAAAGGCTTATACAATAAAGAGTAGAATGTTTTGAAAACTGAAGCATGGTACCAATATTTTCATTGCAAACACCAAACTACAGTGGTACCTCGGGTTAAGAACTTCATTCGTTCTGGAGGTCCGTTCTTAACCTGAAACTGTACTTAACCTGAGGTACCACTTTAGCTAATGGGGCCTCCCGCTTCTGCTGCCGCACCACTGCCGTGCGATTTCTGTTCTCATCCTGAAGTTCTTAACCCGAGGTACTATTTTTGGGTTAGCAGGGTCTGTAACTTGAAGCGTCTGTAACCCGAGGTACCACTGTAAACACGTACAAACAAGTTCTGCTAAAAATGTGATATTAACAATATATCACTTATGTGAATTGCCTATTAGTTCATGCTTATCAAAATAATAATAAAAAGTGTTGCCGACACACGCTCTCCCCCCCACCCCGGTGGAGAGTAGACATTCTGTTTTGGCGCCCACAACTCAGGTCCCAGAAGCCATTTGCCTCCTAGCTTTTCTATCCCAGTTTCTAACAGTGGCTGAAAACAGATCCAGTGAGTCCCAGGCATGCGCCTCCAGATGATGGAGTTTTCTGGCACCATCCCGCTGCCCAGGCATCTTTACCTGGTCGCAAGAGAACAATAGTCAGGTGCAAAATGCGCCTGGCTAATTTCAAACACCTTTCACACATTAATCTCAAAATTTCTAGTAATTTTCCCTTCAGACAAACAAACCAAATCCAGAATCACCTTAGTGGTGAGGTAGTATCTTTTAACGGGATACGACCGCATGCCGACTAACATCCAACCACTAAGGTCTTCACATTTTAAAATATCATGGCAATAATGTAACCAACTGCTGCAACTAACTAGTGCTAATGCAAACTAATGCAAGTAAAGGAACTGTGAATTAAATACAGTCTTCTTTTAATAAAGTTACAGTATTAAGTGCTTTGTTTTCTTTTCTCCTGGTCTCATCACACTGTGGAGAATTGCAGAAGAGTTCTATGCCTCCACTAAGGTCTTCTCATAAGATACAAACTAATATTGGAGGGGAGTTTTAGAAGTGTTTTACCATGCAGCAGAAGGGGTTGTTAACTAGATACATTTTGTTAAAAATTTAACGTATTTTTCGCCCTATAGGACACACTTTTTCCCCTCCAAAAATGAAGGGGAAATGTGTGTGCGTCCTATGGGGCGAATGCAGGCTCCTTGGCTTCAGCGAAAGCAACACGAAGCCTCCGAAGCCTGCTCCCGAGGCGTCGCGTTGCTTTTGCTGAAGCCAGGAGAGTCTGCTCTTTGAGGCTGGCGGTGGGGGAGCGCAGCGCTTCCCCCATCGCCAGCCCCAGAAGATGGGGGGCAGCGGGAAGGTGAGCGACGCCTTCGCGCTGCTCCCCGACCCCACTTTGAGCTGTGCGCTCTTTAAAGGCTGCGCGGCTCTTGGGGGCTTTTCCCGAAGGAGGGAGAAGGGACCGACTGGCTGAGTGTATTGTGTATTGTGTTAACTGTGTATTGACAAATGTATTTGTATTTTTTTCTGACTGACGGTTGAATAAAAAGGTTGTTGTTGTATATATTATGATTTCCCCCCATTCATTTCCCCTCCATTTACACTTAATAAAATATGTAATGTTTCCACAACTCTTCTTTATCCATGTTACAGTGGTACCTTGGGTTAAGTACTTAATTCGTTCTGGAGGTCCGTTCTTAACCTGAAACTGTTCTCAACCTGAAGCACCACTTTAGCTAATGGGGCCTCCTGCTGCTACCGTGCCACCGGAGCACGATTTCTGTTCTCATCCTGAAGCAAACTTCTTAACCCGAGGTATTATTTCTGGGTTAGCAGAGTCTGTAACCTGAAGCGTATGTAACCCGAGGTACCACTGTATAGGAAATCTCTCTCTCTCTCTCTCTCTCTCTCTCTCTCTCTCACACACACACACACACACTCTCTCTCTCTCTCACCCCCCCCCCAAATATATGTAGATTGCTCTTCCTCAGCAATCTTCTTTCTAACACACACACTTAGAATTCAGGAGCAGGTTTCCTGCTCTATAGTTTATTTCTACAGCCACTGAATTACAACATATATAAAGTCACAATTCTTCCATCCAGCCTTATGGGTCAGAAGTCCAGTAAAAATCAAATTCAAACGATAACCAGTATCACCCACACAGCATTTTCAAGTGAAATAGCCCTGCTCTGGCATGGGACAAATGGGATTCTCTGCATCAGCAAAGTCCCACTCGATATGATTATTGCCCCCAAGATGATCCGTTTTTGGACATTTCACATCCCCCTATGGTGGCAAGCGGTCTTGCTCCCATTAAGATCTTGCCTGCAATTGCGTATTAAGTAAGTGTCCCAAATGTCACATACCCAAGCAAAAGAATCAGGCCTAAGCACATGCTGACCCTGAGGCTTTCAGTACAGTAGTCAAGATGTCTATAATATGCACAACCTCCAAGCTGGGATGCAGCATGCCTTAAAATTAACAGCTGCTGGGAACAGAGAGGGAGAGGGGCTGCTACTGCCCTTGTATCTTGCATGTGGACTTTCCATTTGTATATAGTTGGCCACTGTGTGGAACAGAATACTAGACTGGCCTTTGGGCTGAACCTGCAAGGCTCACTTGTATGGTTTTGAGCTAAAAAGAGAATTTCCCTTCTTACACCTACCTAGCCACACACAACTCTGGTTTTCTATGCCCTTTGAATTTCCATCCCTTCAGCAGCTAGATTAACAAATATTCTCTTTCTCTCTTTATTCAAAGTTACTTATAGAGTGGAAAGCAGCACATTCTCATCTCTGAAAGCCAATGTTCAAAACTCCCATTGTTCTGGGCGCATTATGCGACATGGAATTTCGTAAGTGCGAGCTGTTTCTGAGCTCTGGGTACAGAACTGTGCCTAAGATTTCAGGTTAAAACTTCAAAGTGGAAGGAAAGAAAGCAGGGCCTTTTTTCTGCCTCCCCACTTCCAGCTACTCTTTGAAGACTGGAGAAGAGACCCTCTTAAGAATATTAGAGGGGTGGGGCAGGGGAAGGACTAGACCATGTGGAAAATGAACATAATGTTTTAGCTGCAGTTCATTCATTTTCAGCTTTGTATTCTTGTCATATTTAAAAAGCACCTAGACATTCCGTCGTTGTGCCCATAAACTCGGTTTAAGGTCCCATTTAAGCTCCTAGTTTTTCATATCTCTGTTTCTAACACTGCTGAAAGCTAAGCTTCCCTTGGTTTAGGGGGAACTAAGCAGTAATAAAAGCATCGAATTTGCATTTATCACTCAGAGTTTAGGGAGGGAAATTCATAAGGGGGTGGTATCCATATTTTAATTTAAAATAACTGTGCCTTTTTTTTTTTTTAACTTTGTCTTGCTTCATTGAGAATTTAGCTACGTGATCAGCAGAAGGTAAAGAATACCAGTAATATAGAGATTTATATACAAGAACACTATGGTGGGTAGCTTCTTTTTGATGTACACTTCCAGGATTTCTACCTTGGGGGTCTTCTGGAATTGTGTCCGAGGAAGGGGCATGGTGCTACATGTGTTAGCCCCACCCGTGCACAATCTGGGTCCATGTCTTCAGGTGCAATGTGGGAAATTTTGGGGTGGAGCAACTGGGCTGGCACACACAGTGCCTAAATAGGGCTTAAGGGAGAGGATAAAGGTAAAGGGACCCCTGGATGGTTAAGTCCAGTCAAAGGCGACTATGAGGTTGTGGCACTCATTTCACTTTCAGGCAGAGGGAGCCGGCCTTTGTCCACAGGCAGCTTTCCAGGTCATGTGGCTAGCATGACTAAACCACGACAGAACACCGTGACAGAAACCAAAGCACATAGGAAACACCATTTACCTTCCCACCACAGCAGTACCTATTTATCTACTTGCACTGGCATGCTTTCAAATTGTTAGGTTGGCAGGAGCTGAGACAGAGCAATGGGAGCTCACCCGTTGCGGGGATCCGAACCGCCGACCTTCTGATTGGCAAGCCCCAGAGGCTCAGTGGTTTAGACCACAGCACCACCCGCGTCCCATAAGGACGAAGACGATGTGTGGAAGGGGAGAATGCTGCTTCTTTAAAATTGGATTGATTAGAGAGCATAATCAGGACATTTCAAGAATATGTTCCGGCTTGCTAGTAACCTTAGACCTTTGTCGCTGTGGTGGTTGTTGCGGTGAACATTGTGTGTATAAAGTGCCACAATTCTCTCTCAGCTAGCAAGTGGTCTGGAAAAGCCCGACACTGCATATTTCTGAAGATAAGCTGGTGTGGAGCCCTTTTGACTGCCCACGGTAGGAATCTGGATAATAAGTAATTTGAACAATGCCAGCAAGCTCAAGAAACAGTCAGCAAAAGAGGGTGGATTAATTTGGGAGATGTGATAGTACAAGATCTCTGAAGATATTCTAAGGAAAGTAGTGTCTGTAACTTTCATATGAGTGGCGCACATGCCATATATTTAAATCACAAGTTGTCGTCATCATCCCCAGAGAATCATGGGAACTGCAGTTTGTTAAGGCTGTATAGCACCATAGCTCTGTGAGAGACAAACTACAGTTCCCAGGATTATTTGGAGGCGCGTAGAGTGTGTATGATGTGGGATGCGAGAGGCGCTGTGGGTTAAACCACAGAGCCTAGGACTTGCCGATCAGATGGTCGGCAGTTTGAATCCCTGCGATGGGGTGAGCTCCCGTTGCTCAGTCCCTGCTCCTGCCAACCTAGCAGTTTGATGTGCTTTCAAGTAGATATGCAAGATGTGCAAGTAGATAAATAGGTACCGCTCTGGTGGGAAGCTAAACGGCATTTCCGTGTGCTGCTCTGGTTCGCCAGAAGTGGCTTAGTCATGCTGGCCACAAGACCCGGAAACTGTACGCCGGCTCCCTCGGCCAATAAAGCGAGATGAGCGCCGCAACCCCAGAGTCGGGCATGACTGGATCTATTTTTACAGTGCGTATGAAGGCAAGCTGGCTGGCAGGAGCTGCTGACTCTTGCCTGAGCAACCAAGTCCTCTCGAGCTCTTGCATGTTCCTGCACCCTTGTTTCCAACCTCTTCCCCCTTGACTCTGGTTTTTGGTTTGTCCTTTGATCCTAAGGGGCTCTTTGGTCTTGGCTCCCCACAGTTGCTGCCCACAACCCATTTATCTCTTACTCTTTTTCATTCATTAATCAGAGCAGCAAGGTGCTGACATAATACACAAATTACAAATGAATACAATCCAAGGCACCATTCAAATGGTTTGAGATACAATTAAGAACGAAGCTCGATAAGTAATCTGAGGCTGAAAGATAGGGATTGGCTCAATCTTCCTACCTTATGTGTTTGTCGCGAACTGGGGAAAAATTTGTACACAACCACCGTGGGATAAAAGTGTAATAACTAACATTTCATTCAGTAGAAAACCTCTCTCTCTCACTTTCCTTGAAGAGCTTCTATTTGAAAGTGAAGTGATTTGTTGGAAAATTTAAAATGGGAAACGTGGATGCTTTGGTTGCAAGTTTCATCCTGCCCGGAAGAAAACACTTAAAATCTCAAAATTAAATTTTAAAAAACCCAGATTGTCTAGGAGTAGCCAGTATCTGTGATCATTCGGTCAAGACTGCCTAGTCACGAGTTTTGTATATTGCATCAAGACCATGTGTTTATTATTGCTATCTATTCATCCCTAGTGAACAAAAACACAGAACACCCAATCTGTTTGTCCCTTTCAAGTTTAAAGGTTTTTCTGGCATGGGGTGGGGCATCTTTAATTTAGTAACAAGCCTCGAGGTGCAAGATACATCTGGAAAGAAACAAAAGCCCAGGGCCCAGCAGTACTGGGAAATTAAACATTGGGTCATATTCAAACGGACTAGGAAGTCAAAGGTCAAGGCAGCATTAAATCATTAGTTTCCCAGCTGCCACCATGGCGTGGTGTTGACCTTTGATTTTGCAAGAAGTGGCCCATGCAATTTTCTGGTGGCAATCTGGCAAGAGTTGAATTTTCTACCCACACCATAGCATTTCCTGCTGTGGAGTAACAATTAAAACATCCAAAAACATGCAAGCACTAATAATTCCTAGGGGATTAAATTAAATTTGTTAACTTTTGAATTTGTCAATAAAATATATTGATAATTATATTATTGCTGGTTTACAAAACACACACAGATGAATTTGTTGGTAGACCACTGGAATTGTGGAAGTGGGGCATCACTGCTAGTTCAGCAGCAAGAGACATTTGAGTTCTGAAGCTATGAACTTCATATGTTGAGTTCCACTTTGTACAATATATGAACTATATGCAGCAGGTTGCCTGAACCAAGCTCAAAATAGATCAAGCTAGAACACTGTTATTCAAAATGCCTTCAGGGCCAGTTATACATTTCTCCCCACTAACTAAGATAAAGCTCTTCAAATGGAAAATAATATGTGCAAGATTTCTTTAAAATCATGCTAGATTGCAACAATTTTCAAAGAGTTTAATCCCTCTGTGTCTTGCTAAATAGCAATGTTGCTTTCCCAGATTTGCCTCTTATCAATAGCGACAGGCAGCATATCTTGGTGTCAACCGAGCAAAAACGCAATTTTTAAAATATTGAGATGTTTCAGATGAGAATTATTCAACATCGAAATTTAAGGGAAGCAACCTCCGAGAAGCAATTCAAACATTTGGGACGCAAAAAGGTGAGGCAGAGTGGCCAAAAAGTACTTCGCTACAAATATCTGAGGTAGAAAATGAAGGGTCTTAAATAATTTCTCCAGCCCCTCCACAAAGGGAAAGCAAGCAGGCAGCAAGCCGGAGTACTAAACAACAATGATCAATGCAACAGCTAGAAAAGGGAGCAGAAGGTCAAAGGAAATGATTAATTCTGTGTAGATCATCAACAGGATGGGTCCCGAACTGGCTCACAACACCCAACTACCCTATTAAGTGCATCTGTTGACCGTCTTGGGAATACAAGACTTCGTTAGAGAAGACTCCCCCCCCCCCGCCACACAAACTACACTCACTCACGAGGGCCAGGTCCCATTTTGTTTCAGTAAGTAAAAAGTAAAATATTCCAGGATTAGGTCTTACAATTTAACCAACACCAGTACTCATTCATTATAATAATTCTTGAACTCATGGAGCCCATCATTATCCTATTTGTGCTCTCATTTTACACATCATCTTACTGCACTCCTGAACGTCTAACATTAGAATAACATGCCCTTGCTTTTCACAGCTTCTTGTTTGAATATCCATTGCTGAGAGGAGAGTCAGACTGTGCTGGCCCTGAAAGTTCCATTTTTTTAAGGTTTCTAATGTTGGGTGTCGTCCCTCTTCTGTTGCCCATTTTCTTACAGATGCACATATACTGTTTAGGTATATGCTGTGATTATTGTACAGTGGTACCTTGCAAGACGAATGCCTCGTAAGACGAAAAACGCGCAAGACGAAAGGGTTTTGCGTTTTTTGAGTTGCTTCGCAAGACGATTTTCCCTATGGGCTTGCTTCGCAAGACGAAAACGTCTTGCGAGTTTGTTTCCTTTTTCTTACAACCGTTAATACCCAGGGAATCCGCGCTCCGCAAGACGAAAAAATCGCAAGACGAAACAACTCGCAGAACAAATTAATTTCGTCTTGCGAGGCACCACTGTACACTGTTGGTTTTCGGAGTGGGGAGATTTAAAAAGCACACACAACTGGATCAAGCTAAGAATGTCACCTGACTTCTCCAAACAAGTTTCTCTGCTAATGTAATGAAGCATAATCTTGAATACCAATAGCCTATGTTAAGATCTCTCTAGTATCTAGCAATTCTTAACCTAGCTTCAGATAACATGAATGCAATTTTTAGCACAAAGATCTGCAGCTTTCCAAAACACACTTTTTGGGGACAAATATAAAGTCGGATTTATTGCTTTGGGCTTATCAGCACTCATTCCTCATTAAGGCAAAACACCTATGTTCTACTTGTAACCACTACTTCCACAGTGTAGTCAAATTTGCTTATGATTTAGCCACGGTATGGCTGTGCTGCAACTAAAGGTATCTTTGACCCACAGCAACTATTAGCTAATAATGGTTTGCCTAGCAACCAACTCTACTAGGAAAAAAAGATGTATAAACTAAGAACTGCTAGAGGTAAAAAAAAGGGGGGGGAGAGGACAAATTACTTTTTGGTTGGCTATGTTCTGCATTATTAACATAAACAGTGAAATCATACCAATCTCCACCTGCCCCCTGGACTTATACATGCCTGTGGATAATAATAATAATAATAATAATAATAATAATAATAATAATAATAATGATAATGATGATGATGATGTAGAAATACATGCAGAGCTTCATGAACTAAGGTTTGCTGGAAATGCTGCTCATCTCCCTGGAAAATAAGGGATAATCCATGTCATAGCTGTCAACATTTCCCTTTTCTTGTGAGGAATCCTATTTGGAATAAGAGAATTTCCCTTAAAAAAGGGAAAACGTTGACAGCTATGATGCATGTCAATGGGTTGTTTTATAGCCTTGCTATAATTTCTATTATACAAAAAATCAGGAATGTATTACTGATGTCTCTGGCTCCCCTCTTTGTCTCTGCTTCAATATTTCATGAACATTTTCTGTGGTTTTGTTATACACTTGATTCTGCATTTTTAATTAAAAAACAGTAGCAAAAATTGTTTCCTCAGCTTTATTCAAAGCAACCTCGTAACTCAAAAAGGGCCAATTCATATGTGCACTGCCAAGCAAGTGGCCAGGTAGTTATTTAATTTTAAGCCATGTGCATCTGAATACATGGGCACACTGAACTCTAAGGGTGCCAGAAGCATCCTTGGGATGCAGGAAACAGCTATAGGAAGAGGCCTTCTCTGTGGCTGTGCCCAAACGCTGGAATTCCCTTCACCTGAAAGCTTGTTTGGCACCCTCTCGACCTTCCATTGTCTGAACAAGATATTTTTGTTGCAGCAGACATTGGGCCTGTTGGGTTGAGTGGTTTTAATAGGCCAATTTCCTGCTTAGGTGTTTTATAAGCATCTCTGTGGCTGCTGAAAGCTTTACAGTAGCAATTTTTGATGCTATTTTTGAAATAGAATAACTTTTGAAATAGAATAAGAGACTGAAGCATATGTAACCTGGAGCGTATGCAACCCAAGGTACCACTGTATTCCTCACACCAGGGTCTTGGGAGGGGAGAGTTTGGGAGGGAGCTTCAGTCGCTACCAGAAACATGCAATTTTGCTCCCAGAAGGCTGGTGATTTTTACTAGAGTATAATGAAAGCTAGTTTAACTGTATTATCGCTGCATGTGCCACCAAAGAAGCTTATCCTGTAGTGTAGTTTATATACATTTTATAAGTTTCCTAAATAAATGCTTATGCACGCAGTCTGCCATTAGAAAACGCACACCTTTCTGAAGAGCTTACTTCTTCTTCATGTCAACACACATGCCAAATATTGACTAAACGGCAATAAAATCTTCTTTAAAAATGATCCCAAATTGCTTCTTTTATTCAGACAGGCAAGATCAGGTCCGTATTCAAAGAGTGATGAGAAAGTATGTTGCATTCCCAGTTAGAAACTGGTATCAAGAATGATAAAGGCTCATAAATACCTGAACTTAACCAGTCTGAGTTTGCATAATCTTCACAGTAAATGCGGGTGGGGGGGGTGTAAGAATAATCATCCAGTCAGCTGAGTCACCTCCCAAGCAAGCATGCCAGCAGAACTCAAGTCTACAAGTCTCAAACTGTCAATACTTGTTAACGCTATCAATTTGTTCCCTTTTTTTAAAGGGGAAGCAGAGGGGAGAAAATCAGCCTATGTACTTCTAGGAGAAGGATGATTAACTTTTAAATCTAATGTAAGCAAGATCAGCATTTGCTTCAAAAGGCACATGTGAGAGAGGTATCCTTCACAGTCTACTTGAAAGGAAGGTGGTATCTCTCAATAAGCCCAATCAATGGTTTTCTATCCGAGGCATTTATATTGGTCATTTCCCGCTTGTGCTGTATCTGTGTAAATCAAAAGTTGTAGCTTGGAAAGGGGGTGGGAGGTGGGGGTGAATCTCCATTGTGGAGATGAGTAGGGTTTCAAGTTGCCCTAATATGAGGCTCTACTATCTTGCTACGTAAAAAGTTTCCAAAATAGTGTAATAACCAGATTTAGAACATGCCAGGTCCACAAAAGCCTAACAAGGACTGCTTTAACCATTGGGAAAGCAGAATTTACTGTTCTTAATATGGAGTGTAGGATATCAGGGATAGGATGGGAGGAGCTATAAGCCATTAGAAGCCAAGATCAGGAAGCCAACACACCAAAGTTCACCACCTCAAATATTCATCTCCATTCTAAGATGAAGTCAAGGAGAAGAGACCTTCAGGTTAATCAACAAATCTGCAACAACACAGAAAATACAAAGAGGAGGATTCAATCCAGGAGATGTTGCCAGTATAAAAGGTAAAGGGACCCCTGACCATTAGGTCCAGTCATGACCGACTCTGGGATTGCGGCGCTCATCACGCTTTACTGGCCGAGGGAGCCAGAGTACAGCTTCCAGGTCATGTGGCCAGCATGACTAAACCGCTTCTGGCGAACCAGAGCAGCGCACGGAAACGCCATTTACCTTCCCGCCGGAGCGGTACCTATTTATCTACTTGCACTTTGACATGCTTTCGAACTGCTAGGTTGGCAGGAGCAGGGACTGAACAACGGGAGCTCACCCCGTCGCGGGGATTCGAACCGCTGCCCTTCTGATCAGCAAGTCCTAGGCTCTGTGGTTTAACCCACAGCACCACCCGCGTCCCTCACACTTCTCCAAAACAGTGTTTATTGGTTGGGTGATGGCAGCCTCAGCCCTAACGCAACTTTCATTGAACAGGTCTCTTCTCTTTCCTACATGAAAGCTTTGATAACAGGGAGGAAACGCATCTCCACCTATTTGGCTCCCTTTTTCCACACAGTCCACAGAGGACAACAGAACCAAATCAATTTCCTTCCCCCTTAAGCTTGAGTGGCAGAGTACATGCTCAATTACAGACTTCACCTGGTAGCGCTGGGAAATGTCCCGTCTGAAACTTTGCAAAGTTTCTGGCACAGAATATCCTTCTGACTGAATTGCCTCTACAAGAGAAGCACCCACTGTACATTACTGATTGGTGGTTGTTGCCAACACAAAACTGACTGGCACACAGTATTTCATTTTAACGCAATATTGACAATATTGACTCTAGAAATGCAATTCTCCCGACATATAGATATTTTAATGGAATGATACTTTGCATAATGAAAGATACTTTTTATTGGTTTTTCTATTCCTCGCCCTATGTTAAAAGTTAGAAATCTTACCATCTGCTAAGGTCAAATAACCAACCTACAGAAGGAATGGGGGTGGGGAGAGAAATCTAACTAGCATGTGCAAGCTTAGAATTAGAATTGGTTCTACCAGAGCTACATGCATCTAGATCATGGGTAGGCACACTAAGGCCCGGGGGCCGGATCTGGCCCAATCACTTTCTAAATCCGGCCCGCAGATGATCTAGGAATCAGTGTGTTTTTACATGAGTAGAATGTGCCCTTTTATTTAAAATGCACCCCTGAGCTGTTTGTGGGGCCTGCCTGGTGTTTTCACATGAGTAGAATATGTGATTTTGTTTAAAATGCATCTCTGGGTTGTTTGCGGGGCATAGAAATTCATTCATTTTCCCCTCCAAAATATTGTCCGGCCCCCCACAAGGTCTGAGGGACAGTGGATCAGCCCTCTGCTTAAAAAGTTTGCAGATCCCTGATCTAGATCAGTGTTTCCTTCCTCTTCTGTTCAACTCCCTAAGAAGAACTACAGCTTTTTTTATATATCTCATTGCCCCACCCCCACCTCAAATTTCACACGGGCAACATAACTGGATGCATTTGACAACCACTGGTATTCATCATTGCCACTACTTAACTTTCTAAGGAAATGCAGCTTCCGGGTTTCCACTTAGTACACAGTTAAGATGGCAGACATTTAGATTGTGGAAGTATACACAAGATACCAAGGTGACACAGCAGCAAACTTATTCACAATTTCAAGCTTTTTGTTTGTTTGTTCAGGAACTAAGCTCTCTTACCATGAACTTATAGTGTTGCATGAGGCAGGTTCAGAATACAGTACTAGGTGAGATTAAAGCTAGCTACACATCAAAAGGTGCAGGGAGCTGGGAGCCAACCCATCACAATACTTGTTTTAGTGCAATTAGCATACATTCAAGAGGCACAATTTCAGTGAAGATGCTCAAGCCAGTCCATTCATAAGTTTAAAAGGTCACAATAGCTCTGGTCCAAGCAGGAATATATACATTCCAGGAAGTACGCGAAGAGGAGAGTTTCCATTGTTTTAAAAAACACACAGAGAGAACTCACTTCTGTTTCTCGTTTTTAAAGGAAGGCTAGAAGAACGAAAATCCATGTCATTCTGAGAGTACAAATGTATCTAATCATGCTGGCTTCTAGAGCACAGCGTTTCCTTCGCTTTTCTCAAGAATTGGCACACAACAGGGGTTTTGCACAAGTTATTTGATGAAGTGCGTGGAACACAGCTGAAATGGATATCTGACACAGATAAAATTAATCAGGTTGCAAAATCCAAGCAATACACAATATTTTGCCCTAATCCCTGCTGCCATCAGGACTTTTGATCGATTTTTGCTCCTTTATACCTCAGAAAACATGCCAGCTTTTTCACCTCAAGAATAGCATAAAGCTAATGCATATATGGGACATATGAGAGCCTGGCCATCTGAAAAATTATTGGGAGTTCACACTGCAATCTAAAGCAACACAATGAAGAGCATGGGGAAGGAAAAAAAGAAGAAAAGGTGGCATATAGCCAAGACTAACAGAGCATGCCACAATAAAAATGATACTAACTCATTTCCAATATAGTCGTATCTTGGAAGTTCAATGAAATCCATTCTGGAAGTCCATTTGACTTCCAAAATGTTCAGAAACCAAAGCATGGCTTTTGAATGACTGCAGGAAGCTCTGCAGCCAATCGGAAGCTGCGGAGGCCCCGTTGGACATTTAGCTTCCAAAAGTAGTTTGCAAACCAGAACAGTCACTTCCGGGTTTGCGTCATTTGAGAGCAAAAACTTTTGAGAACTAAGCTGTTCAAAAACCAAGGTACAACGATATTTAACACAATAGGCCATGTTCAAATGAGATCCCTTTCTTTTAGGAAGCTAGACGACAAACTTTGCTAGAATGCATCTTTGAAAATACATCCTTCCTCCTTCATGCAGCCTACTCCCATTTCTCTCAGAAAGCTGTGGCATTCTTTACAGGTGCCTCTTCCCCCGTCACTCTAGGACCAAGAAGAGGTGGCAGCAATGCTACCAATTCTGCCTCTTTTACACTAAAAACATCATTTATATGCAGAAACTGCAAAATATTCACCTAGCACATCCTGGTGCTCTGCAGCTGTTTTGAACTACACTTCCATCAGCCATGGGTGGCGCTGTGGTCTAAACCACTGGGCCTCTTGGGCTTGCTGATGAGAAGGTCGGTGGTTCGAATCCCCACGACGGGGTGAGCTCCCGTTGCTTAGTCCCAGCTCCTGCCAACCTAGCAGTTCGAAAGCACACCAAAAAGTGCAAGTAGATAAATAGGTACTGCTTCGGCAGGAAGGTAAATGGCGTTTCTGTGCGCTGCTCTGGTTTCAGTGTTCCGTTGCGCCAGAAGCGGCTTAGTCATGTTGGCCACATGACCCAGAAAAACTGTCTGTGGACAAATGCCAGCTCCCTTGGCCTGTAAAGCAAGATGGGCGTCGCAACCCCAGAGTCGTCTGAGACTGGACTTAACTGTCAGGGGTCCTTTACCTTTACCTTTCCATCAGTTCCAGCCAGCACACGTTAGCTGGGGGATGATGGGAGTTGTAGTCCAAAATAGCTGGGAGCCCAGCAGGCTGCCCAAGGATATACAAGCAGTGTAAGCTTTTTAATCTTCTCTTTCACAGTTCAACCAACTTTTCTCCAGAAATCAAGTTCTGCATCCAATGTACTACCCCTCTAAAAAGTGGATTAAAAAGAGAGTATAAAGGAGAAACAGCATAACCTAGAGTTAAGTACAGTGGTACCTCGGGTTACATACACCTCAGGTTACAGACTCTGCTAACCCAGAAATATTACCTCGGGTTAAGAACTTTGCTTCAGGATGAGAACAGAAATCGTGCTCCGGCAGCGTGGCAGCAGCAGGAGGCCCCATTAGCTAAGTGGTGCTTCAGGTTAAGAACAGACCTCTGGAACAAATTAAGTACTTAACCTGAGGTACCACTGTAGAAGTATCACTATGGGTATTAAATTCACAAAGGAAATGCCCTGGCTTTCCAGTGAAAGAAAACATTTTTGGGAAAGGGAGCACGTTTCCAGTGGAAAGATTCTTCCACATTACAATGTTAATTTTAGATGCCTTGATTATGCGTTTGAAAGACAGGGTATAAATCTAAGCAATTTTTAAAAAATGAGCATGGTTTCAACAGAGAAACCATGAAAAGAAACAAGGCTTGGTGTGCATATTAAAAACCGACCTTGTGAATACAGGGCCAAAACTGGTTACTAGTTCCCAGGTACTAATCTGAAATAAGGCTAGGAGCACAGGAAAGTTAATTCACCTTAATAAATTTATGTGTCTCTGAACTCCAAAATAAGATTTGGTCTACATCCTAGCTCCATGGTACAGGGTAGGAACGTGCAGACCCAAGCTGCAGTTGCTTATTCAATTTGCTGATTAAGCTCCATTTTAAAACTTTCAGGCAAATAAGGAACTAGAAACTATGAGCCAACTTTAGCTACATGTTGTCGCTGGAAGATCCTCACTCAGAATCTGATTTACCGAGACAGATATGAGGCTTACTCTTTGAGCCCGAGGGAAATGTTTAACTCTCTCATTTTACACTCTATATAATCAAATTGTTACTTTTTCACTAGCTCTTGTGGCTCTTGGGGTCACTTGCTATGATAGCTGGCACCACGCAGTCTGTTGTTTACCTAAAAAACTTGTGTGTTTCTTGGGGGAAAGTTTGAACAATTCTTAAATTCTAGTGCCATGGTTTATGGCAAGCTGTTTCAGGAAGCAATAGTGCTGGGTAGGCATCCTTGCGATACACGCTGATCAAAAATGAACGAGGTGGCACAAGTTATCATAGCAAAACTGAAAAAATAAAAATCCATGCTCATGGATTTGAACTCTGCAAACAGTGCACAACAAATTCTGCATGGGACTTCTGAGATGTGTGTGCCCAAAATACTGTGGAAACCAAGATTCAAAACAGGGGCACAGTAACCCCATCATGCAACACTTCCATGAGAAAATATCGGAGGGTGGGTACAAGAGAGCAAGGCAGAAATAAATTTATTCCCCCTTCTTTGCCACTCCACTCCAACAAGAAAGGAAGAGAACAGGGGAGCGTCTTTCCAGGGAACATCTCAGGTTTTCGTTTTGAGACAGAAACACTGCCCTGCGTAGACCCAAAGCTCTGTCAAATCTAGGTAAAAAGCATTTGAAGACACCACAACTAGAACGCATCTACATATAGCTAAGCCACTGTGCAAGAATGCTGCTTAAATAAACAACATTCTCCTCCTCCTCCCTCTCCCCACCTTCACTGCTCAAGCTCTCTTTTAACTTACCCAATGCAATCAGCACAACTTGAGATAAATATGTTTGTCCCTTGGATTAAAGGTATCCTGTTAAAGGATACTTATTCCGTACCCACTGGCAAGCACAAAAATAGGAAGAAATGGAAACACTGTGGAAAACAGTCACGTACTACAGACAGAAGCTCTAGCAGACTGGCCAGGCTTTCTTATTACATTTATATCCCAGTCTTTCCTCCAGTGACCTCTCTTCTCCCCACTATTTTATCCTTACAACAACAGAGGAAGAGAAATTAGAATGAGGGCTAAATTATGCACACCTGGGCTAAGGTTGCCTGATGAGCTCCACAGCTGTGTGGACATTCGCACTTGGGTCATGCAGGTCTTAGTCCAGCACTCTCTAACCCACAGCCCTGTAAAGAAGAGTTGCAGACATTGTACAGAGACCAACAAAAGTCACAAACCTAGAGCATATGGAAAGTATTCCTAGTCCTTTTGTGCTAGTATCAATTTTTTGTTACCTTCTCTGACAGACTTACTAGGGGAAAAGCCTTCTATAGACTTGCATCTTGAGTAGACACTGATAGAACTGCAGTGTTAAGTAAGGAATATTTCCAACTCAGGCATTTAGTTGTGGTATTTTGAAGAATTGCCTTAGCATGTTTGGGTTTTTTCTTCTCTATATTGCAAACTTAATGGCTGAATTCTGCAGAATTGTTCAGTCTCCAAAATCAGGGACACCTTTCTCTTATTATTTTTAATTCTAATTAAAATTTTCTCCACAATTGTTCATTTGGTAGAACGAAAACAAGCTGTGAATTTACCATAATCTTTCTCAACAATATTAAGCATTCTCTAGGGTTTCGCTTTTGGTATTCAGAGTAGTCTCTCTCAAAAAAATGTTTAAGATAGACGGGATGTACGTCAGACGCATTTGTAGAACAGGAAAATGCTTCCTTCCCCCATTGCTGTTTTGATTCCCCCAAGTATTCCAAGTTTTAGCTCACCCGTTTAGCTCTGGATAAGGAAGTCCATCAGGATAAGCAAAGTATTTAAACTGATCAATGTGGCTCACCAAACACAGATCAAGCAATTTCTCTCTATTGCCACTTGAAGACATGGCAACAAATGGTCAGTGTTAAGAATTGTCAGCTCCATGCAGTGAACAGCTGCCAATGAACAGATTCTAAAAACTGGCCTCCACATGGCAGCTGTGATGGGAGCAGTGGCCCATCATAGGTTGTTTGAACATTAGATGGGGAAGGCAAACCTTAAAAATTAAAGAACGTTAATATCAGATTTGTATTGGGCTCAATATGGAACACAGCACATTCAAGTGCATTTTTTCCACTACAGAGTTAAAATCCTCTTTTAAAAATATAATTCTCTACATGTTTACCTGCAAAAATCTAACTGTATTTGGGGGTGGGTGAGCATACGCTTCAGAAAGCATGTTTAGGACTGCAACTTTAAAATATTACAGTGACAAGAGTTTACATCACTTATTCACCGATTATCTGCTGCAATTATTCTAGACAAGGTCTGAAAATCCAGAAATGGGACTTTTGCAGGAAGCAGGCAAGAGAAGCATGAACGCAAAGCAAGATGCAATGCAACTTAATTTTTCAGCCTGGTACAAGATCTCAGTATCATTTGGAACCTAAGCTTCCAACCTTAGGTTCAGTTACAACTTCACATTCAAAAAACATGCCCAATGCAGCTATAGCAACAGGTATTTCCAGTTTCTTACTGTGTGCCCTTTTTAAGGTAAACCAGTTTAAACTATAACTGAGAAGGTACTGAAAATATTTGCTGGGAAGAAGTGGGAAGAAGACATCAACAACTATCAGCAGAAATATTCCAAATACTTACAGCAGTAAGGAATGCTATTCTTGGTTGAGCTTTGCAGGCTTAAAAATTTGCATTTAAAGTTCCAAATGCCCTTCAGAGGTCCACAAAGAGACAGGAGTATTTGTTAAACATTAGAAAGCTCTGTGGGAGAACCAAGTGCTAATGAGGAGATTTTTGCATTTCCTCAAACCCTTCCTGAAAAAAAGCCTTCCTAAACGGTCCTTTTATTTACCAAATTCAGGCATTCTTTCTCATTTCCCCCCCTAAATAACCACACATAGAAATGGTAAAAAGTCACCCAGTTTCTTGGTATGAACAGGCTTGACTCTGCTAAGAACCAGTCCTTCTTAAAATACATAGGGGGGGGGGGTTAAGCCTAAATAGTGCATGTACATAGCAATAATCACGGGGAAACTTTGCCCACTCTGTCCTCAAGTCATGACTCTTATCTCCAAAGTAGTCAGGACCAGCTAAGAAGTTTGCTGGGAAGCAAGCTATCTTCTTAACAATGAAGCCAATGGAAAATTCCACTGTGGCACTACCGCCAAGAGGAATGTCGCAATGAGGAATGTCGGCTCACAAATTAAACTTCCAGTTCATGCAGTTGCTACTAGAATCTAGATTTTATTATTTGGGGATCAGAATGCCTACTTAATTACGACAGTAACAAATTGTTATAATATAGATTTATGCCAAGTACGATTCTCTTCTTTTAAATAAATAAAAAATGCTAGCACTTGGAAAAATTGCACTAAATTGAGATTATCAATGCACTGCAGACTTTTATTTATACATTTAATGCAACGTGATTATATGGCTATCCTTGCTTACAGGTGTAATTTTAAAGCGTTATAAAAATAAACGTATAGCAATTTGCTCTTGCTTTCTTATTTTGTTCCAACTATTGCTATTTTATGTTATGTGACTAATGGGAATCTTGCCAGAATTCAAATTTAAGGGCATTTGGGTCTAGCTTTTGGTTTAAATGATTAGTTTACTAGGAGTGCAATTCTAAACGTTATGTTTTCCTTTCATTTTATTAAGTGTTTGATCCTTCTAACAAAAAGTTTCTTCATGAGCAGCATAAAAGTCTCTCATCTCACTCAATATAGGAACTTCCAAAACAGCATATTACTGGGTGCTTTTCAACATCATCAGAAGTGAGAACTTTGACACACTACACAGCATTTTTATAATAGGAAATTGATTTTAGGTATTATCCAATGCTTAAGGTTGAGGAGACAACAAGCTCAAAAGCACCTCTCCTGTTATGCAATAATCTCAGGATCATTTCATTTTCATGTTTCCTTCCCAATCAAATAAACTCAACAATAGTGACTGCATTATTTTTGTTATTTTTTTCCCCTGCCCAGAGACCACCTCTAGACAACAGTGACAGGAATATTTTTGGAAACTGTGAACACTCTGTGTAGCATGATTATTATTTTTTGAGGGGGGGCTGCAACACAACATACACACCAAAAGAAGCTCACGTGACTTATATTTTCTTTAACTGAAGAAAAGTTCAAACAGTGAAGATTCTTGTTTAAAAATGAAAAAGAGCAAAAGTGAATCACCATATCAGAGAGAGGGAGGGCTTCAAAGCCATCTTGAAACCACATCCTCTGACCATGTAAGCCTTTGTCTATATCCCACATGTGCAAGAGCTCTAGCTGTTATGCAGCAGCGAGAAAGATACTTTACATATGCTCAGAGGCATTTGGGTCCATAGGTCAGCCTTGAGTCGTATTACACCCTGGCAAACTTACACACTCATTTATTTGCATGCCACAATCCTCCACAAAATCCACAAGCTAAGAGATGGTGACCCTTAATTCCCATTTCCATAACTGGACTTGTAGCATTTCCATTTTAAGAACCCACAATCTAAACTGCAGAGCGTAGACTGGCAAAGTTAAGTAATCTGCTCATGCAAACCACTATTTTCAATAAAACAAATAGGGAAGGGAATCCTGAAGGAGCAGCTTTAGTCCATCTCAGGAGACAATCTTGCAATGCTGGGAAGAGACATGGAAGTCACAAAAAGGAGCTTGCAACAAAGTGAAAAAATGTCTCCTGTTTACAGAGTTCACAGGGCTTCAATTGTCGGCTCTCACACTTGATTCTGATTTCAGTACTGTGTGTTAAACTTGTTAAATTCATGCCCCCCCCCCACATCACTTGTTCTTCAGCATCCCACGAAGTTTTGCTCTTAAGAGCTCCAACCATCCTCTCTTGCTTGCAGCACATGCCCCCCACCCAAAGCAGCTCTACTGCTTTGTACAGCATTATGGAGATTTACTCCAGTTAAGCGTGGACAGCTCCACGTGAACAAAGCATGCAAGACGCAGGAACAGGGAAGTAAAGGGCTGGAAGCAGCAAGAACACCGTGTAGGTGTAAAAAGGGGGAGAATTAAAGGAAATTAAGGTTGCCAGATGTCCTGGAAAGGAAGGGCAAACGCTCTTTTAAAAACCGCGGGGAGGGAGGGAGGAACTTGACAGCCCTATAGAAAAATAAATCCCATTTCAGTACAGCTACAAGACAATATCATGAGGAATAAATGAAGCTATACAATAAGGGGAATTGCCAAATGCACGGGAAAAGTATACATTTCCTGCAAAAGACAAGCGGAACTTGTAAGAACCGCTATAAATTCTTAACACAGCAACAATTTGCGCAGGAGGGACCCTTATTTCACAGCATTCCTCTTGAGGCTCTTATGGGCACAGATTCAAAAATAATTCCAATTAACACAAATCGGTTACACCTTAGCACCTTCCTGGAAGCCACAAGGCAGATCAGAGGGAACAGTACAGTGGGTAATTTGTTTCCTTTGATTTTCTCAGTGCACACTTGTGAACAAAATCCGGGTTGATAGTAAGTACAGAAAAAGGGTCCTATATAGTAGCAGCTGTGAATTTAAGTCATGCAACCTAGTGCTGTTAACCAGCAAAACCAAAACGGCGTTCAAATATGCCTCTTCTGTAGGTGCTCTTTAATTCAGATCGCTCCACCCAGGGTGGAAAGAGCACAGCCGCACATGATCTAAGCAAAGAGTAACACGTTTCCACGTTACATTATCTTCCGTTTAAAAAAAAGGCCCTCAAAAAACCCCCAGAACAAAGCAAGCAGCCATTTGAAGTTGATTTGGGGCAGGACTCCGGAGGGGGTTCTCAGATCAAGAAGCTGAATACACGGAGTTCAGAGACTTCATTGCTTAACTTAACCCAATACGGTTATTGCAAGCTGCTCTCTATCCAATGCAACTTACAAAGCCCCAAACATCAGGGCAGGCGAGGACAGTTTGCAGGACCCCTTGAGCCCCGGCTCCTCTCTCCCTGTTGAACTTCAGAGGCGGCTTCACTCCCCGGCCCCCCCCACCCGGTTCAACATCACTCCCACAAGGCGATTCGGATCAAGGCACAGGAGCAAACTCCTAGGGCCCCCCAATAAAATATTTGAAGGTGCCAATCCCCCCCCCCAAAAAAAGTTTCTAGGCACTGCCATTCAAGTGGTGTCTTGGGGTCGATTAGGCGAGGCGAGGAGTCCCTCCCCCGCCCCCCAATGCTTGATTTGGCCCCCCTGATTCGGATCAAGGAGTCGAGACGAGCCACTCACCTCGTCGTCGTGGTGCTGGCAGTAGTTGACCCGGTCGGAGAAGACGGAGGAGAGGATGGTGTAAGGCGCGGCGGAGTAGGGCTGGCTGAGGGCGAGCTGCGCGGCCGCCGAGGCGGGCCCGGCGCCGGTGGAGGCGGGCGGGCCCGGGCCGAAGCGCTCGATGAAGTGGTCCTTGGTGAGGCGGACGCGCTGGTGGGCGCGCACGCAGTTGTCGCACAGGTGCTCCTGGCAGTCGAGGCAGCGCGAGCTGGCGGCGTTGCCTTCGTCGCACGAGCTGCAGCGGGGCTCGCCCTGGCGGCTGTGCGGCCGTCGGAGCAGCAGCGACGAGCCGCCGCCGCCGCCCCCCGACGACGCCGAGCCGGCCACGGAGCCCGGCGACGAGCCGCCGCCGGCCGAGGCGCGGTGTTGCTGCTGCTGCTGCTGCGGCGGCGGCGGCGCCGGCTGCTGTCGAGGGTGGTGGTGGTGCCGGTTGTTGGTGCTGCTGTTGCTCCCTCCGACGACGCCGGGTCCGCCGGGGCGCCCGTTGTTCTTCTGGTCCTCGGCGGCGGCCGCCACGACGACCACGTCGAGCAGGTTGCTGAGGAGGAAGTTGGACGAGGGCAGCGCGTCCATGCCCGACGGCTCCGAGATCACCACCTTCTGGTCGCAGATGGGGCAGCGCAGCTTGAGAGAGTCCCCCGCGGCCGGGTGGCGCTGCGCCTCCAGGCACTGGCGGCAGAAGGCGTGCAGGCAGGGCAGGACGTGCAGGCGCCTCGACGGGGCGCACGAGGACGACGACCCCCCGCCCCCGCCGCCGCCGCCGCCCCCTCCTCCTCCTCCAGACGAGGTGGAAGTCTGCGAGGACGACGACGAGGTGGACGAATTGGACGAGACCGGAGCCGGCGAGCCGCACATCTCCTTGCACAGCGGGCAGATCTGGAAATCCGACTCGGGGAACGAAGCCATTGGGGATTGCGGGGGGGGGGGGGTCCGGGGGAGGAGAGAAGGGGGAGGGGCACCGGGCTAGCAAGGAGGCCGCATGAACCCCGGCGAGCTGCGGAGACCCGCTTGGCGAGCCCCGGTGGGTGGCATCAAGGAGGCGCGGTGTGAGGGCGCTGCTCCGAGCTTCCTCCTTGCGGGTTTGGCGGGCCGGTGGGTCTGGCCTCTCCTCCCTCCTGGCTTTCCCGTCCGCCGCCCTCTTTTAAGCTCCGTCAGGGCCCGGGTCTCTCTCCCTGCCGCGCCCCGCGACTGGCTGCGCGCTGCTGCTGCTGCTGCGTCTTAAGCCGTTTCCGAGCCGCCGTCGCGCCTTCCTCCTTCCCTCCCGGCGCAGCGCTTCTGGGACGGCGGGGCGGGCGACCGAAGCTTTCCTGGTCTGGAAAGTGCATCGGCGCCTTCGCGTTGAAATCCAGCGCGGAGTGCACGTCGCCGGGCGATTATTATTCCTCCTCCTCCTCCTTTTTCTTCGACCAGGGAAAAAACAACTAAATAATGGGGAGGGGGGAAGAAGTCTCTGAACCCAGGACCTCTTTCCGCCGGTCTCAGAAGATGGAGAGAGCTGGGCCGAGGGGGGAAATGTCGATGGAGAAGAGGGAGGGAGGTCTTTGGGTTCACTTCTTTCTTGAGAGACTCCGGGAAAGGCGCAAGTTGTTGCCCAGACAGGCTTCTCCGGCCCCGATCCTCGCACGCCGGCCCCGCCACCGCATGTCGGGAGAAGCTGGAAGGAGAGAGAGATGGCGATCCGGCTGGCGCAGCAGCTTCTGGGCAGGCGGGCTCCCCAAAAGAGAAATGGTGTGTGTGTGTGTGTTTGTGCGCGCGCGCGCGGAGAGGAAGGGAGGGGTGGTTGCGAATGAATGAAATGAATGAATGGAGCGGAGCGCGCGATCTTACGCTAACGAGCTTGGCGTCTTGCCTTTGGTCCACGCCTTCCGCAGGTCTCGGGGGAGATCGGGCGATCGCATCGATCAGGTCCTCGCCTAAGATCTCCCGGAAAAAGAACACAAAACCCCAGCAACCGCCCACGCGGTCTCTCTCGGTCCTCTCGGGCGCACACGCGCTCAGACCGGCGAAAGCCGGGGAGAGGAGCAGCAGTAGCGGCAGGTCCCGGCCGGCCGGCCTGAATTATTCATGGGGGGCGTATTATATTCACTCGCGCAAATTGGAGCGACGCTGCAATGCTATCCGAGTGGCCCACGCTCACCCAACAGGATCCACCCACCCCCTTCTTCGTCTGCTCTCTCGTGTGTTTTTTTTCTTTTTTAAGCGCCCGAGCCTCGTCAGTATCCAAGATCACATTTCCTTTGTCATTGCGCCCCTTCGCGTGGTCTTCTGAGGGCGGTGTGTGTGCGCGCTTAAAATCCTCTTTCTTAAAATAAAATAAAAATGGTGCTTTCTGTCCTCAGAAACTCACGGAAACAGAAAGGGAGAGCCGGCAGCGGGTTTGAATTAGCAGCAGTTACGCAGCAGCATGGAGGTCCCGCGAATGAAAGACCAAATGCATTTGATTCCAACAGAGCCAGCGCGCTGGAGAATGGGTGGTTTCTCTCTCCCCCTCCTGTTTTATTATTTTTATTACAGTAGTATTATTATGATCTCCACCACCCGGTAGATTTAGGGGAGCAACGTGGTTCTTGCCGGGCGCCGATCTGCTCGCATTCCTGGTCCGCCTCTTTCAGGATGCGTGTTATTGAAACTGATCCAGAGTTCGGAATCCTTTTAATCTCCAAAGGAGCGAACTCACTTCCGCCTGAGCGCAGAGGGGGTGGCTAGAGGGAAAGGAGGGGGGGGGGTCTCAAAAGCAAACAGGAAACATTAACCCTCTTACTACCGCTGCCTTTTGTGTGCTGTTGGCTCTTTCCAGCGCAAACGGGGAGGTTCTTGAAGCTTCTAGTAGCCAGGCGTTGCTCCACGACTGGAATAAAACTTGCCTTCTTTTAATTCGCTTTTCCCTAATTTTTTTTTTTTTAAACTGAGATAGCCGGGATGGGAGGATTAGGAGCTGGCATCAAGGCGTTAAATTAGCTGTCCCCCTTCCCCGTCCAATTTTAAATTTTTGTTCTTGGTTTTTCACACACCCACACTTTTATTTTATTAAAAGTTGACGCCACCCTCATTGTTTACTCAGAAGTAAATCTTGTTAGTTTTCCAGCAAACTTAGTCTCAAGTAACAGTGCACAGGCTGCAGCTTAAAGGCACCAAGGAACCAGTTTTATAGAGGGTTTTGTTTTAAATGGAAAACAACACCTTTCAAATCCCTTCCATGTTAAAGCACATGATTCTGTCCTTTCCAGTAATCTATAGATATGTGTTTCTGAGGAAACTCTTAATAGCTACAAAATAGCTAGCATTTATGAAATACATCAGTAAGATCTCATATTTTGTGGGGGGGGGGGGAGGGCAAGGGGGGTTAATAATTCAGTCAATTCCATGCAAGAAGGCTTCTGCAAATTTGTGTTATTCTGAAATGAGGTCTGTCATCTGATTAAATCAATCTTACTGGGTTGATTGTATTAATAACTGCAGAAATTCCTCAATGAATTTGCTTGTGAATAAAAACATTATTCTGAAAGAGAGAGAAGCATTTCCTGACAGATGATACGCACACATATTACAGCCACCATCTTAGAAGAGGTATTCCCTTCTCTATGAGAGTAAATGAGGAAGTCTTCTTTCTAAAATGGTGCCTGCCAACTACGGCGTTTATAAGCACAGTACTTGAGTTAAAAATAAATAACTTTTTCTTTAAAAAAAGTTTTAAAAAACAGTGAGTCATTAAGGGTACGTCTTAAAATATTTTCAGTTCATTAATTGACTTAACATTGTACCAAACCAATAACATTTAAGGGTTTAGGTATGCTTTACCAAACAAAGTAGCATGTATTAATATTTACTTTTAGTACAGGAAGTTAAGTTGTTTGACAGGAATCGCAAAAAATGGAATTCTTCTTTTCATAAAATGTTGACAAGCAAAAATTACAACCACTAATTAAAAAAGACCGGGACATTAAACGAAAACACTTTCAGTATGATTCTATACATGTTTACTCAGAAGTAAGCCTCACTGATTTCACTAGGGCTTTCTCCCAGGGAAGTGGTGTTAGAAGTGCAGCTAAGTGTGTATAGGATTGCAGGGTTAGGTCCCAAGCATGAAAGAATTTTAAGGCTCCAATCCTGCACATAATCTAAAAGTAAGCACCAATGAACTCTTCTTGTAAGTAGATATGAATCTTTGGCAATCAGTTGTAGCCGAGTAAGATTGTCTTCCATGAACACGGTCTTAACAGTGAGTCCATAAGTGACTGTGGAAGCCAATTCTGGATCCACACATCCTTCCACAGTGGGGACATAGGTTTCTGGACAGGAGCTGATCATGGTGAGGGTTTGTCAAACATGCCTTCCTCTTAGCTTGTTTCTCTTTTTCGTCCTGAGTTCGAGTGTCTTCAAAGTCCACCACACCTTTGGTAAAGGCTGTTCTCCAATTGGAGCGCTCACAGGCCAGTGTTTCCCAGTTATCAGTGCTTATAACTACATTTTTGTAGATTTGGCTTCAGAGTGTCTTTAAACCTCATTTGCTGTCCACCGGTATTTCGTTTTCCATTCTTAAGTTGGGAATAGAGTAGTTGCTTTGGAAGACGATAATCAGGCATCCGAGCAACATGACCAGTCCAACGAAGTTGATGTTGAAGAATCATTGCTTTGACACTGGTGATCTTTGCTTCTTCCAGTACACTGGCATTAGTTCGCCTGTCTTCCCAAGTGATGTGTAACAATTTTCAGAGACACCGTTGATGGAATCTTTTGAGGAGTTGGGAGATGAAGTTTATAAGTAGTCCATGTTTCACAAGCGTACAGTAAAGTTGGCAGTACAATAGCTTTGTAAACAAGCATTTTGGTTTCCCTGTGAATGTCCCGGTCCTCAAACACTCTGCGCTTCAATTGGGAGAAAGCTGCGCTCACAGAGCTCAGACTATGCTGGATTTCTTATCCCCATTTATATGAATAAGATGGTGCTGTGGTTTCAAATGCAAATATATGTAGCTGTCCATTAATTTTCATTATTGTAGTTTACATTATGTCTTTAGAATTGAAGTACTGGTGCCCTGTGGCACAAAATAACATGTTTGCTGTCATGTCTGACTTGGTATACAAGACAGTTCCCTAGGCTCCTATTTTCAGTACCGAAATACAAAAGAAAATAAGGGAGTCATTTTATTATTTTTCATAAAATCAATAGTTTATTTAGTCACTAATTTCGGAGCTCTGAATATATGCTTGCAAATTGCACAAAGACACCTCTGCTATAGGTTCCACAGTACAGAATTCTATTAAATTAGCATTAACTTTTACTTGAAATCTATACTTTGATGACATGGGCAAGTGTGTCTCAGGTGCCATTACTGGATTGCTCATTCATACAGCATATATACCTCTCAGAGGTTCAGCCAAGGGGTTGTTGTCCTGCATGATTGTCACCTGCAGGATTAAAAAAATTCCTTCCAAGAGCCAGACCCTTCTATATCACAAGACAGAGAAACCAGTAGGAGAACACTTCAATCTCACAGGACATTCTATACAAGAACTCAAAGTAGCTGTTCTATTACAAAGGAATTTCAGAAATAGACTGGAAAGAGAAGCTGCTGAATTGCAACTTATTACCAAACTTAAAACCATGGAGAGACCTGGTCTGAACAAAGACATTGGATTCTTATCTCATTATATATGACAAAGCCATTTTTCACCTTCTCACCCCTTGCTTTTTCCTGCAAGACCTATTGCAGTCCTTAAGAGTCGTCAACAGGCTCATCACAGCTATCTGCCAATCACCCAATCCCACCACCCTTCTGAGTAATACCCCTCCCCACCTTCTCACTATATAGAAGGGTCTGGTGACTTCTGTTTCAGTGTATCTGAAGAAGTGTGCATGCACACGAAAGCTCATACCAAGAACTAACTTAGTTGGTCTTTAAGGTGCTACTGGAAGGATTTTTTTTATTTTGTTTTGACTATGGCAGACCAACACGGCTACCTATCTGTACCTGCAGGATTGTAAATGCTGTTCAGTGCCAAGAGTTATATTAACTTGCTCCAAACTCAGCAGTTGCTCTGCTTCGCCACTCGCTTCTACAGCAAATGGAGAACTTGCATGTTCATTATGATATTCAAATCTGTATCATTTTCTTATCGCGGAACTTCAGGCAAGATGACGACCCTAAAACTTTGAATTCTGGAATTTCAATTGCACTTTTATTCATTAAAGTTCCCCCCTCCTTATTTATTTCACTTTTTAATCGGGCTAAAATGTGAACCCTAACACCAAAGCAATATACATTTGGAATCTGGCTCTCAAATGAGAAGGGTGTCAAAATCTCATAGCTGAAGATGCCTATAAAAAGCAGAGGAAGTTGTTTCAGTCTATCAGGAAAAAATCAAAACAGGCAGACAATTTTTTATTTTGATTAAGACCAAAAAATAAGTCACAAAATAGCCTGATGAAGAGCTCTGTGAACTTCAAAGCTTGCTCATTATTTTGTGACATTTTGGTTGGTTGCTTCTATGTTATCCTCATGCACTCGTCATCCTCTGCTTCATTGCTAGTTGCTTGATTAATTTGTCAGCCAAATTTTCCTCTTTCCTTCCTCATTAATTGTGTTAGAGGCCAATGTAGAGGACCCTGTAGTGCCCAACTAGGTAAGAAGCTATTGCAACTCACAAGTGTCTGCTAAAAGCAAAAGTATGCGCAAAATATGGTCCGAAGCTCAACATAAAAAAAAAAGGAGAACATGGCCACTGGTCCCATCACCTCCTGGCAAATACATGTAGAAGGAGAAGAAATGAAGGCAGTGAGATATTTTACTTTATTGGGTTCCATGATCATTGCAGATGTTGACAGCAGTCACAAAATTAAAAGACGCCTGCTTCTTGGGAGAAAAGCAATGACAAACCTAGATAGCATCTTAAAAATTAGAGATATCACCTTGCCGACAAAGGTCTGCATAGTTAAAGCTATGGTTTCCCCAGTAGTGATGTATGGAAGTGAGAGCTGGACCATAAAGAAGGCTGATCGTCGAAGAATTGATGCTTTTGAATTCTGGTGCTGGAGGAGACTCTTGAGAGTCCCATGGACTGCAAGAAGATCAAAACTATCCATTCTGAAGGAAATCAGCCCTGAGTGCTCACTGGAAGGACAGATCCTGAAGCTGAGGCTCCAATACTTTGGCCACCTCATGAGAAGAGAAGACTCCCTGGAAAAGACCCTGATGTTGGGAAAAATGGAGGGCACAAGGAGAAGGGGACGACAGAGGACGAGGTGGTTGGACAATGTTCTCAAAGCTACCAACATGAGTTTGACCAAACTCGGGAGGCAGTGGAAGACAGGAGTGCCTGGCGTGCTCTGGTCCATGGGGTCATGAAGAGTCGAACACGACTAAACAACAAATCTTACCATGTAAGGAAGATACCAAGGTGGAGATAGGGGTGAGAAAGAGCTCTTTTGCGACTGACAAGTCTAGCTTGTAACCACAGGGAATGGTTTCACCAAGGGAAGGATGCTGAAGGAAATCAAATTGCCTTCTCTCTCTTGCCATTTGCTAGTTCTGTCTCCCAGAAGCAGTACTGAAATGGAGTTGATGGAGTTAGTTGGAGGCTTTTTCTTTTTCTGTGGTTGCTAAACCTACGGTACATTGTTTTGTTCATTCATCCTTAAAATACACATTCCCTTATTTACTCATAATTTCTTCCTGACAGTCTGTTTACATCTGTTTCTTAAACACAACTGTTTTAATCTATCTCAAGTTATTATTATTATTCGATCATAATTTGAGTATAATATAATTTCTTAACTTCCCTGTGTATCTTTCAAACACTCCCTATTGCCTGTTCGTGCTGTAGCATATTGTAGTGTGCATTGCAATTGTGATATATTTTTTACCTTTTATTCTGTCTCAAGTAATTTTTTAATGTTAATAATAATAATAATTTTTTGTCTATGTCACTGTTTCTGTCACACACTATTGCCTGGTACTTCACTGTGCATGAGCACTCACAGCTGTAAGAAGCAAAGCAGCACAGTACTGTATATAGATCCTGCATTTATTATAATATTAAACACACAGTCATACCCTTAGCTCTCTTACATTGTTCCTGAGGCATGTACATTTTGCTGGGTTGTCCAGTGAAACAAGCTCTGGATTTCTCTTGTGACCTGTTCTCTTCAGTTCTGAAGACTACACTTGGCCAAACCAGTTTTAAACTGAGCTTGTTCTTCCGCTGTTCCGTGGACACCTACCACATTTTTGTGAGATTCTATCAGCTGAACAAAATTCCCACCTTATTGCTTTAGCAGAGAGAGTACAAAGTTTCCTCCTACATGGTAAAATGGATAGCCACACATCCGTCATTTAACAAGATGAAATAAACACCACCCAAGTGCCTGTCTCAATACACTCATTTCTTAAGGCTTAGTCACTTTTCATGTGTGGTTGCCCTAACTGTTCACCCATAAAAGTAGTTTTTCCTCCAGGGAATGGTAATAACCACAATCCATTGGGTTTTTTTGTATGGGCAATCTTCACCATTAAATTAGGTTGCTATCAGATAGCCATAGACTTTCTTTGGATATTACCATGATTGTGGTCACACGTATAATTAGAACAGGGTTTTCCAAACGTGGGTCTCCAGCTGTTGGACTACAACTCCCATCATCCCTAGCTAGCAGAACCAGTGGTCAGGGATGATGGGAATTGTAGTCCAAAAGCAGCTGGAGACCCAAGTTTGGGGAAAACCCGAATTAGAACATGCTTTAGACATGGTGGCTTAGGCACCTCCAAGATGTCCAATCTCAACAAAACATGGAACAGCTGCTCTCAATGTGCACTTTACCCAGTTTTTAAGGTCATTATCATGGCAGTGCAGTGGTGGCCCCTCAAAATCTTGGGCAAGGAGGATCTGTTCCCTCCTATGTCTGGGTGAATAAGTTTGCTATCACAGTCAAAGAGACCCACATCTCTTTAAGTGAGACCTTTGATTGAGTGGTAATAAAAGTACATTTAAGGCCAATATTCAAGTGCCTATGCATAATTAAGTTTGGTGGAGTTCAATCAGACTTATTAGCCTCAGTATGGTACCAGCTTTATTCAATTTACAGCTGTGACGTTAACATATGAGAGTGCTGGAGGTGAAATAGTTAAACAGGTTACCCAATCAGAACCCAGGGGGGTGGAGTCAGAGGGACTATAAAGGCAGCTCTGGGAGGGGTGAAGGGAGGAGTTTGTTGAGAATTGGGTGGTTGGTTGGAGTGGGAGTGAATGGGAATAGAGTCTGTGGGTAGGTTGAGTTAGCGTAGCGAAATACGCTGAGTCAGGAACAGTTAGGGGCTAGGAAGACAAGTAAATATCTGAGAGGTGGTTTAGTGAGTGAGAGCAGGTAGCAGAAGTTATAGGACTGGAGAGGCAGCCCATGATTGTAATTGACCGATACCATTTATAAAACCACACACTTGTTAAACTGCAATAAAAAACAGAAGTTTATGTTCCAATTTAACCCTGACTGGACTCAGTATTGTACCAGGTAGGGCCTGGGTGGTGGCAGTGAGAAATCAAGTGGTGGCACAAGGATCAATAGACGGTGAAACGTCTGGGGACCCTGTGTGATCGCCACAACAGCATAATCCAATGCATGTACTGGAGTGCAGTTGGACTTACTAGTTTATAATCCTCCTATCCATACTTTCCTGGGTGTAAACCCTATTACACAGAGTGGGGTTAATTCTGAGTAGGATTATGCAAAAACTGTGCCTGGAACAGCCTTCCCCCAACCTGGTTCCTCCATATGTTGTTTGTGTACAACCTATTATCCCTGACCACTGGTCATGCTGGCTGTGGCAGATGTGAGTTAAGAGTTGGAAGACGACTTAGAATTTTAGTATCTGCATAAACTGTGTTAGTTTTCCCAGCACAATTCTATGCACAATTACTTATAAGTCCCATTGATTTGAATGGCATTACTCCCAGATAAGTATGCATAGGACCAGCTTGAGTACATTGATCATATACTTTACAGCACAATCCTATGTCTACAGATAAGTAAGTCCCATTGAATTCCATGGGGCTAACTCCCAGATAAATGAGGTTAGGCTTAATTAGCTTTGGTTGATTAATTAGTGGGACATATTTGAATAACTTGGGTGAGGTTGAAGCAAACACCTGTATCTTTTTAAGATGTTTTGACTTTGGTATTTTATGTATTTATTTACATACATGAATGTCAAATATCACAGTACTACCATATGGAATTTTAAAATAAAAATAGTAAAAACGGCTTTTCTATCGAAACATGAGTTTTAGCTTTTACTTATGCTGTTGTAAGTTGTCATAGACTTCCTTCCATTTCCTCAAAAAGGCATTGCGCTTCTGTTAATATGCAAATTTCATTTATTTAAATTTCATCAGTAAATTGATTAAAAGACAGGTGATTAATCAACTTCAGATCTTTAACTGGTGGACAGCTCTTGTTAGTACAGTTATTAATTCATGTACAGATTGCAAAGTGAACAATTAGTGCTATAAAATCAATTTGTGGTCCAACGTCCAAGAAATGATTATTTTCTCTGTGGAACAATATCTCTCAGAAAGGAATATTTTACCATTCCTTCTGTATTGTAAACTAATCTGATACTTTTGCATGCAACTGCAAATCCAACTAAGAATTTGAGAAGAGAAGAGAAGCCTTTCAGGAAACAGAATGAAATAGCAAAATGGGCATTTCAGGAAACTTTCCCAAGCCTGGGGATCTAGTGCAGGTGAAGCTGAATAGAGAAGCAGGAAGCCAAGGAAACAGATGTGTTCCTTAAGGTAATCTTAAGGTTTGTGAAGGAAATCATGTCAACCGAGAAGGCAAAACGCCTGTCTTTCCCCCTTCCCTAACGCTGTATGCATGGAACTTCAGCTCAACTCCTGCAAGTAGCGTTGCCAACTAAGCAGAAATAAAGTAGCTTTAATAGAAGCTTGATGGGCAAGAATCACATTTTTGTTTACACAGGGAGAATGAATACTTATCGCTCACTACGTATTTGTTATTTCCATGCATTGCAGTCACCAAGTTCCTGGGAAGAGAGGAAAGAAGGATGCTGCCTTAGGTTGGATCTTCCTGGTTGTTGAAACACCTGCATGCTGAACATGTCTTCTACCACAAAATACTGTTAAGAGACACGGCTACAAGGGCGGGTTCAAAACTTGGCTACCCTTTTTTTTTGCAATTGGAATCTACCTTAATCATGGATGCCCACAGCTCAGTCCTCTGGAAGTCTTATTGCAAGTTAGTCCCACTTGAGTTCTCTATGGTTTCCTCCCAGGTAAGGCGATAATGAGGATTTAAGCTTCAGTACTGAACCCCAGACAGGGACGTGGGTGGCGCTGTGGGTTAAACCACAGAGCCTAGGACTTGCTGATCAGAAGGTTGGCGGTTCAAATCCCTGTGACGGGGTGAGCTCCCGTTGCTCAGTCCTTGCTCCTGCCAACCTAGCATTTCGAAAGCACGTCAAAGTGCAAGTAGCAAGTAGGTACCACTCTGGCGGGAAGGTAAATGGCATTTCCGTGAGCTGCTCTGGTTTGCCAGAAGCGGCTTAGTCATGCTGGCCACATGACCCGGAAGCTGTACGCCGGCTCCCTTGGCCAGTAAAGCGAGATGAGCGAGATAATGGTCAGGGGTCCTTTTACCTTTACTGAACCCCAGAGTCGTTCGTGACTGGACTTACCGTATTTTTTGCTCTATAAGACTCACTTTTTCCCTCCTAAAAAGTAAGGGGGAATGTGTGTGCGTCTGATGGAGCGAATGCAGGCTGCGCGGCTATCCCAGAAGCCAGAACAGCAAGAGGGATTGCTGCTTTCACTGCGCAACGATCCCTCTTGCTGTTCTGGCTTCTGAGATTCAGAATATTTTTTTCTTGTTTTCCTCCTTTAAAAACTAGGTGCATCTTGTGGTCTGGTGCATCTTATAGAGTGAAAAATACGGTAACTGTCAGGGATCCTTTACCTTTACCAAACAGGGATTTGAACCTGGATTTCAACATCCACCTCTAAATCTAACACTGCAGCAGCTTCTGAACCACAAAGAGTGTGCATTCAGTTCTGGGACACCGTGCACCATTTTTATTGGTGCCTTTTGGAGCCATAGTATGTTTTCCGGAAGTTGCCGCAACCCAGGCTTTAAAGTAGATCCAACACTGCAGGGCCTAACAATATTAATTTGGGTGGCAATGCATCAGTAGGAGATACCCCTTCATTTACTTGCACAGGCAGGCGTACCATCATGGGCAAGTTGCCCATCAACCATGTCCCAGGGGCCCTTGGTGCAGCTTATTTTAGGTGTGTCAGCAAATTTCAGGATTGCAGAATCAACATTGTCTCTACAGATCTAGCAACAAGAGCCAGGTGCAAAAAGCAACAATAATCCACTCCAATAGATTGAAAATTAAAGAATCCCCAATCCAGGGATTGGTTCTGAGCCCCAGAACTGAACAGAGCTCACAGTTTTTCCACACAAAAATTCACCCCAAGCTTTCTCCATTTCAGCAATATCATTTAAGGTCCAGTGGGGGAGACGTTGCTACCATTGTTAAACAGTTGAAATTATTGCTGATCTATTGCAAACCAGACCCAGAGCTATGTTTCAGGGCAATCTGACTCTTTTTAGTTTGTTTTGGATACTTTAATGCTAGCCCTTGAACCTGGGACTTCTCCCTATTATCTCCCCTCTCTACTTTTCTGGTAACGATAGCTAAGTTTGCGGCTGGACCTTGCAAAGCTTAATTAACTTGCAAAGGAAGAACAAGGTACTGTATATTGAAGGAAGCTCAGCTGTTCTTGCAAACTAAATTTCCAGTGAGAAACGTGACTGCAAGAGTGAGAATTTTGTGGCACTTAGTAGCAAATGTTTTCTATGCAGGCACCTTCTGGAGCCACCCTGTCTGATGAAACAGACAGCAAGAAGAAGAGTGAGATACAAAAAAAATCCTGTTCCGGAAGGGCCAGTTAACACGCTTGCTGTTTATATATTCACACCCACCCACCCCTGGTACAGTGGTTCCTCGGGTTAAGAACTTAATTCTTTCTGGAGGTCTGTTCTTAACCTGAAACTGTTCTTAACCTGAAGCACCACTTTAGCTAATGGGGCCTCCTGCTGCCGCTGCGCCGCCGGAGCAAGATTTCTGTTCTCATCCTGAAGCAAAGTTCTTAACCCGAGGTACTATTTCTGGGTTAGCGGAGTCTGTAACCTGAAGCGTATGTAACCTGAGGTACCACTGTAGTATTATAAATATACAGTAGAACCTCTACTTATGACCGTCTCTACTTGATCCAAGTTGTGACTGCGGCAAACCCGGAAGTAAATACCGGGTTTGCTGCGATTTGCGCACACACAGAAGCAGCTTCTGCTGTTTGTGCACATGCAGAAGCGGTTGCCACCGTCCGCACATGCGCAGAAGCGTGCTGCCACCGAATATGCCAGCGCACAACGGCACTTTTACCAGCGACCAGGATCGACTTGCGGACGGACCTCCAGAACTTATTACGTCCATAAGTAGAGGTTCCACTGTAGCTAATATGGGGTGCTCAATGCTTTTGGGCTCGGGGGCACATTTGAAAATATGTCACAAGCACCACAAAATTCCCATTTCACAGAAAGAAAGATGGTGATGCTCAGAAATACCCCTGGCTCAAAAAACAGGCAAAAACACCCACACCCCTTAATACAAAGCACTGATTAAAGAAAGCTGGTGACATTTGCAAAGCAATCCCCCTCAATTTGTTCTGTTTTTTTTAAAATGGTAAAAGCAAATGATAAATGTCAAGATGGTTATCTGAGGGCACTGTGGTGTCTGAGTCTTAAGGACTGACCCTTAAGATGTAATCATCATAGAAGGATCACATCTGTTCCGAGTGTCTCTGTGGTTTTGCACTATGACAGGGCTCAATCTACATTATGTGGTTTATGGCTTTTAATTCAGACATGGCTTTTGAAGCATGTTGTTTTTAAAGACAGAGACTTGTAGAATATTACTGGAAAGTTTAGGGAAGTTTGTAATGTTGGATGTTTTATTGTGTTTTTAATATTCTGTTGGGAGCCACCCAGAGTGGATGGGGAAACCCAGCCAGATGGTCGGGGTATTATTATTAATAATAATAATATTACTGGTTCTGCATGTAAAGTAACCCTGCTTGAATTTTGGTCGCTATGAATTTATCAGATCTTTATATTTGGAAAAGGCAGCCTGGAAGCCTAATTGTAATGAATGAATGAAAGGTGGTGTGCAAAATCCATCATACGTGCAGCTATTGGGCTAGCTGGAGCACCTGCTCATCATGATTGATAGCCAATGTTAGTCATATTCGAAGTAGGGTCTGCCCGACTTCCAAAAAGTTCAGAAATCAAGGCGCAGCTTCCGATTGGTTCCCAATTGCGCAGGTGCACTGGAAACAATAGCGGAAGCCGCACCAGACATTTGGCTTCCCAAAAAATGTTCGAAAACTGGAACACTCGCTTCCGGTTTTCGATCGTTCGAGAGCCAGAATGTTTGACTCCCAAGGCATTCAGGAGTCGAGGTATGACTGTATTAGTGCCATTTAGGCTAGAGAAGCATACTATTCAACACCATCAATGAGGAACCTCTGCATTTTTAGCTTCCTAATCTTGGAGTCTCCAGCTGGAGGAATTAAATATCAGGATGAGTAAATATAATTAAAGATGGAGATTGTTTCCCACAGGCCCAGTCCTCCCCTGTAAAATTTAATGCATACACTAGCGGAAAAGGGGGCATAATATCTCCAGTTTCATTGTGTTACTCATTTTCTGTGGGGAAGGGGTAGCAAATAAATGTGGTAGACAGTAATGCAGGCTGAAATTAATACAGTGGTACCTTGGGTTAAGTACTTAATTCGTTCCGGAGGTCCGTTCTTAACCTGAAACTGTTCTTAACCTGAAGCACCACTTTAGCTAATGGGGCCTCCTGCTACTGCCGCCGTGCCGCCAGAGCACGATTTCTGTTCTCATCCTGAAGCAAAGTTCTTAACCCGAAGCACTATTTCTGGGTTAGCGGAGTCTGTAACCTGAAGCGTATGTAACCTGAGGTACCACTGTACATACATATGAGAATTGGGAAAAAGGGCACTAATTTTTTCAGCTTAATGTGTTTCCCTCCCAAACCAGTTTCAATCCAAATTAAGGAAAAGAACAAACTAGCTACATTTTCAACGGGCAATGTGTGTACACAGTGAGATGCTGCGCTGGCTAATCCCTGTAACAATCAACCTGCTGCAAAGGTGCAGCTACAGAGAATGCTTGAAAAACTGGCACCTTTAGCAGACAGTTAAGGCCCACCCACAGATACTTCCTATAATGCTGTTGTTGTTTTTTAGTCTGAAGCCTGTCTTTGGCAACTAATGGAATTTTGCAACTCATTTCTACAAGGCCAAGATTTTTCTTCTGTGCAGTATGAGGGCTGGTCTTCCTGGCTTGCTGTCACTCTCCTCTTATTTTAAATTACTTCCCTTTGTGCTATTTGTGGATTCTCACTGCACCCCCCACCCCAGGGATGACTGTTAGTCCTTAGTCAGCAGGTTATTTTATTTGATGCCATTAGTTTTTCTGGGCTTTCAAGAATCAGTAGTCCAGGAGAATGTGCATTATTCGTTTGTTTGTTTGTCTGTCTGTCTGTTTGTTTGTTTCTCTCTCCCTTTTGGCCAGAAAGCCATGCGGGGAATAATTTTTATTTAAATCTCACCCCCTCCCAAAACCCATTTACAGTGGAATTAAGGGTGGTGAGATTAAGAAGTGGAAAGGGCTCCCTTAAACAGTGTTCATGAAAGGGAATTTCAACAGGCATAGTTTGCATGACAATACACTTTCTTGGTTACCTGAGAGTAGACCCCACTGACTTCAAAGAGTCTTACTTATGAGTAAGCATGCATAGGTTTGAATTGTTGATGTATCAACTCCCACTCTTTCTCTTGTGCAAACTGATGTGTTTTCTTTAGAAGTAAAATTCACTTGGTTCAACTGGAATTACTCCTAAGTAAGGACCCCTGAATAGTTAAATCTGGTTAAGGCCACTATGGGGTTGCAGCGCTCATCTCGCTTTCAGGCTGAGGGAGCCAGTGTTTGTCCGCAGACAGGTTTCTGGGTCATGTGGCCAGCATGACTAAACCACTTCTGGTGCAATGGAACACTGTGACAGAGTGCACGGAAACGCCGTTTACCTTCCCGCTGCAGCGGCACCTATTTATCTACTTGCACTGGTGTGCTTTCAAACTGCTAGGTTGGCAGGAGCTGGGACAGAGCAACGGGAGCTCACCCCATCGCGGGGATTTGAACCACTGACCTTCTGATTGGCAAGCCCAAGAGGCTCAGTGGTTTAGACCACAGTGTCACCGTGACCACCTAGCCCAGTTATTATCTCATTGGTAGCAGATCTCAAGGTAGAGGATTTTCCTGCTACTTGGGAGCATTTAAACCAGGGTTGTGGAACCTGCAGCTCGTGGGATGCATGTGTCCCTCAACTTGAATTCAATGAAGAGAGGCAAGGAAGAAGAAAATGGATGGCAGAGAGAGAGAGAGAGAGAGAGAGAGAGAGAGAGAGAGATGGTATAGGTCCCTCTTCCACCTTTGGCTCTGGCCTCTTCCACTCTTCCACTTGGTACAGGATTGTACCTTCCACCTTTGGCTCTGGCCTCTTCCACTCTTGCTCCAGCCCTCCCTGCCGACCCTGACAAATTATGCCTAAAGGAACATTAGTTTGGGCAGAAATAAAGGCTCCTCACCCCTACTTTGAGATTGAATCTGAGATTTCATCCAAGCAAGTCTTGGGCTCTGTCATGAACTGCAGCACCTATTTCAATTTTTTTTTCTTAAGTTGTTTCTCCAGAGTGAAACATCAGTTGCCTCCCAGTCTTGGAGGATAACATCAGTCTTGTCCGGACTCGCTATTTCAATGGAAGGTCATTGCGGTTAGTTACATAAAAGACTATTATCTTCCAGTTTAGCCATATGTAAACACTAGGCTCTCAGAAATATGCAAGACAAATCCATCTCACTCCTGTCCGTGTGTGATGATGGGAATTGTAGTCAAGGATCAACTGGAGGGCACTATATTGGCTACCCCAACATAGACTAGTGCCACAATTTGTATATTTAGTATATATAGTGTTCCAATTTGTATATTTTTGGCACTCTGGAAAAATTGATTTCAGCTCTCCTTTCTTCTGAGTTGATAGGGTCCTATCTTAGTGTGAACTTTAGTTTACCTGCGTTTTTCTGTTTTTCAAAATTTATCCTTCCATACTTCTTTTGCTGTAAATAGAATAATCTTTTGATCCTTATAAATGTCTCGTTTGGGATCCCTGGGCAAGAGAAACACTTTTTTATGATCAAAGGAGGAGTGGATTCCCTTATCATTCAGTGTTCTTTTGTGAAAGACAAAGCAAAGAGATAAAAACAGCAAATATTAACAGTGGGGTGTTGGAAGGAGTATCTTCAAGTCAGCACTGACCGAATATATAGCATATCAATCAAATGCAACATGGTTAAAGTGCAGCCCACAGCAACCAGCACCCAAATCAGTGCTGGTTATTTAAACAAATGAGGGCTACAATCCTATACCAAGTTGAAGTTGGCCATCAAATAAATGGGGGCTACAATTACTCACCTGAAAGTCAGCCCCATTTAACTCAGTGGGGCTTACTTCTGAGTAGACATATATAGGCTTGCACTGTAAATTACTGCATTTTGCATATGGGCAATTGGTATTGCGGTACTTGAAGGAGATTTACCTGGATGCTCCATTTAAATCCATTTAACATGTTTAGGGTTGCAGGGTCGTATGCAATCACTTGTTGCCCATTGTAGAGCTTTCAGAATAGGGCCAGCTTTCAGAATAGGGCCGAATGCAGCTGACAATCTGGTGCTGATTGCAACTAGCAGCCCAAGACAGAGAATGGGATGTGCATATTCAGGGCCGGATTTAGGTTTGATGAGGCCCTAAGTTACTGAAGGTAATGGGGCCCTTTATATGTTCAGCTGTCCTTTGTCAACAAGAAATTGTCGCTGTTTTTTTGTGTTGAATATATGCTATATGGTCATTTATGGACCTACAGTGGTACCTCGGGTTAAGTACTTAATTCGTTCCGCAGGTCCGTTCTTAACCTGAAACTGTTCTTAACCTGAAGCACCACTTTAGCTAATGGGGCCTCCTGCTGCTGCCGCGCCGCCAGAGCACGATTTCTGTTCTCATCCTGAAGCAGAGTTCTTAATCTGAGGTAATATTTCTAGGTTAGTGGAGTCTGTAACCTGAAGCGTATGTAACCTGAAGCGTATGTAACCCGAGGTACCACTGTAATAGGTATCTAAAGCCATTTGCACATGTTGCCATGCCACAGTCCATGCAGAATGTAGGCATCCTATATATAGAAATGAGCAAACCAGTGATATTTTAGAGAGCAGGCTAGCAGGCGAGGCTCATTACTTACATCATAGGAGCCTACACAACACAAAACACTGTTGCTGTATGTAGGTTTTATTTTTTTTATTTGTTTTTTATCTTATATTTTGCAAATGTACCTCCAGGTTTTTTTGTTCCTTTAATTTTTTGGGAGGCCCCAAGAGAGTGGGGCCCTAAGCTATAGCTTGTTTAGCTTGTATGTAAATCCGGCACTGTGCATATCCCCTGCATAGCAAGATTAAGTGGAAAGGCAAGTCCTCAAAACAATCTGCAGTGCAAATGGAGATCATATCAGATGTTATTAACTTTGACAGAATGGCTTTTTATGCTGTCCAGAGAGGAGGCAATGGCTTGCATCCAAAAGTGTAGTCTCATTGTAATAAATGGTAATGAATTACCAGTAGGTAGAGCACGAGACTCTTAAATCTTAAGGTCATGAGTTCAAGCCCCATGTTGGGCAAAAGATTCCTGCATCGCAGGGGTTAGAGTGGATGACCCTTGTGGTCCCTTCCAACTCTACAGTTCTATGATTCTACAATTACAGCCATACCTCAGAAGTTGAACTGAATTAGTTCTGGAAGTCCATTCGACTTCCAAAACATTGGGAAACCAAGGCGCGGAAGCTACGCTGGACGTTCAGGTTCCAAAGAATGTTTGCAAACCAGAACACTCACTTCTGGGTTTGCAGTGTTTGGGAGCCAAAACGTTCGACTCGTAAGGCATTCGGGATCCATAGTACGACTGTACTAACTTGCCCTATTATAAAGCACCTGACTTCTTCCAAAGAATCCTGGGAACTGTAGTTTGTTCAGAATTGTAGTTCTGTGAGGAGTAAACTACAGCTCCCATGATTCTTTGGGGGAAGTCATGTGCTTTAAATGCATGGTGTAGATTGACATTAGTCTGGATTCAACCCTATAAATCTGAACTCTACATTTTGGATTATTCTAGTTTTGTAGTTGGTTTCTCATGACAATAAATCCACCCAGTTAACAACGGTATGCTGTTTGCATGGTAGTGCAGTTTAAATTGCCAACAATCTTACGTTTTGGGCATATGCTAAAACTTTTTTGTTCACTGAAACATTTTCAGATTAGTGATATTGGTCATATATTTTACTGGTCAATGTGTAGCTGTAGAAATGTATTTTAGGCTATTTTTGTGTTGTTTTGCTTTGTATTCCATGCCTTTTTTATTTTATTCACTTTAAAATATTAAGTGGTGTAACAATAGTTTAAATAAAATATTAATAAATATATGGAACTTTGAACTCCTCTCACTAAAATAAGTTTCCTCTCTCAATCCTAGCACACATTCCTATTAAAATACATCTAATAGGTTTAGTTCTTGGGTAAACATAAGCTAATGCAAACATTTAGTCACTACAGCCAGACAGCAAACAATCACAAAAGCTTCACCACTTCAAACATCTGTATGTAATTCAACACAACAGCTGGAAATTGCAAGAGTATAATAGAATTACTTAGAATTAAGTTCATTTCCATGCCTACTGTTTAAGAATTCTGTGTAAAGCAGAAGCTTGTACTTTCAGCTTTCCTGCTAATCTTCTGACAGTGGCAAAAGCAGAGATTGCACTGTGCTTGAAAAGGAAATCTTATCTCATTATCCTCCCCACACCAAAAAAATGTGGGACATTGTTTTTATCTAGAAAATTCAGGCATCACTTCAGAGTTTCTGTAGACAGAGCTTAAGCCTTAGAGCTTCTAATTGTTTGAATCCTCCAGAGTGGTACAACAGAGATAAAGATATGAAAATCACACTCAACAAAATCTACAGCTTTTACCACCATAAGTTGGTCCATTTAAAACTTTTTCACTTTGTACTGGAAAACACAGAGGTAGGCTTTAATGGAAGGAGATATATTTAGAGGCTGGAACATAGTTCTCTAGCTAAGTGGGTCGAGAGGGATATTGTCAGATAATACTTGTGAGCAATTGGGCAGTTTTTAAACCTTTTCCCGACATTAGATTTACTGCTAACTGTGATTAGAATGGCCACTTAATGCATCCTCAAAAAAAGAAAAGAAGGAATGCATCAGGGGAAAAACAGGGAGAAAGAACCCAAAAGAGGATGAAAGGGGCCACGGATTTGCATACAGTTTGCTTCTGCTAATTTATATGTGTAGATGCTGATTTAGAAACAATTACAGTAATTTAAAGATCAATTCTGCTGCTGGAGGAGACTCTTGAGAGTCCCATGGACTGCAAGAAGATCAAACCTCTCCATTCTGAAGGAAATCAGCCCTGAGTGCTCACTGGAAGGACAGATTCTGAAGCTGAGGCTCCAATACTTTGGCCACCTCTTGAGAAGAGAAGACTCCCTGGAAAAGACCCTGATGTTGGGAAAGATGGAGGGCACAAGGAGAAGGGGACAACAGAGGACGAGATGGTTGGACAGTGTTCTCGAAGCTACCAACATGAGTTTGACCAAGCTGTGGGAGGCAGTGGAAGACAGGAGTGCCTGGCGTGCTCTGGTCCATGGGGTCACGAAGAGTCGGACATAACTAAACGACTAAACAACAACAACAACAACAAAAAGCAATAAACTGTGTCTCAAGACAGTGGGGAAGACTGTGATGAGGTGACCAGGTATGTGTCTGCAGACCCTCATTTTTTTTTTTACATTTATAAATTTGTTTCCTCCAAGGAGCTCAAGGTGGCGTACATGGCGTGGTTCTCTCCCCCCCCCCCATTTAACCCCACAACAACCCTGTGAGATAGGTTAGGCTAAGAGACAGTGACTACCCAGTGAGCTTCATGGTTGATTGGGGATTTGAATCCTGGGCTCCCATGTCCTGGTCTAACTCTCTAACCACTACACCACACTGGCTTACTATTTCTTCATATCAGACTTGGCCTGGACTGCTCTGTGGAAACAAGGCTCCTTCAGGAAGAAGTTTTCCTCTGCAAAGTGGGGCATGCACATGACCACCAGAATTTGAACAGGATGGTTCTCTTTTCATTGTCAACATTCATTTTGATTTGTTTCCGTGGTTATCTGGGCACATGTTGTTGACTTGAAGCAAATTTAGAAGGGCATTCCACTTCATTCTGTAAAACTTTCTTTTGTCTAACAGAGCAATGATTCCATGGACTATGAAGTCCCAATTAAGGCGGTTTACACAATCCTATTTACTCTGCATCTACTGTGCTCCCATCACTGGTTTGGGAAGCAATGTACACACAGTGTCAGCCACAGTCCATATCTGTCCTGTATCTCTCTTACTTTCTTTAGAAATACAGTGATACCTTGGTTCTTGAACTTAATCCATTCCAGGAGTCTGTTCGACTCCCGAAACTATTTGAAAACCAAGGCAAAGCTTCTGATTGGCTGCAGGAGCTTCCTGTACTCAATTGGAAGCTGCAGAAGCTACGTCGGACATTTTGCAAACCAGAACACTCACTTCTGGGTTTGCAGCGTTCGGGAGGTGATTTGTTCAGGAACCAAGCCGTTTGAGTACCAAGGTACCACTGTACTGCATTTTCATGCATCTTCCCACCCCGAACCAGCTTCAATCCCAATTGAGGAAAAGAACCATCTAGCTGCATTTTAAGCAGGTAAGGGGTAAAGGTAAAGGGACCCCTGACCATTAGGTCCAATCATGGCTGACTCTGGGGTTGCTGCACTCATCTCGCTTTCTTAGCCGAGGTAGCCGGCGTACACCTTCCGGGTCATGTGGCCAGCATGGCTAAGCCACTTCTGGCGAACTAGAGCAGCACACGAAATCACCGTTTACCTTCCCGCCGGAGCGGTACCTATTTGTCTACTTGCACTTTGGCATGCTTTCAAACTGCTAGGTTGGCAGGAGCGGGGACTGAGCAACAGGAGCTCACCCTGTTGCGGGGATTTGAACTGCCAACCTTCCGATCGGCAAGCCCTAGGCTTCTGTGGTTTAACCCACAGTGCTACCAGTGTCCCAGGTAAATCTGCATCTAACAAGAGCCACAAAAAAAGCACCTGGTTTCATCACTGTCTCTTAACAATTCATATGTGTGATAAATTGTCTGGTTCCTGAACTCAGGACTCCGAACAACTACCCTCCTCCCTATTTTGCTTTATTTTAAGGTAAGGTCAAACTGGAAAGGTTCATTTGAGGATATTTTAAAGACTCGCAAGTCAAAGGGTGAATGGAAAGGGTTTGCTTTATACAATCTAAGGATTCCCTACACCAAATTAAGGCTCATATAGAAGATCTATGAATAGCTGAAGCCAGTTTGGATTGAGCTTCACTGGCAACAGCTGACCACACCTAATTTAAACCCTCTCCTTCCTCTTATTTCCTTTGCTAAACAAGCATTTGAACGGTGGAATCCTCCAAGCTGCATTCACAGCTCCCCATTTAATCCTACAAGGAGGCTGACATGCAAATAGATAACTTGGGAGATACCAGTCCTTGAAATTTGCATGTGCTAATGGGAACCCCAGGGCTTAATCTGAGCTCAGCAGGGCCCCAGGAATCTCTTTCCCCCAATATTATTTTATTTATCCATTTAACATATTTCTCAAATCACCCAGCCCTCATGGAGAGGATTCTACAGTGGTATGCAAAGGTGTGAGTGAAGCTAGCCACACAACGTACGAATGCATTATTATTTTTAAAGTATATGCAGCAAAAATAAGAGGGAGAATAAAGAATAAAGGTAAAGGGACCCCTGACCATTAGGTCCAGTTGTGACCGACTCTGGGGTTTCAGTGCTCATCTGGCTTTATTGGCCGAGGGAGCCGGCATACAGCTTCAGGGTCATGTGGCCAGCATGACTAAGCCGCTAAATACCAACAATATTGTCATCTAAAATGCCTGGGCAAAGAGGAAGAACCTGACCACAGACCAAAAAGTTTGCAATGTTGTAATGTTGATGCAGAATGTGGATTTTTGAAGGGGGGGGGGTATCACTGGAAGGACAGATCGTGAAGCTGAGGCTCCAATACTTTGGCCATCTCATGAGAAGAGAAGGCTCCCTGGAAAAAACCCTGATGTTGGGAAAGATGGAGGGCACAAGGAGAAGGGGACGGCAGAGGACGAGATGGTTGGACAGTGTTCTCGAAGCTACAAACATGAGTCTCACCAAACTGCGGGAGGCAGTGGAAGACAGGAGGGCCTGGTGTGCTCTGGTCCATGGGGTCACGAAGAGCCGGACACGACTAAACGACTAAACAACAACAACACTTCCAAGCGCAGAAAAGACTCTTCTCTTTTTGAATAAATTATGTAGTTCAGCTAAAACAGGGTACCTGGTGAATATCTGGTTCAGACCTGGAATATGTAAAGTATTCTTTAAAAAATAAACAAAAAAGGTGAGAGAGCCTCTGCTCATATGCAAGGTGTGTTTTGTTCACCAACAAGTAATGATATCAACTTGCAAATATCTGGTGTTATGAGGAAAGCAACCTCACAGTATAAGCAATATCCACGGCACTTAAAAAATATTATGGAAGCTCATCAGTTAATTCTGTGAGCACCAGAGACTTAGCTTGCCCTGGATCACTGCTATATTTTATTTTTGGAGATTTGTACTGCTATTTTAATGTTTTTTAAAATGTGTAACTTACGGTGTCTTTGGAATGCTGTATGAAAGGTGGTAAATTGAATACCTAAGTAAATAAATAATTGCTGTATATCAGTGGGTGAATTTTAAGAACAGCCAAATGGGCAAAACATTTGTTTGCAACAAACAGAGGCATCCTGTTATCAGTGTTCTCCGTCAATATTCTTTTACTGCAATTAGCTACAGAGGTCGTTTTCAAAAAAAGACTTCGAAATGATTTTAAATGTAATGAATGATGAAGGGCAATGGAGTTTTCTCAAAAGATAAATATTCATGAAAATGTTAATTTCAGAAATGGGTCTGCTAATAGGAGGAGTTATTTTTGCCTTCAGAAACATAATTATGTGCTTTGCTTTGTTATTTTGTTTTAAACAAAATTATTCCCCTCCTTTCTGTACATACACCCAGTCAATGCAGTAGGTGATTAGGTACAGCAAATAATCAGACCATTTGAAGATTAAGAAATATAACAGATTATAAGAGTTCATGGTCATCCAGTAAACATTTTAGTTACAAAATGGGGGGGGGGGAGGATTGAATCTAGATTAAGGTAGGCTTTGGCTCCACCAAAATCAATGGGACCAGAATATTGGAGCAGAATGATTCTAAATCTTACTACATTTAATTGGAACATGCTGCACAAGTGTCTTGATCTCCTTTGTAAAATTATGATACTTTGGTTGAATCCAGCCTCTGGACTTTATCCAATGTTTATTCATACTCGGGCGAGGAGGGGAACCTATCGAAATGAATGAATGTGATGACGTTAGGTCCATTAATTTCAATAGGTCCATTAATTTCAATGGGTCTACTCTGAGTAAAGTTTGCTAGCTACCACCCTAAGGACACAATCCTAGCTCCTGGCTGGTAGCGATGGGGCTTGATAAAGTGGTGATCAGTGTGCAAGCCAACCAGGACAGTAAGACAGGGAGTCTCAGGAAAACAAAATACTCCTTTACTGTGCAAGCTCCCGGGCTGGTGCAGCGAAGAGGCTTGGATCAGTCCCATTGTTGTCATGAGGTGGCAGCAGTGTCCACATGTGTTGACCAGCTAGTACGCCAAGCCCCCAGATCCCATTTTGGGAGGTTTTGTAATCTACCACCACTGGGGATTGCACCAGTAGTAGCTCCGTGCTGCCCATCATTTTGGCAGGCACATTCAGTGCTCCTTGCCAGTGGGGACTTCATTGACACCTCTGGAGCTCCCCAGCTGATGGATCCTGGCAGGGAAGGCTGGAGGGACACCTCTGCTTCATCCACACCTCCTCTAGCATGACGCATTGAGGGTCTGGGTTGCTCTGTGTGTCTCCAGAAGCAGCTTATGTCCTCGGGAATTGCTCTGACAAGATGCTTGGCTTGATTTCATGCTCAACGAAATCATGCTCAAGCTATGTCAACTTGAATAAAATATTGGGGGGGGGGCACAGGTAAGCCCCGCCCGGCATAATCGATCACAATATGTGGCACATGCACCATTTGGATGGCAATGCCCATCAGCTTTGGGGGTGCCTGTCCCTTCAAATATTTTACTGTGGGACCGAAAGGACCTTGGCCCCTAGGAGTTGGCTCCTATGGTGGGACCAGTTAGTTAGCATCATATAATTGTAGAGTTGGGACACTGAGGGTCATCTAGTCCAACCCCCTGCAACGCAGGACTCTTTTGCCCAATGTGGGGCTTGAAACCACAATCCTGAGATCTCATGCTCCACTGACTGAGCTATCCAGTTATCTTATTTGGGTTTTTGTGACTACCTTTTTATTGGTCCAATCAAAAGTATATTATTTTTACATGGGCGTGCTAATAATAACAACAACAGCAACAATAACAATAATAGATGTTATAAAACAAGTGAGGGAAAGGGAAGGAAGGAAGACATTAACTTCTACATTTCCTTCCCAATTCTGTAGCTTGTGAGAAACCAATAGGAATATGTAGGGGTCAAAAATGTATAAGACAAGTACAAATACCTGCTGGAAATGTAAAGAAAAAGAAGGTACCTCTTATCATATGCATTGGTTTTGTAAGATAATAAAAGCATTCTGGGAAATGATATATAATGAATTGAAAAAAAATGTTTAAAATAACCTTTATAAAAACCAGAAGCTTTTATATTAGGAATTGTGGGTTCTGATATCCTAAAGGAGCAGAAAATACTTCTTATATATGTGACAACAGCTGCATGGATCCTACTAGCCCAGAGATGGAAAGAAGATGAAGTCCCTACCAGAGAGGAAGGGCAAACTAAGCTGATGGACTACGCCGAAATGGCAAAACTGCCCAGAAAACTCAGGAACCAAGAAGACAAAAACTTCAATAAAGACTGGGAAAATGTTATAATTTATTTCAGAGACCACTATAAGCAGATGAAAACGTTGGCAGGATTCTTATAACACTTGTAATGCAGCAAATATTATGGACAAAATGGAGAGGTATAAAATATGGATTATGAAATAATATGCAGCTGAGAAAGTTGACAATAGGGCCCATGGAGGGGAGGGTGGGAAGTCTGGAGATTCAGAGAAATCTCTAAATATGGATGTGTATTTGATATTGTTATAACTCTACACTTGTAAAATCAAATAAAAATCATTTCCAAAAAACAAAAAAAGGATTATGTAGGGGTCACAGTAATGCACTTAGCCTCACGAGGATCACGGGTGCACAATAACACAGTTCTTTTCAAAGGGAACAATACTTACAAGGCTAAGGGACGCAGGTGGCGCTGTGGTCTAAACCACTGAGCCTAGGGCTTGCTGATCAGAAGGTCAGCAGTTTGAATCCCTACAATGGGGTGAGCTCCTGTTGCTTGATCCCTGCTCCTGCCAACCTAGCAGTTCAAAAGCATGTCAAAGTGCAAGTAGATAAATAGGTACCACTCTGGCGGGAAGGTAAACAGCGTTTCCGTGCGCTGCTCTGGTTTGCCAGAAGTGGCTTAGTCATGCTGGCCACATGACCTGGAAGCTATACACCGGCTCCCTCACTCAGTAAAGCAAGATGAGCGCCACAACCCCAGAGTCGTCTGCGACTGGACCTAATGGTCAGGGGTACCTTTACCTTTATACTTACGAGGAAGATCTTTTTTCATGTACAGTGGCACCTCAAGTTACAAACGCCTCAGGTTGCAAATGCTTCAGGTTACAAACTCCGCTAACCTGGAAGAGTTCCCTTGAGTTGAGAACTTTGCCCCAGGATGAGAACAGAAATTGTGTGGAGCGGCAGCAAGAGGCCCCATTAGCGAAAGCACACCTCTATTTAAGAACAGTTTCAGGTTAAGAACGGACCTCCGGAACGAATTAAGTTCATGGATGCTTAGATGTATCACCTGGGATCCTTAGCACAGCCTTCCCTTTCTGCGTTGTTTCTGTAGAACAACACTGGCCTCCTGTGGCGGGATTTTTAATCACACAAGTGTTCCCCCATGACACAAGTTTTATAAAGAGTTTCAGTTTGTAAATAATGGGGCAGGATGGAAGCAAAGAGAAAATGAAATAACAAAAAATAGAGCTAACCCCACGTGTTCTGCCCTACAATGAGGCAGGGTGCGCAGCCTTCTTCAAATCTTGCAGATTTTGGGGTAACAATGTGTGGAGCACAATACTCTTAATCTCAGGGTTGTGGGTTCGAGCTGCACGTTCAGCAACATTTGGAGAACTATAGATTCCCCATCCATGCTAAAGGAGGAGGTCAACAAGCTTAATAGGTAAAATAACTGAGCAAAAGAAAGTGGGGTATTGAATATTTCCACCTTCTACAGTTGCACTGCTCAAACTATAGCCTCCTCTTTAGAGTTTGGAGTATTGGGTTAATGCAATTTTTGTTGTATGAGAACAGTATGGGATCCAGAGAACCACAAGTCACATTGAATTCATGCTTCCTTTAAGCTGATTTAGGCCATGCAGAAATGTTGGGTGGAATCTAAGGTTAGTCATACTCTGAGTACACCCATTGAAATAATCTGATTATCAGACAGCTGGATTAACATCCCTTAGTTAGAAGCAAATTTTTGCCCAGGAAGGGTACATTAAGAAAAAGATAACCACGGCCTCCGCTAGCCATAAATGTATTTCCACTACAAGTACTGGGGAAATGAACTTCTGCTCTAGTTGCAGTAGCCTGGAGGGACAAAAAGTAGCCAAGTCCTGCAATTTAAAAGTTAATGGATAATCTTGTAAAATAATCTAGTAAACTTTATTATGCATGTCTGAATTCTATTAATAGAGTTTGAGGTGTGTGTGTGTGGGGGAATCATATTTACTTTGGCAAGGTAGCCAGGCGCAGTAGGGGGTTTTAGAATGAAAGAATTAGGTTTTGCAATGCTTTCATTTTTCAGGGACAGAACGGAAAATAGTCAAGTATATACAGTATATAAATAAATAAACAGAGGGAGGAAACGCTCACTTTGGATGTAGTTCAGCAATGTTATATTCTGTGGGGGGGGGGGAACATGAGGCAGGGGTGGCAACTTGAGTAAAATATTAAGGGGGCCCAGGTAAGCCCCTTTCCTCATAACTGATCACATGACACAGCACACATGCACCATTTGAATGGAATGCCCATCAACTTTGTGGGGGCCCGGTACCCTCAGAAAATTTATTGTGGGGCCTAAAGCCCCTGCAGCTGCTATAAGTTGGCTCCTATGACATGAGGCCACACTTGTTGCAAAATTTACTGTTTACCATGCATTCTTGTGCATGGAATACTTGGGAGTAAGTTCCAATGAGTTCAATGGGACTCCCAGGTACATAGCTGTCAAGCGTCCCTTATTTGGCGGGACAGTCCCTTATCCCAGCGCCATGTCCCGCTGCTGTCCCTTATTGATGATGTCCCTTAAATAAGCTACTGAAGGTAATGGGGCCCTTTCTATGTCCAGCTGTCCTTTGTCAACAACAAATTGTTGCTTTTTTGTGTGTTGAATATATGCTGTATGGTACTTTATGGACCTAATAGGTATCTAAAGCCATTTGCACGCAACAAAATATGTATTTTATCAAATTAATTGCTGATCCCTTATTTTTGAGGCTGCTGGTCCCTTATTTTCAAATCTGTAAGTTGACAGCTATGCCCAGGTACACGCATGTGTCTGTATGTGATGATTTTGAATAAAATCAGCACCTCTTTTGAATGGTAGGGCCAAGAAAAAAAGAAACTCCCTCCTTCTCCCAATGGATCTCTCACTTTGTTTCTAATTCTGGAGTCACTGATCATTTTATATCCCTCCCCCCACTCCATTCCCCCCGCCCCAATCCACTTACTGTTCCACAGCCTCTCAACCATGAATTCTCACAAGATAAAAGATTCAACAAAGCAGCTCTAGTCATATTTTAAAAAGAGCTATTCAGTTATTAATGCAAGAAAATTGTATGAGATAATAGCACTGAGATATTTGAAGCACACTGCTACAAAAACGTATTGCAGTTTACAAGTTGCCTGTAAAAAGGGGGTGAAACTGGATGCCAACATTTTAATTTCAAGATCTATTCCAACTTATTCTAAACAAAGTCAACATATAAGTGAAGAACATTGATGGAGCAATTATTTCTCCATAATTATTCCCAATAATCTGAACTGACCTACCAGTCCTTCCTGTCACGATGAACAGATTCCTTCCCCTATAATCTTACGCATGCCATTCAGTGAGAACTTACAGAGTTCCATGGTAGTTTCCCAGCAGCCTTCTGTGGAGACATGATTAGGATTATGTTGTTAATTACTAACATAATTAACTTTTATAGTCATTTTAGGGAACAATCCTATGCACAAGAAGCTGGGATAAAGCAAGCCGGTGTAAATTAAGTTGGCGTAAAGCATACCAGATCCAAACGCCTCGCCAACCGAAGCCTGGCAGAGGGAAAACAAGCCTTTAAAATAGTGTTTGAGTCACACCGCTCTGTTTTTGCCAGCTTAATTTACGCAGGGTGTGCCAGATCGCATGACCAAGGTGAACGGGCTTAGGTGTCATGAGTCCTGTGGAGACATCTTGGAGGAGCTGGTCAGATCAAGCAAGGGGTGGGAGGAAGTTGGAAAGCTTGACTGTGAAGATCCTAGACAGTGGGATGTACCCCATGTTTCCACTCTCTATCCTGCCCCAAACATGCCCTCAGAACGTCCCATTTCCAGGGCTTACACCATTTTACAATCTGGCCTTGGCTGAGCCAGGATGGTGTATCCCAAAATCTCCAGCTGAGCTGATGCTTGTGGGTGTGTTCTATCACCACCCATACTGGTAGAACTACTAAGAATTCAGTGAATTGGCCACACACTGACTTGACAGTGGATCCCACTGAAATAAAGGGGAAATATGACAGCCCTGGTCCCTAAAAACTGGGGGTTTTTTTAGGATTGCAAGGCTGCTTCAGAAAGGGAACCAGGCTTCTAATGTGATGAAGCCGTTCTGAAATGTAGAGTCATTGGTTTATTTTTTGGGTGACAGAATGGCAAACACAACTGCTGTCTATACAGATAAAGGCCTGACTCAATATTTAATCTCGCAGTGTCAAGGGCACAATGGCACGGTCCACACAATATCAACAGAGGCAGATGGGTACTTTTATCTCTAAACGTTCAAATGGTCAGACTTTCCTAAACTTGTCGTGGATGCTGCCTGCTGCATTCCCCGCCCCTCAGTCCCGCTGTCTGTTGAACACACAGGACGCAGACCTCTCTTTCAGATGTTCAGTGTACTCAGGATGAAAGACCTGCCTCATGGCAGGGGTGGGGGCAGGAAGAGAGGAGGGGAGGGGAGAGCCTGCTGGTCCAAGGCTCACCCAAGCCTGTTCTGTTTAAACTGGGCTACTGGCTGTGGCAGAAGGTGGCGGCAGGCCAGCCCAAGGCTCAGGCATGTAAGGTCCAAAGCAGGCATAGGCAAACTCTGGCCCTCCAGATGTTTGGGACTACAATTCCCATCATCCCTGACCACTGGTCCTGTTAGCTAGGGGTGATGGGAATTGTAGTCCCAAACATCTGGAGGGCCGGAGTTTGCCTGTGTCTGGTCCAAAGCATCCCACGTATTGTCAAAGAGTGAGCTTTGGAGTTAACTATTTAATGTGGTACCTCAGGTTACATATGCTTCAGGTTACAGACTCCGCTAACCCAGAAATAGTGCTTCAGGTTAAGAACAGTTTTAGGTTAAGAACGGACCTCTGGAACGAATTAAGTACTTAACCTGGGGTACCACTGTATTAGCAAAACCACAATCTTCACAGACTTGGCTGAGTGTCAGGCCTGTTGAGTACAGCAACTCATCCCTTTTAGGTCTTATGAATCAGTTGCTGAGACTGAAAGTCCCCGCCTCCCCCAATTGTCTAAGTCCCCTGCTCTCCATGGTTTTCCCCAAGCCCATTTCAGCCCTTTTCTGGTTCTGGGAGACAGTGGTGAGCTTGAGCAGCAGCAGGAGGAGATACCCGTGACTCTTCACCAGCCTCCCTGCTCCCACTCGCCTGCTTTGGTTTCTGCATCTGGACTTCTCTCTGCCACAGACTCTCCCAGTGTCAGGAGTGCCTGCAGGAGCCAGGCCCTGTGACCGATAGGACTTTACAGGACTGGGGCCTTCCTAAGTTTGTTCTGAAGAGGCAAGGTGCGGCCTCACAGGTGAAGCTGATTGGTAATTCACAGCACCTGGTGGCAAGAGCTGGGAAGGGTTATAAGGTCAGCATTTCCCTTCAGCTCTTTGCCACAGCAACTCACTTCCTGCCTTGCTGCGTTTGGCTTCTTGCTTCCTGATCTTTGAACCTTGGTTTCTTGACTCCCTGCTTCTTGATCCTCGGACCCGTGACTCCTTGCTTCTTGATCCTCGGGCCCCTGTCTTCGTGTCTCCTTGCTTCCTGACCCTCGGACCCTCGGCTTCCTGAATCCTAGCTTCTGGACCCCCGTTCCTGCCCCCATCCCTCCATCTTGCCCCCGGTCCTGACATCCCCTGCTGGGACTTCGATCGCCCATGAACCAGACCATGACACCCAACTCAGCAAGTCCTGTTATCTCTCCAGCTTCTGACACCTTCTCCTCCTAATCTTCTGCCCACTCCTCTTTGTCCCACCACCACTCCCCGGGCTCTGAGTAGTCTTTCATTGAGGGTTTCCCATCTCGTTCCTCCCACCATTCCTGTGTCCAACCAGTCCATGACATTTACCGATGTGGAAGACTCTTATGATCTTGCATCATAGATTGCCAAACCGAGCTGAACACGTACAGTTGGCTTTGAATGGCTCAACTCATGTGCTGGTACAAAAGGAGGACGGGGAGGATGAAAGATGTGTTTCCTTCAGTCACCAGTCACATTTTCCTGACTGACCCACATGGCACCTCCTTTCTGAACTGTGGGAGAATAGCAGCCAAACCTAACAAATGCATATTCTCGCTAGTTAGCATGAAAAGTGGCTAATGCCACAAAGCTTTATTGCTGATAGGCAGATACTCAGACCACAGAAATACAATTGTTAGAGAGGGTTCTGTGTGATGTCATTTCCCCTCTTCTCTTGGAGAGGAACATATAGTACTTCCTGTTCCTCTCTCTCTTCCTTTGACCTTTGTTGGATGCAGACATCCCTCTGCTTGCTCCAGCTTTAGGCATATGTCTTAAGCTGGTTATAATGTAAATACAGTGGTACCTTGGGTTACATACACTTCAGGTTACATACACTTCAGGTTATAGACTCCGCTAACCCAGAAATAGTACCTCACGTTAAGAACTTTGCTTCAGGATGAGAACAGAAATAGCGGTGCAACAGCAGCGGGAGGTCCCATTAGTTAAAGTGGTGCTTCAGGTTAAGAACGGACCTCTGGAACGAATTAAGTACATAACCAGAGGTACCACTGTATAAGTATTTTGACTGAATAGTTTTTACTGCTGCCTGGACACAGTATCCCAGGTGTGGTCTGACCAAGGCAGAATAGAGTGGTACTATTATTTGATCTGGACATGATAGGTACTTCTCTTGATGCTGCCTAGAATAGCATTAGCATTTATTGCTGCTGTATCACGCTGTTGACTCATGTTAAGCTTGTAGCCCAGCAAGACTCCTAAATCCTTTTCACATGTACTACTAGTAAGCCAGGCACACCCCCCCCCCATCTTATATGATCATACGGGATCGTGTAAAAAAAGGCCTATGGGGGTGGTATGGTCTCAGAGTCATTTTAGGGGGAAATAAAATGCAGTTTTGGGATCACCCTTGCAATTGACAAATGTTACTAGGTGTCCGACATTTATTCTAGTCCTGTAAAACCTTGTCTATGATTTATTTATTTTTTAAAGAAAGTTTGTGGCTACTATCCCCTAGCCGCAGTTCAGAGAACATAGCCAGAAAACTGGTTCTAAATTTATAACCTGTGAATTAGATGCTAGAATATTGATGTGACATGAGACCTGCCTTGGGAAGCACAGTATCTGACTTGATGTCATGCCTGAAGAGACTTTACTGCCTTCTGTCAACACCCTTGCAGTGAGCAAGGAAGTAATATTGGCTGCCAGTGATGTGATCTCTTTGCTGACATTTTAAATCAAAGCTGCTGTCGGCAGGAGGGGAAGAATGCTTCCCCCAACACCATTTTGATTTTGATTTCTTTAAAGAAGAGAATAAAGGCATTCATATCTCCAGCATTGGCTTGACTCCTGCTATCTCAATAAACTTCCTTCATCTTTAAACTAACTACTCTCCGGCTTGGCACATAGGAAAAGCTCATTAGCACTAGGTTAACGTACCTAAATTATTGGCTGAATCTGCCTGTTTTTCTTTCTGACACTGAATTTACATCTATTTGTTTTTAGCAAGATTTATATACTGCTTAATGGGGGGGAAGTTATATGCGGTTAAAATAAAATAGCAGAAAATATTCATTGAGAAAGAAGTAAAAACTGACTTTTAAAAATATATATACACAATTGAATTATCAAAACATATATCAAGAGTTTCTTTTTAAAAAGTACATAATAAAATTACATGTCTGGATATATGTGACTAAATAAAAGTATCAAAACCAGTACAGCACAGATGTCTGCAATATAAATTGCAGATCATAGGGAAAATAGGGACATCCTATTCCATCCAGCCTTTCTCCAATAAAAATAGGAGCATCCTAAGGAAAAGCAGGACATTCTGGTAGCAAATCAGAAACTGGGATGGCTTTTGTAAATCTGGGACTGTCCCCGGAAAATAGGTACATTTGGAGGGTATGTGTGATGCTATGAGAAGCTGGATCTGCCAATTTCTTTACAGTAAGCTGCTGTTAAATGCACAAGATCAGGCCAGGGCCATGTATTAGGGGTCATTTGGCAATCCTACCTACAGTATGTGTACAAATACCTAGCCATACAATACGAGCATCCTTTATGATTACAACTTTTTAGTGCTTTCAGCTAAAGGAGAAAAAATATTATTAAAAATCCCCAATTTTCATATCAGCCCTTTTAGCTCTTCTTAGGAATTGCCTTTATAATAAAGCTAAACTGATATTCTTCCCTCTCTTAAGAAGCAGCAACTGCATCCCGGCAGAGACAAATATAGGAAATTGGACATTAAAGTATGCAGCTGTTCAAACCAACTGAGAATTTTGCCATCTCCACCCACCCACTCAAGAGTTATCAGGTATCCTCAGGAAGGAGAGAATGGTTTGGCAGTCATCTTGAATTAGGACATTAAGGATTAGTTAGCTCTCTCTCCCCCTTCCCTCCTTTTTCACACCACCAACCCAGAGAAAAACAACCAGGGATGTGTACTGAGCAAAATTTTTCTGCCAAGGAGGTGCCAAGAAAAGCTCATACTGACTCCTGACCCGGTTCAGAACTTCTGGAATTCCACTTGATTCAGAAGAACAAGGACAAACAGTGTATCGTCATTATACTGATGGCATCTCACTCCAAATGCTGTTCAGGTGCATGTTCTTAAAAGAGTCTTTGCAGCTGATCTCAGGTAGACTGGACAGCTTATACAGAGGAGCAGCAGCGGGTGTCACATCCACCCAGTACATTAAATGCACATTTAAAACACATGCTTCCCCCCCCAAAAAAAATAAGAATCCTGAAAACTGTAATTTATCCTTCACAGAGCTACAATTCCCAGTACCCTTAACAAACTACAGTTCCCAGGATGCTTTGGAGTGGAAGCAAGTACCTCTGCATTCTACTTCCGAAACATTCGGAAACCAAGGTGCGGCATCCGATTGGCTGCAGGAAGGTCCTGCAGCCAATCGGAAGCCACGTAACCCATGCCGGATGTTCGAGTTCCAAAGAATGTTCGCAAACCAGAACACTCAGTTCTGGGTTTGTGGCGTTCGGGAGCCAAAATGTTCGAGTTGCAAGGCGTTTGCGAACCAAGGTACAACTGTACTTTAAATGTGCATTAAATGTGCGGTGTAGTTGTGATGCTACATTGGAAAGAGGTAATGGGTTTGTGGGGTCATCCCATGGGCATAGCCAGGGTTTATTTTAGTGGAGGGGGCAGGCTTTATGTTGGGGTGGCAGAACCGAGTTATCAACCAGGGCCAGGGCCTTTTCAGCTCTGGCCCCGGCTTGGTGGAACGCTCTGTCACAAGAGACTAGGGCCCTGCGGGATTTTGACCTCTTTCCATAGGGACTGCAAGATGGAGCTGTTCCGCCTGGCCTTTGGGCTGGACTCAGTCTGACCCCACTCTCATTATTAATTTTTTTTAATGGAACCCCTTATATGGGATTTTGTATATAAATTTTCCCTCGGCTCTTTTTGCTGGCCCATGTAGGACCAGCATGGATAGCTGGTGCCGGTGAATATTTGACGTTTTCTCCCCTTATGGCTTTGATCTATAGGCTACCACTAAAACGAGGCTGCATTTTAAGCTGCATTTTAAACTGTAATCTAACTTATATTTTAATCTACTGTTTGGTTTTTTTTATATTTTTTTTACTGTATTTATATTCAGTGTTAGCCGCCCTGAGCCTGGTCTTGGCCGGGGAGGGTGGGGTATAAATAAAATGTTGTTGTTGTTGTTATCTGCGATGCAATTGGTCAGTTAGTTAGGCGTACCCCCTGGCTATGCCCAAATGGCAAATAGCTGTTATTGGCACAGGCACATAGAGATACAATAAAAGTGCCTGCCTTAGGAATTTTACCTTCTATTCCACATTTTAACCTGCAAGATGCTAAAAACCTGACATGTAGGGTTGACAATGGAAGATCGCCTTAAAGTCTAGTTGCCATAGCAACGTCTGCATCCCATATCTCATAACTCCACTTGTAAATCCATAGTTATTTCTTTCTCACTTTTTCCTCCTTTTAAGCTTTCCATGCAGTGAAACTCATGAAAAATGGACAGAGAAATAATTGGACTAAAACCTGAAATTCTGGCAATGACTTCAGTGTACATTCTGAAGCTGATTAAAATTAAAATCCAAATATATCCACTAGGATCTTTCATTAAAGCCTTGCTGGAAAGAGCCAAAGGATTTAGGTTAGTGCAGAACATTGTTAGGAATACCTAATAATGTCCAGGAAATAGTCTACTGGCAATCACTCTGCACTGGAGAGAGAGAAAAGACAACAAAAGTATTCCGAACTTATGCAGTTTTTAAAGCCCAAAAGAGAATCTACCTGCAGGGTAGAATGAGGATAACTGAATTTCCCATAGCCATTCATATGTGAACCCCAGTACCATGTAAATTAACTTTTTTAAAAAACAGACTGTTTTATTATTTTGTTTATAATGATCTATTGATACCCTACACGTATCACTTAACTGGCTTCAGCCCATAACATGGAATTTTAATTTAATCATGTTGGCTTACATTCATTCCTCAATATATCTGGTCTCTTTTCCCCTTCCTCTACTATTTTATTTCCTCCACTGTCATCTCCTTGGAGCAGAGATCTGTCATGTTTGATTATAGCTTTGTGTAAAACGCCATGCGCAAAGATTGTGGAATTCCCTCGTGGGTGAGATCCAGTGAGAACCCTATTTTGCTCATCTTGAGATGCATACAAAATACTTTAAAGAAAAAATCCAGTTTGCTTTTAATGTATGTTCCTCAGTTTTTATACTGGTAACTTAGTTTTATACTTCTGGGCATTATTGGGGTTTTTTGCTGCCATTTTATTCTTATTCGTGATGTGTGTTTTTTCCAATATTATTTATTTAAAAGCATTTCTACACCACATAATCTTTTTTAAACACACACACACACACACACACACACACACACACACACACACAACAATATTTATATTTGTTATTCTTCATCGCAGGGGTATTTGTGGAGGGGACATATTAATTGAAAATGCCTAGTAAATAAAATTGGTAGTTGGGTTCCTACTGAGGGTATTTGGTGAGCCAACACGAAAGTGATGAGGAATTCAGGGTTGGAGTGATCACTCTGTGATATTACGGCGGTGGACAAAGCTGTATTGTAATTTTCGAATAAATGTGTTATATAAGAATCAGAATAACAGAAATAATAAAAATCCCCAGAATTCCCTGTGAAGAACCATCTGAGGAAACTGTGACCAACGTGAGGAGCACACTCAACAAACTACAGCTCCCAGAATCCTTTGAGGGACGTCAAGACAGTTTAAAAAAAACTATCATAGTGCTTTAAAATGTAGAGGCTGAATTAAATAATTTAGGTGGTCCTAATCATTATCACTATTTGGATTATTGGTATTAGTAATTGTATTATAATTTGGTGTTGTTGTAATGAGGCTATTATTGGATGGTAATTGAAAATGAAGAAAAATTATTATTATAAAATGTAGAAGCTGCGTTTTTTAAAAATACCTGTTGGCTTTATTTTGCACGGCAGACACGTATGGTTGCACACATGCATACGTTTGTGGCGGGTCAGGCGTCGCATCCCAAATAGCCGTGTGGACGATGGTTGGGCATCTCAACATTTTGACAAGGCCTCTTTGCTTCAAATAACGTGGCAGGGTCCCTGTCCGACCCCCACTGCAGGTTGCCTCTTCAAATGAAGGAAATTATCCAGGTTTTCCTGCCCTGAGTCCCGGTGGGAGTTCTGGTTTGGTGCGCCCGGTGCGCCCTGCCCTCTGGGAACCCTTGGACGGAGCGCAGAGTTGCATTATCTGGGAAACACATATCACTTTGCTTCCTCATCCTCGCTCCCCGCTATCGTTTGTCCTCGCTTTTGTTTTGTTTGCTCGTACAAGGTTGAAAGGGGAGGGGGGGGAATACAAATCTACAGATAAACTATATTACAGTCGGGAGACGGGCCTTGCAGGAAGGGCGCTACCTTTGACCTCTGCAATATCGGATGCCTCTTTATTGCCGAGGAAGGAATGTCACCCTGTAACCCTGCAACATTCAAGGGTGACAAAGGAGCGTTGCTCAGGGAGCCGGTGAAGTGGCGCAGGCATCTCGCCGGAGGTTGCCTAGCAACTGTCGAAAAAAAGCAAGGTTTACTCCGAGTCAAGTTGAGAGGATATTGGCAGCATCTTCCTTCCGGGATGGTGTCCCTAAAGGGCATCACACAAACACATAAAACACGTATTCTGATCTTGTTATTGTCGTTCCACCGTGTGTTTTAAATAACACAGGTGAGGGGCTTTTCTCCAACCACCACAAGACTAATAATATAACAGGATCTTTTCCAATAGAGGGTATGTGGGTGTGTGTTCACTACCACCATCAAATTCAGCAGCCGAATTGCATTTTTCTGGGGATGTAGGCAGGCCCAGACTCGCTGTCATCATTTTGACTTGCTCTTTTGTTGGAATCCATATATGTCTTGGAAACAATGTGCAAATGGAACGCATGAAACCTGCCATACCATTCCGGGCCGGCCTACCCATGAGGCAAGGCAAGACAACCGCCTCAGGTGGCAGAATCCATAGGGGCAGCGGATCCTGATGTAAATCTTTATTTCCTCCTTGTTCCCGATGTAGTTTTTCACTCCCTGCCTTCTCCCCTGGTGCAGAGGAGGGCACCATTTTGTGGTTCGCCTCAGGTGACATATATAACCGTCGCCGATCAACCAGACTCCAGTGAGAAGAGCCAGGATGGCATCCATGACTGATTTCCCTGCTTTTATTCCCTCGCCCCTCTTTACGGCACAACTGCAGGCTCAATGGAAAGGGGCAGTGTGAGCTGGCTGAGGTTGATGGGAGCTGAAGTCCAGAAACATCTGGAGGGATGCAGGTTCCCCATCCCTGGTTTAAACCAAAGTGACTTATCTCAGAAACAAACAAAAAAATGTAGCACTGAGGTAAAAAAATGGAACCACGACAAAAATAGGCAGAGTACTACAAAAAACAAAGCACAATTTAAATTATAAATTCAGAGGGAGTACATAACACAAAAGAGGAGAAGCGGAAGCAAACCTACAAGCAAGCAAAAGCTTCAAATGTAGTATACACTATACTGTTAAAGCACATTCAAATTCCCTCAAAGAATTCTGGGCATTGTAGTTTACCTCTTGCAGACTTATAATTCCCAGCAGCCCCAACAAACTACAGTGCCCAGAATTCTCTGAAGGGAAAGGATGTGCTTCAAATGTGCTTTATTAAAGGTCTTGTGTGTAGGCCCAAAAGCCTTCCTGGAGGACCAGGATTGAACTTGGCCTTCATGCTGAAACCTGAAGGACTTTCCTGAGGAGGCCATTTCATGAAGTTGGTGCCATCACAGCTGTGAGAGCCCCACTTCTAGTAGCCACACACCAAACATCAGCTGGGTGCGCCTGTGGGGAAGATGGTCCTGAAGGGACTTGTTAGGCTCAAGGTGTTTATGTTCAGTGGCCTTTAAATCACCCCCTTGAATTTAATGTAAAAGAAAATAACAGCCTATTGATATTGAAGTAGGCACCTTTGCTCTGCTGTTCTAGGTGTCTGCCCGAAACATTTTTGCTTATGCAAACCTATGCAGATAGGGAAGTTCGACATACAATTTAATGGGTAGTTTTGTTTTTTTAAACAAATTATGTATATTTTAACTACTGGGTTTTTGACCTTTTTTTTTTTTTTTAGGTCAACGTGTTTTTAACTTCTGACTTTTATGTACAGTTTTAATGTGCACCGCTTAGATGTTTCATCCGGTTAAGCGGTTTACAAAGGTTAAAAATGCATTCTGCAGATGGCTCAAGACGGGGGTGGAATAAAACCCCTTCCCTACCCTGCTAAAGGTTTGTGTGCGGAAAATGCAATACTCAAGGAGTTAAAAGCAGAAGTGCCACTTCAGACTTACAATGCTGGGCCTGTTGTCCCCCCAAAAAACTGCATTTCACATCTGGCTCCAAGGCACTTGAGCTGCAGCAATTATGGCTTTGTTGACTCCGTAATTGGCCTAATAAATTACACTTTATAATTAGGGATTTTGTGTGTGTGTGTGTGCGTGTGTGTGTGCGTGTGTGTGTAAAGGATAAGTAGTCCAAGAGTAGCAGGCAGGAAGATGGTGAAGGGATGGGGGTTGTAAAACAGTCAAAGACAATCGATGATCATGAATAGCACCAAGATCACGCTGTAGAGATGGCTTCGCTCCTCTTAAAAGGGGCTGCTGCTGCTGTTGCTGCTTGCTGGAGGATGGGGAGGCCCAGCTAAGGAAAACAGAGTTGGAGAGAAAAGCAGTGTTGGAATACAGCTGGGGTCATGACACTTGACCTTTCCATTCCTTTTCCTCTTTGAAACCTGATTATCTCTATTTTTAGGCACATGGGTGGAGGAGGAGCGAGGAAGCAAGGGCAGCTGACCCTGGCATGCTAGGCTCTCTCAAATTTTCTAGCCCACTGTAACCCCATTGTTAATGAGGTACACAAGCGGCGCTCCTTGAAACAAGCTCCAGCTGCATCAGAAACGATAGACTTGATTCAGAGGCACAGGTTAGCTCCTTGGGAGTCTCTTTTTATCCTTCCCATAATCTCTCGATTTATTTAAATAGGGGGGGGGGCATGTAGAGATAGAATAACCATGTCCCATGAATAGTTGCACCCAATATTTATATAGCAGTTTCAGGGTGTCCTTCAGCCTGCCTGACCTCACATCCCTTTTAGGCCACTACCACTACTGATTTACACATGAGAAATTAAAGACACAGCAAGGGCATATTGAGATTATACTTATTGGCCTTGATTTTGACTGGTTTGCGCAAGAAAGGTCCAGGGGTGCCCTCCAGATGTCTTCTAAATAGTGCTTGCGTTTGGTTATTGCACGTAAGAATGCAGAGCAACCGTGGCTTTCAGATTATCTTTCATCCAGGCAGATTTACAGGGCCATCTTCTTCTTCTTCTTCTTCTTCTTCTTCTTCTTCTTCTTCTTCTTCTTCATAATAATAATAATAATAATAATAATAATAATAATAATAATATTTTTTATACCCCGCCCTCCCCAGCCAAGGCCGGGCTCAGGGCGGCTAACAAGCAATAATAAAAACAAGTTGAACGAATACAATTTAAAAACAAGATTAAAATACAACATTAAAATATTGAAACATTAAAATATTAAAATGCAGCCTCATCACAGGAGGAGAAAGAAAAAAGAAAGAGGGGGAGGGAATCAAATTGGCTCCAAGCCAAAGGCCAGGTGGAACAACTCTGTCTTACAGGCCCTGCGGAAAGAAATCAGATCCTGCAGGGCCCTGGTCTCATGAGGCAGAGCGTTCCACCAGGCCGGAGCCAGTGTTGAAAAGGCCCTAGCTCTGGTTGAGGCTAATCTAACTTCCTTAGGGCCTGGGACCACTAGGGTATTGCTATTTATGGACCTTGAGGCTCTCCGTGGGGCATACCGGGAGAGGCGGTCTCAATAGGTACGAGGGTCCTAGGCCGTGAAGGGCTTTAAAGATCAAAACCAGCACCTTAAGTCTGAGCCTGTACTCCACCGGGAGCCAGTGCAGCTGGAAAAGCACTGGGTGAATATGCTCCCATGGCAGAGACCCCGTGAGGAGCCTTGCTGCAGCATTCTGCACCTGCTGGAGTTTCTGGGACAGCTTCAAGGGCACCCCCGCATAGAGCGAATTACAGTAGTCAAGCCTGGAGGTGACCGTTGCATGGATTACAACTCTATTCAGACCATAGGTAGCCAGTGTGTGAGTATTCCGATATTATTTGACTCCTCCCATCATTGCTGAACATTGGCCACGCTGGCTGGGGTTGATAGGAGTTGGAGTCCAACAATATATGGAGAGCACCAAGCAGACTGCCCATGCCCATAAGGTAAAAATATTCCTTTGAGTTGTTGCTGTGCAAATGTGATTCTTCTTCTCTCTTTCTCCCACCCTCTATTTGCTTTCCTGATTATTACCATTGCTATGTGGAATGCAACTGGCCACAGGCACCATTGGGTGCCATGGGTGTGCTCAGTCGGTAGAACAGAAGACTCTTAACCTCAGGGTTGTGGGGTCGAGTCCCACATTGGGCAAAAGATTCCTGGGGGTTGGACTAGATGACCCTCGGGGGTCTTTTCCAACTCTGTGATTCTATGGTTCTTTGCTGGACTAGACATATCCACATAATCACAGAGCTAGAGTGCAAATGAAGAACTTCCACTATGTGGCTGCTGTAAAAATATTTCTGCTACTGGTAAAGGCTGTTAATACCTAATATCCAGGTAGAAAATGTTTGGAAGTCTTAACCACCCATGGCTAATAACTCATGGGAAAAATGTATTTCCCCAACTTGTAAGACTCCTCTGCAGCCATGAAACTCTATAAGGAACAGCTCATCTCCTCTGGTCTTTAACAGACCAAGAGCACAAAATATACAATGATATAGCACGAATGCTTCAGTGTTTAGAACATATACAAGCTTAATTTTGGGGTGTTTTGATGCACATGGGTGGTGCTGTGGGTTAAACCACAGAGCCTAGGACTTGCTGATCAGAAGGTCGGCGGTTCGAATCCCCACGACGGGGTGAGCTCCTGTTGCTCAGTCCCTGCTCCTGCCAACCTAGCAGTTTGAAAACACGTCAAAGTGCAAGTAAATAAATAGGTACCGCACTGGCGGGAAGGTAAACGGCGTTTCCATGCGCTGTTCTGGTTCGCCAGAAGTGGCTTAGTCATGCTGGCCACATAACCCGGAAGCTGTACGCTGGCTCCCTCAGCCAATAAAGTGAGATGAGCACCGCAACCCCAGAGTCAGTCACAACTGGACCTAATGGTCAGGGGTCCCTTTACCTTTACCTTTACCTTTTTTGATGCACACATTCCCCTTATGTCGCAGGTGACCCAAGAAATACTGTACCCGTATCAGGCAATTAAAAACTGGCCCAAATACCCGAAAATAGTATTAAGACTCCCTGCCCCATCTGAAGTGAAAGACAGGAGTGTGACAAGAGCATAGTTATGCTTGCAGATGAACACACTTTATTTAAAGAAAACTAGAGTTATGGGCAACTGCATCTACTGGCTGCTTAGCAACAAGCTACTGGGAATGCCCATCAATTCTCAGTTTATAATAACCTGAGACAGATCTAGTTTTTGTTTTCCCTTGAGGGTGTCTCCCCTACTCAGCTCTATAATAAATGCTGCAAAGCTATGCATCCAGCACATTGGGAAATAATGCCATGGAACATTTTGCATTCTGCTCGCTGAGAATTGCCTAGCCAGCAGGGTGTCTGCAAGCATTATTAATCACGTAATTAATCTCATAGTGTAACTCTAAGGGTGTTTTTTTTTATTATTATTAAAAAAAATACACTAAAAGTGCCATTTGAGAACTGGAATGTATGTATAAGCAACCTGCACTCTTTAGGACCGTACCAATCATTCTCCCCTTGACTAACTTGTAGAATGGGTCATTATCGAACCTGCGATACTCCTAATACTTAGGAGGAAGGACTATAGCTCAAATGTAGAGTATTTGCTTTGCAGAGAGATGGCAGGTTCTAGCTGCTGGGATAGCTCAGTCAGTAGAGGATGAGACTCTTAATCTCAAGGTCATGAGTTTGAGCCTCATGTTGAGCAAAAGATTCCTGCATTGCAGAGGGTTGGACTAGATGATACTTGTGGTCCCTTTCCAACTCTACAATTGTATGATTTTATCCCCAGGATCTCCAGGTAGGTGTCCTCTGTCAAACCTTGGAGAGTCACAGCTGGTCCATATAGCCAATATTGAGCTTAGATGAACCAGTGGTGTGGCTCGCTAGAAGGTATCTTCCTGTATTTTAAGCCTTTTAACCCTAAGTAGCATAACAACCCAGAGCTTTCGGCTACAATATTTACATCAAAGATTGGCCAGAATATACGTCCTGTGACACGAGACAGTACAAATGCCGTAACAATCCCAATTGTAATTATATTCTTTTCGAGAGCACTTTTCAGTATAGAAAGATTGTTCCAGATGACAGCACTGGTAGCTCAGCTATTTCCTAAGGACACTGAACCCCAATACTTGATTGTTCTTCAATATTCCATGGTGGAACAGTAAAGAACTTTGCTCTTCTTACCTTGGGGTTGAGAGCATAGAACAGAATATAGGTAACAGTGGAGAAACTTTTTGTTTTTAGCTGGGCTCCATGCTTTTGCTCCTAACTCTGATTTTCAGGATTATTTTGGAAAGTCTGCCCCCTACTGGCAAGGCTTGGAACTAGTTTGCAAATATAATGTTCACACTATTCTCTTCTCATATTAGGAATAGGATAGCTACATGTTTTGTTATTCCATATGGACAACAACAGGAAGGCTCAGTTATATATGAACATGTAAGGCAGGGCATATTGTGACCTACCAAATGTAATGTAGACACACACCCCTTTTATTTTTCCAGTCCCAGCCATGCGGCAAACATAGGGTATGTACTGAGCTGCTGACTGGGTGCCATCTATGGCTATTTATTTATTTAATTTGTACATTGCCCTTCATCTGAAGGTCACAGGGCAAAAGGTCACAAATACAAAATGAAAAGACAAAATGCGTAGCAAACAAAAAACCCTCAATAATCCCGTTCTTCCAAACACATTCAAAGGGCCATAGGCTGATTAAACAATCAGTCAAAGGCCCAGGAGAAGAGAAATGTTGATAAGACTCACTGGACTAAGTGGGTAACACTGCACAGGCCTTTTATCAACCCCTTTCATCAAAACAATTAAACCGTAAATAACATTAGTCATGCAAGTTTAGGACTGTTTTATTTCTGAAGAACAACACTGACATCTCATCAGGAGTAGTTTAAAAATACTGACACAGGACAACAGAACTTTCAGACTAATGACATCCAGCAGCACTCAAATATGTACCCAGAAGCTTAGGGATCATTATTTGGGAATATGAATGCCATCAGCTTCCACGGAAACGAAAGGTGTTCCACTACTCGCACTAACAAAAGTGTTAACACCTCTTCCTTTCCCTGTTGAGAGATTTCATTGAGTTAGTCATACATTATAAACACATAAAAACGAAAGTATATTTTTTGAAAAATTTAAAGAGAAAAAAAACACAGTGCTGCATTTTACCCCAATGAGATGAAACCAAGTACTTGGTAGACAATCTCATGGCAAATTAGTTTTCTCAATACTCTTCCTCACACTAATACTCTCATTTGGTACAGTTTGCATGCATCTTTTGCGTCTGAAGACGGCAAGACATGTCTTTTAAGGTGCTTATTTCAGGGATCTGACTTTTCAAACATTAGGGATTTCATGCAGAGTAGGTTTCCCCACTCTGCATAAATAAACTTCCTGCTTTTGACACAGGGGTATCCTGTGGAGCTTAGGGGCCCCCGTGTCTTATGGGTAGATTGCCCACAGCACCTAGTAGTGTGCACAGGCTGTTTCTGTGTGGACATGTACAATGCTTTGGCTGGAATAAGCTGTAAGTGCACCTGGAGAGAATCACACACCAGTCTCATGGCTGAAAAGAGGACAGTTTACAAATCAATGTGCAACACAGTAAGTTATTTTGTAAATTTCATCTAAAAAAAAAGAGGTGAAAGTGCAATGCTAACGGGTAAAGGTTTTCCATAGACATTTATAAAATTTTGTCAAAACAACCTGTACTGTACTTCTGCAAAATAAATACTCTGCCGTATGCTTTATGTACAAATACTCAACTAGAATATTGGCAACGTCTGAAAAATATCCATTCTTCAGGATTTTATAGTCCCAACAGTGGGGGCGGGGGGGGGGGATCTGTGCTAGAGATAAGCTTCAAGGCCAAATTCAATTCTCTAAGTACAATTTCTTATATATTAAAATCCATACTGTTCATCTATATTGGAGGATGTACTAACAGATTTTGAATATATAAAAACCCACATGCCTTTGTCTTCTTTAGATTTCATCCAAGTTTTGCACATCTTGTCCCTCAACAGATCCTTTCAGTGATCACCCTGAAGCAGACATATCCCGGACTTCACATAGGAACCACTCAGCCTTTTGTGAGACTGCATAAACAAACTGACTTAGTAGTTTGTTGCTTTAGCAGCAGCTGAAAACCAAGGAAGCATCTTGGATTACTTGTAGAATACTGGCATAAAAAACGAGCATCTCAATAATTTAGTCTAAGTAGTTCCGATTGTTCAGTTGCTTCCTAGGAAAATATTGGACTGGTCAAGTTTACTCAGTTGGTGCCTTCAGTGTTTCCAGTTCCAAGGAATACAGAGGTCTCCATCCTGCATCACAGAATAGAAATGAGAAATGCAGAGATGCATGCCTTGCAAGTTGGGAAGCGATTCCCCCTCCAGCAGTCTATTGCAAGAATGGATCATCTGTACGCAGGAAACGCTGGGCTCTTTGTACAGCCTTTGGAGACGAAATTTCTCAGCTGAAGCCTTGATCAGTTTCTTCTCTAACACCATTGACCTGAAATAATAAACATAAACCCCCATTCCAAAGTTATAAATGTGAAGGGGAGAAAATACAGAATTGGTTCTTGTGCTTCAGCTTTTGGAAATATCCGTTCCGCTACAAGAGACCCATATTTTACCCCCCTCCCCACCTCCAGTGCTTCCCAAACTGCAAATAATCAGTTTAATGGATGGCTAGCAGTTTGAAAGCACGTCAAAGTGCAAGTAGATAAATAGGTACCGCTCCGGCGGGAAGGTAAACGGAGTTTCTGTGCGCTGCTCTGGTTCGCCAGAAGCGGCTCAGTCATGCTGGCCACATGACCCTGTACGCTGTACGCTGGCTCCCTCGGCCAATAAAGCAAGATGAGCGCCGCAACCCCAGAGTCGGCCACGACTGGACCTAATGGTCAGGGGTCCCTTTACCTTTACTAATCTTGTACCCAGCTGTGGGGGAGATAGGAATAAAGGAGTATTCCATGGGTTTTGTCTCAGTTATCATACCCTTTTCCAAATTCCTAGCTAGGGCCAGGAAAGGGCGGCAACTGAACTAGTTAGCGACTGGCTGGCACTAAGGCCAGGTAAAAACTAGGTCCTCAACCCTCTCTCATGCTCCCCGCTCACCATGGTGTTTAGTTGTATGTATATTTGTGCTAACACATCCAGATGAGAACCTAGAGCACAGCATTTAATAGCAGGGCAAACTAGGCAAGAGGTTTTTCACAACTTCCTGAAGCAACACACTGTTATATAGTGGAGGACGCTAGTAGATTTGTAAGTTGAACTACACTTTTTACACACTTTTAAGTGTTGGCTCCTCCCCATCAATCTCCTTGGAAACCTCCCAAGATGTCAAGCACAGAACGGAGCAGTAGCACTGAGCTTTAAGAAGCACTTACTCTTCCTTTCTTTTCAGTTTCTCTCGTGCTTGTTGTGCTTTAGTGATCATAAACCACTGGAGTGCTGCTGGATCACAGGTTGTTGGGATGATGAAGTGCCCTAGTTCATGCAGATATGGTGCATACCTGTCACTGTAATAAAACAGGGACAGTACATTAAGGATAGTGCAAAACAGCTGGTGGTCCTTTTTGTATGGAAGGTTTTTGCTTAAAGTAATATTCACAATATAGAAACTTAACCCAAGAAGATAAGTCCTTATTTATTGGATCACCCATATGCACATGCTTATTGGTACTCTTAAATAATGCTAAAACGTTAGACAGACCAGAGTTACCATTGCAGAAGCCATGCTGATTCTGCTTCTTTGAGATGCTTCATAATTCTCTATTTAATGATACTTTTCATCAGTGTTTCCTGGAACATATATTAAATCTAACTGGTCTGTAATTTGCTGGAACTCTTAAAAAAAAATGGAGCTGCCTCCAAAGAATGCTCTGCAGCTGTTGCTGCCACTGCAGACAATATTCCTTCGAGCAGTAGCTTTCAACCAGTGTGCCATGGCACCCTGGGGTGCCTTGAATGATGGTTAGGGGTGCCCTGGGCAGCACTAGCCTCTCTGCCTCTTTCCTTCCCTCTCTCCTCTGATCCCCTCTCCTGTCTCTGCCTCCCAAAGGCTTGGACAACTGTTTGTTGCAGCAGCGGCTGCCCAGAGGACTCCCAAGGAAAGGGTAGAGGAGGCTGTGGAGGGAACACTCCACAAGGGAGCGTGCTCAAAAAAGGGTGAGAAGCTGCCAGCTTGGCAGGGAAGGGGTGACATAACTGGGCTCCTGAGCCCCCCGGGTTGCCACAAATGGAATGTGGTTTGTTAAGGGAGCCATGGACTCAAAAAGGTTCAAAACCTCTGCCTTAGAGGCCAGATCTGCCGCCCTTGTGGATCCTTCTGCCCAAGGCAGTTGCCTCACATTGCCACATGAGTGGGCCAGCCCTCATTACTGTAATGCACAATGCTTTGAAGACAGTTCAGAAATTGCAGCTAGTGCAAAATTCAGTGGCCAGATTGCCTGCCAGGGCAAGATGGTTTAACATGTAACAACTCTGGCACAACCGCACTGGCTGCCAGGTAGTTTCTAGGCTCCGTTCAAAGTCCTGGTTTTAACCTATAAAGTCTTGTGTGGCTCAGGTCTCCAATTAACTCAAGGACCGCTTCTCCGTACATGAACCAACCCAACCCAGCACTTGTCATCTGAGACCCTTCTCAGGCTGCCCTCTGAGGAGTGTGTGGAAGGTAGTAACCCAAGAACGGCCCTTTTTATTGATGGCTCCCCACTTGTGGAGTTCTCTCCCCAGGGAGGCATGCTTGGCACCATCACCATCTGTTTTAGGCACCAGGCAACGAGATTTTTATTTACTCAAGCCTTTTGCCTTTAGTTGAGAGGGTAACTAGCTATATCTGTGGCCTCTTTGTTGCGCTCATCCTTTTAAGTGGGGTGGGTAGGATTTGTTTCTTGTATAATAAAATCATACCTACATTAGGGTCTTGTTTTACTACTTGGTTTTAACATTTTGCCAATTTCTATATTTATTACGCAAGTCACTTTGAGACACTTTGGTACAACAAGCAGCAGGTTAATAGATATCATCATCGTCTTCATCTTCGTAAATGCACACCTTTCTAGAATCATTTGCAACCCACGCAGGCTGTGAGGGTGAAATGGGAGCCTGCTGTTGCGCACCCGATTGTAAAAGCTGTCCAGGACAGAGTAATACTCTTCAAGCATCAGCATCGGTTGAAGCTCTTCAACGTATCCGACTTGTATGCCTCCCAAAATATGGCTTATGCGATCCTCCAAAAGCAGCACTTTTTTCTGAAGTGCAGAGTAGCTTGGCAATCTCTCAAAAATCTGCACAAATTAAAAGGTTTATTTAAGTGGGTGACATGATCAAACACAACCAACTCCCACCCAACTGTCCAAATGTACGTTTTAGAAACTCTTTATCAGCAGAGAGTTACTGTTAATGGAAAATGATAAGCTCCCAGCTTGAGACTTGAACTTTCTACCTAATGAAATCAAGTTGGAAATATCTGTGAGGCGTTTTAAGCACCAATTTAAGGATTTTGTAATTTCAGCAAATCTTATGAAAACGATTTAACGTTTTTACAGCCTTGTCAGGTGACTCATCCTGTATTTCCATTTTGATGTATTTCGGTTTGTTCTCATCTGTTAATGCCGTTTCAGTTTTTACAAATTTTCATTTGTAAAAGAATTCATACATTGCCTATTACAATCTTTCAAAAGGTAGTACTGTATACAATAATAAAACAGTAAGATCACAATAATCTAAATAAAATACAGCTGATAACCCAGGGGCACCATTTATTCACTTCAGATTTTAACCCCAGAAAAGGTTTAAGTGCACAGCTATTTTTTAAACAAAAGCATTAAATTGTAAATAGGAACTCTGGTTAGTATTAGCTAGAGTCAAAGTGGCTCTGACACAACCTCATAAATAAGCTCACACAGACTACTAGCCTGCATAACATTTCACTAGCTCCCTAGGGGCTAGCAGAGTGGGATGGAATCCTCTGACAACCTGCTTAGCTATCTAGGGTAGGAACAAAGCACTTTCTCCTTTCCTAGGAAGCTTCCTCACTCGCCTACACGTAATTCCTTGCCAAATGGCTGCTTTAAATAAAAGACTGTACCAACATATCCCTTAAGGCAGAGAGGGGTGGGAGGAGGGAGCTCATGAGTTAGGCCTGCACTAGCTCAATATATTACAGTGGTGCCCCGCAATACGAACGCCTCGCAAGACGGAAAACCCGCTAGACGAAAGGGTTTTCCGTTTTGGAGGCGCTTCGCTAAATGAATTTCTCTATGGGGTTGCCTCGCAAGACGAAAAAATATTGCGAGTTCCCGCGGTTTCCCCCCCGCTTTTTTTTGCCCTTTCCCTAAGCGCTAAGCCGCTTATCAGCTGTTCCGCTGATAAGCCGCTTCTCAGCTGATCGCTAAAAGCCGCTAGACCGCTAATAGCGCTAATCCGCTAAGCTGTCAATGGGCTTGCTTCGCAAGACGAAAAAACCGCTAGACGAAGAGAATCGCGGAACGGATTAATTTCGTCTTGCGAGGCACCACTGTACAGAGCCATCAGAACTGCAGGAAGGCTTTAAAAAAATGCATTCATGTAATCCTTAACTAGAACCAAAATATAGCTTTATAAGTTATCTTTTAGAGTTGTGAGTTAGTTGTTTTAGACATTAAGGCACTAGAGAAAGAGTCAATTACTGTACGCACATACAATGTTGTAACTCCACTTTCCAGCAGCAAGGTGACAAGACACCACAAACTCTCCTTAAGAATTCAGTGACAGGTTGTGTCAACCAGAAACAAGGAGGTTCCAAATCTTTGCCCACTTAACTTTTTGCACTCCACATACATATTAAAACAGGCTGGAAAAGGCAACATTTTTTAAAATAAAAAAATATATAATTTAGTTACCAGTTCTTACTTTGGTCCAGTGGTGGTGAACATCCATAGTTCCTAGCATAACATGGCCTGTTGCACTCATGCCTGAACGGTCTGTAAATATCACTGTGCGGCCTATTGAAAAGGGGAGGCATTTTTTTAGTCACTATTCACAGCTGAGCTTTTTGGAGGGTGGGGTTGACTGACAACAAAGGGGATTCGTCTAGGGATTCCAAAAGGTTCCCTGTGGATCCCCTGCTACAGATCTAAGGTCTCTTTTAGGCCACCCTCCACTAGGCATCTCTCTCTAGGCCCGCCTGAACTCCTGGCACCCACATACATAAGTAAACCCTATGAGTTAACACCAACATAATCTCATATGGGTGCTTTGAGTTATCACAGAGATCAGGGTAGGATAAGAACATACAAAGAGCTCTGCTGGATAATTCCAAAGGCAATGGTGCTCTCCAACAGGAAAGCTTGCAAGTGGGTCCTGATTCAAATGGCGTTCTCCCCACCTGCAATCCCTCTGCAGCTTGTGTCTAGAATAAACTACCTTTGACAGATGAAGTAGCATATAGCAATCGTGCCTAGTAGCCAGTAATAGCTTTAGCCTCTGTCAAGGCAATCTTGGAGACATGTAGGATCTGAATCATTTAGGGCTTTAAAGCTCAAACACAGCACCCCACATTCTGCTAAGAAGGAAAGCAGGAGACCAACTTGCACCAGCTTAAAAGATTCAGAATTTTCTTTAAAGAGCAGCATAATATCGTTGACAAGTGAAAGAAAGAAAACGGCTGCAAAAGAATGTACCTTTAGCATTCCTTAGCGCTTCTGGGCTTTGTTGAGCTAACCGACTTAGACTGTGTAGCTGGCTGCACCGATGGGCAATACCCCAGCTCCTCTGCCATCTAAAAAACCCAAACCAACACCAGCATGTTTCACTCGTTTTAAATTGCACAGCAACTTAGATAACAAAAGAGTGACAGAGCTTGTCAATGAAAGACATTATTATTTGTCATTAGCAGACAAGCAGCTTTGAGCATTAAGAACTTGATCTATAACTCAAATAGAAACTTTGACAATTTGGATGAATGGGTGACTGCCATGGATGCCTATATAGCTCTTAATCTAGTTTTTTTTAAATATATTTGCTTTTTTGTGTTCTTAACTATTTTTTACTGTTGAAACAATTGTGTGGGAGGGTATTAAAACATTGATGCACTGGATGCAGTTGCTTAAAAATGCAACTAAACTAAGAATAAAATTGCAGTGACCATTGTAACACTTGGACTAGCATTGTAAGCACACATTTCTGGTACATTTGAAATACATTTGCTGGAGTCTATCACATACCAGCAGTATTGCTCTGTTCCACCCTTAATCTTGAAAAAAATAAAAACCATTGCTTTTTCACACAGCTTAAGTTAATTTGTTACCTGATATCAGAGAGGTGTAGCTGTTGAGAAAGTTCACCTTTCAAACGGTCTAGCTCTTTCCTGAGTGGTAAGCTATTCTTCAGCTTCTTTTCTGCACTTTGTTCATTACTATCTAACCAAGAACTAGAAAAACAACATGGATCACAAAGAGATTTAAAAACACAGTAATTGGGGAAGAGGATTAACGATAAACTTTAAGCAGCGATTTAAAGTGCTCATGTATCAGAAAAAGTGTGAGAGCACATCAGGAACCTTCTTAAAATTATGGAATCATAGAACTAATTGTTGGAAGGGACCTTGTGGGTCATCTAGTCCAACCCCCTGCAATGCAGGAATATTTGGCTCAATGTGGGGCTCAAACCCATGACCCTGAGATTAAGTGTCTCATGTTCTACTGACTGAGCTTTCAATTAATATTTATCTAGCACACAGCCAGCCACACCCTCTTCCAGGATGTACCATTCCACCTCCCCGTTTTCTCTCTCTCAAGGTATTTGGGCATTCAGTACCAATTTAGCATGCTTAGTCTTCACTGGGTTGTTTTGTTTCCCTCCCTGTGAAATATCTGTTATATTTCTGCAAACCCCTGCAGGTTCCCCTAATCCTGCTGATTTGTCCACCTCGAGTGTGAATGCTGCCTTTTTGGCTACATAAAGATCCATACTTGGAGAATGACTTGCAGTTGTATCCCGAACGAAGAATTTCTATGGGTTTGTTGATTAAAAGTTGTGTCTGGCTTTCATTCAACAATGGCTAGCCTCCCTATGGTGCTCTTCAAAACTGCCAACATTCCTCTTAATGAAGTAATTCATAAAGACCAGGCAGGCTTTCTCCCAGGTAGACATATGTTTGCTAACACTAGGAACATTATTGACATTTTGGAACTTTTGCAAACAGACATAAATACAAAAGCAGTGTTAATTTTTATAGATGCGGAGAAGGCCTTTGATAATATTTCTTGGAAATTCATGAAGGGAAATTTGAAAGAAATGGGAGTGGGACGGGGGTTTGAAAATGGGATTGATGCAATATATTCAGAACAAAAGGCCAAACTGATAGTTAACAATGTGGTTACAGAAGAGTTCAAAATTGAAAAAGGAACACGACAAGGCTGCCCGATTTCCCCTCTGTTATTTATCTCGGTTCTGGAGGTGCTCTTGAATATGATCAGAGGGGACCGGTTGGTGGAAGGGATTCAGGTCGGAGCGAAACAATACAAACTTAAAGCTTTTGCAGATGACCTAGTTTTGACCCTGCAGGAGCCAGAATCTAGTACGAAAAGAGTATTACAATTGATACAGGACTTTGGTCGGGTGGCGGGATTTAAATTAAACAAACAGAAAACCAAAGTGTTGGGAAAAAACTTGACAGATATAGAGTCAGAACGGTTTCAGAGAGAAACAGAATTAACTATGGTTAAAAAGGTAAAGTACCTAGGGGTAAACATAACAGCAAAAAACCTGAGTCTATTCAAGGATAACTATGAAAAATGTTGGTCTGAAATTAAGAGAGACTTGGATAGTTGGACAAAATTGAAGCTTTCTTTGTTAGGCCGAATTGCTGCTATTAAGATGAATGTATTGCCAAAAATGCTGTTTTTGTTTCAAACATTACAGATTGTGGACAAAACGGAGTGCTTCCGGAAGTGGCAGAAAGATATATCTAAATTTGTCTGGCAGGGCAAAAAGCCCAGAATTAAGTTTAAGATATTAACAGATGCGAAAGAAAGAGGGGGCTTTGCCCTGCCAGACTTAAAGTTGTACTATGAAGCCACAGCTTTTTGCTGGCTAAAAGACTGGCTACTTCTCGAAGACACTGACGTGTTGGACCTGGAAGGTTTTAACAATGCTTTTGGTTGGCATGCATATTTATGGTATGACAAAGTTAAGATCAATAAGGCCTTCAAGAACCATATTGTCAGGAAAGCAGTGTTTAATGTCTGGACAAAATATAAAGACTTATTGGAAAATAAAACTCCAAGGTGGCTTTCACCTCTGGAGGCTAAGGCCCGAAAAAGACCCAATATGGAGGCCAAATGGCCAAAATATTGGGAAATATTAGAAAAAGATGGAGACAATTGGAAATTGCAGAGTTTGGAGAAAATGAAGGATAAGGTGCGAGACTGGTTACATTATGCTCAGATTAAAGAAGTTTTTAAAAATGACAAAAAGTTAGGGTTCCAGGTGGAGAAATCGAAGTTAGAAACAGAATTGTTAGAACCAAAGACCAAGGTATTATCTAGAATGTATAACTTGCTGCTAAAGTGGAATACACAAGACGAAATGGTTAAATCGGCTATGATAAAATGGGCACAGGACATGGGGCATAACATTATGTTTGAGGACTGGGAAAGGTTGTGGACCACTGGGCTGAACTTCACCGCATGTAATGCTCTGAAGGAAAATGTTATGAAAATGATATATAGATGGTACATGACCCCAGTTAAACTTGCCAAAATATACCATTCGTCTGATAATAAATGTTGGAAATGTAAAGAAAATGAAGGAACATTCTTTCACCTCTGGTGGACATGCCCTAAGGTGAAGGTCTTCTGGGAAATGATATATAATGAGCTGAAAAAGGTATTTAAGTATACCTTCACAAAGAAACCAGAGGCCTTCCTTCTGGGCATTGTCGGCCAGAAGGTGTTAAAGAAGGATCGAACATTTTTCATGTATGCAACAACGGCAGCAAGGATTCTCATCGCAAAAAACTGGAAAACTCAAGATCTACCCACACTGGAAGAGTGGCAGATGCAGCTGATGGACTATATGCAACTGGCCGAGATGACCGGCAGAATCCGTGATCTGGGAGAAGAGAAGTTGGAGGAAGACTGGGAGAAATTCAAGATGTATCTACAAAAACATTGTAATTTGGTTGAATGTTAAGAAGGATGCTAGATTATCAAAAACTGGTCACCACTAAACTAGATTTAAATTTGATGATAAGTGAGACTAAAGAAAATATAAAATTTTTTGGAAGAAGCGCTAGATTATATGTGAATGAGTGGACATGAGATTGTAAACAAGTTGATAATTTGTTTGGAAAAAAATTTTTTTTTTAACGATGTAAATGGGAGCGGGAGACGTGAGGGAGTCCAAAGAAGTGACGAAATTGTTGTGAAAGAAGTAAGACTGTTTATTATGTGTGCATTTATATTTAAAAACCTTAATAAATATTTATTTAAAAAAAAAAAAAAAACTGCCAACATTCCTGGCAGTAAATACTTTGGAGGAAGGAACATTTTCATGGAAACCCGTATTGTCAGCCTGTGAACAGTTAGGAGGACTGATGGCAACGTAGTGACAACTATATAAAGTTAAAGAGTGTGGCTGTCATTCTAGAATTATGCATGCAAATTTCTGTATGTACTCTCAGGGATGGAAAAAGCATGTCGTTATCAGTAGATAACCAATTCAAATTGTGATGGTCAAGTCAAAGTCTATTTCACGAATACTACTTTCCCACATCCATCTATTTCCTAGTTGGGGAACCTGTGGGGTAGATTTTGGGAGCATGGGGAGCTGGGGGCTGCAGTGGGAGAGCAGCGGAAACTGAACTTCCATTGTGCAAGCTGAAGTCCATTCACATAGCATGCTTGTATGCCTGGTAGGAGTTCCAAATTCAACACTTCCCTACTCAAATGTTTTAAAAATTAACCATTCAAGTCTAAAATATGTGTTTGGGATAAATCATATGCTTTGCAAGTAGAAGTTGCCAACTTCTACCTGTGACATCTCCTGGTGAAAAATCAATTGGTTCAAAATCCTGAAAAGGCCTCTTAAGACTCTGAAATTGAGGAAGGTGATGTCACTAAGGTCAGTACCTTAGTGTAGTTTCCATCCTTTGAGCCTGTTCAAGTTCTTCCTCAGGATCCTTGAATCCAGTAAAAGAGTAGTAAGTCTTGTCCCATTTGATAGGCCTGTGGAAGATTCTTTCTGCTGACTGGCTAGACGGAGTTGCCACTTTGCCATTCAGAATTTGGACATGCTCCGTAGATAAGTTACAGGAGTTCAGGATGTCCAGTACTGTGCTTAGTAGGTCCCTGGTGCGCAAGGTGAAACTGACTGCTCGAAATCCTACAAAATGCAAACCCAGAACAAGGCAGTATTTAACAGAATGCATTTCCTTATGCTTGCCTTACCAAAGATAATGCAAACCATGGCTTGCATGGATTAATCTCCTAGTCAACTTCATTAAATTGTAGTACTACTGTTATTAGCTGATTTGATTTCAACTGACAGTGCTCCTGGACTCAGCAGATTAAGTCCCCATGCTCCAAGATTGATATGAACAGGCTCCACTGTGAAGGCTTTTCCTAATGCTATTTTTGGATGAAGTGCACTACGGGACTCTAATAAAACAACAACAACAACACTGAAATATAAACCAATAGCTGTGAAGTGCTATGGGCAGGTATGCATGATACTAAGACACAGAAACATCAGTGTATTTGTCTATTATCACAGCACCCTGCTCCAACAATTGAAGATTACTACGTATTAGATGGTAAATAAAAGAACTTGTTAAAAGTGATTATTCATAATTAATTCTCAGGTCATTGTGCTAATAACTTCTAGAACAGGATATAGTAAAGCGAGAAATAGTTAATATTTTCAAATAAAAAACTCAACATCTTTTTGATCTAGAGGCTACATGAATTTTCAAAAGTGCAGCTTTAATTTTCGGAAAAAATCCTCCCGTCTACATTAAGCAGTTTTATACACTATATTTTGGCCAAGTGAGGGAAACCATAATTTTAATAGGGATACTGTCAGGGGCTCAGGAGCAGAAGCACAGGGAAGGGAGGAAAGGGAGAGCGAAGGGGAAGAATCGGAGGGCAGCGTAGGAGAAGATGACAGTGGCCCGAGAGATTCCATGAGCCTCTCCAGCGAATCGGAAGATTCACAGAAGGGGGCGCCGGTGGCCAGGGCAAGGGGGGTCCCAAGGGGGACACTCCAGAAGCAAGGGGCCAGCGGGGACTCCCAGAGCAGCAGTTGGAGATCAGGACCAGCTTCCCCACCAGAGCGTAGTGGGGGGGAAGAGTCCCAGATATCGGGGTCAGCGTCTCCCCCAGCAGGGAGGGAAGATGAGTCAGGGCTGACCACGCCTCCATCGGAGAGTCAGGCAACGGAGGGGAGGTCAGGTCCAGCCAGCATCCCGGAAGAGGGAAGCAGTGATAGAAGCAGTGTAACGGTGAGGAGGAAGAACGAAACAAATTCCTTCCAGTAGCACCTTAAAGACCAACTAAGTCAGTTCTTGGTATGAGCTTTCGTGTGCATGCACACTTCTTCAGATACACTGAAACAGAAGTTTCCAGACCCTTCTATATAGTCATATAGAAGGGTCTATATAGACTATATAGAAGGGTCTGGAAACTTCTGTTTCAGTGTATCTGAAGAAGTGTGCATGCACACGAAAGCTCATACCAAGAACTGACTTAGTTGGTCTTTAAGGTGCTACTGGAAGGAATTTGTTTTGTTTTGACTATGGCAGACCAACACGGCTACCTATCTGTAACTAGGTCAGGAGGAAGGTCACTGGGTTGGCGCGAGAGCCAAGTTCAAATGTACAGGCGCACGGGACAGCAGAGAACGAGGATTGGGAACCAGGTCCTAAAGCCCGCCAGAGGCAGGGGGAGGAGTCAGGAGACTCAGCGTCAGAAGAGTCCAGAAAGGGGAATGCCTCAGCGGGCAGGAGGACCCAGCGGAGGAGAGAGCAGAGGAAGAGGTGGAGCAGGGCTAGAATCTTAAACTGGTGTCAAGGGGGAGGAGATTCAGATGGAACTTCGACGGTCTAGGGTTTAAGACGTAGAGCTGCGCGCTGCGGCTTTGAAATGGAAACTGAACTTTAATAAAGACTTTTGTACATAACGACGACCTGGCGTTGGTCCTCTGTGAGCTGGGACCTTGGGGCAGCTCTGACAGATACACAAAGAAACAAATCTGGTGGCTAAATCTAATTAAACTCTGTTTAAGAGGCTTCTTAGAAAAAACAACAACCCAGTGCTTAACGGCTAGAAATTTTAATGACAAAATTTCAAGTACTCAAAAGCATTTTATTTTGTAAGGGGGGTGGGTGGGACCCAAAATGTCTAAAATACCTGAGGAGCCAAATGGTTCTTGAACATTGGAAGGATTTTGTTCTTTCTCGCGTACGTAAAAAGTGAGCCGAGTTGGTTTTAAAGACCTGAAACCCGGTTTTTGGAGATTCTCCAAATAACCATTTAATCTCTTCAAAGAATTTTCATTGATCTCCTGAAAATAATTACAAGAAAAAGAATTACTCAAGTTTTGAATATGGCCCAGGTTAAAGCAAATACACATACATTAACAGTGTCTGTTCACAACAACTTTTGATTCACAGTGTATTTATATGGAAATGTGTGTAGTTTACTAAGACTGAGGAAACTCAGGTTCAAAAAATCCCTGTTCTGCCATGAGTTACCTTGTGCCAGGCAGCTTTTCAGCCTAACCTAACACAGATAGCTGAAAAAAGTGGTGAAGGGGGAGTCATGTTCACCATCTTGAGTCCACTGCCTTTCCTCTGAGGCCCACCTGGTGCCAGGGTAAAATTGGCATATTTACTCAAGCTTTTAGTAACTGTTAATCTCACAGTCTAATTTTATAATAACTGTCACATGTTTTAAGATAATTATTGTTTTATCTTCTGGATTTGTGTGCTCCACCCTGAAACTTTGGATAGAGGGTGGGTTATAAAATGTTCTCACAGAGGAGCCATCATAAGCTTCCAAGGGACCCTAGGGTTCTCTGGAACATATTATGAAAATCACTATGAAAACAGTGTGTGCATTTTAAAAGTGTCAAACAGATTAGTAATGACCCAGCTACCATAATGCCTTAGTACATAAGGACTCCTAATATTTTAGGGCAAGAGGGAATGATGCAGATTTCATCAGGTTTTTATGCATCTCTTTTTACTGGGAAATTAGCCCTGTCGATTCCTAACAGCAGCATTTCTACTTCAAGTTTTATCCACTAAGTTCATCTTCACAACAATTCTAAAAAATATTTTAAGTGATATACAGTGGTAGCTTGGAAGGAGAACGGAATCCGTTCCAGAAGTCCGTTCAACTTCCAAAACGTTCGGAAGCTCCTGCAGCCAATTGGAAGCTGCACCTGACGTTCGGGTTCCAAAGAAGGTTAGCAAATTGGAACATTCCCAGGTTTGCGGCATTCAGGATCCAAAACGTTCAACTCGCAAGGCGTTCGGGATCCAAGGCATGACTGTATTAGAGTTTGTCTATAATACAAATATCTAACAGTATCTATCAATTCAGAAGTCCCACTGAGTTAAATGGAGCTCAGTCTCCATACTGTTCTCATTTTCTATTTTTATGTTGTGAACTGCCCTGTAATCTTCAGATGAAGGGTGGCATACAATTTTTAAAAAATAATAATGATGATGTTGATGATTTGTCAGGGAACTGCCATCGGAGCCAGGGGGAGAGGGAGGGCTCCAGAGGGATTCCGGAGAGCGTCCCGGGAGGGAGAGAAGCAGCCCATCTTCTGGGGAAGGAAATCAGCGTAGCACCAGTGGAGAAGGGGGGCAGATGGGGGAATCGGCGAGGTGGCTCCATGACTCCTCGCCGGAGACCAGCGGGGAGAGTAAGGGTCCTCCACTGCCCACACCCTCCTTGCGCAGAAGGCTTCCGTGCAGGGAGAGTAGGCGGAGACTAGGCGTCAAAGAGCTTCTTTGCTGGAAGAAGTTCAAGAAACGCCCACTGACGGATTCTGCCAGCGAATGAGACAGCCACGGGTGAGTGGCTGTCCGGACAGAAAGGGTTCACTCAGGCAACCCAGCCAGGTGTGGTGCCGATTTTACGCACGAGCAACCCCTAGAACCATTACATGATGTCATGGTAGGTGTTTAGGATTGCAGCCTAAACCACTGGAGAAAAATATATTTACCCTTTCTCTGGGATGCTGGCCAAAGAAATCTGGATGCACTGCAAAATAGAATGGCCGCAGAGCATTGACAGCATCAGCCCCTGATAAAGCTCTTGCCTGGATAACATGCTGCAATGGTAATTTATTGAGACATAACCTAAGAAATAAAGATGAAGAGTAGGTTAAGCAGCCTAAGAGACCACAAAATGCTTAAAGGTAAATTGCAATAGAGATGGGAGAATTCTGGGACTATTTAAATAAGGATTGGGCTATGCGATAAGAGGTAGCTATGTGGATAATACTTGTAACAGTACTAATAAATTTAGAATTATATAAGCATGTACTCAGAACTATCACATCAGTCCAATAAGCAACACAAAACTGTAGATGAATTTCTGGCTACTACTTGCAATCTGGTGCTGTCTTAAATGTACAAGTACACATTCTTCCTGTGTATGAATGGCCTACTCGATGATGATGATGATGAAGAAGTACATTTACCTCTATAGTTTTGACCAATAGATCTTCCAATTTACAATCCTACTTCTAATTTACAATTCCTAAAACTAAAATTTTAAAACTCCCAGAAATCAAGCCAAAAGCAGATGTAATCATTTATATGCTACAATTAAAAGTGTAGGAATAGAGCTGCCTTACCTCCTCACAGTCCCCCAACGGCAAAACATCTCAATTCTTTTAATCTTGATTCCAGATTGCCTCTAAATTTCTTTAAGCAAATAAAACATATTAAACATGTAATTAATGCATTTAGTTTTGTATATGTTTACTTTCATTTTGCCTATACTTTAAGCAACAGAATTTGACTGTGAAATTACAATCTGGTTTTACGTAAAAATGTTCACCAGTGACACTAAACAGTAGCAGGAACAACCACTTTAATGTTGTTGTGACACAAGTCGCTTAAAAAGGGACAAACTAATTAAAAGTTTGTGTAAGCAAGTAAACACAAAAGCCTGATAATTTCTATACAGTACTAATTTTTAATTAGAGCGCCTTTCCTGGGCCCCAATACAATGGTAAGAGCACGCCGACTATAAATCAGATTACAAAGAGATGCTGTTCTAGTCAATTTCATCCTGAAGGAAACTTTAAGAGAAATAAAACATATTCTTGAATAGTAAAGGCATTACTGACAGGGAGAGATACAAGCAAATATGTGGGCACTCATACATCCTTTCTTATAAATAAAATAAAATCAACTGAGGAAAAGAGGAGTGCTGCTCATCATGGGTACTATCTGAAAGGCGCATGCAACAGTCACAACTAACATGTATTGCACCAGTACTAGCTGGGTTGGCTGCTGGGTAGTAATTTACACGTTTTCCAGGATACAATTAAAAATGTTACAGGAACCTGTTGCCTGGAGACCACAGAAGAGCAGAAAAAAAGTTTAACTATATATTGCAGGCAAAAGCAACTTATAATAACCACTTCCAGTTTTTTCAAATACCAGTCTTTATAAGAGACACACACTTGTACACAAAATAAAAAAATGTTTAAAATACTGTATATGAAAATCCCTCAGATTATTCATTGACATTAAGTAGAGCTCTGTGTTAATCTTGATTTTAAATGTAATCAAGGAGTTGCAAGGGACCTCAAGCGTCACCAACCCCTTGCTAATACAAGAAACCTATTACTATAGCATCCCTGGTTATCCAACCACTGCTTAAAACCCTTAACAAAGGAGAGTCCACAACCTTACAAGACAACCACTGTCAAACAGTTTGTACCATCAGGAAGCTATTTGTGATGGTCAGTCATAACCTTTTTTTTTGTGTAATCTGAACTCATCAGTTCAGGGCAATTCCACCATCTGGAGCATAGAATCAGATAACTGTAAATGGAAAGGGACCCAAGGGTCATATAGTCTAATGCCCTGCAATGCAGGAATCCCCTCTAAAGCATCCATGACAGATGGCCATCCAACCTCTGCTTAAAACCTATCAAGGAAGCTTGAAGCCATTGGTTCGCGTCCTACCCTCCGGAGCAGGAGAGAACAAGCTTGCACCATCTACCATGTGACAGCCCTTTAGAGATTTGAAGATGGCTATCATATATCCTCTCAGTCTCTTCTTTTCCAGGGTAAGCATACCCCAAACTCTCAACTGTTCCTCATATGGCTTGGTTTCCAGACCCTTGATCATATTGGTTGCCCTCCTCTGCACATGTCCCAGCTTGTCAGTATCCTTATTAAACTGTAGCACCCAGAACTAGACACAGTACTCCAGGTGTGGTCTAACAAAGGCAGAACAGAGTGGTACTATTACTTATAGCTAAAGCTATTCTATGCAGCATCAACAGAAGTCCAGAGTCCAGATCAAGGGAAGCTCTATTATGTGAAGACTGCTTTAACCATGTTAATATTTGCTCCAGCCTATCCCTTATGTTTGGGGATATATAACGCTAAACAATGGTTTAGTGCTACATGGATGAGCTGCTGTGAGCCCAAGCAAAAATCCCTCTCCCCTTCTATGTGGCTCAGAGGATTTCTGTGCAGATAACATTGACTTTTCAACTTGTACAAATCTGGAATATGGCTTAAAACAAACTGCTTAGTTAAGCCAGCTTCATAAACCATGATTTGAAGGTGGTTTGCTTTGAACCTTACCAGTTTTTGTTGTAAGTGAGGATTACTGGTTGACAAGCCAACATTACAGTGGTACCTCGGGTTACAGACGCTTCAGGTTACAGACTCCGCTAACCTAGAAATAGTACCTCGGGTTAAGAACTTTGCTTCAGGATGAGAACAGAAATCGTGCAGCAGCAGTGGCAGGCCCCATTAGCTAAAGTGGTGCTTCAGGTTAAGAACAGTTTCAGGTTAAGAACGGACCTCCAGAACGAATTATGTTCTTAACCCGAGGTACCACTGTATTTGAAAGCAAAATAAAATTCAGCAGGGATCCTCTTCCCAGCAGCAGAGTATAAAGAAATGGAGGAGCACTCAAGCCCAGTGCTTTTCTCAGTCTCACCAGAGATTGTCCAGGTAGTGCTAAACCATGGTTTAGTGTTAGGCACAAACACATATTAGCAGGTTTCCCAAGAACACAATTTAAATATCTTAAGTTATGGTGTAAAGCTACTTCAAATGCACATAGAAAGTCGACATAATTCTGATTGCTTAGATACATGCACAGAATCCCTATTCTTCAGAACTACATAATGCCAAAACTTAGAAAATCTGAATGGTTTTAAAGCATTTCTTGGAAAGCCACACACAATCTGCCCAAGCTTTTAAAACCTTATTGTGTGCAGAAAAGGAGCAGGATGGGGGTAGGAATCAAGACCATGCCAAATGGAAATTTGAGATACAGCAGATCACACTATAGACAAATGATTAGCCACCTTTTGAAGGCTGTACAGTGCATGACACACAAAGGTTACCATAAAAACTGCAGACTCAGGACAAAGCTAGCTACTTAAGTTTCTTGCGGAAAAGGGAGAGTAACCTCTATGAATTGGCAAAGTGCCATAACACACTCTGATTGGCTGAACAAAAAGGTACATTTTAACAGCACAGCTGATGTTTACAAAAGTACAGCATGAGGTAAGCATGTGAAGGATCAGACAGGTGCCTAGAGATTCAGAACTTTTACATGCCAATGACCATCACTTTAGGAGATACAAAACTATGCCGGCAGCCTCATACAGTATTTGTAGATACTTAACCATTTTTGTTTGTTTTTTCCTCTTTGTCAAAAACCTTTAATAAAATTGATCTAAATACAGGGGGAAATGCAGCCTACGGCCTTCATTTGTCATTATGCTACGTTTGTTGCCAACCATCCTGTTAGCAGTTCAATTCCGGTCACAACAATAACAGAATTGTAAAAGTTGGAAAGGGGTCCCTAAGGACCATCTAGTCCAACCCCTTGCAATGCAGGAACAGGCAGCTGTCCCGTACGGGGATCGAACTCACAACCTGAGGCCACTCTAACCAACCGAGTGATCCAGTTGGTCCGTTCAAGTTCAACGAGGCTTGCTTGCAAGTAAGCACATTGATGAGTGCATATCAGATCTTAAGATGGAAAGGGAGCTTAAGAACCACCTGCTGCCAGGCTACCACAGCAAAAGGTTCCAGATATGATGCTCAGGACCCCATTATCTTATTCCCAAGGCAGGGCAGCGCCCGGCTTTACTAACACGCCACTGTAGGGGCCAACTCCTAGGGACTGCGGTCCCTTTGCACCCCCCACCCCCCAATAAAATATTTAAAGGGGGGTGGCCTCCCCAAAGTCGATAGGCACTGCCATTCAGTCATGCGATTATGTGGGATGGGGCTTTCCTGCCCCCCATATTTTATTTCAACTCGGCACCCCTACACGCCACAGACGAGAGCCCCCCTTCATCCCAACGGGTGAAGCAGGCCTAAGTCACTTCGAAACCGCGCGAACCTCCCGCGAAACGCCGGTCCCGTTGCTTTACCTCAGCGACGACGAAGGTGAGGGGACACCAAACGAAACCAAACCAAACCCCAGCGCTTCTTCTTTCCCCCAACCCAAACACTGTGAGGAAATCACTGCACACCAGCTTACGTGGGAGCGCTCGGCGGGACTTGACGCGTGTCGAGCCGTTCAGACGTTCGAGGAAGCAGAAAGTCCTCCCCACTCTCAGAGCCCCCAGCACTCTCCTCCGAAATCTCAGAGCCCGACAAGCTCACCTTACTCCTCCTCGCTGTCCCGCTGGAAGAGACGCGGCCCCCATCGCCTCACGCGGGGCGAAGCGAGCGCTCGCCAAAGCGCCGGGCTGCCTGTGGGACTCGGGCCTCTGCGCGCGAGACACCTGAACCGCCGGGAGGTCCGCGAGGGGGCGGGGCCGACGCCGTCACGCTGACGGCCAGGAGCCACAGACGGAGGGAGGGCCGGAGGACGCACGCCTCCGAAGCGCGGCGCTTTAAGGCAGGCGGCGTCACGCAGGCGTCGTCACTCGCTCCTCTCCTCCTCCCCGCCGCCGTTCTGCGCATGCGCAGCAGAGGCTGCCGTTGGCTCATTGCTTTGAGCTGTGAAGAAAAGCAATAAAAGTGGGGGGGGGGGGGTATTAGCAGCCCGGGACATTTTGCCGCCTGAGGCGAACCACAAAATGGCGCCCCCTCTCCCTACCCCCCCCCCGCAGGGGAGAAGCGGAGAGTGGTGTGCCATAGCAGGAACAAGGGGAATAAAGATACTGTATACCTCAGGTCCCTATAGTAAAAGCTATGATTTTCCCAGTAGTGATGTATGGAAGTGAGAGCTGGACCCAGTAGTGGTGTATGGAAGGTTGATCACCGAAGAATTGATGCTTTTGAATTATGGTGCTGGAGAAGACTCTTGAGAGTCCCATGGACTGCAAGAAGGATCAAACCTCTCCATTCTGAAGGAAATCAGCCCTGAGTGCTCACTGGAAGGACAGATCCTGAAGCTGAGGCTCCAATACTTTGGCCACCTCATGAGAAGAGAAGACTCCCTGGAAAAGACCCTGATGTTGGGAAAGATGGAGGGCACAAGGAGAAGGGGACGTCAGAGGACGAGATGGCTGGACAGTGTTCTTGAAGCTACCAGCATGAGTTTGACCAAACTGCGGGAGGCAGTGGAAGACAGGAGGGCCTGGCGTGCTCTGGTCCATGGGGTCACGAAGAGTCAGACACGACTAAACAACAACAATACATCAGGAACAAGATCTACATTGGGATGGGCTGCTCCTGTGGATTCCGCAGCCCGAGGCAGTTGCCTCACCTTGCCTCCTATGTGGGCGGCCCTGGCTGGCTTACTTCATGGCTCCTCCAGCTGCATTTGTGGTGCCACGGGTTAGATGCTGGAAATGTGCCCATCGCCCTCCTTGAGAATGCTACTGGCTTGGTAGATCTGCATGGACTGCAGTGGCAGAGGCAGCCGGTTGAGCTCACCGTGTGGTCCTGTTCCATGTCTGCTCAGAAGTGATGCCCTACTGAGCACAAGCTCCTTGGAAAGTGGGTGCTGGGCCGACTCCGCCCTGGCTCTTACGTAAGGGGCCTTTTTAAAAAAAAATAAATCATTTTTTCAATACAAACAACAACTGCAAAAGACACATACAACAAAAACCATAACACTAATAACACAATTTTACAATTCAGATTTGAATGCTGATATACCTATGACTACACCTTTCTAACAATATTTTCCCACCTCTCCTTCCCCTACTTCCCACCACTGTCCGCCTTATCGTTTAAATATTCCTTGCAGATGTCTTCACATTCATCCATTCTTAATTTGCGTCGACATGTAATTCATTTGTGTGTGGCTGGTCTGTCCATATTATCAATCCATGTGCTCAATGGATTCTTTTTGCGGCTCTTCCAATTCATCAAAACAAGTTTTTTTGCTTCTAATATGGTACATCCAATTTTTTTGACCCCTTGTAATCTCCCACATTCCCGGAATATAATTTAGAATTTAAATTCCCCTAAATAATTTCTTTTTATTACTTTTGCTATAAATATCCTCGCCTTGCACCAAAATGATCTTATCATCAGGCAGTTAATCATCATATGTACTAAGTTCGCATTTTTACTCCCACATCTCCAGCGGTTGTCTGCACTTGTTATTTTCTTCTGGTATAGTTTTGCTGGAGTCCAGCGGACTCTGAATATTATTTTCTGTTGGATAAATCTTAGTCTTAGATCCATAGATGCTGTTTCTGTTGATTTTATACTTGACTCCCATATATCCTGTTATCTGTACCCCTAATTCTTCACTCCATTTTTGTCTGTCATATTCTAAATCATATTTCTTCCTGTTGAGTAGGGTTTTATATAGTGCAAGTGTAGAGTTGTTTGTTTTTGTTGCAGAAATTAAATCTTGTAGCAGCATGGGTGTTTCCGATGCTGCTATAGCATCAGGGCCAAACTGCCTTTCCAACATGTTTCAATTGGATGTATTGCCGTTGTGTTTCACTGGTTAATCCATACTTTACTTGCAAAGTCTTATATTCCACAAATTTGTAATTTTCATCAATTAATTGATTCAATGTCAAAATACATTTTTTCATCCAATTTTGCCAAATTATTACTTGATTTCCAATTTTTAATTTTGGGTTGGCCCATATTGTTAATATCTCATGCTGATAGGGGTCATCCTTATTACCATATTTTTCACTCTATAAGATGCACCAGACCACAAGACACCTAGTTTTTGGAGGAGGAAAACAAGAAAAAAAATATTCTGAATCTCAGAAGCCAGAACAGCAAGAGGGATCATTGCGCAGTGAAAACAGCAATCCCTCTTGCTGTTCTGGCTTCTGTGATAGCTGCACAGCCTGCATTCACTCTGTAAGACGCACACACATTTCTCCTTACTCTTTAGGAGGGAAAAAGTGAGTCTTATAGAGCAAAAAATACGGTATTTTTTATATTCATCCAAATTTTTATAGGTGCTTTAATAGTCTCCAGGATAATAGGATATTTCATAAAATTGGAGCAGAGTTTAATCCACCATGTAAGGGGCCTTTTGAGAAGCTCGTAAGCGTGCAGATTAAGAATCTGCACACTGCAAAGCTCCCAAAGCGATGCAGGAAGTTTTTCCAAGCAAGAATACTAGAACAAAAGCAGCAAGGAACTTCCCTGGGTTACAACCACTTTATTAGGTGCATGAAATGGCACCCTAGAGGCATGTCAGTGGCATTGGACCAGCTGCTTGCAGGCTCCGGAATACAAGATTGGGTTCAGGGAATGGGAGTAGAGGTGGGAGCACAAATATTTCCTTCTTGGATAAAAGATGGGCAGGTGCATGGGAGCAGGTGAGCCATAGCACAGGTCAGGATAGATGCACTCACACAGCAGCCAGAACTGACTTCTGGGGTGAAGCAAGTGTGTCTTGTAGCGCAAGTGGGAAAAGATGGTAGTCTTTTGCTGTGAGAGGGCACTGCCCCTTTCGCTTGCAGTAAGAAGCCTCCACGGTTTCTACTACTGCAATTATAAATGTTGCTCTTGGTTAGAATCTTTGAAGACCCCCTGAACCTATTTTCATTTCCAAGGCAGCAGTTGTTCTGAGCATGCTCAATATATAGCAATCCAGATGGGACTAGAGAACTCCCTACAACTAAACTTCTAAACTATATAACAAGTGGTGACCATTTCGCTCGTATCCAGTTGACGCAAAACCGTTGAGGTGTGGGTCCTTTTGCCAAGTGTAACTTACCTTAAGCACTTAACTTTCTCACTAGTAAATCTATTTATTGGCCTCATGCATGTGATTGATGGGAAATGAAACCCAGCCAGAGTGTTGAATGGATCCTTGGGTTGTAAAAAAGAAAAAGCACTGAACTCCACAAACTATAAAGAAGGATTAGCAAATAGAGCAACTTATTTTAACACAATTCCTCTTTCCTCATTTGAGCTTGTTCATATCTGAATGGAAATTTGATACTCCGGCAAGTGTTCTATATTTTAGTTGTATGAATGCTGTTTCTGCCTACTGTGGAGTTAACAAGTTTGCACATAAGTCTACCTAAAGATGGTAAAGAGATGAAGACTGTAACACGAGACAACTCAGCAAATCCTTTGTTCCGTTACTGGCGTTTTTCAAATTAAGTGCATCAATACAATATAATATAAAATATTCAAAATCCTCCAACAGAGATTCTCTGTAATCCTTACAACTGTCATGTGAGGTAAATTAGCTGCATTATCAGTGTGCTGCAGATGGAATAGGACTGAGAATGATTTGCGCAGGCCTGCCTGCTGTTAGTACGTTTGCCAGGCACTTTGAGGATAAAATCGCTCACCTACATCATGCTAAGTTGAATACTACTTTAACAGAGCCAAGTCTTAACTGATGTTGTGGGATCACTTTCAACTGATGATGCCCGAGGATGTGGACACGGTACTTTCAGTGATTTGGCCCACGACATACTCTCTTGACTCTTGCCGCATCATGACTTGAGCTAGAGCAGACTGTGGGGTGAGCCTAGGAAGCAGCTAGTGCATCACAAGGGGATGATGCCAGATTCCTTGAAAGAGGCAGCTGTGGCTGCTCCTTAAACCCCTCCCCACACCCTCTGGACCTTGAGGTACTAGACAACTAACGCTCAGTCACAAATACCTTAGGTAAGGTGCTCAAAGAGGGTGGTGTTGGGTCAGCTCCAAATGCTCTTGGGGAAAAAAAGATTTATCTTGGCCCATTTGCCTGGCTTCAGGCTGTTTTGGGACAGAATTGGCCTTGGTCACTCAAATGGATGACCTTGGGGAGAAGTACAAGAGGGGTAACAACAGTCATCGTGAGTTGGAAGTTGGTAGCACTGTTTCCCACTCCTACTTAAAAGGCTGAATTGACAGAACAGGGCCGGGAGTTTATGTGTATATCCCACTGCTATACACAGCTATTTATTGTATCTGAATTAGGTGTGGCATTTTAGACTGGTCCTTGGGTGAGGGGGATAACAGACACTGATGCTCAGTAATACAGAGACTCTGTGGGTGAGTTGTTCCCAGGTCCAGGAGTTTATTAATTCTATACAAGGCACAACTCCTTCTGAAGCAGCAGGTATGTAATTTGAAGGTGCTCCTAGATTTGTTAGCAACTTAACTTGGTATGCCAATTTCACCCTCCCCAAGACAGGGATAACTTGGCCACCATGATTCATGCACTGGAAATCTCACCAATGGATTACTGCAATCTGCTCTATGTAGCATGCAGAGACTGGTCCAGAAGCTTTAGCTGGTACAGATCGGAGTCAACAAGTGGAGCACCTTAGATGTGCATTGATTGGAGAGGGCACTGAACTGGCTGCCAGTCAGCTACCAGGCCATGTTATTAACATATAAGACCCTCACTTGGGACAATGTTACCTGAAAGACCACACTTGTCCCTGTATAGATCTGCAAAACTTCTATCTGGGGAAATTTTACTCATGGTGCCACACCCTACAGAGTGCCACAGGCTACTGACCCTCCAAAATACACATTTCCCAGCATTTCCATTGTAGGGTGTCCTTCTCCATGCCATAGATGAAACCTCGCCCACCTGTAATTTCACAAGTTTGGTAAAGATGTATCTTTTTGCTCAGGCTTTCCCTGACCGACAAGATTGGACCCTATTATCCAATTCCTGTTTTTAATAATACTGTTTTTTATTTATTTTTATGATGTGTATTGCTTTTATGTTGCATTTTTATATACTGCTTAAATATTAAGTGGTTTAGAAATGCTTTTAAATATAAAAGATAAATGAAGCTAGTGAGTTCAGATTTGAATCGGGGAATTCCCAGCTCACACTCAAGTTTCCTTTTTCAAGTGATAAAAGGAATAAGGCTTACATAGTCTCAAAACTTTGACATCCTCATGCATGATGGGTAGGAGGAAAATGGTTTGCTCTCTGGTGTTATCACACTTCTTGTATTAGGAAAAAGACCCTGTACTTTGCAGGATTCCACAGCTTATTGTCAAGGGCTTGCAGCAGGTAGATCAGTTTATTCTGGAAGATCTCCGTGTAATTTGCAAATTGGCAAGGGTTAATAACAGAAACAACTTTTCCCACCTAAATTAGATGGCTGAAATGAAGAAAGCTAACCAAGAGAATACTTGTGTGAAAGGACTGTAGCAGATCAGTTCTGCTACTGAAGACAAATTCCTAAAATCCAAATGTGGTCAGTTTAATTCTGTCTTTAGCAACTGGTTGGTAGATCGTGAATTTGTAGTAAGAAAACAAGTATCTGCCAAGTCAGGAGCCTGTTAAACGCAACAGTTACTTGGGTTACTGAAGTTAAAACATAAAAAACAAGTTAGAAAACTGAATTATATAAAATTAACAATAGGAAGTTTGAACACAACAGAAACCATTTATTGATTCATTATTTTGAACAGTGATTACTATAACTGAAGTCTTATCAATGACTAAAAAAGCCAGACTTTCCCTGCCCACTTCATATTCTCTTTCAACCACTCAAGTGCACAAATGTTTTCCAAACCACACACTTGCTCCGTGCCACTGTTTACTGTGAAATGCTTTATGAAAAGCTTTGGAGTAGATATGTTAGTAGCTTGAATCAACCTCTCCACTGCACATTGATAGTTATCATCCTTGCCTTCACATCTGAAAAAGTTTTCACAAAGAAAAGTTACAACCAGCAACCAGTCATTCTAAGATGATTAGCAGTGTTATATGAACTACCATCCTGCCTTTCCTCCCCAAATGTGCTTCAATCCTCTTCTGTTAAGTCTTTCAACTGGGAACAAACGATAACTACTGTAACGTGTCAGCAGAAATGAAGCAATTATGTGGAAGAACCAGCTCTTTTCCAGAACAAGCTTTCTTCCTAACTAATGTGTGACTGATCACAAAAAAATAATAATGAGGAAATGGTGCAAAATTAGAAGACAACACCAACAGTAGTGGGAGGAGAAAATTCAAAAAGACAAAATAATAAAACCAGGTTCCTACTACTGGCAACATGTTACAAAAAGGACTTTGAAGAAATTAGGTATTTATTGTATTTTATAAATTACTGATTTAAACTGATTATTCATAAGATTCTTTTCCTTGACACAAATCAAAGACATAAGCAAGAAAGCTGAGGGGAGGATACAGAATCATGCACTTGGAAAAGCAAATGAACTCACCTTTTCAGTACTATCTGAAGTATTTGATTGGAAGCACCAGGACTCTGAATACTACTAGCATTAGAAACCAAGAAAATTTCAATTGCTAACAGCATCTCAATCTCAGTCATGTAAGAGGGAATCAGAAGAAGTTTACGGTGAAGATTTCCTTCCAGTGGTGGGTAGCAACCCAATGCTAAAGCATCTAAAAAGTGACAGTAAATTATGTAAAAGAAGGTGTCAAAGTTGTACTAAACAGCACACATCTCTAGGTTTGTGTGTGGGTACTTGTATCATCTACTGCTTTATTGAAAAACAGTTTCTTCCAAGATTATTTGAGCTTCTGGACTACTTTTAACTGTTTCCAATTTCCATCCTACTATAATTGCTGTTTTGGACAGTCTCAAAAACTGAAGGCAAGGAGAGATGGGAAACCTCCACTACTTGTTCAGAAAGTCCAAAGCTGCTCTACTTATTCCTAAAAGCTAGAAAACTCTAAACTTCAGTTTTAAAGTTCTGCAACTGGGACCAGACCAGCTTTTGTTTTCCCACCTCACTTTTTCCAGACAAGGTTAGCAGCCTACTACTTTTCTTCAAAAAGAGAAGTTGTCACTGAATGTTCCTTTTGCTGTAGATTCATTCTAAAGCACAAATCGAGGAAATCTAGAAAATGCTGGGTTTGCTTGGAATGGCAACACATATCAGACAGGTCTTCTGAATAATTCCAGCACATGTCAATATCTTAAAGCAAGTCATAAGAAGTCAAACAAAGCCGAGTACTTCTTTAGCTATATTGTACTTTCAGGAGCTCCCAAGAGATCTCCCAAAAATAATTTTGGGCAGAATTCTTCAATATCTAGTTGTTAATGTGTAATTGTGGGTTAGACTGCAGCCTGAAGTTTTCTAACAATGCAACCTGAATCATATCTATTCAGAAGTGAGTGCTACTAAATTCAAGGTACTGTATTTTTCGCTCCATAAGACCCACCTGACCATAAGACGCACTAAATTCAAGGTACTGTATTTTTCGCTCCATAAGACCCACCTGACCATAAGACGCACCCAGTTTTTAGAGGAGGAAAACAAGAAAAAAAATATTCCGAACAAAACAGTTGATGTATGATTTTTGTGTTTCATGCTATGGCCGCAGACATGTGATTTGACAATGAGTTTGGGGTAGCCCAATGCAAAAATCCAGAGAATCCATGTGGATCCATGCTTTGTAACCATGTTTTTGTGCCATTGTGGCCCCATGCAACAGTGGGTGCGTGATTTTTTTTGGTGCAGGCTGTAGCCATGGACATGCTATGTGATCTGATGGTGAATTTGGGGTGACCCAATGCAAAAAGCCTGAGGATCCATGTGCTTTTACCTCTCCCCTCCCAGGCAGCCTCCTTTATCTCTAGCGTCCCTTATCTCCCTCCCCGATCTCTTGCGGATTAGCAGCTTTGTTTCGACACCCACTTCCCTCTTTCAAAAAGAGAGAGAGAGAGAGAGAGAGAGAGAGAGAGAGAGAGAGAGAAAATAGATCAATTCGGCTCCGGGGACCACACATTCACTCCATAAGACGCACAGACATTTCCCCTTACTTTTTAGGAAGAAAAAAGTGCATCTTACAGAGCGAAAAATACAGTAGCTTATTTCTATATAAGTGCATTTAAGATTGCAGCATAACTGAAGTTCTTCAGCTAGTAATGTAGTAGACATTGAGAGCTTACGTTTATAATGTGCTCTGGCTTTAAGCCACCAACAGCCTCTTCCAAGTGCTGTGATTAATGCTCTAAGTAAATCAAATTCAACGGGAATGTTCTTTGCAAGCATGAAATCTACTACAGTAGATGATATTTGAAGCTTCTGGCTTTCCAAAGAAGCACCTAGCAGTTTATTAAATAAACTCCTGTACTGGGATACATCCAAACTATCTGCAAAAGAAAAACATTACAAGTGATTAATTTTCTTCAATTATTAAGTAGAACATTGGTTTCAGCAATATAATAGTGGAAAACTACAGCAAAGATTTCCCTCTCAGTTTTAAATTTTTTTAAAAAAGATCCTAGTTTCTCTCATTTTCATAAACAAATCAACTCTGCTTAGAATGCGCGCACACCCACCCACCCCGGCCATCTGAGGCATCATTTCTTCTTATATTGGAATAACTGCACTGCAAAATGGTTTTCTGCTAAACGAAATATTTCAGAAGTGTGTACACTAAGCAATAAATATTATTGTCATATCATAAATGCTGCACAGAAATAGATCTTGATGAGAAGCAAAAAAAGTTACAAATATATTGTGATCCGCAAAACAAACAGCTTAAATCCTGCACCCTGAGATACATAGGTGATTGTTTTAGTAACCCCTCTAAAGAGTTTGGGCAAGCAAACAGTGAACATCTGTGCAGGCTCCCAGTATGTTTTTGAGCCCAATTAAAAGCACTAGTTTTAACTGTTAAAGCCCTTATTTGCTTTTAGCCAGGCCCCCTGAAGGACCACCTGCTCTAATTTATACCTGCCCAAGAATTGATTTTCATCAGAAACCCTTGTCCAGGTTCTCCTGCTTAGCAAGGCAAGCCAACTAATGACTAGAGAAAGGGTCTTATGGCCTCCCTAGAGAAGACTGACTGGTGCCCACACTATGATCCCTTTTGGTTTTGTTAAGTCTTTGAATGTTAATCATACAATTATTTTAGTACTTTTAGAACTCAGAACCAAGTTGCTCCCCTGGCTGGTATTATGTTGTTTTAAATTGATTTCAGTTGCTGTGTTGGGTTGGCTTCCACTGTCTTGATTGTCTTATAATTGGTTTTCGTACTTACAATTTAAATTTTATATTTTGTATTTGAATGGTGTAGAAACCACCCATATATGGGCAGTATATAAATGTTAATATACAAATATTTATCCCATTATTGCCCCTCACAATCCAGAAGTATAGGTTAAGACTTAAAAATAGTTCTGAGACCATCCAGCAAGCTTCATGGCTGACCTGGATCAGACCTAAGGTCTATGTGGTACAGCGTCCCCTTTCCCAGTGATTGGCAAGATAGTTATGGGAAGGAGAAGAGGGCAATTGCCTTCTTCTGCTGTGGTTTTCCAGCAACTGACATTTAAGGAATTTTAACTCTAATCTCCACACTGCAAGTCCACAAAGGGTTCCAACACTGCTATATGCCAAGAAATAATCGATCTCAGTAAATCTGTTCTCATTCCAATCTCATCCAAAATTGCCCCACCATCTCTTGGCATCATTTTCAGGAGTACACATTTCCAGCTTGTTGCTCCTCTGATCATCTTTGCCCATTGTGTTTACCTCATTCATTTCCTGACACCCAAGGCCTCCCTTTACAGTTCCTTTGCCTCTACCCTGCAAAGCATCAAGGTATTGCAGCTTTAAAGTTTTATTGGCAGATTAAGAATATATTGTAAAGGACAGGCAGGTCAGATCCCCAGCAAACACTACTTTCATGACTTAAGGTAGGAGGACCTGTTTCTGGAGGAGCCTTCTTGAAGGCTAACCAATAAGCTTTAGTCTCTCCCCCTTCTGATTTTAAAGGAGAACCAACCCAATGCAGACTGCCTGCACTCTAAGAAGGTAGGGAACAAATACTTGAGATTAAAATATATGCAGTTGTACCTCTGCTTACATATTCCTCTGGATATGTAAACTTCGGGTTGCGAACGCAGCAAACTCACAAGTGTATGCTTCTGGGTTTTGCCACATGCGCAGAAGCGCTCAATCGTGCCGTATGCGTGTGCAGAAGAGCACCTCCTGTTACAGACTTTTCAGGATACGGCTGCACCTCTGGAACGGATCCCGTCCGTAACCGAAGGTACCACTGTATATGAATGGCAGTGATGATGCAACATGGTATCTACCTAGATACATACTACTGCCAGGTGTATCCTGCTTTGTAGATTCCTGAAAGGTCTTATCAAAACAAAAACACCTTGTGCGTTTCTTAATTCTATAGACCTCAAAACAGAAGAGACAGGATAAAAAACAGAAAGAAGCAGTTGTTTTAAACTGAACAGTTGCTCTCCTTTCAGGAAGAGAATGGAAGGAAAACCTTTCTTATGAAATGAGCCATCTCTATCAAGAACTTGCAGCATAAAATACCAATTTATCTTAGTATCTGATTAAAAGTCAATAGATGCTTACTAGCCATTGAGAATGGAATTATAAACACTTACTACAAGAATTCCTGAAGCCTGGTAGATTTTGCAAGACTTCAAATGCTTCTCCATAACGGCTCTTTGCAATGCATTCAGATGCTATTACATATAGCAGGTTATGTCGCTTGAGGACATCCATTCGATCACATGGCCATGTTAGAGTACTTATTATCCATTCCGACTCTAGAGAGATTGATACTGGTATTTTAAAAGTGATTAAAATGAGGCCATGAATGCTGACAAACGAAATAATATAGGGCCTTGTGAAAGCTCCCAGATGACTGCCCACCTTGCATTCAGCTATTTAACAAAGAACTGCTCTCCATGCATAGCCTGAGGAAAATAATTTTGATGTCCAGTTATGAACTACTGTACTGACCATTGTGAATCTCATGAAAATGTATGGAGGCTGCCAAGTCTTGAGTGTTATCTTGGCAGCTTATGTGGAAAACTATCAGTTTGGCCTAGTCTTGTTGACAAGCTTGAGTTCCTGACTGAGAGAAACCAGGTGTCCTCAAGGTATTTGCACAGGATGGGGGGGGGGGAGAGAGAGACAGACAGAGAGAGAGGAGTTTAAAATGTGTGATTGGAGGATATACTGTCATATATCATATATCCCCCCTCCAGAAGCCGCAGGTCTATGGGGTTCATTTCCTGGTTGGCTACTGCTTGGAACAGCTACCAAAAAAGTGTCACTTGAAGCACAGCAGCAGGTCAGAGCAGTAGAAGCTGGGGTTAGACACAGTCAAGAGCACCAAGGGACCATTTGCACAGCACTGTGCCGCAGTGTTATGGAACAGGCCATTAATCTCACAAAACGTTACATAACTAATGAGAGAAAGTTGCTCTCCTTAAAAACGCAAGGGAGGTAAGGATTTGACATTTCTGCATTTAGCAAGACATGAAATATGAAGGAGACCAAATTTTAGATGACGGACAGTTCCCCTTGGTTCCTTTATTCTGCACTATTGTCAACATACTTTAATTATTCACCAAGCCTATGTCAGCAAATTCTCAGAAATATGAGTAATTGTCAGCTTGAGACTTCAACCACATATTTTGGCTCTCTCAATTTCCGCTGTAACGTTAAGGCAGAACCTAGACGTGTCATTTTAAGCCTTGCTTATTTCTGTTAATAAAGAAGTGTACCTCTCAATACCCATAATGCTCCATTTAGGCTCCTGCACTTGAGAAATATTTCCACAGCAATGTTAACAATGTGGCACCGTGATGCCAACCTCTCCTGACCAAGAAGTCCTTTCAAAAATGTGAAATGTATCTTTAAGGCATGAAGCGTATCCAGAACCTTCTTGGCCTATGATACAAAGGGGGAAAGCAGCGTAGAGAATTACCACAGTATCACTTTTTTTGTCTCAGAATAGTTGTTCATGCACGACACTGTACATTCCTAAGCACAAGAGGTGGTGGTTGGTTGTTTTTTTTGTTCTTAGCTAGCAACACTGATAAGTATGAAAAAAATGAGCATGGAAAGGAGCAGTAGTTTTTACCTGCGATAAGCTCCTTTCTGCTTTGATAGAATGACATCCTCATTTGGGTTGCTCCTCCCACTTGCTTCTTTTCGGACCAGTCAGGACAAAGGACTGAAGATTGGCTGCTGCCTCCCAAAAGGGAGCCTTGAAGCCTAATTGGTTTAGCCCTAGTCTAGTGGGAGGAGCAATGTGAACAAGGACGTTATCCTCCACCACAGGAAAATATTGGTTCAGCCAAAGCACAATACACAAGCATCTTGAGCTGCACTCCCTTCACACATGGAATTGTCTTCTGCTTATAAATTTAATTCAAGATTAAAAGGCACCAATATTTTTATACCTGTATGGTTTGCAATTTCAGCTTAGGGGTCCAAAAAGGCAAATTGCTTTGTTGGCATGTGTTCAATGATTGCCAAAACCACTTTGAACTTATAAAAATGAGTATGTAGTATACCAAGCATTACCCTGGCTCCTAAGCCTTTACATGAATAATTTGGCTGGAAATTTCCAATATTTTTTACACACACACACACGCCTCAAGAGGAGAGCAAGCATCAGGCAAATGAGACTCTTTAAAAGCAAATCGCCAAGTCCATTTGTCACAGCAGGAAAACCTTGCCACATATATAACCAATTAACCAAGTTTAGCAAATGAAACAATTTTTAAATTTGGCATGTCCTCCACATAACCCTTAATAACCATGATGTACAGGTAAGGAAAGAAACACTGCCTCCCCTAAACCCATACTACAGTTCTCAAGAATGTGCATGCCTCTGAAAACAAGCTAACTTAGAACTACCAGTATATATAAAATCCCCAAGCATTCACAGATGCTGCTTGAAACTGCTGATCAATTTATAATTAAATCCATCCCCATTCAGAAAACACTTAAAGGCACTGTTTCTGCCAAAGTACTTCTTATGCTATCTTGCTTATACAGTATATATTGTGCATGATCAGGCAAAGTTAAGTACTTTTAAAATCCCACTGACTTAAGTAGAAGTAAGCACTTTCCCACTGAAAAGAGTGTGACTTAAATTTAAATACAGCAATGCAATAACCACAATAATTGTTTGAAGCATTACAACTTGTTTTAGTCTTCTTCTAAATTGCCTATAAAAGTTTGCCAAGGTCATCCATCTAATTGAATTTTAGAGATTCAAAGTTGGCAGAAGCAAATTAGAATAATCATAGGAATGTGGGAATCATTATTGTTAGTAATTAATATGAGTAAAGGAACAGTAAAATCCCCCCCCGCCCACTGCCGAGGTGTGCAATAATTTCTAGATTAGGTAAAGGGACCTTTGACCATTAGGTCCAGTTGTGAACGACTCTGGGGTTGCAGCGCTCATCTCGCTTTATTGGCCGAGGGAGCTGCTGTACAGCTTCCAGGTCATGTGGCCAGCATGACTAAGCCGCTTCTGGCGAATCAGAGCAGTGCACGGAAATGCTGTTTACCTTCCTGCCGGAGCGGTACCTGTTTATCTACTTGCACTTTGATGTGCTTTCTAACTGCTAGGTTGGCAGGAGCAGGGACCAAGCAACGGGAGCTCACCCTGTTGTGACCTTCTGATTGGCAAGTCCTAGGCTCAGTGATTTAGACCACAGCGCCACCTACACCCTCAATTTCTAGATTAAGTATCTCCAAAACCATGCTCCCATTGTCATGTTACTTGCATGCTCATGTAATATGTGATAAGACACATGGGTATGCCTTGTAAGAAGCAAAGTACCTTTGGCCACTGCTGCAGTTTGTAATATGAAAACATAGCACCGATACCAATCCTTCCCAATAAAGTTGTATCTGTCTCATTGTGACAAGGATCAGCCTTAACTAGAAAAGAAAAAAAAACCAACATGTTGCTTTAGATTTCTTGAAATAATGTTTTTCAATGGAGAAACTAGTTATGTGATTACCCATTCCCATATGTGCCAATGTGACATTCATTCTGGGTAATAAATAATCTGAATTATTTCCCATGAAAACAGCTTTTTTAAAGACATACAATAAACGTAGCAGATTAGCAGGCTTCCATCTTCAACATGCTTACTAGGTGGCATGTCTCACTGGACACAGTGGGACTAGCGTGCATAGAGTTATTATGCTGTAACTCTGTTTTGAAGGGTGACAAATAAGGCAGGAGAAAATGGCACAACCACACCACATACGGCCCATTTAAGGGCCAGGAAACCAACACCATCAGTATGGAGCCAGTTGGCTCAGATACGTTAAAAGCTAAATCAAGAGTGGGGAACCTCAGACCTTGGGGCCAAATGCAGCCCTTCAGAACCTTCCCCAGGCCACATCCTTTGCACCCCGAGTATTTTTTTGCACCCTTTGCATCCTGAGTATTTGCATTCCTGGCTGGAATGTCTCCTGGAACTCTGATGGCTCTTATTTATCTGGATGGAGGATAGAGGGGGGTATTTAAGTGTGAGTAGAAACTAGCGTACTGCCCCCCCCCATTACATTTGTTGCTCCACTCACTTCTGCCTCTGGCTCTACTCAACACTGGCATGTGGCCCTCTGAAGGTGGCCCAGAAGGAAATGTGGCCCTTTGGCTGAAAAAGTTTCCCCATTCTTTTTTTAGATCATAAAAGGCCCTGGGCTTGTTCCAATTAAGTCTACAGAGTTTAAGCAAAGTAATCAAAGTTTGGGCACAGCAATAAAGCGTGGCTAATTCAAAGTCAAAAGCAGGAGGTTTTTATTTCCTCCTCTTGCATGTGAAAGAGTACACAAGCCCAATGATTTCCATAGGTAGTACCTGGAATGCGATATTATTGTTTAGCTCTATGTCCAAACTGGCCTAGTGAGTGGCAATGTCTACCACTGTACGCCAGGATACCAGCCCTTATCTTTTTACATTTGCAGTGCTGAGTACTTCGTATTGTGGCAACAATAACATAGTAAGGTGCAGATTGTACCAGCTATTCCCTGAATCCCATTAAAGGTCCCTTGATGGCACAGTCCAGACTCTTCCCAGCTGGCCATGATGGCTTTGTGTGTTCTCCTGCCTGGAAATGCCTTATCAGATAACTTGTGGTTTGGCACCTTCTTGGCATGTCAGGGACGCCCTTGTCTTCCCTGGGTTTCCATTTGCTCTCATGGGAACTCTGGAAGTGAGGACTTGCTTAAAAGGAACTGCCACATGCCTGACCAGGCCTTCCTCATTGAACTTCCTCATCCACCCTCCTATGGTTTAGTGCGGGGGTCAGCAAACTTTTTCAGCAAGGGGCCAGTCCACTGCCCCTTAGACCTTGTGGGGGGCCAGACTATATTTTTTTTTTGGGGGGGGGAATGAACGAATTCCTATGCCCCACAAATAACCCAGAGATGCATTTTAAATAAAGGGACACATTCTACTCATGTAAAAACACACAGATTCCCAGACCGTCTGCTGGCCGGATTTAGAAGGCATTTGGGCCAGATCCGGCCCCTGGATCTTAGTTTGCCTACCCATGGTTTAGTGCAAGGTTTCCCAAAACTGAGTCTCTAGCAGTTTTTGGATTACAACTTCCATCAGCCCTATCTAGCAGGACCAGTGGTCAGGGATGATCTGGACTGTTGTCCAAAAACAGCTGGAAATCCCGGTGTAGTGCATTTCACTGAGGCTCCATACTGGCTGGTTTCTTCTCAATTGTACCAAGTCAAGTGTTTGGTAGGCTTTTGCCTTTCCTTCAGTAGAAAGCCTACTTTGATAGGAGTTTGTTCTCTTTCGTCATAACTCTGGCAGAAATTGCACTGGGCAGAATCTCCAATGCAGGGTGGAGCCTCATATGGGGTCTTGGGGGCAATGTTTCAGGTCTCTGCCATAGCTCAGAGGCTCAGGCCTGACATTGCTCACCACAGCTTGCCAGTGGGATCCTAAATGCATGGCCTGTGCTATAGCGGGTTCTTGATGCTGGTTAACTCCCAAGTGCCTCAGTGGCTGTGCTAGGATGGGTTAGCAAACACCAGGGAGGTCTTTTTGAATCAAGAACCAATCCTGCCCCACTGCTATGTCAACATCCACTTACCTGCTGCAAATAATGAAGCTGTGGCCTGCTTTTAAACATACAGTGGTGCCTCGCAAGACGAACGCCTCGCAAAACGAAAAACTCGCAAGACGAAAGAGTTTTCCGTTTTTGAGTTGTTCCGCAAGACGAATTTCCATATGGGCTTGCTTTGCAAGAAGAAAGCCCATAGGGAAATCTCCGGGGACCTCTTTTAAATGCTGGCGGTGGGGAGCAAAGCCTTTCGCCCCCCTCCGGCCTTCAGAAGAGGTCCAGGAAGGCCGGTGGGGGCCGAAAGGCTTTGCTCCCCACCGCCAGCATTTTAAAAGCGGTCCGGGATAGCAGGGAAGCGCTGCGCTTTCCCGCTATCCCGGACCGCTTTTAAAATGCTGGCCGTCGGGAGCAAAGACTTTCGCCCACCGCCGGCCTTCAGAAGAGGTCCTGGACCTCTTCTGAAGGCCGGCTGGGGGCAAAAGTCTTTGCTCCCCCCCCCCCGCCTGCATTCCCGGGATAGTGGAGAAGCGCAACGCGTTTCTCCGCTATCCCGGACGGCTTTTGAAGGCAGGCGGGGGGGAAGCAAAGACTTTCGCCCACCGCCTGCCTTCAGAAGACCTCCGCTGTCCCGGGGGCTTTTAAAATGCTGGTGGGCGGCAGTGAAGGCTTCGCTGCCGCCCGCCAGCATTTTAAAATCGCCCTGGGACAGCGGAAACTTCTCCACTGTCCCGGGGCGATCTTAAAATGCTGGCGGGCGGCAGCGAAGCCCTCCTGTCCCCAGAGCTTGCGGGGCAGGAGGTGGGGAGAAGGGCTTTTCTTCCCACCGCCAGCCTTCAGAACAGCCTTCTCAAGGCTGGCGGTGGGAAGAAAAGCCCTTGTCCCCCCCCAGCCTTCAGAAGAGGTCGGGGGACAGACTGTCCCAGGACCTGGTCTGAAGGCGGTTTCCATAGGAACGCATTGATTGATTTTCAATGCATTCCTATGGGAAACCGTGCTTCGCAAGACGAAAAACTCGCAAGAAGAAAAAACTTGCGGAACGAATTAATTTCGTCTTGCGAGGCACCACTGTACATGTGTTTTGGTCTGTGCTCTGTTCCCTTGTCCACAGCCTACTGAACATACCACACAATCAGAATATAAGGGTAATGGGTTGACACCTCACACTGCAGATGAGGCACACATATCTGTGTTAGATGAACTTCTGTGGATGCACTATTTAAAGATCTCTCCATGCCTGTGAACTTCCTCTAAAATCTCATTGGGTTGGTTTGCCTGTGAAATATTTGTGATGGTGCTACACTTGGAAGAGGACTTGGGGGTGATAGTACTTGCTGAAATGATATTTTGGTGAAATACCCCTAACTTTTCTTAAAGTTCCCTATGCATGTGACTCCAGAATAATGGGCAATATTGTACAAATTTTACCTGCAACTGCAAATTCACAAAAAGGAACGCCTGGTCTCTCTTCTGTCACTGAATCGGTCAAGATGTTAGCAATACACAATGAGTACTTTTCAAGGTCACCAAAATTTTCACATCCACTTCTCACATTAACGTATAAAGTTCCCAGTTTGGCCCAGTCACCTTTTTCTTTGCAATGCTGTTCAAAAAGTAATAAAATGTAAATAGAATTATTCATAATTTAATATGATCACAAACATAGTAAACTTAATAAGCATTTGAGTTTTTTGTTTTAAAATTGGAAGTGTTATCTCACTTTAGTAACTTGGGATTTGTTTGTAACTTTGTCACTGGGAAACTAGTAAATTTTATAAGATCTTTCACAACCAAAGCATTCAAAATAGTTATTTTACAAAGAACTGAAAGATAAGTCTTCCAATTATTCTTCAAACAATACATATTGATCAGATATTATTCTTGCAAAATGCAATCTAATTTTCAAATAGGGAAATATATAGTATTATCTAAAATGAACTGCCTTAAGCAGCTGACAGATACTTTACATTTTGTTTAACAGTAGCTTCATAGGGACAAACAAAGATGCTGAATACAAAGATGTTTGGGTTTCTATTTAGCTTTTTAAACATATACAAAATGCAGCAATGGAGGCTGCAATCTACCTCAAGCTAGGCTGTGCCACTTGTACCCCTTCAGTGGGTTTTCCAATGAAAACCTTGGATGCAGGTGCACCCACAACTTTTCTCTCCAGCAAAAAGCTGCCAAAAAGTCAAGTTTTCGTCATGTGCAAGCCTAATATCATTTACATTTAGTACTTCCAAAAGCAGCTACCATCAGGACTGATGTCTTCAGGGAAGGATCTTCTTGGACAGGACTTATTAAGATCAACAGATGACTTTCTGTTCCAATTAAAAAGATGAACAAGATGCGGTGCCATGAAGTCACCAGACACATTTGGCTGGCACACTGTATAAGCATTTGAGTCAAGCTTTCTGAGAAGCAACTATGGTTGGAAAGAAGGAAAGAAGGAAAGAAGGAAAGAAAGAAGGAAGGAAGGAAGGAAGGAAGAATACCCAAGATTATGAAAGATGATAGTGTAGCAGTCAGGTGAATTGCAACTGCTAGCTAGGAGTGATGATGAAGCAATTAATCTTCAAGCTTTTCACATTGAATACTTAACAAATACATCAATGTGATTTCTGAGACTGAAGATTGGGGGACATTTAAGCAGGCTTTAGCAGTCCAGGTCCCTAAATCTCTCACCGCCCCATTTATTTCTCCTTTTGGAAGGGAAAGTTATTTCCCTCCATATTTTTAGGAATACTTAACCACCAAGAGCAAATATGACATTCAAGCATTTAGCAATCCAATCGCCATGTGATATACAGAAGCAAGGTCTACTGATTCCAAGGTATCTTTCTTCCATTTGATTTGATTAGTACTGAGATGTCCTCCCAAGCTTGCTTTTAAAACAATGAGTATATAAACTGTACCTGAAATTCTGCAATTGCTGAATCCAAGCCACAAAGGCTAGCCTTATGGAAATGTCTTTCCTGAAATCTTAGGAACAAGAGTTATCTGCTTTTGAGAAAGCTTAAATTTGGAGTTAACAGAAAAAGCAACAAGTGACTTTCTAAATAATTATATTTTGCTGCACTCCCCCCCCCCCAAAAAAGCATACACTCTGCAATCAAAATATGATCCAGTTTTTTTTTATCTGCTGCATGGCATGGGTAGCATACAACAAAAGTGTGCACCTGGATACTTCATAGTGTTATATGTTTGTGTGGTTCAGTGTGGATATCTTTGTGTTCCTTCGAGGCCTATGATGCTGTATATGTGAGGTTAGAATGTGTGAGAGGAAACCTGTGTGAGACGAAATCAAACCAGTTCTTAAGATAATTGCCTTAGCTAGCCAGTTAATTACTTCCATTGACATGTCCAAAGAGGTTGCTCTGTTCCCATAGACACAAATGTGTGGGTCTTTTCCCACCTCACCTGGCTGTATGCTACATCACCTTAGGGCAGATAACAATAGGCAAAGGGGGTAAGGCTGTGTGCGAGAGTATCTGGGCCCCTGCTGGACCCAGAGCTATGTCCTGGGGATCTCCCTCAGAACCTAACGGGGAGGCAAGATCTGTTGGAATGTTAATACTGTGTGAGCCTTTCCATCCTATGCTCAGCTTGTATATATGTAAATAAAACCATATATTCTAAAGATGCCAGGATCTCCACTGACCTTCATTCTAAGGAAACTGAACCCTGGGCAAGCACTGGTACTGCTGGAAGTCTCTTGCCACTTGGAGACTGGGGTTTACATAACAATAATATTGCAAAAGGTTTGAGGGCACAGCCTTCATAATACTTTAAATATTGGCAGATGAAGCAGCTCATAAAAGATGCTGACAATGCTTACTATAATGAGGGTTTAACAGTGACATTACCCAAACAGCATCTCCCTCCTGCTTCCCCATTCTCCTACCTGTTGTGGCCTCGGATTTGGTCCCTACAGTCTAAATAATTACCTCTTTCTACTCCTAAATTCACCCAACAACTCAGCATACTTACTGGGGATTGTGGTAAGCATAACCAAGTGTAGCTCATTAATTACTTAGTTGGGTTTTGCTCCAATTCCTCCTTCCTCTGTCCACAAGCTCCAACAGAAAGTTCAAGTCCCAGTTCAGATGCAATGACCATGGTTTGTTTATTAGATGGAAGATTAGCATTATGCACTGTAATGAAGGACTTCCAGGGTTTCTTAAACCGAAGCTTCTCTCTTGCATCCAAACTGGGAAACTGGTTTAACTAGGATCTGATCCTGGTTTCATATCCTAGCTTGTACTCTGAGTGTCATACTACAGTTCCCAGGTTTGGATATAAAGAGGAAGTATGGTTTAATAAACTGAGACCTAATTGTGGAGCATGAGCGAAAGGAGGAAGCACATAAGCAAATTCTCATTTTGGGTTTGATAAACCATACTTTATTAGACCAAGATTGTTATGGCTGAACCAGACATAAAAATTCAGAAATGGGAGATCTTTATCACATTGTATGTACTCATTTGAAAGTGATATTGCCAAACTTCATTTTTGTTCATCCTAAGAAAACTCCATGGACATATAAAAGGAGAAGCTTTGAGAAAAAAGTGTTTCCAAGGCATGCTCTGGTTCATGGGGTCATGGAGAGTTGAACACGACTAAGACGACTAAACAACAACAAAACCAAGCATAAGAGCCCTCAATGGCAGCTCCCAAAATAATAAATAAATAAAATCAATAATATAACCCAATATTTAATATTGTCATCTTGTTGAGATCGAAAAATAGTTTATAAAATGTGTAGACTGGCATTTTATGGCACAAGTAGTTGAGAAAATATATTTTATATTTTAGGTTTAATATAGATTGCATAAGAGATGAACATACCTGGACAAAAAAATAGCTTGTTCCTGACTGGAAACTTGTAGTTGGTTTAGGAATGAGGTGATGCAGCCAATGTGCTCGTCTTTAAAAACCATTCCACCATCACAAAGCTATGACAGGAAGGAAATAAACCCAAAAGCACCAAAAACCTGAATATCACTGAAGACTTCCTAAGCAATTATATGTTTGCAATGTTCTGTACAAGTGATTAACAATAGACAGTTAAGTAATGCATCTATGTATAAAGCAGTGTTGGGCAACTGGCTTTCAAAATCCCGCTGCAAGTGATCAGTTTTGTTATCTGGCATGAGTGATCTTTCCTTCCCCAAGCAGAGAAAGAAAAGGGGTTGGGTTCAGGCTTCACCAATTGTCAGAATTTCCCGCCAACAAAATATTAGCCCTACTGTATGCAACCCTCAACAGCAAAGAGGTTGCCAATCTCTAGTATAAAGCCTTATATAACCTATGCTCTGGGGATAAGGGAAAATTGGTGGAAGAATTCTATAGCTAAATGGATTTTGGAGGCAACAGCATTCGCAACCTCCAGCCAAATTCTGTTTAATTCACAGTTGCACTGACTCATAGGTAATGCAAATTATACTATTCTTATGGTAAAGCCAGGGCTTATCATAACATGAAGCAGTCACTTCAGTCAACAGATTTTAGTTTGGATGCCAATTTTGCACCTCCTGCTAGTAGACCTCTGTGTTATGTAAGAAGGGTGTAAATTTTGATTTTTTTTCTTGAGATATAAAATGTCTAAGGTTAGTCCTAGTACTGACCGGGTTGAGTCTTCTAAATACTATGATGTTATAGCCTTTGCAGAGGCCTATAGAAGCTAGTACATGACAGCAGCTTATGATCATATAAAGGGATGACCCAGAATTCTATAAAGCTGTCCAAATTCTCCAAATCTTATACCGATTTACAGTACAAAATTCAGCTGCAATCCTCCATGCTCCCATTATATATATATTTTAAAATTCTTTCTCCCTGGTATTCAAGAAAGCATCTTTCAAAACAGTCCTTAATATTACAGGAACAGAAACACCTCCATGGCATTCATAACTTTAGTCAGTTTTAATCATCTGAACAAACTGCCCAATGAACTTAGTTATATAAACAGTAACGTAACAAATAAATGGGAATTATATATGCCACCTTGAGCTCATTGGAGAAAAAAGGTGGAATATAAATGCAGTAAACAAACAATAGCTTAGTATACTATCTGCAAGGCTGATACTATTTCTTGGCTTAAGTTTTTAATTCTGTGTGTATTGACTGTGGATGGTAGAATGTATTTTCAATAAATATGCTCTACGTCCATATACAGTCACACCTCGGGTTGTGAACGCTGCGGGTTGCGCGTTTCCGGGTTACGGACAGCACCAAACCTGGAAGTACCGGAATGGGTTACTTCTGGGTTTCAGTGCTCGTGCATGTGCAGAAGTGCAAAATGACGTCATGTACAGAAGTGCCGCATTGCATCACGCGTGTGCAGATGTGGCGCTGCAGGTTGCGAACGTGCTTCCCACACGGATCACGTTCACAACCCAAGGTATGACTGTAACTTTCTTTTGGAGTCAGTTTTTAAAAGGGGTTGACCTTTGGACCCACAACCTTCAGCATGAGAAAGCATCAAATCAAATAAAAATGGACATAATTTATGTGATTGATAAGATGTGTAGAAGAAGCAGATAAATTTATGCAGAAGGCAGAATGACATTTAGGATAGAATCAAATAATCAAAGTCATACCTTACAAGAAATGTCAATTAACTCAGGCACTAAGACTCTTAGTTTCATGGACGCCACTTGTTCAAAGACATTGAGGAGAATGTCTACAGTTGGCTAAACAAAAATGCCTTAGCATTAGAGCTAAATACATTAGCTGTAATTAACAGAACTTCAAGGAACAATTTCAATCTGAAATAAAACACCTGGCTCTCATATAGATGGCTTCCAAGAGTTAATCATTACTCCATGGCATGTGGTTGCTACTTCTGAGTGACTGGGATACTGCACCTGTGCAGTATCACCTGTCCTGGTGAACCTCAAGCACTGGACAGGCAACGTGGTGATGGTGTGGGAAGTTAATTCTCTGTGGTGACCGCCATGAGTGCGGCAATTGGGTGGTTGATCGGTGGCTGTGGCAAGGGCTGCTGCTGTGCCAATTGGGCAGACGCTTCTCTGCTTCTGTGACGTGGGTGATTGGCAGAGTTTGTCAGTCTGTTGAGTGATTTTCGGCATCCCTCCCCCCCAAAAGCTCAACAACTCTGGGCAATCTTCCCCCATTTTCTTAAAGTGGAGTCTCCAAAAATATATCTTATAGACAGAAATATACGGTATCTTCCAAACAAGCGATTTTTTTTTGGGGGGGGTACTTGATCTTAATAACAACTTAGGTTTAAAAAGACTAATAAATGTATTGTTTCACGAGCTGTTGTACGACTGAGCCAGCTTCCTCAGTGTCATGAACTTTTCTGGGTATTGCATGTAGATATATGTTCAGATGAGGAACCAAAGTTCTGCTGCCTGCTTTCTACCTGTAGTGTTTCTGCAAGAGAGTTTGGCTTCAAGAGGAATGAGGCCCGACTCAGCCATTTCCAGCTAGTAGACTCCTGATTACATCAGCTTCCCAGGGAAAAGAAACACTGTCTTGGGTGGTGGCCCCCCCAAAGGGAGAAAAACAAAGGGATCATCTTCTTGATCTTTTTACTGACTTAAAGCTAGCCTGTAAGGTATGATTGGCTGACATGCCATTACACAAGGGAGTGGTGCCTGCTGACCTGAAGGAAGCAGTGATGCAACAACTCCTAAAGAAATCCCACATGCAGATTTCCTGGCAACAACTGGCTGAACACTAATACTCCCACTTGAGGCAGGTAACCAAGAGGATTGTGGCACTTCAGTTACATATGCTCTTGGACAAGATGCATTATCTAGACCAGGGGTTGTCAACCTGCTCTCTACCGCCCACTAGTGGTTGTTTCAGGATTCTAGGTGGGCGATAGGGGGTTCTACGGCACAAGCTGAATCATCAAGCACTGGTGAGAGGTAAGGAAATTTTACCATCAAGAAAGATGCATTAGTGGGTGGTAGGTATAAAAAGGTTGACTACCCCTGATCTAGACCTATTTCAGTCTGGGTTCTGGCTTGCTTCGAGACTGATTTAGGCTGCATCCACACTGCAGTGCACTCCGTTTTCCTGATGTTTCTCTGTTATTTTGCACGTTATACTTGAGCTTTGACAGAACGTAAAAGTCACTTCTGGAAAACTAATGGAATGGACTACATTGCAAGTTTAGTTTTCAGCCCGCTCAACCAGAAAAATCAAAGGAGTTTTGCACAGCAATTTTCCTGCCTTTTGGTAGGTTCGTACCGCAGTCACTCACGTGCTGAGTCAGGTACTGCACTTCCCTGGCCATTTAAAGGCTGTCTCACCTCCCTGCCCCACTTTAACATTTTTGGCTCTTGTAGATTTTTTAAAATTATCTTATGATTTCCAAATTAATAGCTCAGAATCACAACCCAAGAAAACGAAATTGAGAGCTTATTAAGATAAACACATGACAAGTCATCATATCATGAGTAAGAAGGCCTTTTAAGCTGCAGTTGTATATCCATTTACTCAATGGGACTTACTTCTAGGTAGACATATATAGGCTTCACTAATAAAAAATACCAAGTTACTTACCAGTATTTTAATCATTATGCTGGTGTGGAATACAAGAAATAATTCTTTCAGCAAACAGCACTGGAGCAAAGATGTTAGCAGGTTATTTAGTATTTGTGAATCCAAGTGCTTTTCAGGAACACCATTTCTGCAGTAATCTGTAAATACCTGGGCTAAAAAAATGGGAAATTTAAGTGTGAAATTGTTTTATGTGGCATACTACTGAAACATTAATTAACACATTTTTAAAAGGCAAAAATGAGTAAAAATGAAGCACTGAAAATCTATTTACTGGGCAAGTGCATTTGTAATGTTGCAGTACCTATGAACATATGAAAAGCTCCGTTATTTCTCATCAGCATTATTTCATGATCTGTTGGATGAAAATAGCTGTACCAAATTTTGTTCCTTTCATTTACAACAATTGTTCTAGTAGTACATCTTGGATCCGAAAATGCTCGCATCCCTCGTCAAGCCCAACGAAGAATTAATTTAGCACTTTAATCTGTAGGTCACATTAATATTTACTGGTTCATAACTTCACCTAACCAGGGGACGCAGGTGGCGCTGTGGGTTAAACCACAGAGCCTAGGGCTTGCCGATCAGAAGGTTGGCGGTTCAAATCCCCACAACGGGGTGAGCTCCCATTGCTCAGTCCCAGCTCCTGCCAACCTAGCAGTTCGAAAGCACGTCAAAGTGCAAGGAGATAAATAGGTACCGCTCCAGCGGGAAGGTAAACGGCGTTTCCGTGTGCTGCTCTGGTTTGCCAGAAGCGGCTTAGTCATGCTGGCCACATGACCTGGAAGCTGCACACCAGCTGCCTCGGCCAATAAAGCGAGATGAGCACCACAACCCTAGAGTCGGTCACGACTGGACCTAATGGTCAGGGGTCCCTTTACCTTTATAACTTCACCTAAAATGAGAGAGGGATAGTACCTACTAAAGCAAGCACCTCAGGAAGGATGCCTCAGTATGTACAATATCCAAAAGAACCTTATTGTGGGGAGCATATTAGGAAAACAAAATTTCCCTCTCAACAGCGAAATCCACTACCTTGAAAAATGTCATATAGAGCTTCTGCAACAATTTATCTGCATATTATTGTTTTTTAAAAAGAATTAAATTATGGTAGGGCCTTTGTCTCATATACTTATGTCCCAATAATGATAATAATACTTTCTGTTTCAGCACCGAAGTACTAATATAATAAAGCCCACAAACCAAAGAACTTTAAGTGCTTATGCCACAAAAAACCCTCATTCAGGTTAGAATTCTAGTTCTGAATAGAGTTCCAGATCTAAGCAGAACTATCCTCTTATTTTTCTACAGGCTTTTGCCTTTATGATCTACATATCAGATTGCCTATCAAAAACTATTTCAGAAATGCTGTGCTAGGATACATGTTAAGAAACTATGCAATGTTAACAGCCAAATTTCTACTCAACTGTATAATGGAATGTATTATGTGGTCTGTTACATATGGCACCGTCAATCTTCAAGCAAAACCTATATATTGTCTTATAATGGTGATTATATCATACCTGCACGCTGCAACAAAACCTCTTCACCAATACTTATATATGTATTAAGTATTTCAGTGAAAAGCTGAAAAATAAAATAAAACCACAAATCTATTATAAATATATTACAGATAAACTTGCCATCTATTACAAGCGTATTACAAGTTTCCAGAACGTGAGGATCCACAAATGATCTATATTTGGTACAACTAAAAAATAATAATCAATACATATTAAACTGTAGCTAAGAGTTAGATGTGGACAAGAGTGTAAAGCATGAATAACTTCCACATGGAACTGCAGCAATTGTTTTATCATTATTACCACCCCTGTGCACAACCTTTTGCTTAGTATACTAGCCAAACCCATTGTTTGTGGTTGCCATCCCACCCCCCACTTTCCCCAGGCATGGGTAGAGAACCCAGGAAATAAAGGAATGTTTTGTCCTTGTATTGGGCTTACGATAAAGATGCAAGCAGCACATTGCTGTTAAGGAATAGTGTAAAAACCCCACAGGAACCCTCACGCTGTTCATGGAGAAAAGGCAGTTTCTTTCACTTCCCATTGTGCATTCTGTCGGAGGCAACAGCAGTTAAGGTTGGCAGTTTCTGCAAAAGCCAGTTCACAGGTTACATTTGAGGTGGTACTAAAGTTTTATCTGTGCCGTCTTATTTGATGGCTGCATTCACAGATTACCAATGGGTTCTGTAGTCATCAAGCAATGAGCATGTGTATGTCTCTCAGGCCACAGAATTCTCTGATTACTCTGTTAATGACAATCTTATCCTGGAGATCTGATAAAGGCCTCACGTATTTTGTTCTTTAACCAGGCAGCACCAACCAAGTATTTTACACAGAGAAGAAAGAAACAGTTTTTACCTTTTCATTTTTTGGTGCAAGTGAATGTGAATACCGGCAATTTGCTCTCTGACAACCATTCAATGTATTGAAATGAATTCTGCAGACTCCACGGGGTAGATAACTCAATCCTAGGTAAGTCTGCAATGCAACCAGAGAGAAGTCTTTCATTTCCCTCTCAGAATTCTCATTTGAAAACAAACAAAAACAAAAAACAAACAAACAAAAAAAACACCACCAGAAAAAACACCAAAAAAAAAAAAAAAAAAACACAAACACATATGGTACACATATTTTGGGATTTATGTGCATTTAGCAGGGTATGGACTACTTCACACATAGCACAAAGTGTCATAGTTTGATTAACCTAACAATGGTTTACTTGAATGTACAAACCTAGCCCAGCAAACTAATTATAGCTTATTTTTCTACAAACAAACCATGAGGAGAAACCATGATTTGTTATTGGCTTATGAAGCATGGCTTGTTTCTGAGGGAGTGGGTACATTGCTTTGGGGTACTACTGGATCCTTTGCTGTTGTTTGACGCTCAGATGGCCTCAGTAGAGTGGAGTGCCTTGCATCAGCTTTCAAGCTAGCAGATTTGGGTCTGAGAACCAGGAGAGAGGCTTAGAATCATAGACTTGTAGAGTTGGAAGGGAACCTGATTATGCTAAATTTTCAAAAATTATGAATCAAATGTCTCTAGCAGCTATATACCTTAAGTCAAAAACTTTATATAAAAGCAGGACATTTGAAAACAGGATGACTAAACCCCTATGAAAGAGAAACCTCAAACAAGCATGTAAATTGTGTCTAACTGTTTAAAGCTGTTTAAACTAGCTTTAAATGGTTGTTAACAATGTGAATGCTTAAATGGTAACTAAACTTATGCTTAGTTGCAGAAATTTATGAATTTTAAGGACTTACCATAACATTTTTTTTTAAACTGTTGGGATATGATGGCTGCAAAAGAGGACCTTTCCCTGAGAACCTGAAATCTAAGATTGAAGAAAAAAATCCTCCTAAACTGAATGAAATAGCCATAAGTCATGATTATACATTATAAACTTCACTTATCTTATCCCAGAGATGACTGACAACTAAAGCTTTCATTTCCTGTCCACTGACAAGTTAAACTCTTTTCAAGTACCATGAGCAATAACGAATCTTAAATGAAATTTGCCACACTGGAAGGCAAATTCTGCAATTTTCAAACTGATTCCGTGTCAGCGTAACAAAGAGTGATTTCTTTATGTTGATATTGCATCTATGCAGGTACTGTACACCTTAACACATACATTTTCTTTTATGTGTGCTTTTTCAGATGTTGCAGTATATAGACAGTGGCCTGGTTCACACACAACTCTAAATCATGGTTTGTTTAGCCAAAGTGTGTTTGTTCAAATATCTGGACCCTGCCCATCAGATTAGCCATGGTTTTCTAGCAGCAAACCATGATCTGAAGCAAAGATCTGTTGTTATCTTATAAACCAAAGGACCCCTGACCATTAGGTCCAGTCGTGACCGACTCTGGGGTTGTGGCGCTCATCTCACTTTATTGGCCGAGGGAGCTGGCATTTGTCCGCAGACAGCTTCCGGGTCATGTGGCCAGCATGACTAAGCCGCTTCTGGCGAACCAGAGCAGCACACGGAAATGCCGTTTACCTTCCCACCGGAGCGGTACCTATTTATCTACTTGCACTTTGACGTGCTTTTGAACTACTAGGCAGGAGCAACGGGAGCTCACCCTGTTGTGGGGATTCGAACTGCCGACCTTCTGATCGGCAAGTCCTAGGCTCTGTGGTTTAACCCACAGCGCCACCCGCGTCCACCTTATAAACCACTGGTTGTTTAACTACATTTTAGAGCCATGTCTTAACCAAACAGACTTGCTTAAGCATGGTTTGTTTTGCCACCCCACCTTAGACACTTGCCAAGCTAGAGGAGTAGTTGTGGTTGGTTTAGCATTATATGCCAACAGTCAGTGTATTACATTGATATCTTACACACAAGTAATGCATTTTTGAAATTATTTTGTGTGTAGCTGTTCTTTATCTTTTGGTCATATAGCTCTTCAGCATCCTAAGAGAAGTACAAAAACTATTTGGAAGAATTAAATGGTTTTACTAGTAGGGTAGCAAACTTGTGGTCCTCCATGTTGTTGGACCCACAACTGTACCCCTACAACAGTCTTTAAACTTGTTGTTTATATGCATTCCTATATTGTTGTTTATATGCATTCCTATATTCCCAGAGGATACAATACCTCTGTGTTAAAAAAAAGTGAGAGGAATGCTTCATTTTAACTATGACATTCTGTAATTTATTTTAAGTCTTTGAAGGATGTCTCAACATAAGGAAAACTTTGGGCTATTTCAATACCCCATTCTGACTTCTGGGGTGACAACCTTTGAAAGATTTTTAATTCTATTGTAAAGCTGTAACTCTGAAGAATCCAAGTAAGCATGATTAGGTACACAGAAAATGCAGTTCTAGTCACATAGGGTCAAATTTACAGACACTAAAATCATCTGGGCTCTTTGACTGCAATAGGATCTGGCCTGCACCCTACTTTACACGCATGACCATATTTCTCAAGATTTTATCTAATCAGGATCTAACTCAATATGGTGACTAGAATCCAAAACGTGGATTTGCCATAGCAAACTACTTTTGAAGTTTCCTTGTTTTCAAAAACAGTTTTGTAATGCCAAAGCTTTCTTGAGTGCAGATAACTAGTTACATGGTTCTCTGAGTCTTGGCCAATGAAAATAGAAATGGCACTCTAACGTTATCCTAAATATACATAATAATGCACCAATTCAGTAATTTATTTCACTGTCATCTTTAGAATTTGTTTAGCTAACTTTCCATAGTATTTTAATTAGATGGCCATTTTAGCTAAACAAAGATACATTTATATTAAATCTCAACTAACGGTTGCCTTGGCAAGGGCAAATCTAGAACCCAAGTACAATTAAGCTAAGAACCCTCTGATCTGGATACAGAAGGTAGAACTAAGTGAAACAGGCAACAGAAAGGAAACTCCAGATGTTAATTCCAAGCTTTAATACAGAATCACCTTACTTTTCCTAGGTTGGATTTTAACTTTTATAAACATAAAGTAATAAGCACACCCACCCACATACATTTGCACCAGGTACACAGACATCATGGCCACACCATTTATGCCTCTGGAGTGTGCTGTGGGCTCACACACTCCTGCCTCTCCCAACACATTGTTTATGTCATGGTTTGCAGAAACCAGTTTGTTGCCACATCTGAACTGGGAAAACTATGGTTACCACTACCACCAGAATCCACTGCCCACTTCAGCTGTGGTTTAGACTGTGGTTCCCACAGAATGGAAGGGACCTTTAGGATTACCTAGTCCAAACCCTTGCAATGCAGGAATAGGCAGCTGTCCCTTGTGGGGATCAAACCTGCGACCTTGGTGTTATCAGCACCACTGTGTAACCAACTGAGCTATCCAGCATGGGCAAACTATAGCTAGCAGTAATAGCTTGTCTAGTTCAAATATTATGAGATTATGGCTGTGAGCCAGGAAATGGAGGAAATCAGCACGCATGAGAGAGCCCACAGGTTTTTCCTGCAAACCAAATCCTGTCAATGAAATAGACCTTTATACAGACACAGAAAAGTAGCACTGTAGTAGTACCATAAAACGAAAATGTGTAGGTATTTTGAACTAATACAATACCATGCACCCACGGTTTCACTGCTGTGACTTGCTGCCGGGGATCAGTTTTCATAGCAGGAAGTGTCAATTCTAGCTGATGATCATGGCTCATAGATTCAATGTACTGAGCCCTCTCACTAAATTCCAAATGAGGAAAAAGATGCTTATTTGACTAATAATACAAAAACTTTGTATCTTTTATTTAAAAATTAGCACAATAAAGTAAATTATATTTTCTATACCCAAGCACACCTCCCTTGTGGAGGAAAGGAGGCTGCTCCTACTGTTGCAAAGATACACATAGCAAGTGAGCTGGGAACGAGAATAAATGTGAGCAGAGAGATGGGATGAACTGGGCATAGCATTTATCACTTCTGGATCAGTACCATCTAAATGGCTGTAACCTGCCCTGGGACCAGCTGATGAGGCAATAATTTTTATTATTATTAATCCTCCTCCATTGACTATATTGGTTAGGATTCTGCTCCACAGCACTTGTGTTGTGGAGTTCCATAAGGCTCCATGCTATTTTACATCTATGTAAAATCACTATGTAACGCAATACACCAGGGGTAGGCAACCTAGGGCCCGAGGGCCAGATGTGGCCCAATCGCCTTCTCAATCCGGCCGGCAGACGGTCCAGGAATCAGCGTGTTTTTACATGAGTAGAATGTGTCCTTTTATTTAAAATGCATCTCTGGGTTATTTGTGGGGCCTGCCTGGTGTTTTTACATGAGTAGAATGTGTGCTTTTATTTAAAATGCATCTCTGGGTTATTTGTGGGGCATAGGAATTCGTTCCCCCCCCCCAAAAAAAATATAGTCCGGCCCACCACATGGTCTGAGGGACAGTGGACCAGCCCATGGCTGAAAAAAGTTGCTGACCCCTGACATACACTGTTCTGGAGCGACAACCACCCAGTAATATTTCTCCTTTTCAAACTCAGATGAAGTGGTCAATGTGCTCAATAGGTGGCAAAGATCAGTAATAGACTAGAAGAAGGTGAGCAACCTGCACTTCAATCTAGGCAGGACAAAATTACTACTGACAGGCTGCTTGCGTGAATTGAGAAGTGGCCTTTCAACACGTTCTGTATCAAGTTGCTGTTAAACCCTGCACTAACTCTTAATGCTTTTCATGCTGTGGCATGAATTGCTTTCCAGCAACTGCAAAAACATGGACAGTTATTATTAAACTACTGAGAATGCATTGCACATGGGGCTGCCTTTGAAGACTGCTCAAAACCTCAACTGGTTCATAATACTGCTGCTTCAATTACATATCAAAACTGGTGAAGTGGAACATCTTGCCAGTTTTAACACAGTTCCAATGGCTTCAAGTATGGACTTCTCAAGAATGGCTTCAATTCAACATTCATTTTAAGGCATAAAGAAATAAATAAAATACTGTGGGAAGAGGTTATTTGTTTTGGTTTGTGACTATGTGATGTATTTTTGTGTTTTTATATCGTAAACTGTCCAGTGATTATTGGATGAAGGGTGGTATAGGAAATATAATAACGTAACGTAACGTAACGTAACGTAACGTAACGTAACGTAACGTAATACATAGCTTGATACCCAGGTAGCTTAAAGGACAATTTGCTAGGCATGTGGGGAAAGGCTCATTTTGTTTGTGGTGCCTCAGCTCTATAATGCTCTCCCCAAGGGGAGCTTCTGACCAGCCATTTTATCTCTAACTTCTACATGTCTAATCTTGAATATAAGACCAGAGAAAAAGGTCTGAAGATAAAATGTCGTCCTTTCACTTAACTAGGACTACTTAAACTCATACACACATTTTTGCAGTGTCCTGAATCTCTGCTTCTTCTTTCACAGTTGAAATTTTGTACTGTAAGATTAAAAAGGTTGTAATTCAGTTAAAATAAACAGAAACTCATGTTTCATTTAATAACTTTCTCTTTTTGTTCATAGAATATTCAAGCGGACGAAGTGTGGTTGTTGTTTATGGTTCTACAATGTCTAAGTCCAACTCCCTATTGCAGGATGTCCTATTTATGAAACAGTACCAACAAAAGCCTACCAAAGTCGTCTTCAAATCTAGAATGGAAGGAAGTTCCATGGCTTCCCTCTATAGCTCACAGTATTGCTAGACCCATAAGTTAATAAAAGAACAAATCATTTTTTAACGTTCATCCAATTTCCTTGCTTTGCTTAATTTTGATTTACACACTTAAGATTCACAGCACAGGTTCAGATTTATGAAAGAGAAATTAAAAGTACCATGCTGGTTTACAACAGTACATCTAATGAATCTCATTGTATTAAAACAGCATACAGATATCTCTAAGGCTAGGCATAGGCAAACTTGGCAAACTCAGATGTTTTGGGACTACAACTCCCATCATCCCTAGCTAACAGGACCAGTGGTCAGGGATGATGGGAGTTGTGGTCCCAAAACATCTGGAGGGCAGAGTTTGCCTATGCCTAAGGCTGTAACCCGATGCACACATAATTGGAAGTTAGAACTGCCCAATTTCAGTGGGACTTACTTTTAAGTAAACATGCATTGGATTGTGCTGCATGTAGTGCAATTTACTACAGTACTTGACAAAAGTTCCCTCAAATAAATGACACTCTTCTGCAACACTACCTTTTATAAACAAAAAATTAATTCACTTCAGTACCTTTTCATTTGTGTTAGAACTCTTTAAAACATCATCTGATTCGCTCAACTGCCCATCCTCAAAACAGGATTCAGCTACACCTCCTGCAGAACTTATTTCACATAGGAATTCTGATTTACTTCCATCAACTGGAAAAAAATGCAACACATACTGCTGAAACATAGTAAAATTAAGAACAGAATGCTTAACTATGAAGTTGGGCATATCACTGGTGAGTTTTTTAAATGATGACCCTTCTTACAAAGTATGCAGTAGTACTGTACTAGTACTGTCCAGTCGCGGGCGACTCTGGGGTTGCGGCGCTCATCTTGCTTTACTGGCTGAGGGAAGCCGGGGTTTGTCCGCAGACAGCTTCTGGGTCATGTGGCCAGGAGCTCACCCCGTCGAGGGGATTCAAACCACCGAACTTCTGATCGGCAAGCCCTAGGCTCTGTGGTTTAGACCACAGCACCACCTGCGTCCCATTAACGTTTAAGAGTAGACGCTGTTTAACACTTAACTCCCCCTGCACAAGTTGTCATTTTCTCCTTAATGTTGCGTTTTTAAATTCCTGTTCTTACCTTCTGCCAGTGGAACACCAACATCTGTGAAAGACTCCAATGTTCCATCATACGGAATGGGATCTTCTCTGTAAGCAAGAAAATTTTACAAAATGTTAAGTGAAGGAAAAGTTTTCTGAACCAATACCACACTCATCTAACTAAAACACAATGAGTGCAGTAAGCCTGCCACAACTACCCTTAACAATCTGGGTCATGAGTTCTTTTGCCTAGAGTTCCTAGCACCATAAACTGTTTTTGAAAATGGGGCCTATTCAATCTAAGCCCCTTATACCTATCAATAAGCTCAGGAGGAAAATTTGATGACAATATTTGAATTTTATAGCAACAATCCCGGTGGGGAAAGGTGAGGCACATTCCTTTCTGCATTTCCCCAATAACCTTTCTTGCATTGTTATCATAGGACCCATTACCTCCCTGAAGGAACAAAGCAATTCTAAAAGCAATTCTCCAAGAAAGGTGAAAGGAAGTTCCTAGGAGAGTTTGAAATCAAGTAAGATTCCTGAGACTGGTCCTATAAAGGAAGCTGAAGATTGGAGTTTAGATTAAAAGCATAGGGAGAGAATCCATAAGAATGTCCCCTTACTTGATTGTTTCCAGCCACTTAGTTCAATAAATGACTACGCCTACAGGAGATCCTCTCTTGGGATATTGCAAGATAAAAGATGTAAACTGATGGACTACCTTCAGTCCTTTGACATTATGGGACCCCAGCCCTGTCTTGTTTGTGAAATAGAAATAGTAGCAAACTTTAAATAACTCCTGCTGACCCATCTATTTAAACAGGTTTACCCTTGCTCATTAGATTCATCACACTGCTGTTTAGCAATTATTGATATTTAACTGAATGTTTTAATAATAAACTCTCTTTTTACTGAAGAATTTATTTGTAATTCTGGTTACAATGCTGTAAACAGCTTTATCTTTTCCTTTTTAAACTTATTGTGTTTTATGCAAACCACTTGGGTATTTTGTATATTAAGCAGTATATAAATATAGTCATACCTCGGGTTACAGACACTTTGGGTTGTGTGAGTTTGAGTTGCGCACTGCGCCGAACCCAGAAGTACCGGAATGGGTTACTTCCGGGTTTCAGCGCTTGCGCAGAAGCGCTAAATCGCACTTTACGCATGCGCAGACGCTGCGGGTTGCAAACATGCTTCCTGCACGGATCACATTCGCAACCCGAGCATCCACTGTATTAGAATAAGAAACATAACTTTGGAGCTAAAGAGACCGGGAATGCATATATTACAGTGGTACCTCGGGTTATATGCTTCAGGTTACAGACTCCGCTAACCCAGAAATAGTACCTTGGGTTAAGAACTTTGCTTCAGGATAAGAATAGAAATTGTGCAGCAGCGGCGCAGCAGGCCCCATTAGCTAAAGTGGTGCTTCAGGTTAAGAACAGTTTCAGGTTAAGAACAGACCTCCAGAATGAATTAAGTTCTTAACCCGAGGTACCACTGTATATACAATATAGTCTTCCACCTCTCAGCTCAGTTCAACAAGTAGTGCCTTACCAAAGAAAGCTATTTTATTAACCAGGCTGAGTTTTCATTTATGATAATTTAATAATAGGTTCTGGCATTTGGGTATCAGATTAGAATTGACTCTTCATCCTACAGGTGTAACAATAGTGGTATTTTAAAACAGAAAATAAAATTTTAGATGTGTCTAAAAGAATCACAAACTGTGCCTTAAAGCTAAGGGCAGTAAAATCTTGCCATTCAAATTTGAACATGGAGACCTGCATGCAAAAGCTAGAACCGTTACTTTGTACTGATTTTGTTTAGCTACGAGAGAGATATGCCCACTTAACTGGGTAATTTATTATAGAATTCTTTATTGTTTTGTGTTTTCTTGTTTTATTATTGTTAGAAATGATTCTGTCTTTTTAAGTATTCTTAGTCAATTGAAGATTCTTTTCTGAGCCTTAGGCATTAAAACATGTGCAGTTTTAGCTGGAGAATTTAGCATAGTTAAGATTCACAAAAGACGTATACAAGATTTGTTTTTAAAGGCTTTCACCTGCCTAGTGTGGCAAGTTACCAGTCGTAAAGCTGTTATGTATTCTAAACACATCCCTCCAAAGGGATCACAACTTCATAAAGATGCTTCACAATACAGGAAAAGCAAATGTAGGATTATCACATTTGGGAGTATTGATGGTAGGCTGAACTATTCACTACTGCCCACACAACATATTATGTATGCAGTAGATGGCTTAAATTATTTGCCATTCTGCCTTGGTTGTATTCTATTGATAGACATGATTAAATGATATACCGTATTTTTTGCACCATAACACTCACTTTTTTCCTCCTAAAAAGTAAGGGGAAATGTCTGTGCGTGTTATGGAGGGAATGCCTACGGGTGGCATGCCTACGGATTTTCCTCCTCTAAAAACTATGTGCGTGCTATGGTCGGGTGTGTGTTATAGAGCGAAAAATACGGTAAATGATACATTTTTATGATATAAATGATACATTCTATTAACTATGTCAAGCAAGCATATTCATCGTTGGCTAACCACAAATCTAACTACTGAATACCTAGCAAATGGGGGGGCCACTAGGGGGCGCATTGGAAGATGGCCGACAATACCATCTCTCCGACCCACACGGGGTAATTAAGAGGCTGTTATGGGAGTAGGCAGCCTCCCTTGTTGCCCCAAGGAAATGGGGAACACTGCCCTTGCCTGCTGTGCCCATAAATCACCCCCTAATTCGAAAGAAGGGGGTGAGGGCCCTAGGCAGAATGCCCCCGTGTGGACCTCGGCTCTCCTGGACGCTGTCTCTGATCGCGCACTAGTTGCAGCAATTTGGAATAATTAATTACAAAAGAAGCAAATGCACATATTTCAAGTGAAGAAGGGGAGTGAAGTCTGCTAATTTAAGTGACCTCTGCGAAAGAAGACAACGGGCTGGAGAAACAGGAATATTTTACGATGAAGATACACCAAAGGCAGGGTATGTTGACAACGGGGCTGAATGGGTGGGGGGGGACCTTTTTTACTTTCCTTCCATGTGATTTACAAGAACCCCTCCTCATTAGAACCGTCGGTTGAACTGACCCAAGCAGGATGATTAAGGTCTGCGTGGAGATAAACTTTAACCAAAAGTATGCTTTATGGAGACCGAGAAGCAATAAGAGCTTTTGGAATGGCGCAGCAATTAATTCTGAGTCGCCATCTTGCCAAAGGATTTACAGCTGGGAGGAAGAATGGACTTGTTTTTAGACCGCATTCCTAGTGAATGTCCTCAGAGGTTTTGAGAAAGGAGGCAGATTGGTGAAGATTAATGACGCTAAGACTGTTTTGATGTATGGAAATGATGTTATATGGAAAACGTCTGGATATGGCTACTGGATAAAAAAATAAAAAAAATCCACGCAGGATTACAAACTGTTCTAACCAGCTTGCGGAGACTATCAGAGGTCACAAAGAGAAAGGAAAAATATATGAAAATAACAACAAGAGATGTGGAAAAATAATAAGAAAGGACTGGATAGTACTGTGAACATCATAAGGTTAGATTTGTGGACATTAAAACAGCAGTAAGAAGCAAGAAGTTGATTGGATCCCTTCGGAACTTGAAATATGGGTACCCCCAACAAAAATTTAAAATTCGGCTGTGTAATTTGGAATTTATGTAATTTGGTTTGATTTGATGTGATTGGTTGGTTAATAAAAAATTATTCTTAAAAAAAAAAAAAAAGAATACCTAGCAAATGAAATTAAGCTAAGTAAGCTTTAGCTAAAACGGTTTACTGCAGCTGAATAGAAAAGTATTTCTAAATGCTATGGTACTACAAAGAACAATCTTCAAATGAAAAATATTAAGATAATTTGAAGAGGCTATTTAGTTCTACTGTCAATTGCAAAAGACCATTTTATACTGCCTCTGACCAGCATAAATGTGTTTCAAACTTCACTTTCAATTGTTACTCTTATAGTCTTACTTTTTACTTTTATCACTGGGTTAAAATAATAAAAATAAAAAGCAGAACAATCCATTATTGCTAATCCTCAATTCTCACTGTAAATCCCAAACTATTACTGTAAATCCTACATAATATACTTAGTAGAAGCAAATCACATTTTTTAGTAACTGTCTAACCTCAAAGTCACTAAATTGTTTAAGGCTAGCTAAAGCACGAGGGACGCGAGTGGCACTGTGGGTTAAATCACAGAGCCTAGGACTTGCCAATCAGAAGGTTGGCGGTTCAAATCCCCGCGATGGGGTGAGCTTCCGTTACTCGGTCCCTGCTCCTGCCAACCTAGCAGTTCGAAAGCACGTCAAAGTGCAAGTAGATAAATAGGTATCGCTCCGGCAGGAAGGTATACGGCGTTTCCGTGCACTGCTCTGGTTCACCAGAAGCGGCTTAGTCATGCTGGCCACATGACCCGGAAGCTGTATGCCGGCTCCCTCAGCCAATAAAGCAAGATGAGTGCCACAACCCCAGAGTCGTCCGTGATTGGACCTAATGGTCAGGGGTCCCTTTACCTAGCTAAAGCACAAGCATCTAATAACTCAAAACACTTACTATACAAATTATTTCCAGAAGATATGCTTACCTTGGACAGCAATCCAAATGTCTCTTCTGTGGAAGCTGAGGGGGTTCCGGTTCTACTTCCATTTCTTCCTTTATGGAAATGCTGACATTCAAGTTGGTTTGGGTACAATGCCCTTTGTCTTCTTCCTTGGTTTCTCCAAACAGATCAGGGTCATCCTGAATTACATCAATCACAAGAACATCATCTTCATAAGCCTTAACAACCTCTGCAGAGAAGTTAGCTTTGTCCTGTGCAAAGTTATTGCTGTAATTACTTTCATCATTAGTTTGCACTTCCAATACCGCAGAAGGGTTGTGGTTTTGAATCTCCATATAACCAGTACTCAAAGCGTCAGGATTATCTTTCAAATCTGCTAATTCCAATTCTCTCTCATGGGAAGTCTTCACACCTTCATTATGAACACTTGTCTCTTTATAAAGGCTTTCAAGAACCTTGTCAAATTGGTCTGCATTTTCTTCTAGGACAGTAATTCCATTAACTTCTTTTGACTTGAACTGATGTCTAGAATGCACATTGGACGAGGTCTCTTTAGCTCTGGCTTTCTTCACTGACACAGTAGAATCTAGGATGTCCAAAGGACTGCAAACATCTCTTCTTGACAATCTAGTATATTCTGTTTTTCTGGATTCATTTTTATCCTTCAGTAAAGGAATTTTGAAATTTGATAGGTTCCCTTTGATTAGTGGTTCTTGTTTGAGAACTGAGGTCTTCCTATGTTTTCCACTGTCGGAACAAACACCATTATGAGTATCTATAGAACTATTTCTTTTTGCTATACTTCCTTTATTTTTAGCCTCCTTTGCTGATGAATTTAAAGCTCTTTTTGATTTCTTTACATTTTTAGTGCTAGAAGATCTGCAATGTTTAGGTCTCTCCTCCATACCCATAGAGGAACTTCTGCTGTCGTTAGCAGTAGCCGAGTGAGCCTTGCATATATCAACTACAGATTCTGGGTTTTCATTGGGAAGTTGCGTTTTATGATCCATTACCTTATATGCAGAAGCTTTGACAGTACAAGCCAATGGCTTATGTAGTTCTGCCTGGCCAGAGAGAATTACTGAATCAGAAACTCTTAAAAATTCTCTTTTTGAGTCTGATGCATGATTTTTACCAAACCACAAGTATGTTCTAGCACACGATTCACGGGGCCAAACATTTTTACCAGAAATTGGTACTGCTCTTTGACAGCTTTGTAGCTCCAATTTCTTTCTAACTTTATGTATTGTGTTTTCTTTGATGGTTCTTTTTTCTCTTTTCATACAGCCAGCAACATTATTGCTGTGGTTGGTAATTTTTTGACTGACTAATGTCTCCCTTATAGAATTATCAACCAATTTATTACTACAGCAAATTTGTGGTTCTATTATGCTTAACTCATTTTCCTTTTCAAGAATCTCTGATTTCTCAAAACCAATGGCACTGCATGTGATAAAGTGTGCTTTGCTCATCTCTGTACCGCAAGATAATTTGGCACGTTTATTTTGAGGTTTTTGAACAGCCTGCTCAAGAACAAAATCAGATGTATGACCAAGTGAAGACAATAAAGTTGTTTCATTGTAGACTGGGTTTTCCAAAATCGTTGAACTTCTTACGGCAGTTTTACTCTTCATTTGTAATCCACATTCACTGTGTGTATTCACACTTGTGAAAGCTTCCTGGTCTGTTTTTTCCAGATCCTCAAGCACTTTAACCCCTTTGTTTAACTTTTTGAAATCTAAACACATTTTACTTTCCCTGGATCGCTTTCTATTTTGACGTCTTGAGGAGTTCTTAGTATTTTGGCACATCTCTTTTTCAACCAATGTGCTTTTTTCTGGAAATGATTGTCCAGCTTGTACTATATTAGGGCTGCAACTCAAATCGTTCTGTCCCATACCCCCGCTAGAGAACAAAACCTTACACTGATCAAGTGCAACATGCAGAGATCCAGAGTGAACCTTACAGCTTTGGGTGGTCTCAAAATCTGTAGGTGTCAAGAGTGCCTTAATGTAACGACAGTCAAGCAATCTCACTACTGGAATAGTAGTCCTTTCTACTGTATATGGCAAAGTATTATGCCTAGAAAACCATTTGCATTCTTCATTTTGCTGCACTACCAGTGCATTTGTTTCCACATTTTCAGCTACTGTTATGTCCAAAAGCTGTGAATTGGCATTTGTAACAGGAAACAAGGAAGTATCTGCTCCAAAACAAGGGATGACAGGATCTTTGCTTTCAGTCTCATCCGATTTAGATACTGGAAGGCTTGCAGATTGCTCTAGCAGATTTTGTATATTGCAATCTTGAGAAGTACTCAGACCAGTCTTGCAAACTTTTCCATGCTGTATGCTTGAAAGTTCATGGACTGGCTCTCCTGAGTTAAAAAAGGGGATAATAATTAATCTAATGTTGAATGCACTCTAATATACAAGGTTGGACTTTGCCAAAGCATATCTGTAATAAATATGTATTTTATAAAAATGTCTTTATAAAATGCAAGTGTAGTAACGACTAGCATATCTAACAGCTTAAAAATATAAAGCATAGTTCTCATCCACTATGGCTGGCATTCATTAGTACAGCAATTAGAGTAACAGAATTAGAAATACAGAATATAAGAATTACAGAATTGTAGAGTTGGAAGGGACCACAAGGGACATCTAGTCCAATCCCCTGCAATAAAGGAATCTTTCATCCAACATGGGGCTTGAACCCATGACCCTCAGGTTAAGAGTTTCATGCTCTACTGACTGAGTTATGTATTTTGCTACTGGCTATGTAAAATACTTGGGGTTTTTTTAAAAAAAGTTTTTTAAATTGCTAAAATATATTTGCAAGCATTTCCAGAATGGCAAAAAAATCACAATATTGGAAATTCAATGCAATACATCAAGAAAATTACACAAAGTAGAATGTGCACATATATACAAACACACACATAATATAGGCAACATACCCAAAGAAGGAAAGTTTTGTGAAATTGTAAATTCAAACTTGGCCACATTTGGTGATATCCCTAGTTAGCGTCTGTTAACAAGCATATTAAGTTTTTCCCATAGCTTAAGTGCATTGGTACCTCAGGTTAAGAACTTAATTCGTTCTGGAGGTCCGTTCTTAACCTGAAACTGTTCTCAACCTGAGGTACCACTTTAGCTAATGGGGCCTCCTGCCGCCGCGCAATTTCTGTTCTCATCCTGAAGCAAAGTTCTTAACCCGAGGTACTATTTCTGCGTGAGCGGAGTCTGTAACCTGAAGTGTCTGTAACCCGAGGTACCACTGTATGGGCTAAAACTGTGGTGCCTTACATTTTTGTTAGTCAAAAGTGAATCTAAATATGAATCAAAAGGAGCAATTTAATGGCTTCATGCAAATTGTAAGCAGAAAGAGTGCTCCCTAGTCAGGGATGGAATTTCAGCCTCTTGTCTCCTCCAGCAAGAAGCTTGCTTTGTGAAGTGTCCCAATAAAATTACTGTACAATGGTTTCTAGCTTAAAGATTTCCTAGTTAACAGTATCCTAGTGTAAATATAAAGACTGTGATTTAGTTTTTATATTAAATTTGAAAAGGAATTAAGATTTTCAGGCTGTAAGAAAATAAAGGCTGGAGGGGAAGTTATGGTGAAAAAACATAACATACAAATACAAATACAAAGAAAAAGAGGGAATAAGCATCCTTACTAGATGTTCTGGTCTTTTTTTTAAGTTCAGTTGAAGTCACAATTTCATCCTTTCCATCTCTCTGTTTCTTAATACTACCATGTACTCTGGTTATCAGTAGATCCTCTGTGGGTCCACAATCCATCATTTTCTCCTCAAAGATCACTTGTCTACACCCAGGAACCTCTGAAACAGACTTCTCTGGTGTCCAGCTCAGGTTCTTATCATCATTTTCACACACCACTGATTTCAAAGACGCTCGGGTTACCATTTTATGCTTTCTTTTTTCTGCAGTGTTCCTATACCTTCCATTCTCTTCTAGATTTGCCACACACTTCAATAGGCATTTGCTATTTTGTTTTGGAACTTCTGCACCTACATGTAATTTTTCTAGATTCCCTGCAACAGAAGAATTCTCCTCACTTTCTCCCAAAGTTCTCGGGCTTACGCTGTGTATATCAGGCTTTAACTTAAAAGACAAGCACCCCCTATTTGTTCTTTGACTTTTCTCCGGGTTCCTAAAAGCTTTTTGCTCTTGCCAAACCAATTTAGTCTTCTTCCTCATGTTCCATGTTTTCTGGTGTGGTCCCGGTTCAGAACAGCTCTCGCTTTTCTGCAGTTCCCTAGTTGCTTCCTGAGATTCTAGCCCTGTTACAGAACTCCTATCCTTTCCCATTAAGCAAAGAGCTGGTTTTAGGAAGGAACAGCTGTGCTTTTTCCTCAAGCTCCTTGCATTCTTCAAGCAACTTTGGATTTTTCGTTCAGGTTCCAACAAGGAACTCAGACTATTTCCCCCCGGTGTCATATCTTTGTCATGAGATTCCATTCCCAGCAAGGATCTCTCTCTTTTCTTTCTAACCCATGATGCCAATTTAGTTTGCAAACAAACTCTAGAAGAAGAATCATTCGGCTGATCCGTCATACTCTGGACACCCTTCTTTGAATTACGTCTCTCCACCAAAGCCATTTCCCCTTTCAATTTTATGCCCACATCATAATTCCAGTCTGCTCCGATTGCATTCCTTTCCCTAGTACTTTGCCCCTTCCTTCTTTTAGAGACAAATTCCTTGCTCTGCTGCTGCTTCTCCCTTAACTGTACTTCAGAACCAAGAACAATCGGGTTGCTTAAGTTACTAGCCGACAAAGAAAATGACTTTTCCTTGCAGCTGCTCTCATCTTTCCGAGAGCGATCTAGACTGCTGGATGGTTGCCCCTTTTCAGCTTCCATCCCTATTTCTGGCAACAACCAAACCGGCTGCTCTTTACTCTTTTGCACTTTTCGTACCATCATGGACTAATGGAACAAAGTGCTTTCTTTTTTTAATTAAAAAAAAGTTATATTTTTCTAGAGACAGGCCTATGTTTTATCACCTACAACTCTCCTCTTTTTTTCTAAAAAAAAATCTTAGATTCACTTGAAGCTTATGCTCACCTACTTGCCAAATCTAGAGAGACATAAAATTAAAATATTTTTTCAAAAAACAAAACCCCGCTTCCAAAGGACGTTGAAATTTAATTAAAAAAAAGATGGAAGGGCCCTGCCACAGAAACTTGTCTTCCTCAGGCCACGACAGCAAAGACGTGTATAATATATTGTGTGTAAAGATAGCAACTGATTTAACCCTAGCTGCCCATCCCTTTCTTTTGAGGTACTTTAGGGCCTGCAGCCCCTTCAGTAGGAAAGCGAGAAAGAAGAAGCCCCCACAGCCGCGTTGCAGACCTGCGGAAATTGCGCGGCCCCGAGTCTAAAACAACCGCCGCTGAACCGCTAAGAGAACCGGGGAAGCCGCACTTCTGAATGACCTCCCCTCCAGCACCGCGACCCCCAAGCCACTTCCCGTCGCCCCCCCCCTCAGAAACCCCGTTTTTCCCTCCCCTCAGCGCGTGCATGCCACACCCCCCACCCCGCTCCCCTCACGCTCTTTTGTAGGCCCGACCGCAAGCCTTCGGACTCCGGCCCGCCGCCGCCGCCGCCGCCCTCCTTTCCCGCCCTTTTCCCCACCTTCCCGCCCACACACTCACACGCTCTAAGAGGCGACCGCGTGGAGCGAGCGAACTCAAGGCGGCGAAAGACGCGCGGCCTGAGGGGCGGTGGCTCCGCGGATCCGCCTCGGGAGGGGACGGGATTTTTTTAAAAAAAGGCCGCGCAGGGAGGGTTGAGGCGCACGGCTTTCCCTCGCGAGCGCGAGAGTGAGGCGTCGCGTGCCGCTGAAGGGAACGAGGGAAGGACTCGCCCGCCCGCCCGCCCGCTCGCCCTCAGGCGCACCCGCTGCGGTCACCTTGCACCTTACGGGGAAGCTTTGAGGGAAGCGGACGAAGCTTTTCCCCTCCCCTTCCCACCCTCCTTCTCCTCCTCTTCTTCCCGCTGCCAATATATTAAGCAAAGGGAGAAAAAGGCAATAAAATAAAAACGACAACGACGCGACCAGCCGGTCCCTTCCTTCGCAGGGTCGCAAAATGGCGCCGTCGAGGAAGCGCGGGCGTCGGTCAAGGCGCCCTGCCCTCCTGCCCCTCCATGAAGAGTTTCAGAGGGAAGGGAAAGGTGTGGGGAGTCTCTTCCTTACTTTATAACTCTCAAGTGTGCTCAGAAGACACGTGTTAAAGGGTCTCGTGGAGATAACGTGCGGATGGGGAAAATCTGCACGCACACTTCAAACATCCCCCCCGCCATGTTATTCTCTTCTTGTTCACCATCGTTTCGAGGGGCTTCTTCCCTCCCTTTTTTTTTTTGGTTCAGACCAGTTTTCCGAACTTGGTTCTCCAGCTGCTTTTGGACTACGACTCCCATCGTCGCCAGCTAGCAGGGCCGGTGGTGAGGGATGATGGGAATTGTAGTCCAAAAAAACCCCACACACAACAACAGCTGGAGATTCAAGTTTGGGAAACCCTGGTTTAAACTCCAGAGAACCCCTTTGGTTTCTCGAAATCTGCCACTAGATGGTGCTGCTCTGGTGTGCCATGTAGGAGTTTACTTAATGAATTTGCGCAGTGTGTTAATTTATGCAGAATTTTAAGGAAATGAGAATGAGCTTTTGGAAAAAATAAGGTACCTTAAAGTGCAACGCCTGTCTCCAGAGGTCAACTGCCAATCACTTATGCTTCTATAGTTTAGGCTTATAATGCTTTGCATTAATGCTTTGCATTAATCAGGTTATAGTTTCACCTATACAGGTGTCTGCTTTGTATGGGATTCATTGATTCCAAAACTGCTAGCTTCTATGCTTACTCTGTAATACCCTAAAAGCATATTCAGCCTTATGACACTACTACCCCTTTCCTTCAGGTTAGAGGTTGATGCCCTACTCTGATTTCTGTCAACATGGGAAGTGGAATCTGGAAAGGTACAAAACAAGGATTTCTCCATGGTGTTTTAGCTTTGAGCTCGTTTCTGAAAGAAACCCCATGAGGTCTCACCATGCCATCTCTTAGGAGTATTTAAACATTTTTATTTGAACAAAGGTTTTATGGGATAATTGCTGGATAATTCTGCACTCCTGCTGTTGCTTGCACCTGTAATTGGAATGATACTTAGAAATGTTACATAATTTGAGATGGAACATCAGGGGATGGCAGGGCTTTTTTAAAAAAAGACTCAGATGTGATATATATTATAGACAATTCTTCCATAGATGCCAAGCCAAAGAAGAATGGGAAGGGACTCTATGTTGCCCTATTCTCATTTCCTTCTGTACCTGGTCAATTCCTGATGACGTAACAATAGAATGACTGAAAAAGCTGCATAAAACGCAGCCCTTCTGAAAGTGCTCAGTCTTGTTTAGCCACTTCACATAAAAGGGAATATGAAAGGGGAAAACATGATATTAAGACTAAATCTTCAGTCATTTTATTTGTTATTTCAGTTCTTATGAGATCCTCTAATGTGTGTCAGAATTATCCCCGTATTACAGATATGGAGTGTGATGAGGGTGGCTTCTTTTAAGGCCTTTCTTTAAAGTTAAGTGATGAGCTTTAAATCTGAATTGTTGGGGTAGGGAGAACTCTGGGTTTTAGGCCCATGCTGTTAACTACCATAGTATGTTAGTTATTTGATACTTAGGCAAGAGGAGTCATGCCTTGATACATCATATTTAAATAACCATTAATTTCCATATAACACATCTCTAGCGCTTTCATCATTATGTTTATTTAGCACAATCAGTAAGCACCGTGCTTTACAGAATACTGCATGCAGTTGCTTCAGTTACATATCCGTAGGCTTAGTTTCAGTTCATTAGGCAAATATTCTGTACATCGCTTTTAAAGTCAATCTAATTTCAGCTTTAAACAACTAGCCTGATGTGAGTGGTAGCTTTTTCCACCAAATGTATTTACACAGTTGTTCAGTTTAATTTTATTTCTCTCTTTGCCCATTTCAGGCGTTGATGCTGGACCTATGAAGTTCATGATCAGAACTGCAGAACATCCCTCCCAGCGGCTCAGCAAGCTACCATTTATTTTTAATTGCTCCCCACAGTGGAGGCCAATTAAGGATGAAGACAGCAGGGTAAGGATCACTCACAAACCCTTTGAAGGGCACAGACTAAGCATTTGCTTTGCCGGAAGGCTGCCATTAACACATTTCATTTGTGCAAGAATGCAAACACTTGGACACACACTCTGTAGTATTAAATGCAGTACAGTTCTAATTCAACTAAGTTTTAGTGCAGATGGCAACAGAAGTGACAGAATATCACCCCTAGGTTATAAACTTTGAAAATTAGATTTATTTTCTTTATCCCTCCCTCTTTCAGCAGGAAGCACCTGCTTTAGACACTCTAATAAGACTCTCTGTCTCTCTCTGTCTTTCTCTCCCTCTCTCTCTCTCCATATAAATACTAGGTTTTCAGATTAATATTATAGCAGGAAATTAGCATTAGTTCTCCTTACTGTTTGTTTTTATGGTAAAGAAAGGATTTCCTTGTCATTTAAATTTTAATGAATTGCGGATTTTAAAAAAAATATTCTAGGTATTTATAGACTGCCTGTCAATAAAATTCTGAGTGTAAAATTTTGAGAAAATATAATTTTTCCTAAAATAACGACACAACAGTGGTTTGCAGCCACTTTAGGTTTAAATGGGGAACTATATGGTATGTACATATAGTAGCAAGTATATATAGTATGTATATAAAAAGTAAAGGTCAAGGTACCCCTGGCCGTACGGGCCAGTCTTGCCAGACTCTAGGGTTGTGCGCTCATCTCACTTAAGAGGCCGGGAGCCAGCGCTGTCCGCAAACACTTCTGGGTCACATGGCCAGTGTGACATCGCTGCTCTGGCGAGCCAGCACCAGCGCAGCACACGGAAACGCCGTTTACCTTCCCACTATAAAGCGGAACCTATTTATCTACTTGCACTTAAGGAGTAGGGAAATATATAGTATGTTGAAATGTAGATTTATTCTGGTTGTGATTAATTTTCTTTTAAAATCCATTTACACAGGGAGAGTTTGAATACATTAAACTATTACTGATTACTCAGTGAATAGATTAAACCACAAGGAGTTTCAAAGAGCTTGTGTCTTTTAAACTTCATGAGTACACAGCAGGAATTTTGAAACTTTTGTTGCAGAGAAGCTAAATTTAGTTTCAATTTATTCACTTCACACCCAAGCTTTTCCATCTCTGCACAGCTATTTTATGTGTGGCTTTGTGCAGTAGAATAAATATAGGTTAGAGTGAACCTCCTGTATTTTAATTTCCCCTAAAAAATAGTACATGCTGTTTGGTTGTGATGTTCTTTAAAATAAATTACACTCTTTTCTACCCAGATAACAAGTTGTATATCGTGATTTTAAGATCCTGGGTAATTGTTGCTCTTGTCTTAATGTGGCATAATAGGTTTTTTGTTTGTTTGTTTATTTGTTTGTTCTTTTAATAGTTAAGACCAAATGTATTTGAACATTAAGTATATTTAAGTATGCTTTGTCTACTTATTGCCCAAAATGCATCTATTTGAAGGCTTGTAGTCTAATCACTGTATGAGCATAAACTTGTCAGACTGGCATAAGAGTCCCTCCCTGCTGTCAGGTGAGAACTGGATGACATACAAAACTGGTGCTCTTTGCCTCTTCCCTGGTAAGGAATACAGTGGTACCTCGGGTTATGAACTTAATTCTTTCCGGAGGTCTGTTCTTAACCTGAAACTGTTCTTAACCTGAGGTACCAGTTTAGCTAATGGGGCCTCCCGCTGCCGCCGCCGCACAATTTCTGTTCTCATCCTGAAGCAAAGTTCTTAACCTGAGGTACTATTTCTGGGTTAGCGGAGTCTGTAACCTGAAGCGTATGTAACCTGAAGCGTCTGTAACCCAATGTACCACTATGCTTGCTTCTTTGATTGGAATGAACTGATCCACTAGTGTTAGGAAAGGCCATGCCTGCCCTCTTCTCCTGTAATCAGGACAGATCCATGAGATAGGGAGCTTGCTGCTCTTTGTAGGACTTGAAAGGGAAAAGTATCATCCATAAATGATAGGGTACATATTTTGGTAATTTTAAAAAACCATTCCAATTCCCTGAGGATGTAAATCCTGATTTGTCTTGATATTACTGCAGGAATTTACTGCTGTGAAACATGTTTCATGTCCAATTTTGAAATGTTGGTCTCAGTGTTAAATGTCCTTTCCTCCTGAAGATATGGATGCTATTTCTGGAATCAAGGTAAATGCAGCCTTCAGTGGAACATGGAATCTTTCTGAAGGCATTAGCATGGTGAGCATAAAAACGCATTTGGAACCTTGCTGTGACTGGAAAGGCTCCCTGTGGAGGTGCTCAGAACTCTCTGCATATGTAATCCATCTTTCTGTCTCCCACAAGCTTCCTGCGTTTGACTGACAAGTCACTAACTGGCTGGAGTCCAGTCAATGGAAAAAGATCTTCCTGATTTACGCAGCATTGTTTGCTCTGCTAAGATAAAACAAAACTCCTAGAGATAAGAGACAGTAACTTTTGGGTCATATGCTTTCTGCATATCTGCCATTATGTGGATAATAATGCTTAGTCTAAACCATGTGGAGAGTATTTGGCAAAACTTTTAAATGGCCGAAGCCTCAAGAAGTATGCATTAAAAATACATATTTAAAACAAAGATAAAACAACTACACACAATCAGAGAAGCATCTCTGAATACTCCACAAAACTGATGATTTTAGCATATACACTTTGACAATCTTAACAAATGCAAAATGATACATAATAACCTCTATCACTTAGACTATTGTCCGCAACTAAAAAGATATATTGTAACAGCAGCAGTGCTGGTCTGCAAGGTTTATAGAAAGGGAAGAGGGAAGGAGAAAAAATTAAATTAAAATGTTTACTTCATGCATGTCAAACTGTGCTGTAGATGTAGACCATAGGCATCGTTCTACCATATGCCTCCCTGTTTGTATAATCTATAAAATCGCCCCAGACTGGATAAAAGTTAATCATATTCCCCAGGCCTCTTGCTATCTTACATTTCCACGTCAGTTTCCCCAGTAATGCTACCTGCCAGACTGCACTAACCACAGGTCCATGGTCAACAATTGCAATGATTTCCATGTCCTGGCAATGGTCATTCTTGCCCTGGTTAACATATGTGTTATGAGTTCTTTGTTTCCAATTTGTGGCATATCCTGACTATACAGTTTAAGCAGAGCCAGCCCTGGAGTCGTGGGTACTGTCTGCCTCGCAATCAAAGACATCTCTATGAAAACATTTCCCCAGAACTTTTGTTTTTGGACACTCTCACCACATGTGTCAGTATGTCCCTTTAGTAGGACACTCTCTCCAACACCAGGTAGAACTGTTTGGGTTTATATATGCTAGGCATCTAGTACCACTTTAAACCTAAAGGAGGATGCATATTGGTGTTGCTTCCAGAAAGTGCAGTTTGCCTCTGGTATTCATCTACATGCCCAGGACAGAAAAGTATGGGCAGAGTACCTTTGTCTCAAACCTCTAGGGCATATGAGATTAGATTGCTGAACTAGAGATACTACAAAATTTAGCCATGGTATCCTCTGAATTATGCCCCCAAGTCTCTTGAGGGTGCTGTCTAGTTCATGGGGACCTTCTCAGCTGCAGACAACTTCTGTCCAGTCCTTCAGACACACTGACCTTCTAGTAATGATAGATTGTGTTACTTTGGTATTGAAAGGACCATGCTTTAAGACCTGGACTCCCTCTGTGGTGTAAATAGGTGAATAAACCATAATTCTTAAAGCCATGACAGTCTCTGCCGTGTCTTCCATTCTGCAAAGGAATACAAACCCTGTGGGGATGCCTGGGACCCCATAGTCTCTTGCTATTGTTCGGCAGAGAGAGGGGCAGACACACGACTTTTGTAACAGTATGTTACAAAAGCACAAACTATTGATCACATTTATGACTCTTTCTAGGAAGGCTGCCCTGATGCTGCTAAGGTTGGGATGGAAGAGACGCTCACACCATGAGTGAGCAGATAAAATATTGGGGCCCAGTGTTTGTAGGTGGCCAGCTGTAATATGGATTGATAAAAAGGTGGGGCCGGTGACTTTATTGTTCTCCTGCCCAAATCACTTGTACCAGTCTATCTGTGAGGTCAGAATAATGTGCATTGTTATGCTAGTGTTAAATCAGGATTTGTGATATCATGTTGGCAAGAGCTGTAGATCTGACTCCCAGCCAATACATTTTCTTTGGTTACAGGCTCAGCTCATCTTTGGCAGTTACAAGGTAGCTAGTTTTGTGAACAAAAGACTGCAGCTCTTGTTTAGCTGTAAGGTGCTGTGTCTGCATTGCTTAATTATGAACCTGCAGTGCAGACAAAGGTTTGAATCACTTTCCCTGGCTTTTTACTGTAAGACAAGCTACAGGTTTCCAACAAATCCAGCATTCCTTTTAGAAAAGAGCGAGGGGTTATATTGCTCTAGGTGGTGTGTGCTACTTTCTTTTAGGAATTGTTAGCTTTCTGCAAATTATCTTAATGTACTGCCTACATAGATAAAACATGTGGCGTCTGGTTAATAATTTTCTGCAATATAAAATAAAGACCCTTAATATAGAGTAATATCTATGCTATTATGAAAATGTTTCTCATTTTAAAAAAATCCCCAAGGAGTACAAAGGGGTTAGTAAGAATACTCTTTACAGCTGAATTTTATTGCTAAGAGCTTCAATGTGGCAAGTAGCTTATGTAGTGTGTCAACATAAATTGTTGTCCACTGTTGTCTCTGAAATTTGGGTGAAGATTTATGGAATTATGCAAAACTATTATAAATGTAATAAAATATTGAAGCAATAAAGTAGACAAAACTACCAAAGTATGGAGCAAGATGTTGAATCGCTTAATTCTGATCTGACTGCATTTATATTGCTTTTAAACATCTGTAACACAGTTTGCAAACATTAATATGTGTATGCACTTAATTTTATTCACTTGGAATTTATGTCAGAAGTCTGAATTTTGTCGTTGAGTACAGTATTTTTTTTAATCATCCTTGTAGCACTTTTGGAGAGTGCGCCATGAGTCGTGTTTGACTAACATATCTTTCAAATAACCTTGTGAGAGGGGCTGAGCAGAGGCTATCATGTGATTTGTGGCTTGGGTGGGGATTTGAACATGGCCCTTGAATATGCAAACACTACACTCTATCCACTGCATTATACTGCTTTTGTAATTAGCATGATTGCTTTATCTTGTCTTCCAGGATATTAATCATTTTATGCTATTTGAATACATCATGGAAAAAAATATGCCCATTAATTAAAATAGGTGCATAATATGGCAATAATATCTCCCTTCCCCCCAAAGTAGAGCAAAAACTGAATTGTTATGCATGCCAAATTGTTATCCTGTTTTTGATCTTCTGTCGCAGTGTGCAGATTGTAACATTCTTTAGGAACCCAGAAAAATGTAGAGAAGTGGTCAAAGCAGAGTAAGGCTTTATTGTTGCATCAGTTTCAGTATCAGTCAAGTCCTTTGAGGTTTTTCACATCACCAGCACCCCACCACAAGAATCCTGTGGCAGATGTATGTATGTGTGCTAGCCTCTCAAGTTCAAATATGCACTAGCTTTCTCAGTGCTATACTCTAACCTGTAGAGATCTCAAGCTTTTATAGTTTAGTATTTATATATGTTTATAATAGGCAGTTTCAGGCTAGCACGGACTCAGTGCACTAATCTCAACCTTTTCAAAAGACTTTTGAAGCTGTGGTGCTTTCCTGTTTTATATACCAATTGCTCTGGCAAATACCACGTGTTTAATATTAGCATATAAAAATGTGCATACCAGACAATATCTCAAAGGAAAGAAAATGAACTGGGGAATGTGTGATGTGCGCACAAAAGAAACATCTGTTAATAAAAAATGGACCATTTGTTCACATAAAAGCAAGGCGGCAAGTCACAGAACTATATAACATTCCCCCATCCTCAAGTGAATAATTTTGCATGTACACAATATGTACATAAGCCAGCCCAAGGCTGGAAATGAAAAGTGTTTTGTGACCAGTGCTAAAAATATTTGGACGTTTCCTTTAAAATTAATAGCGTAAAGCCTTGGGGCACTTAATTGTACAAAGTCTGAGGATAATGTGGGCTATTCATTTCCTTTATCCTAAATACCCAGTCATGCTTTTAATTCTTAGATATACTGTGTGCCCTTTCCAATATAATCAGCCTAATTTGTCTTCAGCTGCAAGCAAGTAAACCAAGCTTCATTTGGTTAAGCAAGCTAAGCAAAAACATTTTAAAATCCCCCTCACCCCACCCACCCACATATAGGTAAGTCAACAAGCACGCTCAGGAAAAATGTGTGATCTTGGGATTTTGGTTTGTGTGTGTTCAGGCAGAGGAGCAGAACTGCCTTTCATAAGGAAGCCAACATTTCCTGCCTTATGTTATCTGTGAATATAACTAGCATTTCTAACTTGTAGTTTGGATACTCCCTATCTAATGCTGCTTATTTCATAAATCAATCAGACGGATGCCAACAATAGTAGTAATAAATATCAATATAATTCCTATGTCTTTCTTTGACTGTTTGAACATGCCTATTAGCATTCTTTATCCTTTTGACTTTTCCTTTCTCTTTGACTCATGCTTCGTTCAGAATTAAAGGATCTGAAAAAAATCGAGGGGCTTGTGCAAGATAATTAACTCCCATTGATGATAAGAGTAATAATATTATAATTTATTTAAATAAATAAAACATAGCAGTACTTTGAAGAGGTGTTGATTTTCTTTCTGGGCTTTATGATTTGGTGGCTGGGGGAAAAGGAGAGGCATTTTCATAGCAGTCTTTTGTAGTACCTAGCAAATTTATTGTGGCATACATAAGTCCACTTCTTTGGATGCACTTGCAGGTACATATGTACTTGGTTGGGTAGAATTATGGACAAACATACCTAGAGCCACTAAATGGCATCTTTCTTGGAACAAAGGTTGATCCAGATTGCTTCCAGGTCTTTTTCTGCAATCACAACGAGGGAACCACCAGAAGGCCCTCAGAGCTGGACCTCAGTGTCTGGGCTGGCGTTGAATGGGGGTAAGTGAGGCAGAGGCCTCTAGCCAGAAATACCAGAAATGTTCTTGTTGTGGGGAGGTGGGGGGGGGGTCTAGAAAGGATAGGGAATAATTGTAGAACAGCAGCAAGAACAGAAATGTAGGTGACACAATATATTTCAAGCTTTTTATTTGCACAGACAGACATAGCCGTACCTCTGCATTTAATTGAATTGTAGCACATCTTAACAGCTGGGAAAAGATCAGGGAAGAGGCAGCCAAGGGCCTAGAGAGGATAGAGGGAGAGTTTATTTCATTTAATACTAGAATTCTGTGTCATTCAGTATCACTGATGGGGAAGATTTAGCACAGATCATGGAAAGGGTTTCTTCCTGTAACTATTTGTGGAATTCGCAGGCACAAGTTGTGATGAGGACTACCAGATTGGAGGGCTGGGACGGGGATTACACAAATGCCCAGAGACAAGGAGAAGAAATCTGTCTCTGGCTATGAAGACTCTATACAACCTCCAGGTTCAGAGACATCATGAATTCCACCTGCTAAGAGGGCAAGCAACAGGAATGGGCTATTATTTCATTCATTCATTCATGAACCCCATAAGGCATTCTGAAGTTAGTGACAATCTAATCTCGTTTGCTATTGGACCAGATGGGCCTTTGCTCTGGTTTTTTTGGGGGGGCAGACACAGACCACCTTCTGGTTCTACACAAGAATGTCATCTCTTGTGTATCTTGTGTGCACACGTGCAAAGCCTCTGTACATAGTGGCACTTACTTCTGAGTAAGCCTGCATCAACTTGTGCTGCATGGAATTTAAGAGCACAATCTCATATGTTTACTAAGACGCAAGTCTCAGTGTGTTAAATGGGGCTATCTCCCTAGTGTCTGTATATAGCAGGAGTAGGCAACCTAAGGCCCGGGGGCCAGATCCGGCCCAGTTGCCTTCTAAATCTGGCCCACGGACGGTCCGGGAATCAGCGTGTTTTTACATGAGTAGAATGTGTGCTTTTATTTAAAAAGCATCCCTGGGTTATTTGTGGGGCATAGGAATTTGTTCATTCCCCCCCCCCCACAAAAAAGTCCGGCCCACCACATGGTCTGAGGGACAGTGGCCTGGCCCATGGCTGAAAAAAGGTTGCTGACCCCTGGTATATAGGATTGCAGGTAGCCTAAAACTCCTTTGTGGTATGCAATGTGTCCCTCCACCTTCCTTTCACCTCTAAAATTATTTCAGTTCTTCTACTAGAGCAAACAGATGAAAAGGATGAGTGTCATGGCTGTAAACGAAGACTCTGTGTCAAACAGGCAAAGCCAGGAACAACTCTTCAAGGGAGGAAAATTGCTCACATTTTTATTGCTAAGGCAGAAGGCAGACACCTTAATCACCATCTTTCTCTGGGGAAATAAACAGTCTGCCCGATTTATTTATTATATTTTCACTTGTGTCTCCTGGTTTTATCACTGCCATGCCGTTGAAAGCGCCATTGTGCATTTCGATGACATTATCTTTACCATTTGAAGGCCCGTATAGAGAAGCAGCAATAACATGCTGCCTCTGTCTTGTGGTGACCTCAATTACACATTCCTTCCTGTTCTTTGCCTGTTGGAGATGGTGCATTCGCTATCATGTAACACACCTGCCTTCCGATAGCCGAGAAGGGGGTTGGGGTGTAACTCAGTCTTATTATTATTTCTTTTGCTTCCTTTGTTTTCAGCCATTGGGCTGGCAAACAGTGTCTGCAGCTATTCAAGTCATTTATGGGATTTAATTTTGTAAAAAAAGATTATTATTGATACATTTCTCTACCATTCTGAGACGTTTCCCCCAACAAACAGAAAGAGGATTACAGTGGGTGCTAAGCAATAAAGGCCTAGTTAGCTTAAGGTACCTTCAGAGACCAATTTCAACATAACCTTTTGCTTTTTAGATCCAAGAATTTGGACATTCCCTTCTGTTTTAAACCTATGGAGCTGACATTTACTGAATTGGACCATTGATCTCCACTCTAGCCTGGCGGCATCATCTATCTAAAAGCAGTGCTGCTCCATATAGATGAGCCTCACCTTCTCCACCCTTCCTGCTCTCTGACTTCCTGATGCCAGGCACTGAGACCCAGACTTTAGAGCATGTGCCTAAAGGCAGAGGTTCCCATTTAACTCCCTCCCCACACTTTAAAATTGCTGGCGGCCTCAGCAGATCACTTAACCAATCCCCACACTTCCAATGTCAGCATATTTGTCTAAGCTAGAGCCATATCACATAAATCACAAGCCAGGCTGCTGAAAAGGACCTCTGTCACTGGCCAATTTTTAATGAAAAATTAGACTGCAATAACACCATATTATGGAAATCACATAGGGCAGGAGGGCCTTGTTGGCTTGTTTCATAGGCTCTTCATTGGTGGTGCTAAATGTTTGTGTGAGCAGACGGGGCTTGTCGACCCCGGGAGGTAGACCATCTAGGAGAAGGTAAACTCCTAAACCTCCACTGCCTTGTGGGACATCTTTGGGAGAAAAAATGGTTAAGGAGTAAACCCTACACAAATCCAGAGTGGAGTCCCTAAGATGGTTGGATGGCACCTTGTACGCCTCCTTCTCCTGCAGCCAAGCTGGTGCCAAACGTATTGCTCTGCTTTCCTTTGACCACATCAGCAAGGCCGAGAGGGAGGTCTTGTCATCTGGGCAGCCCAGGACCTCCATACATACTTGCGCCCTGGGGAGGTCACTTCGATGCTGCTAATGCAGCAGTTTGACTTCACCTCCAGAGGCACACTCCATTGCCTCTTAAGACAGACAGATGCCAACAAGTTGTGTGTGCATTAAATCTAGGCCAGCAATTGAGGTGTCCTGTGGGTGTGATTGGCTCAACTTCAGTAAGGCCAGTAAAGTGTTCTGAAACCTGTATGGTATATGATAGAATTAGTCATGTCGATGTCTCCCCAAACTGATGGATAATCCATTTATTTCCTGGTTTTTTAACTGTCACAACAAAATCAATAACAATATGAATATAACAATATAATTTCACAGGATAGCCTTCTCCAACCTTGTGCCTTCCAGATGTTGCTGAACCACAACTCCCAATGTACCTTACCCCTGGCCATAGTGGCAGGGGCTGATGGGAGCTGTAGTCCAAACAATCTGGATAGTACCTGCTTTGGGGGAAACTGAAGTAGGGCATATGCAACAGGAGCAAGACACAAATGTGAGACATAAAACATTAATACAGAGCAATAAAATAATGTTTCCAAATGTTATCACAATTCGCTCTACTCTTAGGAGCAAATTACAAATGAGTACAGTTAGCTTTATTTTGCAAAAGGTTTGGCTTTTCTTGAACAAGGCTTGGCTAATTTGTGGGCCTCCAACTCCCATCATCCCTTGCCACTGACCATAGTGGCTGATGGGAGTTTTAGTCCAACAATATTTGGATAGTTACAGGGTAGCCACCTCTGGTCTACTTTAAGGGAGGTGTGCTCATATCCAAATAACATTTAAATACAAAACACCTGTATTATTATTTTTTCAGTAAAAGAGGATTGAGAATTGATGTCCGAAGGGAAGTTCATATTGCTTGGTAACAGTAATGATGCTTCAATCTGACTCCATGATTAAAACTTTTTTCAAAAAGTGAAAATTGGGACACAAAAGTAGTTGAGGTTTTTGTTTTTTTTTTGCAAAATCTCCAAAAAAAGAAGTCTTTTACCTATTTTTTTAAATGAAAATCGCCCAAAACCAACACTTTTCCTGGACATTTTTGCTGCTTTTAAAAAATTCTGCCCAGAGGCCATTTTTGACAGGCGAATCCCAGCTATGTCCAGAAAATTCCGGACGTATGTCAGCCCTGGTATTACATCATTCAGAACCTGTACAGATTAGGGAGCACGTTTAAGTAAAAACAAATCCTTTAACAGTAATATAAATTAACAAGATTGAAACTTTCCTTGTTAGGCCGAATTGGTGCTATTAAGATGAATGTTTTGCCAAAAATGCTGTTCTTATTTCAAACATTACAGATTGTGGACAAAACAGAGTGCTTTCGGAAGTGGCAGAGAGATATTTCCAAATTTGTCTGGCAGGGCAAAAAGCCCAGAATTAAGTTTAAGATATTAACTGATGCGAAAGAAAGAGGGGGCTTTGCCCTGCCAGACTTAAGGTTGTATTATGAATCAGCAGCTTTCTGCTGGTTAAAAGACTGGCTACTTCTTGAAGACACTGATGTATTGGATTTGGAAGGTTTTAACAATGCTTTTGGTTGGCATGCATATCTATGGTATGACAAGGTTAAGATTAACAAGGTTTTCAAGAACCATATTGTCAGAAAAGCAGTGTTTAATGTCTGGACAAAATACAAAGACTTACTGGAAAATAAAACTCCAAGGTGGCTTTCACCACTGGAAGCGAAGGCCCGAAAAAGACTCAGTATGGAGGCCAATTGGCCAAAGTATTGGGAAATATTAGAAAAAGATGGAGATAATTGGAAATTGCAGAGTATGGATAAAATGAAAGATAAAGTGCGAGATTGGTTACACTATGCTCAGATTAAGGAAGTTTTTAAACTTGACAAAAAGTTAGGATTCCAGGTGGAAAAATCGAAGCTGGAAACGGAATTGTTAGAGCCTAAGACTAAGGTACTTTCAAGAATGTACAACTTGCTGTTAAAATGGAACACACAAGATGAAACGGTAAAATCGGCCATGATAAAGTGGGCACAGGACATTGGGTATAATATCATGTTTGAGGACTGGGAAAGGTTGTGGACCACTGGGCTGAACTTCACTGCATGTAATGCTTTGAAAGAAAATGTTATGAAAATGATATATAGATGGTACATGACCCCAGTCAAACTTGCAAAAATATACAATTTGTCCGATAACAAATGCTGGAAATGTAAAGTAAGCGAAGGAACGTTCCTTCAACTCTGGTGGACCTGCCCTAGAGTGAAGGCTTTCTGGGAAATGATATATAATGAGCTGAAAAAGGTATTTAAGTATACCTTCCCTAAGAAACCAGAGGCCTTCCTTCTGGGTATTGTCGGCCAGAGGGTGTTAAAGAAGGACCGAACATTTTTTATGTATGCAACAACGGCAGCAAGGATACTCGTCGCCAAGCACTGGAAAACCCAAGATCTACCCACACTGGAAGAATGGCAGATGCAACTGATAGACTATATGGAACTGGCCGAGATGACCGGCAGAATTCGAGACCTGGGAGAGGAGACCGTAGAAGAAGACTGGAAGAATTTCAAGATTTATTTGCAAAAATATTGTAAACTGTATGAAGGTTAAGAAGGATGCTAGATTATAAATAATTTGGCTCCATTAAAATAGATGAAATGAATTATGAAGATAAGTTAAATTTAGGAAAAGACAAATTTTGGGTAACTATTAGGCTAAGCTTAATTTTTCAAGGTACGAAATAAACGTATCTAAAATTTGAGATACAACATTGGAAAATTAGATAATAAGGATGGAAACAAGGTGATAAATTGCTGGTTTAAGTTTTATAATTTGGAACGCTGGAGCGGGAGATGTGAGGAAGTCCAAAGAAGATAAGAAAATATGTTATGATATGTACTATTGTGTTTATTTATTTGTATTGTAATCAAAAAACCTTTAATAAATATAAACAAAAAAAAAAAAAAACCAGTAATATAAATTAACAGCAGCCAGTTGTTATTTCCTTGTTATAAAGCATACACAATGAAAATGGGTCCATCCAGCTTTCCTGTCCTGGAGAAAGGAGTTTTCTTGCTGAGAAAGTTGACTGTGGCAAGGGGCAACCCTGGTGTTGTGAAGTAGCCGTTCTCTTTTTGGCAACGGCCTGATTCACAACACCAGCTGCTGCACCGAGCCATACGTTTTAGATCTCTCTTCTTTGTGCTCTAGGACTTAGGGCTCGTTGGTTATCTTCCTTCCTGCCCACACCTACAAAGCAGAAATCAAAGATATGTCAGATGTTAACAAGAGCCAGCTAGCTTTCCCACTATCTCCTTTTAAGTATTATAAACTATAGAAAATTTCCCCAAATAAGACCACTCGCTTGATGCATCTTCCCCTAAAACAAATTTAGTGAAGCCAAACTAATTATATGAGGCTGCCTTTGCATTGTTTATTTGGTGTCTGATTTTCTGGCCTACCATACCAAGTAGTTTGAAGGATATTCCAAAGATATCATGTGCGAAATGCTCAAATGCATGTAAGGAATGCATAAAAAATATATTATATGCGTAAGATTACCAGTGTCGCATCAGTATAAACAATTGTTCCAGAATAAGTGTGTACCACCCTCTATTTTGACATTCACAATCACCTGCACAGATTGACATCCTCACTTCATATGAGTGCAGCGAAGTGTTGGGGAAGATCCACTCCTTTTGCTAAATTTAACCACTCTGATTTTGAGTGTAACAAGCTAGTTAACATGCATTTATCACACTAATCGGTGTTAAATTCTCTTGGGTATTCTGAGGATAACTGATGCTATAAAGCAAATATCTTTTTTTTTTTTTTTTGGGTGAGGGGGGGTCTGTTCAGTGCAGAAACACTGTAAAAACCCTGGGGTTTTCAGAATTCCAACTCACTAAAGAGTGTTAATCTAAAGTGGGAAACCACCCCATTCCCTCTAACACCCACATGGGCAATCCAAGGCCCAAATACACAGCACTAGTCACCTGGGGAAGGTGGGAGGCATGATGGGCCATTTAAAGAAGCTCACGCTGAGATGGGGGAGAGGGAATGTGAATGAGTGTGATAAAGGCTGTGTTTCTTTTTATGAGTGAGCTGGGGTGGGGCTGGGTGAGCTGGGAGACCAGAGGCCTTGCAGAGTGTGCTAGTGCTGTAATGAGGACAAGACTTGGGCTACTTCAACGTCCTCTTGGAAAGCTCACCACTGAAACATGCAAATTAAGCGTGCCAAATTTGCATATTTATAATTGACAATTACGCTGGCCAGGTTTTTGAGGCTGAGATACAGAAAGCGCTAACAGAGCCGTCCACCTGTTGCCTAAATGCTGCTGAATGATAAAACCCAACCCTGCTAATGAAGTAAGGAATGAATAGCAAACACCCCCATTGGCATGCACATTATTGCTCATATAAAAAAAGTAATCAGAAATTTGGCTGCACTGAGTTAGCTGACAATGCAAGGGAGCTCTTGAGCTTATTTTTACACTGGTGGAGCAAAGCTGCATTTCCAAAGCTGAGGAGTATATAAACCACAGAAAATCAATTCCCACTTTCTCTGACTCCACCCCACCTCCAATCTTATGTCCATACTTTTTAAAAAAATGCAAATCTGTGGGTTTTGGTTGAAAGGACAAATGTACATATTTCTTATGTCTGGTCTGCTGACTTTATATAAATTGAAATGGCTGTAACGGGAAGCATAAGGATAATGCAATCCTATATAAGTATGGTAGGAAGTAAGTCCCACTAGCTTACTCCCAGGTAAGTGGACAAAGGATTGTAGCCTGAATTTAACTGTGTGTGTTTTGTTTGCAGTTTTATTTGCGATGCTTTTTTCTTGAGAGAAAAGTCATTTGTTAAGAAAATGCTTCCTAGAAAATCAAGTAACCCTGAAAAAAAATAGCACATTTTATTTTACTAGTATTTTGCTCTCACCCAGAAAAAGAAATGATTTGGAAAACAAATTTACATGTGCATTGGCTAGAACAGTCATTGAAGGGAAATAGCTGCTTCTGAGTTGTTTGTGTGGTACCGGCTATTTTTTTTGTTGGCTTTTCTATGCTGCACAAGATTGACTGCACCAAAGAAGTTTGGCAGGATTAATCTGCAGAAGATAGAAAGACGACTGAATTAATAGGCTATTACCAAAGAAGGCGACTCTATTTGCATGAAATATTAATAGCACTAATAAACTTCTGGCAGATGAATTCCAGAGCATATGGATGGCATTTGTAGCCACGATTGCTCCAGAAAATGAAAACCAGAGAATAGGTGACAGGGTATCGTTCACCACGACCAATTACAATTAAATTGTTAGGTGGTTTGAGAGTTGCAAGCTTATGAATTGGCTGGGTCCTGTTTGGACATTTCTCCCACCTAAAGGGATTCTGCTTCAGAAGAGAGTAAGCTTGTGCAGGTCTTCCCATCCTCTTCATGGTGGAAAACAGTAAACTTCTGAATGGGAGATCCTGTGGTTAAAATATCGCTCAAATTTACCTGCTCCTCCTTCCTTGTGATGGAAGAATTAAGGGGGGGGGGAGTATGCGGAGTGTGAAGACAAAAGACATGGATTTGCAAACTTCCAAATCAAAGAGATCCATTTTTCAAGGAGTTTCAATTTCCTGTCCACTAAGCCGCCTTGTTGAGACGTCAAGCTAAATCATAGGTCGCCAAGCTTTTTGGAATATGGGCACATTTGCAAAAGTACAGTGGGCACAAATCATAAAACAGCTGCTATGGGGTGTGTGTGTGTGTCACAACTCAAAATGGCTACCACAAACAAGAGTGGGAAAAAATTACAGGACTATAGGATGGTGTGGACAGGCTCCCCCATCCCCACTCCACAATAAATGGAAAAAGGTTGCCTACATTATCCATGGCTATGCTTACTCCATTCTTTTCTCAATGGGAGGGAGGCTGGGAGTCATCCAGTGAAATGTGGGCATGTTTTAAGGGGATGTTTTTGGTGTAGCAGAGATTAAGCCAGTGCAAATAGGAGCTGAGCAGGAAGAGCAAGCACCCTCTCGTGCACTGTTGATGTTTGAGGGGATATTTATTGAGATCCTTCAGAAGTGCCAGAGGGTATAGAAAGGACTGACATAACCCGAGACCAGGAAAAAGGGACGTTGGATAAAAATAGAGGGAAAAAGAGAATTTCTTTTTATATTTGGAATTAGTGTAATACTAATGAAATATCAGGGAATATGCTAGAAAGGAACTAATTGGCTTTAGTAGAAAGGTTTGAAGGAGTTATGTATAAATATGGTTTAAACTTTGAAATTTTATGGTTTTTAAGGTAAGATATGGTTAAAGAAATTAACGGCAAATTGAATAATAGAATATTGTTAAGATAAATTATTTAAATAAAAATTGGGAAGCATGGGAAGAATTTGCTGAAATAATGAATTAAGTTAGAATACAAAAAGGGAGGTGTGAGGAGGTCCAAGAAACAAGTAAATGAAAGGATGTAATTTGGATTTGTAGTTTTCTTTTTATCTATGTTTTTTAATATTTTTTCTCTTTTGTTGTTGTATTTTCCTGATTTTTTTTCTTTTTCTTTTTTAATCCTTTTTTATATGTTTATGTATTTTTGAAAATTTGAATAAATATCATTAAAAAAAAAAAAAGAAGTGCCAGAGGGTACTGTCAGGCACCCTGGCACTTGCCATGTTGGTGACCATAGTTTAGCATGTGGATTGGAGAACCTGTGGTCTCCAGATGTTGCTGGACTCCAACCAGGTCAGGGGTTGATTCAAGCTGTGATCCAGCAACAACTGGAAGGCCACAAGTTCATCAACATTGGTTGTGCGACACAAATGACCCAGGCAATTCTTGGCCTCCTCAATTCAGCCCCAAGGACTGATGTTAACGCCAACATTAGTTGTGAAAGAAGTAAAATTGAAAGTGCACAGATGGAGGGTTGCAGTGTGCGAGTTTACCTAGGCTCCTTCACATCGTACAAATGATTTTTAGGAAGACATCTAAACGCGGTTAGTGACACATTCCAGATTTGCTGCTGTCAGATGGGAAGTGTAAGGGACGCTAAAGCATGTACAGAGGTACCTCAGTTTTTGAACACAATCCACTCTGGAAGACCGTTCGACTTCTGAAACGTTCGTAAACTGAAGCAGTTACTTCTGAGTTTTCGGTGTTCGAAAACCGAAATGTTTGACTTCCGAGACATTCGAAAACCGAGGTACCACTGTACAAGCTTGGTACTGGTTACCTAGAGTGGTTTGAGACGAATGGGTGGTTTGGACACAATTGTCTGGATTTGATTCAATTGCAATTCTCTCTCTTTCTTCCAAAGCAAAGAGTCTAACTGAAAGCAGAGGAAGGCAGCCTAACAGGCAGCTAGGTATATGATAAATTTATCTTGAATTTGTATAGATAGATAATCATAATCAGCAACTTCATTAACCAAGTAAGACTCAATTCTGCACTAATAGTTCACTCTGGATTTTGAAAGGTAGAAAAAGGTGCCAAAGGCAAAATTCCTTGAAAATTAAAATTAATTTCTCCCTGCCTCGTCTAAAACATAAATATATTCACCACCCTAGGTAGTATGCTGTATCCAAGCAACCTAACTGTGGCCAGTCTTTGGAATAGATGAAGCTTTTCACCAAAAATTCATCATGACAGTCCGTACAGTGAGCGAAGAGTGATTTGCATCGGTCCCCGTTAGCCTTACATTTTGAGCAGCATTTTTTTTTAGCCTAAGTAAACAAGTAATTCCTCCCCAAGCCAAATGTCACAATTAACCTACCCTTTTATTCCCCCCCCAAAAAAAACTTAGTGCCTCATGAAATATGTACTACCCTTTGAGCAATGTCTGTCACATTTGTTTGGTCAAGTATCTCTCATCCTAGTCATTTTTGCTGCAGCTCCTTTTAATTTTCCTGCCTGATAATACGCGTGTATAAGAGGCATACTCAGAGTACCCCCACTTGACCCAAAATACAGCGTACTGCTGGTACAAATATATCCTTACTATTTTATAAGGAACAGCCATTTACCAAAACAGAGCAGAAAAGTTATCAGCCCTATTCGTATGCACACAAATACTTTATTTCTTTGGTAACAGTGGCCTAATAATTCTGGCCCCTCTTGTCTGTGATATCTTTATCCTCCACAGGTTAATCCTGCCAAATTTCTTAGCGACAGTGTATGTCACACAGTGTATAATATCCAACAATGCAATTTTGCTAATCCTGTTTTATGAGCTTTGTGGCCCTGTCTGGTCAATCCAATAGTCGTTAAAAATCTCATGGAAGGTTTTTGGCAAGATCTCTTTTTCCTACGTAGCTTGAATTAAGTGGTTTAAGAGCCAAACATTGTACTTGAACATCTGCCAATGTCCTTCAGACACAGAATGTCAAGATACTTAATTAAATAGGCCTCCAAACTCTTTCAGACACCCCACCTTACCCAGTCAGCTCCAACATACTAAGTATAAGTGTGTTTATATAGATATATATCAGTTCAATCTTTTTCAGTACATTCTCCACACAACACAAACGGTCAAGTCGCGGCACATTCATGGCCCATTATCTTAGAAACAGATTAAAAACAAACATGTAAAGACGGTCTCATTAACAGTCCTTTTGTTGTCTTGTTTACCATTTAGTGGACTCATTACCATTAATTATTAGCAGAGGAAACGAGCAACACAGGAATGTTATTCTTTCCGGGCAAAATTTACATGTGTAAAGAATATCCGGGTTCTGTGCCATATTTCCATCCAGTTTCCTGAACAAACTGCACAAATCTTCAACCACCGCCACAACTAAAAGGACAGGGTGATTCATAATGAAGTATACAGTTTCCATTCACTATAAATGGAAACGGTATACTTCATTATGAATCACCCTGTATAGATCTGCTGCATGGAAGTGGGCAGCTGTCCCCCTAAATCAAGTAAATAAATAAACATACTTAACTATAAGTAAAAATAATCAGAGTATTTGTAATTGAAATGCTCACTGAGGTCACCTGGATGTGGCGCATTCTAGCAGTGCAACTGGCAACCAGCTGATCAGCACGCATGGCTTCCACAAACTGACCAATTGTGTCGCAGGTAGCTCAGTTTTGGAACAGGTTAGGTGGGTCTCCTACTCCCCCCCCCCAATAAATCCTGGCTTCACCCATGATATGCCTGGACTGTCAAGTTACCTGCAAAGGCCCTTCTCTGTGTGCCCCCACCAAAGGAGTGGGTGCAGCCATGAGGGAGCAGGCCCCATCTGCAGAATGCCCTCTTCAAGAAGGCTAGCTGGCCCCCACATTGTGACATTTTCACCGCCAGATTAAGACATTTTTATTTTCCCAGTCTACTCAGCTTTCAGGGACACGGGTGGCGCTGTGGTCTAAACCACTGAGCCTAGGGCTTGCCGATTGGAAGGTTGGCGGTTCAAATCCCTACGATGGGGTGAGCTCCCATTGCTCTGTTCCAGCTCCTGCCAACCTAGCACTTCAAAAGCACCTCAAAGTACAAGTTGATAAATAGGTACCACTCTGGTGGGAAGGTAAACGGCGTTTCCGTGCGCTGCTCTTGTTTCAGTGTCCCATTGTGCCAGAAGCGGCTTAGTCATGCTGGCCACATGACCCAGAAAAACTGTCTGCGGACATACGCTGGCTCCCTCGGCCTGTAAAGCGAGATGAGCGCTGCAACCCCAAAGTCGTTCGCGACTGGACTTAACTGTCAGGGGTCTTTTACCTTTACCTTTATTCAGCTTTCTGGTGCTTTTAGCGTTCTTCACACTACTGTTTCTTTTTTTTATTGCTGGCTTTATTCTGATGCTCTTTTAACTGTTCTTAAGATTTTACATTGATGCCTTTTTTATGGATTTAACCTCCCTTTGAGAGTCGTCCAGAGTACCTTTCGCAGTATAGAAAAGGTGCAAATGAACACATAAAAACATTGGTGTTCGGATGCTAGTTGCCACACCAACCATTTCTGAATGCGAAACACTAAACGGAGGAAGTGCCTCTTCCTTCTTCTCCAGTGTGACCTTATGTCATGGACTAATAAACTGCCTGTATATTTAAATTATACTTAAATAATAATAAATAATTCAGGTTTTCCAGGCACAATAGTTGTGTTGTGTGTACACACACACACACACACACACCAAGCTACATTTTCCTAATGTTACCTTATCCTGGGTGTAAACTAGTGCAGAAAAACTTGATTGATTGAATGGTTCATAAATTGCAGTTGAAACTGTGAACTGTAAATGGCATGTTACCTCCCCTATGGCAGGATGTTGGCACAGGATACTGCAGCTGATAGCACTCTCAATCCAGGCAATGAATTTCACATTATTTCATCTTGTTAAGAAATATACCTCCTTTAAATATCCTCATTTTTTAAAAAACTCAGCCGGTAATTTAAACTGGCAGAACCGAGGCATAGAAAGGTTTTAATTTGTTTAACAGCGGAAGTACTATTCTCTTCCCCACTTTTATACGGTTGGATATTCTTTGTGGAGGTTTATATTGACAGACTAAGAAATACTGATCTATTTTGGGCTTTGATGATGCCTATTTTCTTTCCTATCCCCTATTTTTTTAAAAAAATAATAATAATAATAATAATAATAATAATAGTAGTAGTAGTAGTAGTAGTAGTAGTAGTATTTTGAGGAATTTTAGTAACAAGTGGGTGACTTGTTTAGTAAAGTTTTTGATGCAGCCTATTGCCAATTATTATCCTGCTCAGTTCCTACAAGTCAGAATGTAGAGCCCTATTTCCATATCTCATCAATCTTCACATTCTCTTTGTGAGGATCAGCCATTTCTAAGCTCACCACCCACCCCTGCTTTGTTTGCTTAATGCAAATTGTACACCCTCTGATCACTGGTTCCTACTCAAGATGGCTAGATTACCTGCAGTATCAAAAGCAGTCATGCCTCTGAATGCCAGTTGCTGGGGACATGAGGGGGGGGGGAGTGGTTTCTGCAGATTTTTCCATGCTCTGAGAAAAGACGGAAGAAGCAGGATTGCAATGATTGTATGACAGCAACCTGTGGATGTGAGTGAACAATTGCACATCAAATGCTGTGAAAACACCCCTTGTCCAACATATTCTTAATTGGGATGCAGAATTATTTAAAAAAATCACCTCGGAATTTAGCATCCAACTGCAATGTGAATCATGCAACAACTTCAGCGTTGGCTTGATGGATCTGAAGGATCTCTGTGAAGACCAGCACTCTTGACTCCCACAGTCAGTTGCTTCTAGGAAGCTTGTAAACAGGACGGGTTAGGCACAGTCTAGCCCAGGGGTCTGCAACCTTTAAAACAAAAAGAGCCACTTGGACCCGTTTCCGAAGGAAAAAAAACTGGGAGCCGCAAAACCATTGCGACATTTAAAACAAATATATCTCCAGAGCCGCGATCTGATAGCGGGCGGGAAGGTGACGTCGGGACGGTGCGTGACTAACGCACGCACCGCCCCCATGCGACGTCACAGCCAGTACAGCGCCCGCCACAGTGGGGAGTGTCGGGGCGCACAATGCGCCTCCTCCCCTCGCTAGTATCCGCCCCGGAGCCGCGGCAAAGGTGTAAAAGAGCCACATGCGGCTCCGGAGCCGCGGGTTGCAGACCCCTGGTCTAGCCCATGGGTAGGCAAACTTAGGCCTGGGGGCCGGATCTGGCCCAAACGCTTTCTAAATCCGGCCCGCAGACAGCCCGGGAATCAGCGTGTTTTTACATGAGTAGAATGTGTCCTTTTATATAAAATGCATCTCTGGGTTATTTGTGGGGCATAGGAATTTGTTCATTTCCCCCCCTTCAAAATATAGTCCGGCCCCCCACAAGGTTTGAGGGACAGTGGACCGGCCCCCTGCTGAAAAAGTTTGCTGACCCCTGGTAGCCTCTAAACTTAAGATCTTCTGTTCTTAGCCACAATGGCTAATGACTATTGTAGACACAACTTCCTTGAAGTATGTTGGAATCTGGGTGTCCTTCATTCTATTATCTGAGTCAAGATTTTCCAACGAATTACTGAAAATATATAGAGATTCTTGCTAAAGCAACTTACAGTGGAATAATAGTAACAGTTGTTGCTATTATTCAGGGTACAAATCATTCAAAATATCCGTATTCTCTTTCCTAAGAGGAAACACAGGGGATGAGTGCCACCACCCACAAGGATTGTGGCCCAAACAGGGCCACTGAGAAACAAGAGGGAAATACCAGAATGCTTGTGATAATTTCCAAGGGCTGCAGAAATGCAACAAATCTAACCGGGGTGGGAAGACTCCTCCCAAAATAGCCTAATCAGGACTGAGCATGTTCAGCAGTCCAAGAATGGAGAGTGATAGCTGGAAAAGAAAAGCAAAATGGGAAGCGAACAGTTGGCTAGAAAATGAGTGCTCTGTTTAGAAGGAAGCACACTCTGCAAGAGTTTCAGGTCCCACTTGTCATTTCTGTACTATAAAATACCAGAGGTGATGGAGAAAGGTTAAAACGGGCATTTTCTCTTACACTCTTTCACTACCTGAAAGAGCAATGCTATGAACTGACCAAGCCCATCCATGCACCCATTGAATCATTGGCATTTACTGCCTGGTATAAAAGGAGAAAATGAGTTCTGCCTTTGTCTGCTGCTTCTCAGCCACAGGCGGCTAGTTTCAGACAGCGGATCAATGCACCGTTCTTCAGGCGCCAAGGGAGTCTGATATAAGGAAACTTACGTAGAGGCTCCACAAAGTGACAACCGCCTCAAGCTGTCAGATCAAGTCCTCCTCCTCCTTGTCGCCCTGCGTCTAAATGGCCGTCATAAAATACGTTGCATTTGCCTGCCAGCCAGCCATATTGGTTTTGCATGCACTCTCTGCTAATTATAATGAGGAATAATTAAGCTATTTGCTAAATTAGCAGTTCTCGCCCTATAGCCTTGTGGCTGGGCAGAGGTCCACGGAGAGGGTTTGCCACGCTACCTTGGTGAGAATTTGTGCTGACAGAACAGTCCATTCGTCTTTGCGTCTTTAGACAGCTGCGCTTACCTAGCAGAATGTAAACATCTTTGAACTTTGCTTACTGGATAAAATGAAGCATTAGTTTCCTCCTGCATTTCCTCCTGCAAGATCAATCATATATATAGGCTAGACACAGCATCCCTGTGTTTGTAATTAATCTCGTAAAGGCAGAACATCTCTGGATCGATTGCTTGCTATATTTGTCTGCAGCCTTCGAGAGGAAAAAGGGAATCGAGGGAAAGATATAAGCAGTGAGAGTAATAATCACTTCTGATCTGGATATGAAACACGCATGTAGGCAATCTATACTATAGACATACAAAACAGGAATATGCCATTGTGTCAGCTGATTCATTGCTGGAGTTGTCATTTAATAAAAAAAATTAAGCTTCTAGTTCTCATATGGGAAGTTGGGATTATTTCTAGGTATGCCAACGGAGATAAACTGATCACAGAAAGGTTAAAGGTTTTGCCTTGATATACTCTGCAAATGACATGCAATAGGGTTTTGAGCTGGAAAGTTCTTGATTTGTTTTTGCCTTGTGCTACTAAATTTCAAACCAAATAATCTAAATTACTGTAAACATCCACGAATAGAAGAGCCTGTAGATAAAACATTTGCTTTTCAAATCTGTAAGGAATCAAACCCAGTTTTGTGCAAGGATTATTATGCTGTACAAATATTTAAAATTTGCCATTTGTGGGGGAAATGCCTGAAAATTAAGAGAAAGAAAAGGGAACCTTGTAGAAAATGTGGCTTGTTTTGCTTTCTGTTAATGTTCTTTCCTTATGATACTTGGTGGCAGTAAAGAAAGTGGACAAGATGTCGATTATTAGGGTAAAGTTGAACAATTTTAGAAACATGAAGGGAATACTTGGACAATCGTATTCAAGAATTACAGGATGTACAACTGTTCATGAGCCGCTTCAGGCTATGCATATATTTATGAATATACAATCCTTCTTTTGAAATGGCACTGTGCTGTTCGATTCACAAGAGAGTTACAATAAATGCTTAATGCTGAAATGAATTCAGTGATCCCCTCCTCCGTGAATTAAACGGCAGAAAGACTCAAAACTGTTTTAACACATCAGAATATAGAGAGATCAGACTCTCACAATGCAGCTCTATAAATGTCTACTCAGAAGTAAGTCCAATAGAGCTCAATGGAGCTTACTCCCTGGGCACAGGATTGCAAATGCAGTCTCTTCCCCACAAATCAACTCTTGAGTGCACTTTTCACTGCAGAATTCACACAGAAAAAGACTGCACTGTAAGTCTATTTGATATCATAATGTGCCTGGTCACAAATAACCTCCCCAAATTTCAGCCACTTATTATTTTTAGGTTTTCTTTCTGTATACCAGCAAGCATCCCCCCAAATTCCAACCAAATTATTTTATTTGGGAGGGTGGTTTTTTCTTTTATTTTTTCTATTTACCGGTACCTCTTGCAATTTGTTGGGGCAAAGATTTTCCAACAAAAGTGATCCAAAGAAGCAGGTCTAAGTGCCCAATCATAATTTTCTTTCTGAAAACCCAAAATGCTTTTTTTTATAGATCCCTGCACACTTGGGGCACATTTTTTTTTAAACCCACCCCCCCAATGAGGAAACTTTTACAAGCAAAAGCTGATCCAGGGAAGCGAATTAAGTTCCCTTCTTCTAACACGACTTTTGTTTTGGGACACTTAACTACTAACATAATACACTGGAATTTGATTTGGTATAGTAACTCCTCATCCCAAAAATTCCAGGGTTGTTGTTTTTTTTGGGGGGGGGGGTTGGCAGTCAATTTTGAAAGCTTGGTGCTAACGTTTGGTGCTAAAGGGCTGATTCTCACAATGGGCTTTCTCTAGACTTTCTTCCATGCTGTCTTAGGAATGCTGAGTTTCCATTAGATTTTTGGATGTTACTGTAACTCCAGTAATGACCTGTGCAGTGTCTTCTGAGAAGCTCATCTGGCTATGTACTTTGAAAGGCAACAATTCATGGCTTTCACACAATCAGCTGAACACACATTAGCCTGAATTAAAATCAACAGTGCTCATATATTAGAAAGTTATAGTCCGATATTTACATCATATCAGATACTTCAACACAAATTATGTTTTCTTTTGATCATGATTGCTACTTTGGGAAAGTGAAGTATGCTATATTGAGGATGGTAATACTGTATTCAAACAGCTTAAAAATGTTAATATATAGTTTTTAGTTGTTGTTTTACTCAAGCCCAGTGCTTTTTTTTTCTTAAAAAAATGTTTAGGGGTACTTTCATTTTGACTCAAGAAAATCACCATTTTATAGTTCAAATTGAGAAAAATAAATACAGTAAATGGATAAAAGTACAAAGATTTACAAAATGTTTAGGGATATGCGTACCCCTGCACCCCCCCCCCGAAAAACACACTGATCAAGCCTATATTCAACTTACTTCAGCATATAATACACTTAGGATTTTTATGAAAATGGATTTTTAACTGAATAATATTAGCCAATCACCCAACAGTACGAAACCATTATATGCTTGCATAAGCTATAAAATGCAAATATTCAGAACATGAATTTTCACCATTATTCTTAAATGAAAGGCTAGACAATTTTAAAATGGCCATCCACACAAAACATTATCAATTTATTTTGCACAATCTGCACATGGATGAACATAGGAAACAGCCTTTGAGCAGCAATACTTGTTCCCTTCGGAAAATGCATGGATTTTTTTTTTTTTTTTAATGCCATTGTTTCCAAAGCATATGCTAAAGACAACTAGATTTGGGCAATCTTTGTTGGAGAAAATACTTGCAGAACCCTAATAGCGAGTCTGGCTGGTATCTTAAAATATATAAAAAAAGTCAATGGCCTTTCTGCCTGTTCATTGTTCAGAGAAATTACTAACTAAATCAAGGGACAAACCACTGGTCTGAATCTTTCTGCATCTATTAATCAGTTCCCTGTGCAGCAGCCTCCTTGTGTCTGCGTACAATCAGACGACAGAGGTGCTGTCTCCGGACTGTTCACGCAGACACATAAGCTGAAATGACAGACTGTTCTAGAATATCATTAAGAAGCCTGTTCCAGGGCTCTGTGCCCTCAGTGGCACAGAGAAATGGGTCACTTTGAGCAAATAAATACCCTTAAATCTAGCTTTTTCTACGGCATCACTAGGAGGGGAGGGAAAACCTTTGGAATGTCTTTGTGCAGATTTCATGAAGTTTGATCTCTGCATTCTTATAAAAGTCTCCTTGCTGTCTGTTGTCAGTTGCTTCCTGTCTGTGTAAAGGGAAAGGGGGAGAAGGGATTTATTTTTTGCCCATACAGTGGTACCTCGGGTTACATACACTTCAGGTTACATACACTTCAGGTTACAGACTCCGCTAACCCAGAAATAGTGCTTCAGGTTAAGAACTTTGCTTCATGATAAGAACAGGGCTCCGGTGGCGCGGTGGCAGTGGGAGGCCCCATTAGCTAAAGTGGTGCTTCAAGTTAAGAACAGTTTCAGGTTAAGTATGGACCTCTGGAATGAATTAAGTACCTAACCGGAGGTACCACTGTACAGTGGTACCTCGGTTTATGAACTTAATCCATTCCGGAAGTCCGTTCTTAAACCAAAGCCTTTCTTAAACCAAGGCACGCTTTCCCTAAAGAGGCCTCCACCGTTTGGATTGCGTTCTTAGACTGAGGTAAAGTTCTCAAACCAAGACACTATTTCCAGTTTTGCGGAGTTTGTAAACCGAATAGTTCTTAAACTGGACTGTTCTTAAACAGAGGTACCACTGTACATAAACTATTTATGGACTGATTAATGCTGGGGGTGTACAGGAAACAGGAAACAGCTTGAACATACCAGGAAATTGGAACTACCAGCCATCAATGACAGTCACCTATCTGCAGGCAAAGAAATGAGAAAAAATGTGCAGACAAAACCAGGAAAAATGTATAATTGCCTTTGGGAGGCAGTGTTTCTTTTCCCCCCTTAAAAACTTTTCATTGGTGAAGAATCTGATTAACATGAACTACACTATGACATTCAACAATCTTCTGAAACCCATCTGTGTGGAAAGCACCTCATGGAAGATCAAAACAGATATGATATTGATATTATGTAGGAAAAAGCAAGAGGAAAAATGGGAGTGCCTAACACAAGTTGAAAAAGAGACAAAAGAGAAGGAGAAAGATGCTTATGACACTTCAGACCCAAGTGAAGGGTTGATGAATGAAAAAGATGAGGTTGATGAATGAAAGGTTGATGAATGAAAGGTTGATGAATGAAAAAGATGTATGCTGAAGGCGATGATGAAATGAAGAGGTCAATTAACAAATCTTGGGCTGAGAGCCGAGAAAAGCAAGTCCAAGATGATTTACCAATAGACATTTGAACAAATACATCTTTTGTATGGGGCTTCTGCTGAGATCAGAGAAAGTGTGCTGTTTACACAATCTTCCGAGCAAAAACAACGAGTTTTACATTTCAGGTTGGAGATGGGAAATAAAGCATGCAGAAAAGCTTTTCTTTCAAATGTGTTGCCCTTCTCCCATAAGGCTTGAAGTGCTTTTTGTGAAATTGACAAATATAAGTAAGCTAGTTTGAGTGCAAAAAAACCAAAAATCTTTTTATTGTAATTATGAAATACAATATTCAATAAAGCAATGTTTTATAAAATTAATCACCCTACTTTTAAAGTTGGGTAGCTCAGTTGGTTAGAGCATGGTGCTGATGATGCCAAGATGGCAGGTTCGATCCCTGTATGGGGCAGCTGCAAATTCCGCAGGGTTCTTTCCAACTCTACAATTCTGATTCTGCATCAGCTTGCTTATATATTATCTCTGCTGTTGGAAGCTTCTGTCTGACCCCTGTGAGAACCCATGGCTGCAATCCTATACTACCTTATATTGTAGGACTAAGGTTAAAAAAGGTAAAGGACCCCTGGATGGCTAAGTCCATTCAAAGGTGACTACGGGGTGTGGCCCTCATTTCACTTTTCAGGCCGAGGGAGCAGGTGTTTGTCCACAGACCGCTTTCTGGGTCATGGGGCCAGCATGACTAAACTGTTTCTGGTGCAGCTGAGACCCATAAAACAAAATGCAATGTACAGTTCTTCTGAATAGACAGTATTGCAGTGTAATTTAAATGTCTGCACCAGACAAGAAAAGGACTTCAAAGGGTGCCTCCAGACCAGGGGTCAGCAAACTTTTTTATCAGGGGGCTGGTCCACTGTCCCTCAGACCTTGTGGGGGGGCGGATTATATTTTGGGGAAAAAAGAACAAATTCCTATGCCCCACAAATAACCCAGAGATGCATTTTAAATAAAAGGACACATTCTACTCATGCAAAAACACGCTGATTCCCGGACCGTCCGTGGGCCGGATTGAGAAGGCGATTGGGCTGGATCCGGGCCCCAGGCCTTAGTTTGCCTACCCATGCTCCAGACTGTCATTATTTTCCAGGAAAGATTCAAGCTCAAAGTAGAAATTTTGGTTTGCACCATCGAAATGGACCAAAGCACTTTATCATTCTAGCACAGTGTGTCCCCAAATTGGGTCTCCAGCTGGTTTTGGACTACAATTCTCATCATCCCTCACCACTGGTCTTGCTAGCAAGGGATGGTGGGAGTTGTAGTCCAAAAACAGCTGTAGACCCAACTTAGGGAAACACTGCTCCAGCACGACAAATCTACTTTTTTAAAAAACCAAAACCTTTCACAATTAGGAAAGTGGCAAGGACATGCACTGAAAAGTATGGGATGAACAAATGAGGAATAAGATGACATATAAACACCCTGCAAGCCAATCAAGATAAATGCTCATTGTCATATAACTAACTTCCTCTCAAACAAATTGAGTGAATGCTCAAGGGACGTAGCCTAACCTTTGTGTTAAGCACGGTGCAATAAATGAATGTTCCATAAACTGGTTGTCTGGAGGAGCCCAGAGATGATGGCCTAGTCTGTGTGTCTCATCAAACCTACTTAAGAACAAACTAGGGTTTAATGTGAATGCACAGTGTGTTGGTGCCACTGAAAGGTTCTCACTCTACTCCTCCTCAGCTCAAATTGCTGCTGCACCCTGGATGAAACAAGATAGAGTATGAATAGTCCTATGTCTGAAACTGGGCTCATGGTTTCTTCCCCAAAACAAATCACAAGTCCAAATTCAGATGACACAAGCCTGATTCTGGCATGTTTTGTCTTATGGCGTGGCAGCAGGAGTGAAGGAGCAGTACACCCAGGGAACTTTTGACTAATAATGCAGCAGCAGACCAGAAACAGAGCATGATGTGCATTAAAACCACACCGAGAAAGTTTAGGTAAAGGCAAAGGTACCCCTGACCGTTAGGTCCAGTCATGGACGACTCTGGGGTTGCGTGCTCATCTCGCTTTAAAGGCCGAGGGAGCCGGCGTTTGTCCGCAGACAGCTTCCAGGTCATGTGGCCAGCATGACTAAGCCGCTTCTGGCGAACCAGAGCAGCGCATGGAAACACCGTTTACCTTCCTGCCGGAGCAGTACCTATTTATCTACTTGCACTTTGACATGCTTTCGAACTGCTAGGTGAGCAGGAGCTGGGACCGAACAACGAGAGCTCACCCCGTCACGGGGATTCGAACCGCCGACCTTCTGATCGGCAAGCCCTAGGCTCTGTGGTTTAGACCACAGCGCCACCCTTGTCCCCCGAGAAAGTTTAGTGAACATTAAATGCAACTGATAAAATCTTGCCATTGATTAACTCAATTCACACTGCATAAATACACATCATACGTAATCAGGAGTCAATGGGAATCTGGTCAGCTCACTCAAGGCATACAAAAGAAAATTTTTAAAAATCAAGTGTTTTCAGTACCACTGGGACTCATATAACAATCAGTGTTGCTCAGCAAGCTGTAAAAGAGAGCAATAATTCTGCATCACAGCTGTGTGTAATCTGCACAATAATACAGGTGCACATGCAGATATGCGCTTCCTTACTGCTGCCCCAAATTCCAAGCAAAGGTAAACCAAATTATGTGCAAGAAAAACGGGATTCAGTGAACTACATTAAAATATTGACATTTCCCACAAAGATGACGAGGTCTGGTAAGAGCCAATTTCACTACGAGTGTTTGTTCCAAGATGCATGCTTTAGCAGGGTTTTAGGGGAAATGCTGCAAGAGTCTACTCCTCTCCCACCTACCCGCATGTCGTCCTGTTTTTAGCTAGTGAGACTGGAGTCATGGGAGTCCACAGAGAACTGGCCCACTATTTCTAGGGGACCTCATGACAAGCAGTGGTGGTTCTTAGCCTCTGAGGAACGTACGTTTCAGATCTGCCCCTCCATTTTCCCTCGATTATTTTATGAAATATGATCTGAGTTAGACACCTGTTTCTGATGCTTCCTTTTGGCTTTGAGTTGACTTGCCACTCCAGAGGTGGTTTTAGGGTGGTACAACTGGTGTGGTTGCACTGAGCACAGCGGTGCAGGGAGCGCTAAATCAATGGTGTAAAACAGAACGCCAGAGGCGGGAGTGCCTACTTTTAGTGTTGCACACGGTGCCACTGACATTTGAGAGCCCAAAGTCCACCACTGCCCAACCCCAGCAGCTACACTAAGATTGTTATCTTGCCCAGCAAAACAATGTATGTCCTTTTCAATAATAAGAATAATAAGACTAATAATACCTTGTCCATCTGGCTGGATTTCCCCAACCACTCTTTGAAACAAAGCAAAACAAAACACTTTTGCCTGAGAGATTTGGGCTTTCACATATTCAGCTATGAGGGCCGTTGGTAAATGAAAAGAAGCTGGTCATCTCTGAATTCTATTCCAACCCCAGCTGAGTGATGCACGCATCTGTCTAGTTGTTAAGTGCAAGATTTAGGGATAAACCAGGTTTAAATCAGTGGTGTGTTCTTTGGCTAATGAAAGAACTGCCAATGCAATTCCTTTGGAATTCATTTTAAAACAAAACTGCAAATTTGACCATCAAGTTGTTGATGATTCTTGATGAAACACAGTTGTCATTTTAAAGAAATCACATCCAAACCACCGAAGTGTGCAAATGTGAGGTCTGTTGTGTGGGTCCACTTACAATGGAGCATCTGGAAGTTGAAGCTTGCAGGGAGCATGTTTTTATGTTTCCAGAGTAATTAACAATAAACTGTTGTTTTATCTTCTTGTCTCTAGCTTTGGGTTACGGTTCATTTTCCATCTTGTTTGCCCTTAGTGGTGAGCGGTGCAATCCAAGGACAATAAACATTATATTAGATGCCACAAACAACAAAACAATTGCGGGGGCTTTGCCATTGACTGCGCTGAGTTCTCTCCTTGTTATCTGTAAGTGCAGATATGCTGGGGTGCATAAAAGCAAAAATAATAATATTTCCTCCATTTAAAAAATAAATAATAATAATGACTCTGCTAGTTTCCCACCCCCATGATAAAATATACTAATTTAAATTTATGGGAATGAAACTGAGTTGGCGTTAATTGCAGAAATGGTTTTCGTTTTGTTTTTTTCACAGCACAACTGACAGTAATTTCCCCACCAAGGCAACTTCACAATTTTACATTCTGGGCAGTGCATGTGGGTTTATTACCATTTTATCCCCATAAAAACCTTACAAGATAGCTTGGGAGTTAGCCAGTTGTGCAAGGCCACCCATAGCTAAGTTAACATTTGAACCCAAGACTCTCTATCTACCAAACCACAGCTGGCTATATAACACTTTAATATGCGCAGCTCTTGCCAATGGTGGTTGCAGTCCAGGAACACTGTGTGAGAGACCATTATATGTACAGGCTTCCTTGAAGTTCCCACTATTGCCACACCTGTTGCTGAAGAGGCAAGCCACGTTTCAAACTGAAAAGCAGCTTGCCTCCTCAGTCGTGTAAACGGCATTGGTGGTGATTTCTTTAAAATCTCCGAGTACATAGTGTTCTCTTCCCCAACAAATGGCTTCAGTGGATTGGGAAAAGGCTATAGCTCTGTGACAGAGCATGCAGAAAATCCCGGGGTTCAATCTCCAGGACCAATGCTCTGAATAAGGCAGCTTTCTGGGATTTCAGTCATTGTCTATACAAATTAAAAAGGACAACCCTGGCTCTTGATGATAGTGGCTTGAAAGCGGCTGCAATATCCCCGTCTTTAAATAATTTGTCATCAGAGGGAATCTGCCTTGGGGAGGTGTATTTGCAGCCCTCTCTCTACCAGTCACCGAGATAAGATATGAGCTTCCTTTGAAAAGATAAGAGTCATAAAGCATTCTGGAGAGAGAATGGGTGCTTAGCTAATAGATGCGCATAATTGCTAGGTAACAGTATTCCTTGATGGGGAATTTTGACAGCCAGTTTTGAGTGGCATCACAAAAGACACGCAATGTGTTCAGTGCCTGTACTCATTTCCTTGGAATCCTCCACAATATCAGCTGTAATTAAAGAGAGAGAGAGAGAAGTTCCCAAATATTTCAAGATCTCAAGCAGGCATTTTTGTGGCATTGTGTCAGAGAAGTGTATAGGCGTTAAGAGCAAGTGTTGATATTTCCCCTTTGTTCCAGCTACCGTGCTGTAAGGAGCTGAGAATGAATTGCATGGGAGTTAAAGAGAACGCGGGTTGAGGGTGGGGAGAGAAACACGCTGTGGTCTGGAGGGAAGGGGGAAGCTGTAATTACCTTCGTATGTACAGGAAGGTATTAGAGAAATGAATGGGAGATTGGCATGCTAAAAGCCAATTTACGCTCCCCACCCAATGAGGCAAAGGGAAGCAAAGATGCTATAAGAGACCAGCTGGCAAGGGCAGCATTCTAAAAAGGCAGGAACGCTGTTTCAAAGGCCACATAACGTTCTATGGCCAAATGGTTAGTTTTATTCTTTCTGTTTTATCTTAGAAATAATTGTAGCGTCTTCCCTTTGTATTAGGCCACCAACCGTCCATCTTTAATTTCCACAAGTGCATGCAAATTAGGAGTTCATGTTTTTCAAGTTGGCAGCGTGCATATCAATTTTTTGAAACCCAGCTACAGCTGGGGGGAGGGGGGGCAGTGTGCGGGGAAGAGGCAGGGTGCACTTGGGATCGAAATGCGTGTGTGACCCGGTCCAAGTTGCACAGTTTTATAATTATCGAAGCTGAAAAAGAATATGCTGTTCGAGTTGGTTATAAAACACAAATCTGGAAGAGAAAACATGTCTCAACGTTCAGAAGTCCTTTCCCTGTTCTTTTTTGGGAACCTCAGCTCAATCACAGTTTACTTTAACTATTTGCATTAAAGGTACATATCAACTTTTTAAAAATTTGTGTTAGCTATTTGGGGAGACTTGAGTTCAGATGGCGAGAGGAGGACATGTGTCCTTGGCTTTGACCCAGATATTCCAATTGCTTCCTGATTATCCTATAGACCCATCTATGCATCACCTATGAAGAGTCTGAATGGGTCACTTTAGAGTGATGTGCATACAAAGCTCAATTTGAGCCACAAAGTGGCAGAGTTTAGGTCGGGACTATTTTGATTTCAAATGTATGAAGTATGCGGAAAGAGGGTGCTCTGTGCATGTGCGAAATGTAATTTCCTTAAGTCACACAGTAACCACAGTTGCCTCCATACCTCTTTGAGGAGGGAGCAAAGATTCTAAGAGTGTGACATTTCTAGATAAGCATGGCCTTAGCACCTTTCATATTCAGAAATGTGAGCCCTCTAGATGCAGATCCGAGAAATCTGTGATTTTGATTCCTTTTAAGCCAATGAAGTCACCAGGTGCCATCTTTTGTGTAGGTCCATCTCAATTCCTCAACTGTAGTTGTAACCAACACTTGCCCTCTCGTCTCAGGTCTACCTGGCTACACTGCTAAGATGATCTGGAGAAAGCTACTGTCCTTGAACCCTCTAGATGTTGCTAAACCACAACTCCCATCTCAGCAAGCATGGCCAAAGCTTCCCCATATCTGGTCTAGATACCCTCTGTCTTGGTGCCCTCCAGCTGATCTGGACTTCAACTCTCAATGTCCCTATTGGTTATGCTGGCTGAGGTTGATGGGGTTTGTAGTCCAAGACAGCTGGAGAGCATCAGCTTCAATGAGACTGCTTTAGATAAGTGATGTATCCCACAGCTGTGTGGGAGTGATTTGCTCATGGCTTCCCATGGCTGAAGGGGGTTGAAATGAAGACCAAGTCCAATGTTATATGAACCACACACTACTGACACTTATTCTGCAATCTGATATCCACTTACCTAGAACTAAACCCTGCTGAACTCAGGCATGCATCAAACTGAACTGTAACAAAGCAGCATGCTTTCTCCCTGCACAAAATGTTTTATAACATTAATTTTTACAAAACTAACTTGGCAATTCCAAATGTCTCAATCACAAGAGAGAGAAAATCAGAATAGCCGGCAGCATTTTCAGTACAGTAATAACTTGTTTGTTTCTAGTTACAGATAGGTAGCCGTGTTGGTCTGCCATAGTCATAACAAAACAAATTCCTTCCAGTAGCACCTTAAAGACCAACTAAGTCAGTTCTTGGTATGAGCTTTCGTGTGCATGCACACGAAAGCTCATACCAAGAACTGACTTAGTTGGTCTTTAAGGTGCTACTGGAAGGAATTTGTTTTGTTTTTTTCTAGGCTTTCATATTCATTACAAAGAGACTATGAGTATATATAACTGTGATGTGCGTGCGCACACACACATACACTGCAGTGCTGCAATATTTTGATGGTTTTAATAAGCTAAACCTAATAAAGGGGATATACTATACTCAGTACAAATGTCAGGTTAAGTTAAATCAAAACACCAAGCAAAGTTCTGGATGCAAATAATGGCTGGCAGGGATAATAAAGGAAGATGACTTAATTTCTGTATTTTGGGTGGTTTGGAAGGAAGACATGCAAAAGGTGGTAATTATTTGCTATGCAATTAATTTGCTTAAATTAGCTGTGTGGTGCATTTTGGTCAACTGCCTCAGCTGGTCGTAGACAACATATTCCAGTGATCTGACAAGGGAATGCACTTTTCTAAAAATGAAAAAATAAAAATCCTCAGGAAACTTGGTTCCATTTAATTTCAGGTCATATCCTACTACAGTGGTACCTCTGGTTACGTACTTAATTCGTTCCGGAGGTACCTTCTTAACCTGAAACTGTTCTTAACCTGAAGCACCACTTTAGCTAATGGGGCCTCCTGCTGCTACTGTGCCACCGGAGCACGATTTCTGTTCTCATCCTGAAGCAAAGTTCTTAACCTGAGGTACTATTTCTGGGTTAGCAGAGTCTGTAACCTGAAGCATATTTAACCAGAAGCATATGTAACCCAAGGTACCACTGTACAGAAATTTCATGCTGATTTGAAAGGAAAATCCGAGCATATTCAGCAGATCCTTAAAAGTTGCACTAACTGTCAGACTTGTTGAATCTCAGGCATGTCACACACACAAACACACAGCAGGCGTTTTAGTTCCAGGCAAAGTTATGACAGCTAGCCAGAGTGGTTGAATGGCAACTCAAACATCCTGAATAAGCAGAATCCGGAATTTTTGTTCAGTAAATCAGCCTGCCCCCACCCTGGTTTAAAAGACAAATGTCACACAATATACTCGAAACAGGGCTACAAATGAATGTAATGCAGAGTTCCTCAACCTGTGGGATGCAATGTCTGTGGAAGTGGGTCATGGGCTTTGTAAGTAAATTCAAAATAATTATTGCTATTTATTCTTAACTGGTATGACTCTTATAGAGGCGATCTGTAACAGCTTGAAACAGCTCCCTGTATAAGCTTCTTGTGGTGAACTGTCACTGGATCAGTTAACTGCCAGGATTAGTTAACACAGTGGTACCTCGGGATGCGAACGGGATCTGTTCCGGAGCCCCGTTCGCATCCAGAAGCAAACGTAACTACCGACGGCACGTCTGTGCACACATGCGTTGCTTTTCGCTGCTTCTGCGCATGAGCAAGACGTCATTTTGAGCGTCTGCGCATGCGCAAGCGGCAAAACCCGGAAGCAAAGCGCTCCATTACTTCCGTATTGCCGTGGAGCGCAACTCGAATGCGCTCAACATGAAGCATATTCAACCCGAGGTATGACTGTAGTTAATCCAAGAGTGACCTGAAGTTTGCTTAGTTGAAATAAATAATAATGTATCAATAATGACCTGAGACCGTGCCTGGCAACTTTGAAACCTCTCATTGGCTTAGTCCCTGGCAAAATGCAAGCTTAGCCATCCCACTGATATTCAGACTTGGTTATTTCTAACCCTGCTTGCGTAACTGCATTTCTCCAGAAGAATTTTTGCAACTTAGGATGCAATATCCTGCAATCAGATGGTGGGTGTGCTTTCATTCCCATAAACAAGACCGCGAATAAGTTTTTTTTTTAAAAAGTACAATAACATTTCAACTAATTCCACATTAATAAAGGTGTTAAGTATATTCTTGCTTGGATGCCTCAAGGTTATAAAATAGGCAAACGTCCTGTTAAAATGCATGAAACTGATGGCTCCTGAAGACCTAAGGTCCAACACTCAAGGGACAACAGGCTAGTGGGGTCACCACTCTAAGTGAATTTGAACTTGTGGGTCGCCATATCAAAAAAGTTGGGAACCAATTGTGCCTGTTTCACTCCTCCATACTATCACCAGGGAGAAAGAAATTGTGCTTCCTGGTTTATGTCTGAACCAAAGACTATGGGTTTGTTTCAGCCCCACGCTAAGCACAATTTGCAGCTAAGGTTTGTTCTTGGCTTACTGATTGTGATTTGGTTGGAGGGGCATAAACTACGATTCCTGGTTCAGGACTAATGCCAAGTCAGGGACTGTGGTTTTCTCCCCAGCACTAACAAGGAGCAGTAAAGCAGCTGTGATTCTCAGGCCTGGCAAATCCATTAACTATGGTTTGCCCGTGAGAAGGAAACTGACCCTCAACCTCCGCTGCCTGAAAGCCTTCAGGAGGAAACCCCAAGGAAAATTCCATACCTGTTGCCTTGCAACATATTGGGGAGAAGAAAAGGCTAAGGAGTAAACCCTACACAAATCCAGAATGGAGTTCCTAAGATAGTTGGGTGGCGCCTTGTACGTTTCATTCGGGCAACTCCTGCAGCCAAACTGGTGTCAAACATATTGCTCTGCTTTCCTTGGGACCACATCAATGAGGCCAAGGTCTTGTCGCCTGGGCAGCCCAGGACCTCCATGCACACTGCCCAGGCTTGCACCCCAGGGAGGTCACTTCGGTGCTGCAAACGCAGCAAAAACAATGTGGGAGGCAGCAGTTATGAGTTGCTGGTCTCTGCGGCCACAGCAGACACCATGGTTCTCTAGGAGTTTGACCTCACTCCCAGAGGCACACTCCACTGTCTCACAAGACAGACAGATGCCAACATAGGAGCCAACTCCTAGGGGCTGAGCCCCCCCCCCCAATATTTTATTGGATGCCAACAACCTGTGGAAGCTAAGCATGCTCCATATAAGCACCTCCAATGTAATCTCTCTTCATTTAATAAAAGAAAATGATTTTGTCTCTATGGTTTCAAAATCTAAAAGAGAGAGAGAGAGAGAGAGAGAGAGAGAGAGAGAGAGAGAGAGAATGCATTCTGTCTCATTTATGTCATGTTTAAATCCCGCCTTTCTGTCATGGAGCTCAAGGTGGCAGTCACAGGAGTCCCCAGCCAGTCTGCCAGCTGGGCACTGATCATGCCCAGATCTAGCCTGTCTATCACTGCTTTAAGACATGGCACCTGATATGATATATATGAGGCAGCATGGTGTAGTGATGAGAGCACTGGACTAGGACTGCAGAGACCTAACTTCAAATTCCCACTCAGACATAAAGCTCACTGGGTGATCTTGGGCGAGTCACTATTTCTCAGCCTTACCTACCTCTCAGGGTTGTTTTGAGAATAAATTGGAGAATAAGAGGATAACCATGCATTGCTGGCTGGAGTTCCTTAGAGGATATAAATTCAATAGAGAAAGAGTAAACTTCATCTCAGAATATTGTATACCTTGCCTGTTTTCCTCCCCCCCTGTAAGCCCACTTACTCTCCTTTTTCTATCAATCCTCTTTTGTAGTTTGTAGTCACATTAAATTGCTTGCTTTTCACCTGGGTGAATATGAAGCACCTCAGTGTGTTTGTTTTATTTTTTAAAAGCAGGGCTTTTTTCAGCCGGAACTCACAGGAACTCGGTTCCGGCACCTCTCAGGTGGGCACCATTGCCATTATAAGAGAACAAGGTGAGTTCCGGCACCTCTTTTTCTAGAAAAATAGCCCTGTATATGGAAAATAGACACATATTGTTATTTCAAAAAGCTAGGAGCACCATGCAGCCTGTTGCTCAACAGCTCATGGGGGTTTATAGGCGCTGTAATGGATTTACAAATGGCACCATAAAAGCCTGTGAAGAAATAACACGTGAGCAAGTTGTTTGGTTTCGGTCTCGTCTTTCTGATCCAGCCCCACATGCCCTCCGGTGTGCATGCCCGGTGTGCAGGGACGACAGTGTGAATGTGAGACAGTGTAAACGTTAGTACTCCCGCGCTCATAAGAAATCCCTGACTCACTCTGTTGTGTGTTGCATGCAATAGGCTTCAGGAGAGAGAACTCTATGCTCAGAAGTCTTTCTGTGTAAGCTAATTGCAGCAACATCTTCATTCCCCTGCCGCTTCTACTCCACGCTGACATTGTCATCTGTGGCTATGTCAGCAGTTTCCCCCCTCCCACCCCCCCTGACATTTCCTTTCCGGTTGAAGAACAGATGCGCGATCAGATGGCATCGAGTGGCGCTTTTACCTCTTCGCGGCACTATTGACTCATCACACAGAACAGGGTTCATTAAAAACCATTGTTTCATCCCTTCCTCTAACCACAGGGAGACAAGCAGGATGGCTGCGTTGTTGTTTGAAATACAACCACGTTGGTGTGTGCATGCAATTGCACTTTTTGTTTCTTTACCTTGACATGGAAGCTGCTGCAGAGGGCAGGGAATTATGTCATGTGGATCATCACAGGTCAATATTCTATTCATTCATTCATTCATTCATTCATTTTTAAAAAAGAAGAATGCAAGTTTAACCCACTACATGGGAATAATGGAGCCTTAAAGCAAAATCCTATGCATGTTTACTTTGAAGTTAAGTTCTACCGATTTCACCGGGACTTGCTCCATGGAAAGATTATGCCCAGGATTGCTGCCCTCAGTGCTGGAGCTTGCTCAGTTGGGCTTCTTAAATCAGGTTCCACCATCTGTTTTGAAATTGCTGGTGAAGGGCTTTCAGCGAACAGAGGAAGAGATCAGCGGGAGATGGGCAACAGGAGGCTTGTGTCAGAGTCCCTGCTGAAATCTGGCTCCCTAATATGTAAACAGGGTGTTGGTTACTGAGGCTGCCCAAGTTTTAACAGTGAACCAGTGCAAAACTCTGTAGAGGAATATTTGTGTTGCTACTGGCTTGATATTCACAATGGCACATCAAGTTCAGCCATAGCATGAATTAGTTCAGGGGGCAAAGCTAAAGCAATGCAGGTATAAAAATTTGAATACAAAATGTCGCAAAAGAGGCAGATCAATGGCAAGCAGATTCATGACATAATGCAATTAACAATAGAGTAAACAGAAAAACAACAGAGCCAAAATTGTATTGCACTTATTTAAATGTTAAACACAAACTACTAGTATGAATTCATTCTTCATCTGGGCACATTTTGCTCTATTGACAGCTAGACCATATCACGTGGCCTCAAAATAGCTTCGGCTGACTATATCTTTACTGCAACTGCACAAGGCAATTAAAATTGTCTTCTAATGGGATTTTCCCCTTGGATTTGGCCCAATTTCTTTTCAGCATTCGATGAAGGTGCTTCTTTCTCTTTCTCTCTCCCCCCCACCCGCCATACCATCAATTGTATGTTTTTTGGGATAACTGTAATAGCTTCATTTATAACAGGAATGCTTGAAAACAAAACAAAATGATCCAACAATTTTTAGTGGCAGAATTGTATTATCCAAATAGACCAAAACATTTTGCCTAAGGGTACATACTAATTTTTTTGAGCATGCAGTTCAAGAATCTGAAAGGAGAGTAAAAAACTGGGGAATATAAGGTGGAGGCACAGTGTGGAGTAGGTTCTGCACAGTTGAAATATCTATTTGTGCAAGAGAAGCAAATAATAGTCCATTACCTGTTCGTCCCTCAGTTCATTCTCCAGCAGTGAAATAATCCTGTCATCTTTGAGAGTACAACTATATCACTATCACAACATACTGCTTCTCAAAACCACCTGGGGAAAAAGCTTGAAGAGACCAGCTGCCTAAAGAAAAAAGTCTCACACCCAAAATTTCCACAGGCTGGGTTGGAAACAGAAAATGTATTGTCATAGATAATCTAAGGACTTGCAGATCAGAAGGTTGGCGGTTCGAATCCCCGCGTTGGGGTGAGCTCCCATTGTTCGGTCCCTGCTCCTGCCAACCTAGCAGTTCGAAAGCACGTCAAAGTGCAAGTAGATAAATAGGTACCGCTCCAGCGGGAAGGTAAACGGCATTCCCGTGCGCTGCTCTGGTTTGCTTAGTCATGCTGGCCACATGACCCGGCTTAGTCATGCTGGCCACATGACCTGGAAGCTGTCTGCGGACAAACACCGGCTCCCTCGGCCAATAAAGCGAGATGAGCGCTGCAACCGCATAGTTGGCCATGACTGGACCTAATGGTCAGGGGTCCCTTTACCTTTACTAGATAATCTAAATGAAAAGCTTTGGAAATTTTTCTGCACCTTCTGCAGAACCTAACATACATGAAGCTATTTCAGGAATGCAAATCCCCCACTGCTTGCTCATTTTAAACTCAAGAGTGGAATCCTTCCTAGAAGACATTATTGAGCCAATATGAAGAATGGGGTAAGAATGGCAGCATAAGTGGCTTATGGATCGCAGCTGCTGTCTTATCAGTAAAGTTTTAGACTATAATGTCATAGGCCTGGAAACTTCAGGCATCCTGTAAAAGAAAAACGATCCTGATGTAGTTTTAGCTCTCATTTATATTTTCCTGCCTTGGTCAGATGATACTAAAATAATCTGGCTCTTTTTCTGAGTGACAAGGTGGAATCTGCAGCCTGTTTGAGTCGCTGCTGTTTTAAGAGAATTCAGATATTCTGAATTTTGGATTTTTTCTTTTAAAAAGTCACTGTTAGTAATCATTCATACCATTTTGTTTCAAACAGCCTTGTCCCATTTGAACCACATCTTCTGTGCCTCATGGGTGCCAGCATAAGTCATACACTTCATACTACAGTGCCTCCTATCAGATTTCTGGCTATAAACGCATTTCAGTCCATGGGCTGGTTCAGATATTAAGCCTGGCACCAAACCCATTCTCTCTCTGCCGTTTTCTATACCTATAACTCCTTCTATGAATGTTTATATGGTGGCACCTCTCCTCTCCCCGTTCAAAGGCTTTTGGCTTTACTCTCCATCCATGATCTGACTGCGGCCACACAAATGTCATTGTGATTTTCTCATGATCATCCACTGCTGTCACCGCCATCCACTGTTCCTTCTACTGTTGTGTTCCCCATTTCAATTTTAGCTCCTTTGGAGCAGAGACCTTTTTGTGTCCTTTGATGACCAGTTGTTGAACTGTACATACATGCTCAGCTTACGTGCGACATCATTTGCACAATAACAGCCATGCTTGCTGCTAAGGCTTGCGCAGAAGTTTGAAGCCACAAAATTTATACCCCAGTGCGCCGCTATCGGAAAGTAGGGTGCCAGTTAACAGTTCATCAAATATCAAACAAGCCAAGCCACACATTTGACCTGGGAATAAATTCCTTCCCATCTCGATTTATTATGATCATGTTTTCAGATGTTACACATGACCAAAAGCCACCCACTTTTTTGATCCAAAGGAATCTCCTTAATAAGCACACCGTTTCTGCAGCAGTCCATAAAAGAATGGAGGTATGGAAGAGGGAAGGAAAAGTCTTTCCATATACAAGTTGTAAGGTATTTTGTTTCAGTGGAGGGGTCAACACGAGAACGGGCCTTTTCTGTAGTGGCTCCCTTTTGTGGAATCCTGTCCCCAAGGAGGTTAGTCTGCCACCTTAGAATCATAGAGTTGGAAGGGACCACACGGATCATTTAGTCCAACCCCCTGTAATGCAGGAATCCTTCGTCCAACATGGCACTCGAACCCACGACCCTGAGATTAAGTGTCTCATGCTTTACTGACTGAACCTTCATTATATATTTTTAGGCACCAGGCAAAATTGTTCCTCTTCAACCAGGCCTTTGGCTGCTTAATATTCTACGCCTTTAAATGTGTTTTTTTTTGGGGGGGGGAGCTATTGTTTTTGTTTTAACTACTTATTTGTGTTTTTGTCTGGTGAACTCCCAGAGATCTTCTGATGGAGGGAAGTATATAAATCTAATAAAATAAACAAACTAACTTGATGTTGAAAGGGATGTGCATATGTTAATTGGAAAAACTTGCAAATACCAGATAGGCTTAGGATTTAAATATGTGATGTTAAAGAACAAAATGTTTTAAGTTAAAATGGAAAGGAAGAAGGATGTTAAGTGACTAAGTTAATTTTATGAGAAAATTGGTTTTGGAAAACTGTTACAATGATAGACAATGAAACTCAGCCAGGGGGATTTGAGGAAGTCATTTAACAATGTTATTAAGATTGGATTAAGTACAGTTAAGATCTATGTTTGTTTGTTTAAAATTTTGGAAAATCAGTAAAAAAAATTGAAAAAAAAAAAGAAAGGGATGTGCATATGGAGGTGGCTTCTCCATTCAAGTGAATGAGGGAACCTGCTCATGTGTGAGCAGCATTAAACCCTAGTACCACTGGGGGGAGGCAGTTGCCCCCCCCCCCGCCCCACCTAAATCATAAACCTTGGATTCCCAGCCTTTTTTTAAAAAAAACAAGTTACTAGCATTTGTAAAAGCTGAGATTTGAGGCAACACGTACAGACAATAAACACCTTTCTCATTTTTTGGGTGAGAAACTAGCCTGCTCCCCACTTTTATTTTGCTTTCCTCCCCCCCCCATAAAAATTCCTGTGGATGCCCATGCCTAGAGCACATGCAGAATTCTAGATGGGAGATGGTGTTAACAGGTAGGGTATCGAGTAATTAGATTCACAGTGCAGCCATGACCTTACAATGCAGCTCTGAATCTTCCCTGTGCCTCAGGGTTAGCTGAAGACATTATGCCTGCTACAACTCCCTGCCCCAGGTGCTCAGTATCCAAGCCTGGCCATCTTATTTGGCACCTGAGGCAGAAAATTGCACAAGTGCTTCTTTCCCTCCCTGGCAGATGAGTATAATCGTAATAAATTAAATATCTAACCATTTTCTGCCTTTCATGAAGCTCAAAACACTGTACCTTATGGTAGGGCTAGGCCTGTGATAAGTGCATAATATTTACGTATACTTTGCGTGGGGGTTTTTGTTTGTTTTTTGTTTAATCTGCTCAAGAAAATTGGCTGTTTTTTAAAAAAATTACACTTCAGTTAACAGATGCTGAAGCTATTCCCCCTGTTGATGGTAATGTGGTTAAAGGATCCTCTGGAAGTTCAACCAAATTCATTCTGAAAATAATTTGTACTCCATTAAGCCATTTATTCCCTCACTAGTTACACAAACTCTCAGATTATATGAATATCTTCCATGCCCTGAATGTCTATTCAGCCAGATAGAGAGAAGAAAGGGGTGCTGTTTGCCTGCTTGATAGGTTTGGCTAAGCTATATTTAAAAATAAATTTCAAATCCAGGCTTCAACTGCTGCAAGTTGGAATATTTTTGCTTGGCACTGAGCAGGTCTGTTTTCTATTTTTATTTCCTTTTTTTTCCAATTGAGTTACGTTACTAGGCAACGGAAGCATTCTGCTCTATTGGTTAATAGCTATACTGTATTTCACATAATCAGTTGGTATATTTGGGCAAATTGTCTATGGAGTGGGGGGGGGGAAGACAGCACAAATGACTGTCTTTTGGACACCAATTGCTTATAAACTGTGTTACCAGCTGTCTCTACTTAGGGACAGAAAGCACTCGGACGCCATTCAGTTTGCAATTTATAGAGGTTGTCTCTGCTATGAAAGGGGATGACAAATTTCCAAAACAGTATCCTCAGTAAAAGGCAATTTGATCAGTTTAATTTCCTAAAGATACAATTCAGCAAGCACATCAGCCACACTGTGTGCTCACAATGGACAAGGTTTTGTTTTGCTGCAGGAAAAACAACAGCCATATGAAAACAGAGCCACTTTGAATTTATGGCCAAAGTGGGGTGGAATCACTGAATACATACCACATTTCTTTCTTGTTACATGTATACATCACCTTTCCAATAAATAAATAAAAAGCCGAAGGTGGCTAAAAACAATAAAACGGAAAGTAAGCAAATAAAAATGTATACCGTAATCAGAAAAGAGCTGATTAAAATGTAAGAACAGCAGGCCGTTAAAATTATAGGGCGATGTCTTAGTCTAACTCACAGTAGGCCCACTGAACTCAATGGGCTTTTTTTAATCATAGAATTGTAGAATTGGAAGGGACCCCAATGATCATCTGTTCCAACCCTGTGCAATGCAGGAATATGTCTGAATGACTTGGTTGGCTGCCACCCTTAGATTAAAAACAAAATGGGAGAGAAGAGCAAAGCAGCTCAGCAGAGCAAACACCTATTTAAATAGAAAGGTTTTTGTCTGCTGCTGGAAAGGCCATCAAGGAGAGATCTAGATGAGCCTCTCTGTGTGCAGAGCTTCGAAGTCTGGGTGCAGCCACCAAGAAGGCCCTTTCTGGAGTTTCCACCAAATTTGCACAAGATGTTGGCAGGACAAGACAGAAGGGTCTCTCTGGCAGATCCCAGTGCCTGGGCAGGAGACGGCAGTCTTTCAGGTAGCCTTGTCCCAAGCTGTTTAGCCTCTATACCCGCCAACATTTCAGGGACAAAATATAGGAACACGACTGTGACATTTCCGTTCTCATATTTGTCCCTTTGGGCTAGCTAGACTAGAAAAATGTAGTTGTCCTACAAAAGGTTTTTGGCAGTTCCAATACATATTTCAGTAGCTGCAATGTTTAAAATGCCAGGTAGTGCATGAAATGGTGCCTTAAGGTTCATACAAGTGGATTTACAGGTTGTGTAGATTAGAAGCAAGGTGGGCCTGGAAAGGAATTGCTGAAACAGTTATTTGAAGTGGAATACAAAAATGGGAGGTGGGAGGAGGTCACTGAAACAAGGGAATGAAAGATATGATTTTGAAATTACCGGAGGTGTTTGTAATTGTCTTGTTTGTTTTGTTAATTTAATGTTTTGTGTAGTGTTTTTGTTTTTGTGATGTATTGTATTTTTTAATTTTTTTAATTTTTAATTTTTCCTTTCTCTCTTTTTTCTATTTGCTTTGTTTCTTTTTTATGTAATTTTTAAACTGTTAATAAATATTATTTTTTTTAAAAAAATAGAAGCAAGGTGGGCCTACAGCTGCCCCAACTCATAGCTGTAACTGTTAGGAGACCTGAAGAAGGGTCTCTATCTACTCTCACATTTTTAACATGGCATTTCCCAAAGGCTAAAGTAAGGGAAACATCCCAGGGGCCAGTCATAATGAGACAGTGTTTATCAACCTTGGGTCTCCAGCTGTTGTTGGACTACAACTCCCATCATCCCTGACGACTGGGTCTGCTAGCTAGAGATGATGGAAGCTGCAGTCCAACAACGTCCATCCCCGTTTCCTGTGTGTTATATCATTTAGTCCAAGCCACTCTGGGCACTGTTTTGTTTAAATAAAGAACTAAATTGGGGCAAAATTGCTTTCCTGGCACAACTGGTTGCAAAGGACCACTGCAGGGCCTCAGATGGAAGGGAAACAAGTATGCAAATGTCCCAGCACACTTGAATAGCAACAGGCAACACTGCTACGAGTGCACTGGAAATTAATACGCAATCAGAATTGCATGATTTAATTATGCTCTATTAGAAAATCCACAACTTTCCATCAATTTATTCAATGATAACTATAATAAGATATGAAAAGAGATAAAAAAAGATTTGGAAATTTGGAACAGATTAAACCTGTCGCTTTGGGGGAGAATCTCAACAATTAAGATGAATGTGCTCCCAAAAATGTTCTATTTCAGATGATCCCAATTGGGGGGTGGCGGCTGGATGTTTTAGGGACTGGCAGAAGGAGTTATCAAAATTTATTTGGCAAGGGAAGAAACCCCGAATTAAATATAAATTACTAATGGATATTAAGGAAAGAGGGGTTTTTGCACTCTTAAGCTCTATTATGAGGCCTCATGCCTTTGTTGGTTAAAAGAATGGATGACTCTGCAAAATACTGATATATTGGACATGGAAGGATGGGACAACAGATTTGGGTGGCATGCATATTAGGCTATGAAAAAGTAAAAGTTCATAAGGGCTTTCTAAATAATATAATTTGGAAATCCTTATATACAGCATGGGACAGGTATAAAAATGGGACAGGAACAAAATACACCCTGGTGGTTATCACCTCTAGAGGCCATTTCAGTAAAAAGGAAGAACATGGAAACAAAACTGGGTAACAAATTCTAGAGAAAGATCAAAACCAACCAAGCTAATGTTTATTTTTTGGAAGAAATCAAACATTATTTTATGGATTGGTTACAATACTACCAACTAAACAATGTTTTCAAAGCAGATAGGAAAATTGGGTTTGAGACAGAAATATCTAAGTTGGAAAAAGACTTATTACAAAACAAAAAGAAAATACTATCTAAAATGTACAGATTGCTGCTGGACTGGGAGGTTAAGGATGAAGAGGTCAAAGAAGTGATGGTCAAATGGTCAAAGGACTTTGGTTATTCCATCCAGATGGACAACTGGGAAAAATTATGGCAAAAGACTTAAAATTCACAGCTTGCTACACAATAAAGGAAAATTTTATGAAAATGCTATATAGATGGTACATGACCCCCAGCAAATTGGCCAAAATATATAAAACAAACTCAAATGTGTGCTGGAGGTGTAAGCAAATGGAAGGAACAATGCACCATATGTGGTGGGGTTGTGACAAAATTAAAAAGAAATGGGACATTGTCTATGATGAATTAAAAAAAATGTTTAGACAAATATTTGTGAAGAAGCCAGAAGCCTTTCTTCTGGGTATTCTGACAATTTATATCTCAAATTAATAAAAGGAGGGTGTTCCTATATGCTACAATGTAGCAAGAATACTGATCGCTAAAAATTGGAAAATTGGTCACTCACGATGGAAGAATGGCAAAGAGTATTTAAAAAAGACAACTTTCCATTTTACCACAAGCAGAACACACCCTCTGCTCTGATCACTTCTCTCCCCGCATTTCCCAAACACCTTTTTATCCCCGTTTCCTCTCCTTAGCACAGATTCATCTTCACAGTCATATTAGCCCATGCATACAAAAAGGAACATGCTCCCTTGTTTTAGACTTCTGCCATTCCTCAGTGAATTAGAGAGCTTAGATTTTAAACCTTTTTAAGGTTAGGGATACAAATAGTTATGGAAATTAGCAAAATGTTTTCACTTAAAAGCAATGACTATAAAGCATTAAACCCCCCCCCACTATGTTTACAAATAAGATTTTTCTAGATATTCCCAGAAAGGGCTCTAATACTATAAAGTCCTATTCATTCGGGGAAGATTCTAATATAACCTGCAGACCCACCCAACCCAGCACATGCTGTTGTGACTCACGGACGAATGCTTCTTCCTGTTGCTATGATGCGCAGTGACATCTCAGGTTGGCTCGGGTTCAGCAGGAAGCAGCCATGTCTGGCTGGCTGGCTAGCACTGTGACTGGAACAGGGTGGTGCAACTTTCCCGATCCTGATGTCCCCTATATAATGCTTGGGAAGACTGTGGAGTATAGGTCAGTGCCAGAGGGGGGAAATAATTTGGTACGCTTTTATCGAAGTGACATAATCTATGCAAACTGGTCCAACACAGCAGCTGATTCAAGACAGCATTTTGTTACGAAGTTCAACAGAACCAAGGCAATGTGAATTGTCCATGAGTGAATGTCCCTTGGTCTTTTTCAATGTGGCCTCATGTGATAAAACATCAAGTGTGCGAGTTACCTGAAATCTGGCGGACTTAAATCTTTTGCCGGACACTGTAAGGACTAATTCGTTATTCTCTGCGGATGTGATATTTATACTTCCCCACAGGGCTGTTTATCTGGGCTCATGGCAATATTTCAAAATACATGCTACTTTGGTAGATCTTAAATGAATAATTCATTGGCAATTAATCCTCTGAATATTCATCTGTGCTATGAATCAGTTTTGTGAATTATTCCCATGTTTATGAGCCATTCATAGTCCAGATTCTGCAAATATTATTTTCTTCTAATTACATATAGAAAAGAAACAACATATATATATTACAAAAAATCACTTCCTGCATCTGTCTTTTGAAAATATTTGATTCACAGAAAAGTCACAAATGATGATTTGGAATATCAAGTTCTTCTGATTTCTCTGGAGGCTGCTGATTTGATTAATTTTGGGATGTTTAAATGCAAAAACTATTAAAATCAAAACACCATGGGTCATCACAGCACTCTCACTGTAAATCAGTGCAGCTTAACTGATTGAACTGGAACTATTTTTTTAAAAAACAGGATTATTCAATATAACATATTCAGAAGCATATGTTTTCCAACTACAGAAGAAGAAGAAAAATTCAAACCAGGGAATTGATGGGATTATTTCTACACACAACTAATGTGAAGGAATTTATCCAACCACAGATTCCATTTGCTTAGCTTGGGCTTGGAACTCCAACCCCAGTTAACTGTACAATGTATTTTGAAGCAGCACCAGGCTATCATTGCAAAATGGGTGGGGCAGTGATTGGTGTGCAACATGTGTTGGTATGCATAGCCCATACCTCTTAGATGTGCAAAAATATGAAGTTTATTATTAATAATAAGCAACTGACTTTTTTCTTTCCCCCTTTATTTGGGCAAGGTAGAGGCTGAAATGTCTTAAGCAGGTTTTCCGGAACTGTGCCTTCACCTACTTAAATTACTACCCACATCATCATTTTCTTTTAGTATCATACAGGTCACCTATATGTGTGCAGCACAATCTCCTTTTAACCGTCATTGTTTAGGAAGGATCCAAAGAGAGCCTTGCATAAGCAGAAGGCCCTTTTGCATGCAGGGGGTGGGTGGGTGTTGCAGGTTTCCAATGCCTTCTCCCAAAACGGCACCCCCTACAGCACAGCCCCCATTTACGAAACTGTGTTCTAGAGGTTATTCCTCAGAGTTCTGAGGAGTGCAATAAGAAGAGGGAGCAGAAAAGCCTCCTTGTATGACCAAGACTTCTTTTTTGGAGCAAAGTCATTGCACCTGATTGCTTCTCCATTGCTACTAAGGTCCCATTTCTGGTGTTGACATGATGGAATTGCTTGCCCAATACTTATTAAAGAATGTTGGATGAATTGGTAGTGTTGAACTTTCCCATTTCCATGCAACTTTTAAGATCTAAAATTAAAAAATTAATTACCCTTTGCCCTCTTTTCTTTAACTGAACTTGAACAGAACATTTGCTGCAATGTGGGCTCAGATGTTGCTGCAACCATTTCCCCCTCACCTCAAATTCACCTGCCCACATCTATAGTATCTTCCAACATAAGCCCATATTCCGAAACTGATTATATGGAAGACCAGTTCTATGATGTGATGTGATATTAGCACATCCCAGAGGGGAGAATTTATTCTCTCATGCAGGTATGAACCCTTGACTTGCACTTATAATAACGCCACGAAGGTTGGAAAAGTAATGTTATTCCTCCCCCACCCCAAAACCATATAAATATCCATACACAAATAGACACGCACACACATACCTGACAACTGCTGTAAACTGAATAATTTAAAACGGGGGGGGGGGGGTAGCAACACTGGAAGAAGAAGAAAAATCAGAAATTCAGGGAGCTGTACAAGAGGCAGGCTTTGCTATTTTTGCTCTTCCTCTTTTCGTCTGATTTAGTGTATTTCTTCTGAATAGCAGTATCAATTAAAAACTCACTTAGCACTGGGATTTAGATGAATTTTTCTTTTACTTTCAGAAGAAGAGGTAGTAAATTAGACTTTAAAAAGCATCAACAGAACCAGCCTAGATCCCAAATATACTGCTTATTTGACAGACTCATATGAAATGTCTGAATTTGACTTCGAAAATACGGTAAGTTTTGTTTGATTGGTTGATTTATAGACCACCCTTCATTACAAGCTCTCAGGGCATTTCACAAGATAAAAATATAAGGTAAAAACACAAATAGTTAAAAACAGCAAAATAATAACCCACTCTCCCACAAACACATTTCAAAGGCTGTAGAATGTTAATCAGCCAAAGGACAGGTTGAGGAGGAATGTTTTTGCCTGGTGCCTAAAGATATATAATGAAGATATATAACGAAGGTGCCAGATGAACCACCCACGGTGGCCAAGGGGGTGGATTAGGTATGACAAATGTTTGTATGCTTAAAACACCATTAACCTTGCCGGGCAAGGTTTCACCAGCCTAAAATGGTTGCTTGCACCTCCCATATTCACACAGTGCCCACCTGATGCCCACCACACAGAACAAGTAGGTACATGATTGGAGGACAGAGAAACTAAATAAAATTAACCAGACATGATGACCAAATTTCTCTCAGGACATTGGCTGTTGATTGCTGGTGGCGAAAAAAAACTGCTTCCCTTCAGATCCCTCTTCAGCAAAACTGTGACTTTGTCACAGGGAGATTCATTAAGTGCCAAGTGTAAATAAAACCAAATGGTTCAAAATTCGTCTGTGTTTTCGCTCAGAGTTCAGTAACTAGCAAGTTTAAAAACAAAACAACAACAAAAAGCAACTGAAGTTTGCTCCCCAAAGCTTCCTTGAATTTCCCAGTAGCAAAAAGCTAAGAGCCAATTTTCACAGCCAAAATTTGGGTGCTCTTGTCCCACGATCGTGTATCTGCGGGTAACTGGTTGTCTTGGACTGAGAAGATAATCAAATTAGAGCATCTGAAGATGCTTTTGTCCACGGACATCTGCTGACTAGGTCAGCATTCCCGTTTCCTCCTGTACCTGTTGAATGTTGGCGAATCTTCTGCAACCATGCTGGTAAGCAAGTACAAATGATGACGTATAAGGCAAATCTCTGCTGCAACTCACAAGATGTGGGGCTGCAGCATCAACCCTTTTCACCTTTCATGCACGTGCCATGTGAAATTAGTGACAGTCTGCTCCGGAAACTGAGGTCTAGACTGTGTGGGCTTCTGTTATCCGTAGTTATATTTTTATAACACAAACTTTGCCTGGTGCAAAATTCAAGTAACGGAGAGGAATAAACAGAAGACCTGTTTATTGTGTATTCATCTAGATTCGTTTGCAGGGAGATTAGATGATGTTGGTTATTTAATGACCACTCATTCTGATTTGTTTGTGGGGATGTTAGACAATGTTGCATCAAAACAGCATTTAATCATATATGGAATTTATACAGTGCTTTAGAGCAGGGATGGGAAACTTTTCCCCACTATCAATAATGACACTTCCTGAGAGGGGAATATATTATTGCAATGTGTTCCATGTGGGGCTGCCCTTGAAGATGACCTGGAAACTGCAACTGGTCCAAGATCGAGCTGGAGTTCCAGTTAGTAGTAGTAGTAGTAGTAATAATAATAATAATAATAATAATAATAATAATAATAATAATTTATTTATACCCCGCCCATCTGGCTGGGCCTTCCCAGCCACTCTGGGCGGCTTCCATAGAAACAAAAAATACACTAAAATATCACGGGTGGTTTTTTTTTGCAATGATACATTTTTATTTATACAAACTTAAAAAATAAATAAAAAGAAGCTTCCATTGCACACCAACATTTTTTAAAAAGCCTAAATGTTGCAAGTGGAGGACAGTGATTTTCAAGGAGGAGCTGTCCGCTCTGCTGTCATCCCAAATTGTCCCTCCCATGCCAATTAGGCCCTTTAAAAACCTGATGTAGGATGCAAGCATATATTTATTGTTAGCCCTGCCCTGCAGCATGCAACAGTTCCAAGGTGGGAATTAAACCATGTTAATGCATAAGCATTAAATGGGAAGGTTATTCTGTTCTCTTCCACCTAATCCACGTAGAAGATGGAAGTATGAACAGGCAGCAAAATGCAAAAAGGGGTTATCAAAGCACAAAACATTGACAGAGCAGCCCAGCAAGGACTGAGCGCATTCAGTGGCCACATGGTGCTGAGTGGCTGGGAGAAGGAAATATTCTAGAAAAGGCAGACACCCAGAAATAGCACTTTACTGAGACATGAGTTAGAACTCTTATAACCCCTGGTTTTAAAACATTGGTTGCCAGTTTATTTCCTGGCCCAATTCAAGGTGCTCAACAACTTAGGCCCCAAAGATCTGAGAGACTGAATATTGAACCTTTTGGGTGTCACGAGCAGCAGAGGGCTCTCTCGGTAGTTCCACTGCTCAAAGAAGTTCAGCGTGGCAGCAGCCCAAGAGATGGTCTTCTTTGTGGCAGCCCCTAAGTTGCAAAACTCCCTCCCCACATAGATGAGTCTAGCAACTTCTTTTTTTGTAAACCACTTTGAGGGGAGTTTTTTTTAAAAAAAATAAACAATCAAGTGGTGTATACATTTTAATGAAAATAATAATAAATATATAGATTTCATGGTGTGCTGAAGATGCACCGCTTTACCCTGGGGTCCCTGAGGTGCATATTTAGGGGACCCAGCCTGTTCTCGTGATTGCAACTTGTTCTAAACCATTTTGACATGGTATCCTAAAATGTTGCGACCTGCCCTGGGACCACAGGGTGAAAGGCAGGTAATAAATCAAACTAATAATAATAATAATAACAGCCACATGGAGGCGGTGGGTGGAGCCAATGCCAGCAATGGGTGGGGCAGCTCATCCTCTCTTGTCACTCGCTTCTCTCACTGTCTGCCTGTCTCTGTCACCTCCTCTTCCCATCTTTGCCCACCTGCATGAAATCAGGCTAAGGGCAACATGCGCCCTCCCATACTCGTTATTTTATTTATTTATTTATAAACTCATATGCAATATCAAGGCGGTGCACAACAATATGCACAATAAAACGTAAAACACCTGGGTGATATATCAATATATTGTCCAACAAATGGTTTGAAGTCTGTATCTTGATATTGGTTTCATAATTTTTGACCTGGCAATATATCATGAATCATGGTGTGGGTGTGCGTGCGCACGCTATGCAAAAATCACAATGTGGGGAAAACCATGAAACTGGTGATATATTGTGATGTTGAAAACCAGATATCGCCCAGGCCTAGTATAGAAACAATATGAAGGTCACCTCAACCTTTCAGATGTTTCTGGACTCCAACTCCCATCTGTCCCAGTCAACATGGATAAAGCTCAGGGAACATGGGAGCTAAGATCTAGTACCACCTGAAGGACCACAATGTCTGTGAAGGAAGCCTCCCCTGTAATGTGGGGACTGAGACTAGGTGAGCCAACCCTAAGTTCCTGACTGAGGTAAGGTTTGGACTGTAGATTTTTCTGGTTCAATCAGAGGAGCAGCTCCTCTCAAAAGAGGAGACTGAGAGCAGATATAATAGCCACCTTCAAATATCTAAAGGGCTGTCCAATGGAAAGAGGAGCAAGCTTGTATTTTCCTGCTCCGGAGGGTAGGACCCAAACCAATGGATTCAAATTACAAGAAAAGCGATGCCAAATAAACATCAGGAAGAACTTTCTGATGCTAAGAGCTGTTCAACAGTGGAATGGACTCCCATAAGAGGTGGTGGACTCTCCTTCCTTTTGAGTTTTTTAAGCAGAGGTTGGATTGCTACTTGTCAGAGATGCTTTAGTTGAAATTCCTGCGTTGCAGGAGGTTGGTAACTGTCAGTGTCCCTTCCAGCTCTGCAGTTCTATGATTCTATGACTGAATCACAGCTGAGTCTGTTAGGCTGTTGTGCTTTTCTACCTGCCATTGCCCTTCTGGGCTTTAAAATGGGTTGGGTGGAGGGGGAAAAAAAAAAAGGAAAAGAAGAAGGAAACAGGGGGAGATGGCTAATTATGCTAATATAAATCCAGCAGATGGCAACCATTTAACAATTCTCCTCCGAGGCAGTTTTTGCATTATTCTTAAGATACGGGTGCTGGAAGTCACACCTGTGCCTGAAGATGGATGAAAGCACACTGTGCCAATGCAGTAATACATCTGAATGTCTTGGAGAGGAAATGTCCTATGCACAATGTGTCGGCTTTCTCCGCAAAACACACTTCATTATCATCCCTTGAACTTCAGCATTTTCAGAGAAGGGAGTGCCTAGCGACCAGGTTTGAGACTGGAGCAGATTTGCCAGTACACCTGCATGTACTTAAATCTTGTTGATCCTAAACATTTGCTTTAAGGAGAGTGGGAGTTGGTGGGGAAATCCTTTCAGACAGTTCTGTTACAAAACAATTGCTTCCTTAAAGGGAGGGGGGACAGTTAACTGCCAGAGATTGCTCCCGTCGCTTGAGAAACCAATTCAGCTGGCCAGCCACGGAAAATGTGCTTTATAAAAAGGTTAGATTCGAAATGGACAGAGAGGCAACAGCTTTTTGTTCCCTCTGCGATGCTGAGGTTTGGAACGTGGCAAATCTATGTCCTCTTTGTGCACTGAAGAGAACATTATAGAGCCGTTTGTGCAGCCGGAGAGTTAACTGAATGGTGCCTGGTTGAAACACAGCCATTTATCTTGCTAAAATGACACAAACTTCATTAGAGCGAACTGTCACACAGCTTCCCTCCTGATTAGTGATATGGCTCCACCAAATAGATGGAATTTAGTCAGACTGCAATGACTCTATAGTGTCCAGAGGAGACAGTTATACTTCATCTTCTATTAAACCAGAATAATTACTTCCTGGCTTTCTTTTCCAACAGCTTCCTTTAATACCAATGGATCTTGGTGTTTGCTTTTAGCTGGCACTTCTGAATTCTATTGTCTGGATAGTGGCATTTCAATCTCTTTGGTTTTCACAACAATACTCCCCCCTCCCCCCCCCTTCTTGATAACTCTGACCCTTTTTTATTATTCTATTTTCTTGATCGTGTTTAAAGTAGCAATTAACAGCACAAGCATAACCATGTCTACTCAAAAGTAAGCGCTATTGAGGACTGGAGTGATAGTTCTGTTGTATTATGGCAGTGGACAAAGCTGAAGTGTAACTATTGAATAAATGTGTTTTTAATTAAAAATTAAAAAACTAAGCCCTATTGAATTCAATAGGGCTTACCCCTAGGTAAGTGGGGTAAGTTTGAAAATAACAAAGTGGAATCCTGCTGAGCCATATCCCACCCTTCATTCAGACCTTCCTCAAAGGAGGTCCTGGGCTGCCCAGATGACAAGACTAATGTGGTCCAAAGGAGAGCAGAACAATACATTTGGCACCAGCCTGGCTGCAGGAGCTGCCAGAGGGAGGCAGACAAGACACCATAAAACCACTCTGGATTTGTGTAGGGCTTACTCAGCCTTTTCTTCTCCGGAAGATATTCTGCAAGGCAGCAGAGGTTTAGGATCAGAGTTTTCCTTCTCCTAGATGGGCTACCTTCCCAGGTTGACAAGCCACATCTGCCCCTCACTTCCCTCTACAGCATGTGCAGAAACCACCTTCTTGACCGTTGGACACACTCTTGGTCTAGTCTGCTCAATCTGTAGGAGCCTGTCTTCACATGTAGGGAAGTCCCTAACTCACCAAGGGTTTGAGACCCATCAGCTACCCTCACCTGGTTTAGCCAGCCAATCAAAACCATTTCCCGGGGTGTGACCGCTGTCGCATGCTGACAGCTTCTAGGACCCACAGGTGATAGCTGAGTACACAGTAGGGACCAAAGGGAAAAACTACTCCAGAAGGAGCATGTGTGCCCCGCCAGAGGTACTACCCCTCCCCTAACATCCCTTACACCACTTACTACTACTACTACTACTACTACTACGAGCAGTATGTAAGGCAGCTTTCAAACAGCCCCATATTGCTCTTTGACTTCTTGTCGAGGGCCTTCTGGTGGTTCCCTCATTGCGAGAAGCAAAGCTACAGGGAACCAGGCAGAGGACCTTCTTGGTAGTGGCACCTGCCCTGTGGAACGCCCTCCCACCAGATGTCAAAGAGAAAAACAACTACCTGACATTCAGAAGACATCTTAAGGCAGCCCTGTTCAGGAAAGTATTTAATGTGTGACATCTTAGTGTATTTTGGGTCTTTGTGGAAGCCGCCCAGAGTGGCTGGGGAAACCCAACCAGATGGGCGGGGTACAAGTAATAAATTATTATTATTATTATTACTACTGTACTATAAGTTCTTTGTGCTCATTGCATGAGATTCAATCATTTCAGTGTTTAATTTAATTTTATTTTCTCCAGACAGCTTCTAGGGGGAAGGGGGGTGGGTAGAAGAGCAATATTGAAGAATGTAAGCTTTGGGTGTAGAGAAATCGAAAGTATTTTTAATACCAAGCCTGGGTTATCATTTCATGTTGATTCCATCCAGATAATAAAATCATTTATCATTCCAGTACCTGAGCTGATTCAATATTGGATGGAAAATGCTGATGATTAATTCCATTGATTCCCCTGAAATACTGGAGTCCAGTCATGACTTCTTGCTTGTACGGTTTTCGATTTGGGGAGGGAGCAGTAATAAATAAACCATTGATTACAAAATGGCCCAGACAATGCTTGACAGGCCTGATTTACACCTGTAGCTCCTCTTGCTGCGCCTCGTTAATATGTTGCAACTGCTGTTGACAGAAGAGCATCTCGGCCGTGACACCCATGAGTAATGCTGCAAGTTAGTCACTACAATGCATGCCAATTACACAGGGTATGCTTTCTACGGACGGTAGCTTATGCCAGATAAAAACTATTAACTAAATAAGCTAAGCCATCGGCATACATTGTCTATCACCTTATGTGAGAAAAACATCCATCATAAATCTCATACAGGGCCACACTGTATATGAAGGTAGGGCTGCACGCAGTCATTAAACCCTCCATAAATCAACAGCGTTACAGAAATATTATGCTGTGCTACTCCCCCGCCCCCTTGATTCTACCTTTCCGTAAATTGCTAACGCCTTCCCAGTATTCTGTTAGGAAGGAGCGAGGTGGAGCTTGCTGAGTTAGGCGGGAGAAATGTATCACAGCTTCCACACAAAAGATGGATTTGCTCACGTGTAAGAATAAGATAGGCTTCTTGAATTGTCATGGTTTATTGTGAGCAGTCACTGCCCACCTTATGGCATGGCATACATGTGCTCAGTGTAATTCAGCCTCTACTGGTGATAACTGCCTAGGTGGCACAGAGTGCACTCATAGGCTCTATCCCTTTGAAAAATAGATGGCAGGATGCCTTGAGTCTGATGCCTCTGAAGACAAGTACAGTGGTACCTCTGGTTACGTACTTAATTCGTTCCAGAGGTCCATTTTTAACCTGAAACCCCTCTTAACCTGAAGCACCACTTTAGCTAATGGGGCCTCCTGCTGCCGCCTTGCTGCCGATGCACAATTTCTGTTTTCATCCTGGGGCAAAGTTCTTAACCCGAGGAACTACTTCCGGGTTAGCAGAGTCTGTAACCTGAAGCGTATGTAACCTGAGGTACCACTGTAGTATCCAGATTCTACCACCACTGTTGTCACAGTTCTTCTAACTTTAAGGAAATGAAATTCCCTGCCTGCGATCTGGGGTGCGAGGTTGCTCTAAACATCATGGCTGCAATGCTATGAAACACCACTCCCTCGTGCCTGAAAGCAGGTCTTTGCTAACTTGGGTCAATTGGAGCGCAGTTAAGACACAATTCAGGAAAACAAATCAGGTTTTTCATGACTAATGTAAAAGAAATGTGACATCTGACTCAGAGTTCTAGAAACACAGGTAGCTGTCTCTGTGTCTATCAAGCTCTATATTGTCTATCCCAGGGTGCCTCTCATCAGCTTGAGGGATGCTCTTTCCCCACGGAGAACCTTTCCAGTCACTCTGGGCGGCTCCCAACAGAATATAAAAATACGATAAAACAAACATTAAAAACTTCCCTAAACAGGGTTGCCTTCAGATGTCTTCTAAAAGTCAGATAGTTTATTTCCTTGACATCTGATGGGAGGGTGTTCCACAGGGTGGGCGCCACCACCGAGAAGGCCCTCTGCCTAGTTTCCTGTAACCTCACCTCTCACAGTGAGGGAACCACCAGAAGGCCCTCGGAGCTGGACTGCAGCGTCTTTGGATTGAACAATGGGGGTGGAGACGCTCCTTCAGGTCTACTGGGCCGAGGGCCTTTAGGGCTTTAAAGATCAGCACCAACACTCTGAATTGTGCTCGGAAACGCACTGGGAGCCAATGTAGGTTTTTCAGGACCAGTGTTATTATTGGCAGGGCAAAGAAGCAGCCCATCCAGGTGTAAAACACTTGAGGATAGATCAGAGCAGGGCTGTTGAGGGGCACAGCCTGGGAATATGGGTGTGGCCTGAGGAAAGCCCTAAGGGCCAGACAGAAAGGGCCGGAGATCCGCATTTATTCTCCTTTCACACCCACCAGGCTTAGGCTCCGCATCCCTGCTCTACACTGGATGGCAGTGGCTTTCCAAGGTTTCAGGTAGGAAGCATTTTCCAATCTTACCTGGAGTTGCCAGGGATGGAACCTGGGGACTTTTTACATGCAAAGCTCAGGCTCTTACTAAGGAGCTACAGCCCAGCAGACAAACAGTTAGTATCAGTATGTGTTGGATGGTACAAGTTGGAATATTTGTTGGGCTAGGTACTTTGTAGACTTATTTGCAAGGCCTGACATACTAGGAAACACACACACACACACACACACACACCAGTGTTGTCAACTATACAACACTGAAAAGCATTCATTTTTACTGCAATTATTATGGGTGTATCACACCAATAGCAGCTCTTGCTAGAGAGCTGCTGCAGTTAAATCTAGCGATGTTCTACTAAATATTACTCTTCCCTTTTTCTTTTAACGATGTAACTATATGCCTGCCATGCCTGAATTCTTCATGCTTCTGAGCCAGAATAAAGCACAAGAATATGTAATGTTCAATGTGCATCACCATGTAAAATCAGGCAAAAATCAAGACTGTGAAGCAGGCAGGCTAGAGAGATGGCCAGCCTTGCATTAACGCCAGTGCTGTACATCTGCTATGCATTTTTAATCTATTTAAATAATGCAGGCTTTTACTCACAGGAAGAAGCTTCCAAAAGCAAATAATGAGAACACCTAATTTAAGGAGGAAAACATACAAATGAGCATGTCATGTTTATTTACTTCTTTCAAAAAAGGAAAAATCTGCTCATTCACATCACTGTTAACCTTATTACATCAAAAATGCTGCATGAAGGATTGCTTTGCAGTAGCATTCATACATGAGTTTGTGTTTTTTTAAAGATGCAGAAGCAGAAAATGGTTTGTCTCCATCATTCCATTTTCCTGTCAAGTGATTCTTGCTCAACTCTTCCAGTTCCTTGATCCTTTTTGCCAGTGTGGCTTGCAAAATGGCAAAAACATGCACGAGCCTAGTTAGAATGGTAACTGCATCTCAACCAATCAGATTTATTTCCTCTGCACCAAGTCCCACCTCTCATCTCCCCATTTTTCGGGCTATCTTGTTCATTAGGTAATCTTATCCGAAAGCTTGCCCAAACACCCAGTAGGCACACCCTGCAGCATTTAAACTGAACATGTTTTCCACCAACAGTTGGAAATAATTGCTATTATTACAGCATAATTATGCAGCCATCAGCATGCATAAAGAAAGCAGTGCCTTATGCCCAAACTGACAATTTTGTTTAAATAGGACTTAAGGTGTGTCAAATATTCATTAAGGAGTTTGCTTTTGTGAAAATACAGATTGAATAAGGACATGATCCACTGCATTAAATGTGGACTTGTTTAACATTCCAACTCCACCTGTGAGGATATAAAATATATTTGTTTGTTTTAAAGGCCACAAAGAAAACCTACTGATATTGAAGAAGTTGGAGAGGATGGATGATGCTGCAGCAAGGTGAAGTTCCATCTTTTCGTTTTGTATCTCTGTGTGTTGGCTCATCACTGTGAGCAAGTGGAAATCCTGATGGAAAACCTGGATAAACAAACAAAATCTTAGGAAAGTGTTGAAATTTACATAGGGTAGTGATGGGCAAATCATTTTTCCAATCTCAAGTTTAGTGCTTCACATTTCCACATTAGTTTGCAATTTTTTAAAAGGCAGTCCTCCTTAAAACTCATCAGCATTCTGGTGCAAATTTGTCTCAATATATACATTTTTTCTATGCAACTTTGCCTAATGAACAATTTATCGCAAACAAATTATCCTTAATATGAAGTATTTTTGTTATAATAATAATAAAAAAAAATTATTTATACCTTGCTCATTGGGCTGGGTTTCCCCAGCCCCTCTGGGCGGTTTCCAACAAAATTTTAAAATACAATGGTCTGTTAAACATTAAAAGCTTCCCTAAACAGGGCTGCCTTCAGATGTCTTCTAAAAGTCTGGTAGCTGTTTTTCTCTTTGACATCTGGTGGGAGGGCGTTCCACAGGGCGGGTGCCACTACCGAGAAGGCCCTCTGCCTGGTTCCCTGTAACTTGGCTTCTTGCAGCGGCGGAACTTCCAGAAGGCCCTTGGCGCTGGACCTCAGTGTCCAGGCAGAACAATGGGGGTGGAGACACTCCTACAGATATACTGGACCGAGGCCGTTTAGGGCTTTAAAGGTCACCACCAACACTTTGAATTGTACACAGTTTACTCTAGTAAGTGCATTTTTTTACACAGTGCTTATCCGAAGAACTGCACTGCAAACTTTGGAGAAGATCAAATTTCAAATAATGGTTGTGTTTCGGTTCTCATACTGTTTCGGAAAGTGTGAGGTAGGTATGTTTGTCTTTTAATGCGGACCGAATCAAATTTTTCCTGTACCTCTGAGCAATTAAGGGTGATTATGTGGCTAATTTAAAACTGATTAATTTTCTTACACTGATATCCTACTTTTCATCCATCATGGAGCTTGGTTGGGGGAGAGGGAGCTTTTCATTCAAGCAGTAACCCAGGAACGTAGCATGGTGAGGGGCTGCCAGGGCCATTACCCTGGGTCCTTTTTCTGGAGAGTGAGCTGCTCATGCTGCCCACCCCCCCCCCGAGCCAGCCTTGTGCTGCTTTGTGAGATGAGGATCATTTCAGTTTCGCAAAGTGGCTCAGGAATGGTGTTTCTCTGTTGGCGTCTGCTGTAGATTGCTGCCACCTGTAACTAGAATTAACACTGTGTCTCTCTATAAAAGCAAACATGGGATTACTGGTTGTTTACTACAGAATCCGCCATGTCACTTGTTCCATGTCTCTGATACACAAAATATGGTATGTAGATCCATTGTTCAATATGCGTGTTATATGTTTTATTTCCTAATTTGTTAAAAAAACCCTATATTATTATGTTTATCTGTATTATTTAGAGTATGCACGGCTGACGAAGCCCGGCAGGGCAAAATAAGGTATTATTCCAGGAATCCTTGTCTTAAGTTCTTTCGTCTGATACCTGCATACAGCAACTATATTTTGCAAAGGCATGTTAAGATCTTTCGTATCTTTCGTCTGATACCTGCATACAGCAACTATACTTTGCAAAGGCATATGTGGAACATTACAAAGAACAAGTTCATTTTCTGCAAGTACTGCTTCTTAAAGTTGTCGCGTCTGACACTTGTATTCGTAAAGACCTACATGGAACACAAAAAAACTTCTATTTGGACATTACGTATATAAGAACTGATTTATTTGTATTTCCTGTTCAAAATATTGGTCTTTAATTGCTTCTACTTAATTTGATAATGTGAAAAGAGGTATGTTTATATGATGTATAAAGAATTTATATAGTTAAACACAGCCAGTTATGCTGTGGGTGTTATTGTTAGTTGGATTTACGTAACTATAGGTTTGATAGTGTTGTGTGTCTGTTGGCATCAGGTCTGGGCTGGCTCACGGCGGGCTCTGTTTGCCCTCTACACCCTGAGCGCCATCAAAACACGTTTTGCAGTGACCAAACCCCAGACCTGCTTAATTTCAGCAAGGCGGTGGCCTTGTGTTCCTTCAGACGACCCTCTGGGTGAAAGCCAATGAAATTTTGTGACTCCTACTTACCAATGGAAAAGCGGGCACCTTTTCATGCCTTAAAACTGCGCAAGGTGGGTACACCTTGTGCCTCTTTTTATGGGGTGGGAAAGAAGGAAACAGGAAGTAATTCAGCTGCACTCCTCATTGTTCCTCTTTATTGCCACATCTAAAATGGGTCTCAGATAAGGAACAGAGATATATGTGTAAAGCAATGGGGGGGCGTGGGGGGAGGGGCGTGGAAGAATCATCCCATTTGCCTTCTGTTTTGTCTCTCCTTGACAGCCACATGTGCAAATAGCAGCTCTTCCTCCTCTTTTAATGAGATTTCCTGATCTGAGGAGTTCCATAATCTCCCGAATGACAAAAAGGTGCCATCAGAAGATGGAAGGAAATATGAGAAAACAGGAAGTCCTGTTTCTCTCTCTCTCTCTCTCTCTCTCTCTCTCTCTCACACACACACACACACACACATTTTTTAATGTTTTATTTAAGCATATTTACAAACAAGCAAACAATAAAGTACACACACCCATTGGACTCCCCTCCACCAGCACTCTTTGAGTCATTTAATCCAACAATCTTTGAGTCATTTAAGTTCTTATTTACATTGCATATTATTTATCACTGTAATTCTTTTATCGTACTATTATGGTATAACATCAAGTCACCTTACAAGCTTAGTCTAAACATATCAGCATGTTATCTTTAGAGCAGTGTTTGTTCATATATTCTTTGTACCATAACCACTGTGCCCTTAATTTCTGGTGTGTTTGATATCTTATTACTGCAGTTAATTTTGCCAGTTCTATAAACTCTGTTAGGGAAGTCCTGTTTCTTCTGACATCCTGTCACAGTGGACCTGGGAAGACTGGAGGAAAATATATGCATGCTCAAAAAAAAATCAAAACAGTAATTTACAAGCCGTTTAAGAAAGCGCCTGGAAAAATAATGTATTTTGTTGCAATTCTGTGAAATTCTAACATGGAAATAAATAAAATATATACATGATGTGACCCAAATGATATTCCTGTTGTCCCATTAATCATAATTAATGCATAAGCCCAATAATGTTATCTTTGGTTCCAGGTTCAGCAGCCCATAAATTTAACATGAGTGGCTCTTTTCACAGAGTGAATCAGGTACTAGTCCTGTCTTCTCTCACCCGCTTTTGTGCTTCTAAATTAGAAAACCCAAATGCCATTCCTTTCAGATACGAAGCAACCGTCAAGGTCACTGTAAAGAGAATAGAGTAATTAACTTTCCAAGCAAGCGCCTGTAGAGAAACAGAGCACTTGGGGAAGTGGGTAAAGAGGCCTAACACTCGTACCTTCAAGAAGCATTTTTTTAAAAAAAGGAAAAATCAGCCCAGAATGATTAGATAAAAAGCAAGTCCAAAGGCTCCTGTCTAATGAATATGGAAAAACTGCACCTCTTCCTGAAAACATTCTATTTTGGTAGCGAGCCTCAGCAAATTTTTATTCATAGCATCGCTTTCAATTTGGCGCTTATGGGTTTTGAGGAGATCAGTTAGCATTTACTGGTGTCCAGCGTAGATTATCATGTGAACATAGGAAGCTGCCTTATACAGAATCAGAATATAGAATCGTAGAACTGGAAGGGATCACGAGGGTCATCTAGTCCAACCCCCTGCCATGCAGGAATATTTTGCCCCATGTGGGGCTCGAACCCACAACTCTGGGATTATGAGTACCATGCTCTACCTGCTGAGCTATCCCAGGTCATTGGTCTGTCCAGCTCAGTTTATATGCACTAGAAGGAGCTCTCCAGGGTTTCAGACAGAGGTCGTTAACAGCCCAACCTGGATATGCCAGAGACTTTCTGTAAGTATAGTAAAGTGCCCTTCCCATCTGAGCTACAGTTCTCAGGAAAACCTAGGGCACACCTAGGGCACAGGAAAACCTAGGGCACACCTGCTCAGGTGGGGGTGCAATTGACCCCTTGATATTTCCCTAAGCCAGCCCCAAGTTGTCTCTGGATAGCATACCTCCACTGAGCTCTCTTAGAAGCCTTCACGAACCACCAGGTGCTTTAGGAGAGAGGTGGACAAACAGTTTAAATGAAGAGCCCACTATATAGATGCCAGGGGCAACAAGCAAGTGAACAAATGGGCAGAGAGTGGCATGCAAGCAGGTGGGAGCCATGACAAGGAAGAGAGGCGGCAAGAAGGGAGACTCCGAAGAGAGGCAGCAGGGACCCCTCGGGAGGTTCTGGACTCTCCTTCCTTGGAGGTTTTTAAGCAGAAGCTGGATGGTCATCTGTCATGGATGCTTTAGCTGAGATTCCTGCATTGCAAAGCGTTGGGCTAGATGGCCCATTGGGTCCCTTCCAACTCTACAATTCTATGATTTTATGACCAAAGGGTGTTCTGTAGCAGGGTCCTCCGAAACCCAGAGCTGGCATTTGCTCTTGATCTTCCTCCACCTTTGATACCGAGATCCGGGTCAGAAGCCCAAGGCCTGAGGTCAGGATCAGGCAGAGATGGGCTTGATGAACCATGGCACCACAGTGATGGAATGTCTTCCAATGGGAGGCCTCCCTGGAACTGCCACCAATGTCCTTCCCTCAAGCTCTTTTTTGCAGAGCATTTCGGGGAAGGCTGGCTTGATGACCTGCACTGCGCCTTTGAACTTGCTGATCCGATTCCTCCACCATGCTGATTGTGCTGTGGAAGTTCTGCTTAGGATGTGCTAATGTCTCATTGTTTAAGTTGGCTGGCAGTCACCTTGAGCCCCTTGACTGAAGAGGACGTATTTTAATTAAATACTGGGTTCCTCTTGCTACTTGATGGTTGCTGTGCTGTCATACAGCAACGGAAGAAGGAACCACTGGGTCCCTTCCAACTACAGTGGTACCTCGGGTTACATACGCTTCAGGTTACATACACTTCAGGTTACAGACTCCGCTAGCCCAGAAATAGTACTTCGGGTTAAGAACTTTGCTTCAGGATGAGAACAGAAATCGTGCTCCAGCGGCACGACGGCAGCAGGAGGCCCCATTAGCTAAAGTGGTACCTCAGGTTAAGAACAGTTTCAGGTTAAGAACGGACCTCCGGAACAAATTAAGTACTTAACCCGGGGTACCACTGTACTGTCTCTGCAGGGCTAGCTGGGAGCAGGATCTGCCACTACTGCTACATTCAAGCTACTTACTACGCCAAACTTTTAATAGGCATTACAAGTGTAAGGTAAAGGGACCCCTGACAATTAAGTCCAGTCGCGAGCGACTCTGGGGTCATGCGAGTCATGCGACTCATCTCACTTTAAAGGCCAAGGGAAGCCGGCATTTGTCTGCTTCCGCAGACAGTTGTCCCCCCCCCCCCAGGTCATGTGGCCAGCATGACTAAGCCGCTTCTGGCGAAACCAGAGCAGTGCATGGAAACGCCATAAAACATCAATATATAAAATTTCAAAATATATACAAATAAACAGCAATGTAAAATATATAATAATGAGGATTTTCATTGGGTTTTCTTCCTGCTAAATAGTGCCATTCACCACTCTAAGAGATACTGTTGACAAAAACTCAGCCACCTTTGCAGTTACTTCCGGGTTAATGTCAGACAGACAGAATCTGATATTTTCATTGTGCTGGGATGTTAGACTACCCAAAAAGGGGAATAGCACGCATCTGCGTAGCTAGTTGTACAATGGACAGTAGAAAAGGATATACATGTAAACTTCTGCACCCCAGGACATCCCGGTGATGAGCTGTTGAACCAAAACTCTCTGATGGCGGAGGCTTGTCTCCTGCAGCCAGTGTCTGGCAGCACCACAGTTACTGAATGTGCTCCCAGAGAGATTGGCCTGGCACCTTCCTGATGCGCCTTTATTTTGGATGCCTTTGAACTTCCCCAGGCTTTTTAAGATCTAGGATGGGAGTTGTAGTCCAACAACAGCTGGAGACTCAAGTTTGGGAAAAGCCAGTGGACCTCTGAGCTGCAGAATATAAGCTGAGGAAGATGCACATCTAGTACCAGCTTCTTGGTACTTTGGAAGTATCCTGGGGGAGAAAAGTACTCAGTTTTTGTGCTCCAATTAAGGCCAACATTTAATTATTGCCAGACCTACATCATCAAAACTTTCAATGGGTTCATCCTGTACTATACCTGCCTCAAAAGTATCCCCCCCCCTTCCAGTTTACAGTCTCAAACCAGGAATGTATCCATGAACTTAACTACTAGACCCAGTTGGAAGCCAGTAGAATGGAAAGCTGCTAGGAACCCACTCAGAATCACCTACCAAGGATATATGCTCGACTTGGACAGAAGTCAGGATGAAAGTTCTACTCATGGAACCATGCTGGCTCTCAATTGCTTGTCAAACTGTAAATCCAGCTATTACTCTTCTTTCTTCTGCTTGGTTAAGAAGCTATTTGGAGACATAAAAATCCAAAGCACCTTTTCAAAATGTGTAGGTTTATAAAGTAGAAAGAACTAGGTGCACCCACAGAGCACAAGACTATTATTACAACGTCTATCGTCTATGTCAGAGATGGGGAAACTGTGGTCCTCCAGATGTCACTGGATTACAACACCCATCATCCTTGACCACTGGACATGCTGGCTGGGGCTGATGGGAGTTGGGAGTCCAACAAAATCTAAAAGGCGCCGGGTCCTCCATCCCTGATGTGGACAATACTGAGCTAGAAGAGCCAACAGACTGATTCAGTACATGCAGCCTGGTAATGGGTCAGCCTCCTATTGTTCCTATTTTAAGGTTTTATGTATACAACTAAAAATATGTTTTGAGAGTGTGCGTGCGTGCATGTGAACGAGAGAGAGAGAGAGGGAGAGAGAGACTTATAGGAAGGGACAAATATAGTACAAGTTCCAGGGAGTTAATATTGGCCATGACTCTCTGCTGGGCACACACACTGAATCCAGAGCTGCTCTTAGCCTCCAGCCCACACTGCATTTGGCAAGAAACGAGCATTCGGCAAGAAAAGGAACACAGTGAAAAACTGCTAAAGTCCAGTTCCGGCTGAAATAATCTATGTTGGCACAGGAATTCTGTGTTCCAGGATTAGATGTTCTCATTCATCCAACCACAACCTACGCAATTAGTTCCTATGAGCGGCTAGCATAGATGCCCCATGACCATTGCCACTCAAGATGGGGAGCAGCCCTCCCAGAGGGAACGATCCTACCACTGGAAACCCTGTCCCCATACCAGGCACCTTTTTTTCTTTAGGGGAACATTGGTACTGCTTCCCTCGCTAAGTGTTAACGCACCAAACTAGACCCGTGAGAATGTCCCTTGGAGACAAGCCCCAAGTCTGTAGGATCTGCACAAAGTGACCGTACATGACTATAGTATTAACCTCTTGGTTCTTTGCAATCCCCAGTTCTCCACTCCAGAGAAAAATTATGCAAACCTTGTCAGAATAGATAGTGGGAGAACCACATCAAATCCCTTGCTCCACAGAACACTTTCTATCCTGCTAAGCCCCTTTAAGTCCATTTCCTTGTTCTGGATTGTGTGTTTTTATTATTATTATTATTATTATTATTATTATTATTATTTAGATTTAGATTTAGATTTATATATCATCCTTCTGTATTTGGACTCCTTTTTGAAAGCCATTCCCAAGATAACTCTCTGGTTCTCTTGTAACCAAGATCTCCAGTGTCCGTTTTATATGCGTTTTTAAGCAAAACAATACGAAAGGGCCTTAAAATAAGAAAGTAATAGGCAATGGTCTATTAAAGAATAGCAACGCAGACGGGAGATTTCACTGCCCTGGGTTCATTCGGGCAGGCTTTAAACAGAACCGCTAGCATATTGCTTTCCCTTGGCAGAAGAGAAGCTTGTATCTTTTGCTCTCAGGTTCATTTTTCATTGCTTTTTTGTTTCAGGCTACCCAGTTCCAGTTCCCATTTCCTCCCCATGGGACTGCGCAGTGCTCCTGAGCTGATTAAAACTCACCTGATTTCTCACATTATGCCTCTGCTAAGCTCCTTCGTTCCCAGCAGTCTGTCCATAGAACTATTATCAGCTGTTATCTGGGAAGTAGCTCATGAATGTCACACTCTCTCTCCTCCCAACTTTCCCTGAGTACACAGGGGCTTTTTCTTTAATAAGAAAAAAAGGGAGGGAGTTTTTGCCCTACATTTTATGGTTTGGCTGCAGAAGTGTGAGCTGTCACCTGTTTAGCGTGGATCTCTGGCAAGAGAGAGAGAGAGAGAGAGATGCAAGCCTGAAGCACAACCAAAGCTTAAAGACCGGTTCTTTCAATGGAGTTAATCAGAACATGTTAAAAGTATCTGAAGAAGAAGTGTGCATGCACACGAAAGCTCATACCAAGAACTGACTTAGTTGGTCTTTAAGGTGCTACTGGAAGGAATTTGTTTTGTTTTGACTATGGCAGACCAACACGGCTACCTATCTGTATGTTAAAAGTGCTAAGAGTCAATGGAAAGCAAAGCCAGCTCCAGGGTTGGCTTGTACACTGGTAAGAAGAGTGAGGCAGGATTGGACAACAGTACACCTTGAACATCCCACTACTAGGGAGCTCAGCGATACCACCAACACCCCATTGCTTCCCTGCCATGGTTTTGGAGGAGAGGCTATTATTAAGTTTGCCCAGGTGCCTGCCTCTGTGATTCACAGATCATTTGACTAAGGTTAATCACCCTCAGAGTTATAAGTCTGCACAGAAAAGGAGGAGTTTCAGTGAGGAATGGTATGGAATAACATTGTCACCATGTCTTGGACTGGTTGGACGTAGAGGAATGGTGGGAGGAACCAGCTGGGGAACCCCCAAGTGGAAAAGGCTCAGAGCCCAGAAAGTGGTGGTGGGACAACCATGAGTGGTCAGAGGGAGAAGACCGGAAGGAGGAGGTGTTAGAAGCTGGAGAGATAGCAGGGCTTAGTGAGCAGGGAGAGCCCGCAACTTCTGCAGCCTGCCTCTGTCTGTGCTAGTCATGAAGCGAAAAGTAGCTGAAAGCCTTGCTTTTCCCTGTCCCAGCTTCCAAAACTTCAGCAGGGACAGAGTAACCAATCAGTTTTCTAGGATGGTGAAGGTGAAATTGCCAGAGTGCTGAATTGAATAGCAAGTTATTTGCCTGAGTGATCGCAGAATCATCCGATCCATGCCAATGGCTTGACCGTCTCAAAGGCAGCTATAAACCACTTCAATAAAGGCCTCTATAACAGACTTGGCACCAACAGCGCAGCCTGTGTACGTTCTTCTAGTCAACATAACTGGCCTGATAAGATTCAGAATCTGCTTTGGTTGGGATGTGTGGATTCAGTCCAGCCAGGAAGAACATTCTGATGGCAAGAGCTGTCCAACAGTGGAACGGATACAGCCCAGGATACAAACTATATATAGCACAGTGGTACCTTGGTTGTCAAATTTAATCTGTTCAGGGAGTCCATTTGACTCCCGAAATGGTTTGAAAACCAAAGCGTGGCTTCCAATTGGCTGCAGGAGCTTCCTGCACTCAATTGGAAGCCGCGCTGGACATTTGGCGTCCGAAAAACCAGAACACTTACTTCTGGGTTTGTGGCATTTGGGAGATGACTTGTTTGGGAGCCAAGCCATTCAAGTACCAAGGTACCACTGTATGTGGAAGTAGAGTGTTGAAACTGAGAACTGAATCTCTAGTGGGTTGAATTCCAAGACAGCTGTAAGTAAACAGGGCTGATACTATAGCTCAGTGGTAGAAGAGAAACTACAAGAACAATGTTCCAGATTCAACCATGCACATCTCCTGTTAAAAGGCTCAGGCAGAACTGCTGTCAAATTCCCTATAAAAATAGGGGCGACAGATTTGGGGGCTTGCTTCATCAGGTTCTGAACGGAATTCCACTGTTTCTACTCTTGAGAAATACCACCTAGCCACATTATGAATAGTACCATATTGGGGCCATCTTCAAGATGGGCCCACTTTATACGAGAGCAATTTGAACGCTTACCTCCATCCTGTCCTCTAAATCAATCAGTTTCCCCCACTCTGCCCACTTTCTACTGATGGACATACACTTCTGCCCATAAAATTCTGCCTGCAGTAGTAGCAGAAGCAACTTCGGCAAGGACCGAGCCGAGGAGTGGTAGGAACATGGCAGATGCTCCATCGATAGCCCTCTTAGTGGGTGGCACCATTATAATAATGATAATAATAATAAACCCTCCAGTTTTGCTTTTGAGTTTTTTATACTTCCGCTTTGATTTAAAAGAGCTGCACACTGAAACACACCAACTGTTATGCATCCGCACCATAGTCTCAAATGCTCCCATTGGGATGTGAACATTCAATTTGTTATCAAACCACCCTTTTGCTAGCTGCAATGCTGCTGTTAAATGCTGCTGTTTAATTAAGTAGGGAGACAGAAGGGGCTGAGGAAGAGAAGGTGGGGTTAATAACTCTCATCTATGTCCACAACATAGCACAGAATGCATCACACCACAAAGACAGCCACCGACAGTTGTATCATTTTTTTCCAGCAAAACACAAACGTTGCCTCATGTGAATCAGATCATTGGCCACCCATATCAGTGATATCTACACTCATGGGCAGTGGGTTTCCTGGGTCTCAGGTAGGAGTTTTTCCAAGTCAACGAGTTTTCAGTCTGAGTTTTCAGTCAGACTGAGGTTGCATCCACCTGTGTATACCTTTAAAGCACACTTGAACCACATTCTTTCCCTCAAACAATTCTGGGCACTCTAGTTTCCCCTCACAGAGTTACAGCTCTCAGCAACTCTTAACAAACTGCAGCACCCAGAATAATCTGAGTAGGGAAATGTGCTTCAAATACGACAGCTCGGATAGCTCAATGAGTAGAGGCTAATATTGCGGGTTCAAAACCCCGCACTGGGCAGAAGATTCCTGCATTGCAGGGGTTTGGACGAGTTGACTCGAGGGGTCCCTTCCAAGTCTACAATGCTATGATACAATGAAATATACTTTAAAGGTATAATGTGCATGCAGGGCCGGATTTAGGTTTGATGAGGCCCATAGCTACTGAAGGTAGTGGGGCCCTTTATATGTCCAGCTGTCTTTTGTCAACAACAAAAAGTTGCTGTTTTTGTGTTGAATATATGCCATGCAGCCAGTCCATGCAGAATGTAGGCACCCTATATATAGAAATGAGCAAACCAGTGATATTTTAGGGAGCAGGCTAGCAAGCAGGGCCCATTACTTACATCATAAGAGCCTACACAACACAAAACACTGTTGCTGTATGTAGGTTTTATTTTATTTTTTATCTTATACAGTATTTTGGAAAGGTAAAAGGTAAAGGGACCCCTGACCATTAGGTCCAGTCGTGGCTGACTCTGGGGTTGCAGCGCTCATCTCGCTTTATTGGCCAAGGGAGCCGGCGTACAGCTTCCGGGTCATGAGGCCAGCATGAGTAAGCAGCTTCTGGCGAACCAGAGCAGCACACGGAAATGCCGTTTACCTTCCTGCCAGAGGGGTACCTATTTATCTACTTGCACTTTGACGTGCTTTCGAACTGCTAGGTTGGCAGGAGCAGGGACTGAACAATGGGAGCTCACCCCTTCGTGGGGATTTGAACCGCTGACCTTCTGATCGGCAAGTCCTAGCCTCTGTGGTTTAACCTACAGTGCCACTCACGTCCCTATTTTGGAAATGTACATCCAGGTTTTTTCCCCTTTAAATTTTTTTGGGGCCCCCAAGAGAGTGGGGCCCTAAGCTATAACTTGTTTAGCTTATATGTAAATCGGGCACTGCGTGCATGTAGCCAACATCTGTATGCAGAGCTTTTGCTCTACCACTGAGCCACATCTTTTCCCCCTTCATGGATTTGTGTACCATGAGAATTTAGAAAAACTATTCCAATTTAAAAAGCCCAATGAAAGTGGCTAGAGCTTCCACACATTTTTTAAAAAAAACCTCCTGTCTGAATCACCGTGTTTCGATTTATTTTTTAAGATTTACATACGAATTAAAGCAAGTCTTAATGTAAAAAGTTCTTTGTGTCAGAGTGATGCTTGGATTTATGGCCACAGGCAGCAACACATTAGAAGAAGCATCGCCACCTATATCAGGGAACCTGCCACTTAAGATAGAAAAACTGCAACAACAACAAAATAGTATTAAAAACGTTCAGGTTCTGCAGCAGCTTTTTAATCGATGAAAAGGTTTTTTAATTAATTAATCAGTTAGATTAAGTGTTGCATCCCTAAACATTGCATATATGAGTGACATTTTATAAGCAGCTGTGTGCATCCATTATTGCGGCAGATGATTTATCAGACTGAATGCAGCCATTAATCGTGACAGAATTACAGGAAATGGTAGTCGTATGTCTTGCTGGAGTTAAATTACGGGAAATGCAAAGATAAATAAAAACAAGCTCCACTTTCTTTTCCAGTCCTGCCCAACCCACCGAGCTCAGGTTGTGTTGTGTGTGTGTGTGTGTGTGTGTGTGTGTGTGAGAGAGAGAGAGAGAGAGAGAGAGAGAAAAATGTCAAAGGGGAAATGCAAAGTGTGAGAGTAAACACATGTACAGTGGTACCTCGGGTTACAGGCGCTTCAGGTTACAGGCGCTTCAGGTTACGGACTCCGCTAACCCAGAAAAAGTACCTCGGGTTAAGAACTTTGCTTCAGGATGAGAACAGAAATCGTGCGGCGGCAGCGGGAGGCCCCATTAACTAAAGTGGTACCTCAGGTTAAGAACAGTTTCAGGTTACGAACGGACCTCCGGAACGAATTAAGTTCTTAACCCGAGGTACCACTGTATTGCATGAGCATATGCGCTGTGGCTCCAACCACAAACAGTTACCAGGACCCCTTTGTCCCGTGTGAGGTTACACTAAGGCCAGGAGCACCAATGATGAAAGCTGCAGAGGTGCTGACCCCAGGATCCAACAGCAAACAGAAAGGAGACACCTGAGCAGGACATAGCAACTGGATTGCCCCAGGAAACAGGTGTTTGCATGCCTCCCCTTAATTTCCATCAGGAGCATGGGTGCATGGACGACATGGGTGGTGGAAGTCAGAGCTTTAACTCTTTCCCTTCCAGCCATGATTCCAATGGAAATCTTTTTCTGACACGTAGCACTGCAACTAGAGATTGGGAGTGGGGCAGATTCTAGTTGCTTTCAGTGAGAGATTTCTTTTGTCTCTAATTGCAGTGCAGATGGGGGGGGCAGGATTTCCATGAGGATCACAGTTGGAGGGGGGGGTGTTAAATCTCCACTACTCATGCACAGTGTTTCCAATGCAGATGTGTGTGTGCGCGCACACACACATACCCATGATTAAAAATTCAACATTTCTTTACGTGTCTGCAAGTTATGCCATTAATGTAACGCATAGTTAAACCCTCAATGGCTGCAGAGTGAGGCGTGGCTGCACACTCACCCCTCTACACCCAAGTTGTTTGCATTTGTTAAATGCCTTGGTGGAGGGGAAGGAAAGAATCGGCAATCACATGTATCACCAGCGAGCTATTGAGATCAGTCAGAATAAAATAAACCAGTGCAAACACGCTTTTTAGATCCAGCGAACCCTAGGCTCGTTGTACATTTTGTCGCAGTCATCATGGCGTCAGTTTGTAACTGAAGCAGTGCTGTTTCGCTGCCTGGACGACAGAACACTCTTCCTAAAGTGGCTCCGTGACAGCAGCAACTCTTGCACGTTATTTTGCAGCTTCTTTCCAAGTTTTTTTAAAAAACGTGTGCTGTCAAAAAGTCAGGAAGAGACCGGTTGTGGGGGAGTGGAGGCACTTTGCTGCTCAATATGCAGATATTGACCTCAGTTCAGGAAAGCACTTAAATGCATACATTTCCTACACAAGGGAAAGTGAAGTGGGAACAAGTCTTAGGAGAAGCACACCACTGAACTCTGACCAGGCTGAAGAGCAATGGGAAGCAATTATTTCGAGATATATAACACAGGCTTGCTCCTGTCATACCTTCGAATATATTCTTGTTTCATGTCAGTGAAGCCAAAACAGATGCAACCTCTTTGTTAATAAGAATTTAGCTTCTCTAGTGCACACACACACACAAACATGTTCACTAGGGCTGGGTGATATCTGGTTTTCAACTTTGTGATATCTCACCAGCTAAACACTGCAATATACTGATATATCGCAATATCTGAAGGATGGAGGTCTATAGAGGCATTGGCTGGCTTCATGTTTTTCCCCAGATTGCGATTTTTGCAGAACACACAGGCACCCATCATGATTCTCGTTATATTGCCAGATCAAAAATAATGAAACAGATTTCATGATATGGACTTCAAGCCAGTTTTGATATACCACTGAACACTAGCGTTCAGACTTTCTTAGCACCTGTTAACAATGGTATAAGCCAGCCTTCTCCAACCATCTTGAGGGCATTCCAGAGGCTTCTGGTTAGTCACTGTGGAAGGCAAGATGCTAGACGAGATTGGCTTGATGCAGCAGCAGGGCTTTTATATGCCCCCGTAGATCCTATCAAGCCCAGGCAGCATGGCTAATGGTCAGGAGCATGATGGGAGTTGTAATCTAAAACATCTGGAGGACAACAGGATGGGGAAGGCTGTGGTATAAACCATTGTAAGAATGTTTGAAAATGGAGCATAGATTCCATGACCACCACACACTCACATTCTGAGCCTTTGACCAAGCCAATTCAGACACATTGACAGGATGGGGGGGGGGTGTTATGGAGAAGGTAGACACCAGTCTCCGAACAGTTGCACAAGAAGCTTGCATTGTAGGAAACGATGGTGCCTTGCATCGTCAAAAAGGTCTCTGTGGCAAACTCCCATTCCCCGAAGGAAAGACCACCTAGTAGCAGTAAGAAAGCAGGAAATACCAAGGTTTTGTGCAATTTGATGCTGAGATTGCTGGGGTGGGCAGGAGGAGAGAATGCAGAAAATTCTACTGGGTGCAGAACTGTGCTTTCTCAGAATCCCTTAATTGCTGTTGTCTTTTTCCCCTTTTTTTCTTAAAGGAAGCTTCTGCTCCTTTCATGCTTGAGATGATATGGCTGCTGAACTCACAGGAGAGGTGTCGCTAGATAAAATTTCCAGCCTGAAGGAACGCTTTTGATTTTCCCTTGTCATGTGGGTGGCAGAATAAATGATCCAAAGTAAGATATGCTGTGCACCTTTGCATTAATTCATACAGGTTGCAGAACCCAGCCTTTCTGGGTGCAGAAACAGAATCTCCTGAGCACCAAATGCTGGTTTTTAGCACACCGCCCTGCTCACAAGTAGACGGGGGTGGGGTGGGGGAGAGGAAAGGTGGCGCCAGCACCTATTCAACTTTCCCTTCTTTGTTCTTCCCACGCAGATACAACAGCCAAGCATTCCAACCTCTAACGGATAGTACTGCAAGCAGTTTCCTGAAGGGAATGCTATTTTTTCCTTTGTGTTCAAAACGCCAAAGTATTTTTCGGTACACGACAACCTAGCAGTGCCGTAATAGAGGCATAATTAATATCTTCAACAGAAGGAACAAAAGGGGGAGAGAAAGCAATTTTAAACCCCATTTCTTAAAGGGGAAAAAAAGAGAAAGGGTTGGACTGAAGAGAGAGCAATGAACGGGATGGATGCCAGGGCAGCACAACCTGTTTATAGGTGTGGCTAATGCCAAGGATGGTTCCCTATGGATAGTCACCTGTGCATAACCCACATGCATTTTAGAATCAGTCATCGACCCTAACACCAGCAGCCAGGTAAAGAATTTGTTGTTGTACATACTGTATGGATATCTACAAGCTGTCATTTAATACGGACAAGACTGGGAAGTCAAGCAAAAAGACAGAAGAGCTTAGTGTGAATGCAAAACCTCTAGCTAGTTGACTTAAAAAGAAGAAGACAGAGAGCCGATTTAAAGCAAACAGTGCCATTTTTTACCCTGCGGCTATCTAGCTTTTTGTTGCTGCAACTCTCCCCACAGCAAATATTCATATTGTTTGACCCAGAAAGGCAAACAAAGCGAGAGAGTGTTCGTGCACCTGCAAATTGCAAAGGAACTGGTGGGAATACCTTTTAGATACTTCTTGAGGAGGGGCATGAGAATACGGATGACCCCGAATGGAAGCCAAGAGGCTATATTGCAGCAATCGCCAGCAAAATGACTTTTGTTTTGTGGGGAGGGGCAGACAATATGGCCCAGGGGCCACCATATGTCCTCTTGTATCTGCTGTTGAAATGTTGCTTCTATGCAAGTACAACTTGCCTTGCAGTGTTTCCCAAACTTGGGTCTCCCGCTGTTTTTGGACTACAATTCCCATCATCCCTGACCACTGGTCCTGCTAGCTAGGGATGATGGGAGTTGTAGTCCAAAAACAGCTGGAGACCCAAGTCTGAGAGACACTGTTGCCACATTTCTCAAACTACAATTCCCATCATCCCTAGCTAGCAGGACCAGTGGTCAGGGGTGATGGGAGCTGTAGTCCAACAACAGCTGGGGATCCAAGGTAGAGTCACAGGCCTTGGTTGTTAAGTCTGGCCTTTGCTCATGGGGAAGAGTATTATAAGAACTTGCATAGGGGCTGCTCAAAGGAGCAAACAGTCTTTCCCAAGTTCTGCAAACCCTGCCAGGCTATGGCAGGGATGGAGAACCTGTGGTCTGAAGACACACGAAACAGGAGGGGTTGGGAGCCTGTGGCCCTCCAAAGGTTGCTAGACTCCATTTCCCATCGTCCACAAGCAGCATGGCCAGGGAGAATGGGAGTTGTAGTCAGGTTCCTCACCCTTGCCTCGATGGGATGGGGAGCTGATTCAGGGACTTGATAGGCTCACCAAGTTCCCTCTCCCTCTGAACTGAGCAGCCTTCCCCCAAGCTGATGTCCTCCAGATGTTTAGAATCCCATCAGCCCCAGCAAGCACAGCTGTGTGGGGAGTTGTACTGAAAAACAGCTGGAGGGCACAGGTTGGAGCAAGCTGGAACAGAGCCCAATTGGTTCCTTGGTTTACTAGGGAGCTGGAGTGATGAAGCAGTCTGGAATGCCAGTGGCAGAACACTCAGAATGAATCCAACCAAACACAGGCTAGTTACCATCTCAGGGCATATTACTTAGTGGTAATAGTGGTAGAGTCCCCCCCCCCCGAATGGTTCAAGCCCTTGTTCAACCGGGACCACAAAGTAGCTCCCAGGAACCTTGTTAATTATTTGCTAAACCCTTTGATGATAAAAGAAATACCACTAAATGTCATGATGCTACTAGTTCAACCATTTGCTAGTCAATGGGCCCCTAAGCTATTACCCATAGTTTCTCAGTTCTGATACAATGGGAAACGATAGCCAAGTGCAGCTTTCAAGCATCTTTCCCCACTCACAGAAAGCACACACCACTTGTTTGATTGTCTGAATGCATTTGCAGCAAGTCCCTTTAATTTTGATGGAGTTACGAATTCTTTCTCCTACTTCTGGCAAAGTATTGGAAGATGCAAGAACTACCTACTCTTGAAGAATGGCAGACAAAGGTGATTGACTTTATGGGACTGGCAGAGATGACCGGCAGAATTCGTGACCAGGGGAAAGAGGCAGTGGAAGAAGACTGGAAGAAATTTAAAATATATCTTAAAAACTGTTGTAAAATTGAGGAGTGTTAAGATGTCAAGGGGTAAGAAGCAGAGAACTACAGCTGTAATTAACAAATTTGTGGGAATTTAATGAAGGGAACTAAATGGATAAATTGACTAAAGGGTTGCTAAAAAATTTTAAAATAAGGATGCAGCGAAAGGGAGGTAAGGGGAAGTCGATTGAAAGACGTTACAAGAAAATAAGATTATGAATTTATTTATGTTTGATTTGTTTATGTTTGTTTGTATTTTGTGATGTGTTTGTTTTTTAATTATGTGTTTTAAAATTTGAATAAAAATTATTATATAAAAAAAACACGAATTCTTTCTCCTAGTACTGTCGCCAGAGAGAGGCAGACAGAAATGAGGCCGCTGCTCTGCAGACAGACAGACTGATGATAAAGAAAAAGTTTAATATGTCAAAAGTGCCTTTGTTCAAATATGTAGAGGGGTTCAGACCACTTGCTCCAGCTGTGCCTAGTGTATGTTTAGGAGTGCAATGCCTCTTGTTTTGGGAGATGGATTCAGTCATGGGTAGGCAGACTAAGGCCCAGAGGATGGATCCGGCCCAATCGCCTTCTAAATCCGGCCCACGGATGGTCCGGGAATCACCGTGTTTTTACATGAGTAGAATGTGTCCTTTTATTTAAAATGCATCTCTGAGTTATTTCTGGGGCATAGAATTTGTTCATTTCCCCCCCTTCAAAATATAGTCCAGCCCCCCACAAGGTCTGAGGGACAGTGGGCTGGCCCCCTGCTGGAAAAGTTTGCTGACCCCTGGATTCAGTAGATAGTCTTAAGTTGAATGAGCAGCATGTATGTCACACTTCTCTCCGTGTCATAAAGAAGGCTTCCTCAAACTCGGCCCTCCAGATGTTTTGAGACTACATTTCCCATCATCCGTGACCACTGGTCCTGCTAGCTAGGGATCATGGGAGTTGTAGGCCGAAAACTTCTGGAGGGCCGAGTTTGAAGAAGTCTGTCATAAAGGGTAAGGAAATAAGTACTGAAAATAGAAGCAATTCAGTATATAACCCATCTCCTGTTATACAGCTAAAGTTACCTGTGCTAATTGTAATCCAATTACAAAGCTCTCATAATACTTGATAGGCCCTGTAGTCCAGCTCCACTTTTGATATGAAAATTTCTATACTCCATTTAATTCACAATGAATTCAACATGGTATTGTGTTTAGCTCCAAGACTACTAGAAAACTATTCAAGAATTATGAGAAATGGGTACCCCTATGCCTGCAGCTCATACTGGTCATCTCACCCTCTTCAGTGTTATCAGTTATATATCAATACCTAATCATACTAGAAGCACATCTCTCCAAATGTAAAACAAACAAATAAACAAACAAACAAAAAACTTCTGGTAACAGGGTATAATTTTCTGCTCTATTTGCCTTTCCATACCTGCACAGGGCTATTTTGAGGTATTGTATGTGCTACTTTTTTGTGCACTTGATACATGTAAGTCATAAGACAGGGGTGTGGGACCTTAGGCCCTCCAGATGTTGGGCTCCAACCTCTATCAGTCCCAGCCAACATGGCCAATGGGAGCTGTGGTTCAGCAACATCTGGAAGGCCACAACTCCAATTGGTCATGCTGGCTGGGGTGGATTGAGGCTGGCACTCAACGATATCTAGATGACCACAGATTCCAATTTACAAGTGCCTGTGTATGTAGGGATTTTTGTTTGTTAGTTACAAAAACATTTTTATACCACTTTTCAGTACAGTGGTACCTCGCGTTAAGTACATAATTCATTCCAGAGGTCCGTTCTTAGCCTGAAACTGTTCTTAACCTGAAGCATCGCTTTAGCTAATGGGGCCTCCTACTGCCACCGCGCAGCCGGAGCACGATTTCTGTTCTCATTCTGAAGCAAAGTTCTTAACCCGAGGTACCATTTCTTGGTTAGTGGAGTCTGTAACCTGAAGCATATGGAACCTGAAGCGTATGTAACCCGAGGTACTACTGTACAAGCAAGCCTCCACCCCCAGGATGGTTTTACAACAGTAAAATCTCAAAACACTTTAAAAAGTAGAAAGCGTTAAAAGTCACTGCAAGACAATTAAAACTTTTTTTAAAAAACAACAACTAGACTTAAAGTTTGTTGGAATGAAAATGTCTTAACCAACTATCTAAAAGGCAATAGAGAAGAGTATGGCCTAATCTCTCTTGGGATGGAGTTCCATAGTCAAGGTGCTACTGACCAGGAACCCCAGCAACCATGCCTGTCTCGGTGGTCATCTAGGAACTCCACTGGGTCCAAAAGAACCCCAAAACTGCAAACCTGGTCTTTTAGAGATAGTGCTGCCCTGAGCATCTAATCCTGGGTCAGCATATCTACTAATTAGACATGCTTCTGTCTCAGTTGGATCAAACTCTTCTGTCTTTTAGCCTCCATCTCATCCATCACTGAACTTAGATGCTACCAGTTTCAGGAGGATCCCTACAGGCTCCTTGGCTCAGCTGCAAATGAGATGCAGCTGGGCCTTGCTAGCATACTGTTGGCATCCAACACCCAAACTCCCGATGACCATTCTCTGCAGTTTTAATGGAGATGCTAAACAGCATGGAGGTCAAAATAGAGCCCCAAGGGATCCCAATGGCCAAGTGATCCAACAGAAGACCGTCAACACCACCATCTAACTAGATTGGACCAAAGCTACCACAGAACACTGCTTCATGCCCAGAAAGATTCCATGCTCAAAGGTACAGAGAGTTCCAAAATCCAACTGAGACACAGACCCCACCATATCTAGTGCCTGGTGTAGGGCATCCACCAAGCCAATTTCACCCCAAAATGGACCTGACTCTAAGTTGGGAAAGATCTAAATAATCAGGAGCATCCAAGAAAGTCTGAAGTTGAGTTGCCACAAACTTGCTCTAACACCTTACTCCAAAAATTGTGATGTTAGAGGCTGGCCAAAAATGATCAAGGATGGTATAGGCCAAACAGTGCTTTTTAATATATATATATATATATATATATATATATATATATATATATATATATAAAGCAACCAGCAATCTTACAAATGCTTCATTAGCAAAGTTGGGGCTCAGCCCTCGTCTTCAAGCTGAAACACATCAATCAAAACAGGACAAGCAGGCACTGATGATTTGTGGGCTACATCCAATAAGAAGTCCACATGTGACAGAAGGGACTGGTGTTAGCAAAATGATGACACTCTGTGCCCCACAATACATTTTCCCCTAGTCGCTTTGCATAGAACAATGCAGTGTAGGAAGAAGATTTGGGGGCAGCCCCAATGGCTTAGTCTGAAACACTTTTATCCTGTGTAAGCACCACTAAAAGGCACATGATATACATCGGAAACTGCCTATGCGCCCAACTACCACAGTACAGACTCAGAAGAACAGCACCATTTCTCAATGCACAGCACCCCTTGCATTCGGTGTAACAGATGAGACAATGCAGTCTTATACATGTCTAAAGGTAAAGGGACCCCTGACCATTAGGTCCAGTCGTGGCCAACTCTGGGGTTGCGGTGCTCCATCTCACTTTATTGGCCGAGGGAGCCGGTGTACAGCTTCCGGGTCATGTGGCCAGCATGAGTAAGCCGCTTCTGGCGAACCAGAGCAGCACACAGAAACGCCGTTTACCTTCCCGCTGGACTTGCACTTTGACGTGCTTTCAAACTGCTAGGTTGGCAGGAGCTGGGACCGAGCAATGGGAGCTCACCCCGTTGCGGGGATTCGAACCGCCAACCTTCTGATCGGCAAGCCCTAGGGTCTGTGGTTTAACCCACAGCGCCACCTGCGTCCCATGGTTAGGTGAAGTTATGAACCAGTAAATATTAATGTGGCCTACAGATTAAAGTGCTAAATTAATTCTTCGTTGGGCTTGACTAGGGATGCGAGCATTTTCGGATCCAAGATGTACTAGAACAATTGTTGTAAATGAAAGGAACAAAATTTGGTACAGCTATTTTCATCCAACAGATCATGAAATAATGCTGATGAGAAATAAAGGAGCTTTTCATATGTTCATAGGTACTGCTCTCAACATTACAAATGCACTTGCCCAGTAAATAGATTTTCAGTGCTTCATTTTTACTCATTTTTGCCTTTTAAAAATGTGTTAATGTTTCAGTAGTATGCCACATAAAACAATTTCACACTTAAATTTCCCATTTTTTTAGCCCAGGTATTTACAGATTATTGCAGAAATGGTGTTCCTGCACAAATACTAAATAACCTGCTAACATCTTTGCTCCAGTGCTGTTTGCTGAAAGAATTATTTCTTGTATTCCACACCAGCATAATGATTAAAATACTGGTAAGTAACTTGGTATTTTTTATTAGTGAAGCCTATATATGTCTACCTAGAAGTAAGTCCCATTGAGTAAATGGGTATACAACTGCAGCTTAAAAGGCCTTCTTACTCATGATATGATGACTTGTCATGTGTTTATCTTAATAAGCTCTCAATTTTGTTTTCTTGGGTTTTGATTCTGAGCTATTAATTTGGAAATCATAAGATAATTTTTAAAAATCTACAGGAGCCACTACAGGAGTCTACTTGCACTTTGACGTGCTTTTGAACTGCTAGGTTGGCAGGAACAGGGACCGAGCAACAGGAGCTCACCCCGTCGCAGGGATTCAAACTGCCAACCTTCTGATCGGCAAGTCCTAGGCTCTGTGGTTTAACCCACAGCGCCACCCGCGTCCCTTATACATGTCTAATCCCATCTAAACATCTCACTAAGAATTAGGCTTGGTGCCATGTCCCTTGTCCTTCCAGAACATCATGTTTCCCATAAAGCCTTTGGTGAGAATTCCATAGCCTTATCTCAACAGAAACCCAAAGTACACCTAACAGCCTTTGCTCACATTCAGCCCCCTGGTGCCAATCTCCCTTTGTGATCTCCAACTATAAAAACAAAGGAAGACTGAAAACTCCCCAGGCCTGTCTTCTTGCTTGCCTTGCTCACTAAAGCACCCCTGATGAGGTGCGCTATATAAATGAGGCTTGAATTTACACACGTATGTCCATCACTTGACATCTCATGGCTCTGTTGAAAGTTAGCTCTTTGTGCGGCATTTGGTTTGTGAATGGCTGTTTTATATTTGCAGGTCAACACTCGTGGCATGGGTTCACACAACACAGGAACATGCCTGTGCAGAAGAATCATGCCAAGATTTGCACAAATCAACAAGACGGCGGGTCACCCAGTGGCTGCATTCAGGTGCCACAATAAACTATGGCCTGTCTTCACTACTGTTTGTTGAAAGGACCACTAGGTACTGTGAATCAGAATCTTTTCCAGAAGTGTTCAATCATGTTTTTAAAAAGGCATTTAAAAGCCAAACTGGTTCTGCTCATTTGAAGCGTTTCTTCCCCCTTTGAGACAAACACAAGGAAAAAATCACAAAACCTAAGTCCTCTCAGAGGATCATTTTGCAAGTTTACCATGAAGTATTGTTGGTATTCTGGTTAAACAAAACACCGTATTGAAACATTCACTCTGTGTGTGTGTGTTTTTAATCAAAGTTTAAACATCAGAGGCAATGTCTCACTAGTTCAAGACGCAGGAGGAGGGAGCCACACACAACAAGAATGCTATCTGACAAAGAAATCTGCGAAGAGACTTAAAATGCTACATTTTAAAGCAAATAAGAACTGTGTAGACAAGCAATGGATTTCTGTCTTCCTTTGTTATATCAGCTTGTGGCACTATTTATGAAAAAGAACTTATTTGCATGTTATATAAAGAATGGAGTTTGCTCCAATGTTAAAATCACTTGCTACTACTTAAACATTAAAAAAAATGTCTCTCTCTACTCCCAAGAACTGCTAATTCAAATCACTCTTGTGCAGGTACTTGTCTTGGTGACACTTCAGTATATTCCATTCCACTCTTCTTTCTCCCAGCGTAAAGTAACAAGAGCTGAAACCAAACACAACAATCCCTTTCTATCTGTGTAATAGACCTTTGTGGTATAGGGTGTTAATCTCCAATTTTCTCTGTAAAGCATTTATTATGATGGTTAGTAATCCTCTACTAATATCTACAATCCTATACACGACGACATTTGTGTATATTCCAGCTACAAAGGTTACAGATAGGGAAAAAGACTCACTGTTTCAAGTAACACCTTCAGCAGCTAATGAGTTAAAGATGATAAACGATATTAACAAAGGAAAGAGGATCTTTCCTTTGTTTCCTATAGAACGTAAGTTTACAGCAAAAGGTGTCTCAACAGCCATAATGAGAATTTCCCAGATGTATTTATTCTTCTGCTTCCTTAAAAAAAGAAAACCACACACTTGGCAAGAATACCAAGAGATACAGGCACCACCACTTCACTGAATTTAGAATTCTGTTTTGTAAATTTCTCCCCTTAAATCTTAGGTTTGAGAATATATGTCTGTGTGTCTGTCTGTCTGTCTGTCTGTCTGTATGTATGTATGTATATATGAATCTGTACGCCATTTTGTACTTGCTTAAAACATAAATATCCCCAAATCAGAAAAGTACATAGAATTGTATCCTGCCTGCAGAGCAGGTGGTGCCACAACAGACAAGTAAAAATTTTAAAAATATATAATTGCAAGTTTTAGTAGTTTTGACATTGTGTTAAGACTTCAGCAATCCATTTTGCAGCCTTCCTTGTCTGAATTGGTATGTATGTGAATTCAGAGTAAGGTTTAAAGTTATTCGTTTTGCATAAAATAAAACCAAGATTTTCATAGTGCAATCACTAGTTGTTTAGAGTCTCCCCTTATTCTGAGGAGCAGTAAGTTGGACCTTTGCAAATGCAATCATTCCATTGGAAACAATAGGATAATTCTAGGGGGTAAAGAATTAGTCATGGCAACTGAAGAACTAACTTTAGCCTTCCCGTTTTTAAAATAAAACCCACAGATCTGAGTAGCAAAGTTGATAAACTATTTTTACCCTATATAAGCCCTGCTGTGGAATTCATCAATAAATTGAAGCATTGACTTCACCCACTATGATAAATGAAAATAACCTATATTATTATACTCTGCTGTTTTGTCACCCTGACAAATCTAATTTTTAACTTTCATTATCCTTGCAAATCCAGCCTAGTGCAACAGAAGGTTCCCAATAAAAATGGTACATGATTATGAATCAGTGTTCAATGAAGTCATCAACAAAACTCATAAAACAGAATTTCTTTACCATTTTAAAACAGGTGAATATTATAGCCGAACTTACATATCTGTCAAGAATACATCTCCATTACAATACCACCCATGTATTTTTAGAAGTCCAAGTTGTATTTTGTCCTCAGTTTTTCTTCAAAAATATTAATGCATCTCTCTTTTCTCTTTGTTATACCCTTAGACTTGAATCAACCTACGGGGATGTTACGGACATGAACACATGCATATGGTAGACTTTGCAAATTAAACAAAGCAAGCTCAGTTTTGAGAGATCAGAACTCCCCCACGCTTAAGAAAAATGGAGAAGTCTGCAGATTAAAAAATGAAATAAAATATTTATCAAAATAAAGAATACATTTGTTACTGATGAAACAGGCTATTTTTAAAAATTCTTTTAATGGGACACTTTTTACATTGGGACAGTTTGTATGTATCAATGCTTATGGGGATAGGAGGAATATGGATGAAGAATGAACAAAAAAGCCACAATGGCTTTTTTTTTTTAAAAAAAAAAAAAAACTTACTGCCCAAGAACATGCTTATAGTTCCAATTTGCTGTAATTTACAGACAAGGTGATGCATACATACACACACACACAATTCCTGTATCTCCTAAAGAAAATGAAGAAATCCACCATCTCCTTATTATTTCTCGCTACCCGACGCACATTATACATCCCAAGAACTCGATGCAAGCAGAGATTGCCTTAAGACAAGAGGAGAGAGTGAATGCAGCCGGGTTTCCCTTTCCACATTATTTGCAACAATGTTTAGCAACCCATATAATACGGGAAATTACTCTTCTCGTTCCAGACAAGTTATGCTATTTGCCCTGCACAGCTCAGAACTTCCAGTACTATTCTGTTGCTGCAGGGGACTGAATGAGTGATGGAAGGCAGTGGCAGTGTTTTAAAACATGTCTCTTGACAATCTATCCGGAAATGCATTCCTCTGCATTATACTGCGAGCGCACAAGACAATGCTGCAACCCAGCTGTGTCCAAGTACAGACATTTACATCTGCTGTTTTGCCTTACACCGAGCCGAGCCCCCTGAAATCATGCAAATCACACGGCTGCTTTACATAGCATATTAGAAATCAGCGCACACGGAACAAAAGCTTTTGTTTAGGCAGGTGGGTGATTGCGCGATCCCAGGAAGTGCAAAGATACAATGGAACATTTCCTTTCGGAACTTTCTTTTTTAAAAAGGCAGCCTGCTGTCATTCCCCTAACCCTAAACAGCTAAAAGAGGTGGGGAATCCGTTCTCTCCAAACGCCCCTGTCAATTCAGAACAGCTGTCAGGAACAGAGCAGCAGATTCAAACTGAAACACCGGGTCTTGTTTGGAAAAAGAAGAAGACAAAGCGGGGTGCGGGGGCCGACGGAGGAGCAGGAGGAGGAGAGAAATAAGGCTATCTCCATTTTCAGGCTTACTTACAGCATTGTGTCGAATGACACAGGACGGGACAGGTTTTCCAAGGGGCTTTATATCCCGTCTCGGGTAAGATGCATGCACAACACAGCAGTATTCCAAGTCGACAGCAAGGAAGGCGCTTACCTTTCCAACACGTTAACAAAAGGAGAAGCCGCTCTCCTGTTCAGCTTCCCCCAACACGGATGCCTCTGTGAAGAAAAGGCAAAGAGGAGAAAAGAGGGGAATAGGTCAGCTTGGGAACTGTGCAGAGGCACTACCAATCTGTGCTGGCACCTATCTCCTACTCTTTCTCTCTCTCTCCCTCTCTCCCTCTCCCAACTCTCTCTCTCTCTCCCCACCTCTGCATCACAGCAGGCTACTGTAGCCAGGAGACAGAGGTGCTTAAATTAGAAAACCACTGCCAGAGGAAATAAACAGGAACCACAGCGACCCCCTCGACCCCAGCAGCCATCAAATCCGGGAAGATACAGTGCACATCTGTTTCACGAGGCCCCTTGGGATCGCCAACTCCAGCTACTTACCCTGTCTGCATTATTAATAGATGTTAATGGCTCCATTATATTGGAAAGAAAGCCTTTTGCTTTCCTATCCTATGGAAGCGCAAAGGAGTTTAGTTTTTGTTTTTTTAAAAAACGAAAAACCACAAGATAGCAGGCAACTGCCTCCATGGTCCCTGGGCTGGCAGAACAGCCACATTTCTCCACCCCTTCCACCATATGCATATCCACTGCTGGGACCCCACCCTTCAATATACCAATGTGAGTCGCAGAAATTGATTCAGGGCAGCAAACGATTGCAGTAACGGAAAAGAGGTGCAGCAGAGACGTCCAGCCACAGGGCTACTTCCCAAATAAAAGAACATTTTAAAAATGATTATTATGGTTGGAAATGTTCATTTGGAACATCTTTTCTACCTTATGTAAAACGATGCATAGAATCAAGAATTCAAATAATCCATGGCATCCTACTTAAATGGAGGGGCTGGAAATTATGTGCCTTCTGTGGCAGAGACAGTATATTTAGGATCTGGGGCGGGGGGAAGACTTCAGCCCTCTGATTTGTGAAAGAATGAGATAATAAAGTATGCTGAAGTGCTAGGCAGTGAATTATATTATTATTATTATTATTATTATTATTATTATTATTATTATTATTATTATTATTATTAAATATCTGGGTTTCCTAAGGAAGTGGCATGCCCCCTCGAGGTATTGTGTAGGACAAGCACACTTTAAAGTGGTCAACAGACACAAGCACAGAGATATCGATCCGTTTTTAAAACCAGATCTTACTAGGAAATGTTGCCGAAGCTACCACCAAGGAATAGAGAGAACTAAAGGGTTTCCAAACACCCTTTCGATAGCAGTACATGGGGGGATGTGTACTTGTCAATATACTACTACATGTTCCTTGGAGTTTGCATCAATAATACAGCTCGACTGAATGGGGATCTATGAAAGAGAGAATCGCAGCTACAGTGCAAGATATTTCACAATAGTGTCTACTCATTAAATATCTGTGCATGTGTGCATCTCTCTCCTGTCTCTCTAGTGTCACGTTAAATGATTCCCAGCTAAATTTAGCTTTCAGCCCAGGGAATGGCAGCGAAAAAGGCTCTTTTTTCCAATGCAGAAAAGGCGAGTGTTGAAGTTTAACTGATTTTGTTTGCTGCTTAAATTAAAATATACAATGCTACATATTTTTATAGGCTATGCACCGGGTGCTTTTTCATGGCCGTGTAGAAGGCCTTGGAATAAGCCATCAAGGCAGGATTTTCTCTGTTCCTGATGCAAGATGCAGCTGTTTGCTTACTTCTGACAAATACATGAGAAGTGTCATTAATTCATCCGAGACAAATGCAAAGCAATTGGCTTTGTTGCCCATTGCCTCTATACAGATTTTTTTTAATGAGACGGGCACTGCAAGCGTTCTGCAGAAATGAAAAAACACAAAGATCGACTGTATTAACTGTGTCGCAGACAGACAGACTCAGCACGACAGTCTTCATCTCCCTCTCTAATTATTTATCTAGATAAAGCTTGACTGCTGGAAAATTAGCTCTTGACAGGAGGTAACTGATCTGAAAGGTTGCTTTTTTGACTACGAAATTGTGAACAGCCACTGCTGCGGAGGCCAGCGAATCACGGCAAGGGCCAGTGTAAGATTCAATTGAAAAACTGGTCTGTCTTCATTCATCTCCAGAAAGGGAACCAGGAGCAATGAAAAATTGGGGAAATACCTGCACTCAAAAGAATTTCAAAAGCACGGAATCTGGCTATTTGCACAGGATTCACAGAGAACAGGAGAAACACACTGTTCGTTTCTTATTGTAATGGGTTGTGTACGTGTTTCAATTTGCTTTGCGCAAACAAAGACTTTGTAATCCCGATTTACGCAGGGACTTTAAAAAAAAAGACAGAAAGAAAAAGCCCGCAGTGATTCCACCGTGAATATTTACTATGTTCTTTTGCATGGATTTTGTTCACAAGATCAATATAAAGCATGGGTTAAATTCTAATGCAGGCTAATAAAAGGAAGAAGAAAGTAGATTCGAGGAGGGAGGTTTACTTGTCTAGACCTCCAGCTATAAGGGGGAAAAATCTAATTTCCAATTTTCAGATTTGACAAGAATGTATGACTACAATCCATTCCCCCCACATCCAATAGCCCTCAGTTCCCATCTATTCACTTTTCACACATGGGCGTAGCCAGGTTTAATTTTTTTTGGGGGGGACGCTTTTGTTGGGGGGGAGAACCTCATTTGTATTGATTTTTACTGATTATGGGGGGGGGCAGCTGCCTCCTCGCCCCCCTTGGCTACACACATGTTTTCACACTATTCCAGCAAAGCAGTCCCACCCAAAACAACCCCCTCCGCCGGGTGAATGCTATAATTTGTATGCACTGTACACATCTATACTACAGAAAAATGACAAAGCTTGAACCAGATACACGAAGTTTTTGGGAGAATAAAGTGTTAAAAACTGCAGTAATTTAACAGTAAATCAAAGTAGCTAATTATAAAACAAGAACGAAACAAAATAGGGTTTTAAAAAAGCAAACTTGCAGCTTATACACTTTTGGATTCCACATATCCAGAGCTGTAGTGGAACCACTGGCAATTACTACATTTTCTAGGTTTACTTCTTCAAATACGACCGAGAACCAAGTTTTTGCTGCATTTTTATACCAAATCCCAGATCAGGCTAGTTAGCAAAGCCACCTGCTTTACCTGACTGCAGAACAAAGAGCATTTTTCTTCTCCCATCATCTGGTTCCTAAGCCACACCCTTTTGTCCGTACAAAGCAAAGGCTCCTTTTCATTCTGAGCTGCCTTTTGCCCACCCCAGCGTGAATTTTTCACAATAATTTTGCAATAGTAATTAAAAAACCCCAACAACATTTCCAGGAAGGACAGAAGACTTGTGGTTAAAACTCTGTCCAGGTGCAAAATGCAACGAAACGGCATGGAAATGCCGTCAGGTGCACAGTATTACATTTTATGTTTGTGTGTCACTACTAACCTGCATGGAAGCTTCTGGATTTATAGAAGCTTACAGCTGTGTGAAAAAAGCCTGATCCTGAAATATTAGCATTATGAATGGCCAGGAATGATGGGAGTTGTAGTCCAGCAAATGAATGGTAGAGAGCCAATGCACACCTTAATTTATTTACAGACACAACGATTGCCAAAGCAGGTTTCCAGAGACCACTATGGGCTTGGATGATCATTCAGTTTAGCTCTGTGGACAATTTGAGTTCACTTACTGGTCAAATATGATGGCTAACACACTGGCAGGGCACAAGGATGAGTCATGGCTTAGTGCACCAGCCCCACAAAACTTTAATTGAGTCAGGGCCTCTTAGGAGACAGATGATGCAGGCTGGCTCTACTTGTCGATATTCACCCTAAAAGTTACGCTGCGCTACAAAGGACTGTGTAGAACTCTACAGGATGTGGTATTAGTGTGTGAAAACAGTCAAGATCCAAGAGTGCCCAGGCACAATGCACCTCCAGAGGGTGGAGACCTCAAGCGCCATTCTGGCATCTGGGCATCTTCACTGGGTTGCAGGTGACCGATAGCCAGGTGCAAAATGCGCCTGGCGCCTGGCAGACCTCAAACGCAGACTGCAAGGGAAGTTTCACCTGAAGCTGAGTTGTGCAAACAGGCCTGTGAGATGACTCCACATACCCAGCAATTCAATTATGGAGGCTTACTGGAAACATGATGGTGCAGAAGCTCAATCCAGGTTCAGCCAGTTAACATCTTGGTACAGAGGGACCCTTCCAAGCAGAGAATAACAATCCAAGAAAGTGGACAGGTGGCAGCTCTCAAACTGATGAAAGCCACAGGGCTACCATGCTGCACCTTTACTGCTAAATCAGAAGGCAGCAACAAAGCATCCTGGTCATTTTTATCCACTCTGTTCCCCAAGTCCTGCTCACTGCAACAGGCAGGAGAGGAAGAGGACAAAGGGGTTCAGGGCAAGCCTCCACCAATGGCCGTGACTGGCTGGGGGGGGGGGGGCGACAGTGACTACCAACTCCTTTCTGGCAGCCACCTGTCTCTAGTTATTTAGCACTTTAATACAGTGGTACCTTGGTTCTCATATGCCTTGGTTCTCAAACACTTTGGTTCCCAAACGCCGAAAACTCAGAAGTAAGTGTTCCAGTTTTTGAAAGTTTTGTCGGCTATTGTTTCTGGGGTGCCTGCACCAATCAGAAGCTGCACCTTGGTTTTCGAACATTTCGCAAGTCAAACGGACTTCCATTTGGTGCTTTTGTTTTTGCTATTTAATTTAAGTTTTTGTTTTTGAGGCTTTTTTGGTTAATTTGTTTTTGTGACTGTGTGGAACCCAGTTCAGCTACTGATTGAGCGTGTGACTGCGGAAATGGATAAAAGCCTCCCATCCAAACAATGACTATCATCAGTGCAGGGAAGAAAAATAAATAAATTTTCATTTTTATCATGTACAATACTGTCTTATTTTTATAGTACAGTACATTGATTATTGCTTTCATTTTATGGATCAATGGTCTTGTTAGATAGTAAAATTCATGTTAAATTGCTTTTTTAGGGGTTGTTTTTAAAAGTCTGGAATGGATTAATTCATTTTGCATTACCGTACTTTCTATGGGAAAGCACATCTTGGTTTTGGAACACTTTGGTTTTGGAACGGACTTCCGGAACAGATTAAGTTTGAGAACCAAGGAACCACTGTACCGATTGGTTTCTGGGCCCCATTTAAAGTGCTGGTGCTGACCTATAAAACCTTTCATGGCTCAGGAGCTCAATATCTTAAGGGCCGCCTCTCCCCATACAAACCGGCCACTGCACTTGTCATTCAAGGCCCTTCCCTATGTCCCTCCCCCCCCCTCAAGAGGTTCCGAGGGTGACAACACGAGAATGGGTGGCTCCCCATCTGTGGAAGGCTCTCCTCAGAGTGGCTTGTCTGGCACCATCATTACATGTCTTTAGGCGCCAGATGACAACATTCCTCGTCACCCAGACCTTTGGCCATTAAATAATCTATGCCCCATTAAATGTGAGGGGGGGACTGTTATAACAATTATTTGGTTATTATACAGTGGTACCTCTGCTTACGAACTTAATTTGTTCCGGAGGTCCGTTCTTAAGCTGAAACTGTTCTTATCCTCAGGCGCCCTTTCAATAATGGGGTCTCTGGCGCGTGATTTCCATTCGTATCCTGGGGCAAATTCGCAACCAGAGCAGCTACTTCCGGGTTAGCGGAGCTCGTAACTTGAAGCGTTTGTAACCAGAAGTGTCCGTAACCAGAGGTACCACTGTACTGTGTATTATTATGCTTTGTAATATGTTTTTATTATTACGTTGTATAAACTACATTCTTAATGTTGTACACCACCATGGGATCCTTGGATAAAGGGTGGTATATAAATTGAAATAAGGACGACGACAATGACAATGACAATAATAATATCATCTCCCTTCCTGGGTGCTCTTCATGCTGGACAGGATGAACAATCTCCAACATGTCTCTCCCAAATTATTGAGTACGTGCAGAAAGCTTGTGAAAGGGTCAGCTCTTTACTTCATGCCAGGCTCAAAGATACTTGAAGCAGCAGGAGAAACATCTCAATCCCAGCATCTCCAAATCCCAGCACGAACCGAGAGACGCCTCTCCTTTCTACATGCCAGTGAAGATATAGTGTCTATGGCAACAGTAAATGGTGGGTTACCAAAGCCAGTTAAAGTTTGTAGAAGCTGGGTGAGAGAAGTTCTAGTGCTTTGTGTCTTTAGTCACTAGGAAATTTAAAAGTGTAGAACAGTTTCCCAAACTTGAGTCTCCAGCTGCTTTTGGACTACAATTCCCATCATCCCTGAGTACTGGTCCAGTGGTCCAGCTAGCTAGGGATGATGGGAGTTGTATTCCAAAAACCGCTGGAGACCAAAGTTTGGGAAACCCTGATGTAGAAGATAATCCTCCAGTTGCAACCTAAGAGCCCCCAGAAGGTGCAAAAAGACCACCTCTGAGTTTAGTATGTACAGGAACATCTCGCTTAATTGCGCTTTGATTTCTTGCACTTCGTGGATATTGCTGCTTACGAGGACGTGGGTGGAGCTGCAGGCAGCCTAGCTGCTTCCAGGGGAAGGAAGTCCCCCCACTGCTGCTGCCCATCTTCTGACCACAGGACTGGAGCCGGCTGATGCTGGAGTCAGGTTCTTCCCCCTCCTGCCCCTGCAGCCAGGAGGCGCCTGGCTTAACAGACTACAGTATAGTGTAAACGTAACTTTTATATGCACTGAAAAAATGGTGTGGTTTGCTTATTGTTTTATTGCAGAGGTCTAGAACAGAACCTGCAAATGATGTAATGGTGGTATTTGACTTCTACTAAGATGGCAAAAATGTATAGGACAAGTACAAATACCTGCTGGAAATGTAAAGAAAAAGAAGGTTCCTTTTACCATATGTGGTGGACCTGTAAGGTGGTAAAAGCTTTCTGGGAGATGATATATAATGAAATGAAAAAAATGTTTAGAATAACTTTTGTTAAAAAACCAGAAGCTTTTTTATTAGGAATTACAGGTACTGACATCCCAACGGACCAGAAAATACTTTTTATGTATGGAACAACAGCTGCTCGGATGCTACTAGCCCAGAGATGGAAAGTCCCTGTCAGAGAAAAATGGCAAACCAAGCTGATGGACTATGCCGAAATGGCAAAGCTGACTGGATAAAAACTTTACAATTGAATGGGGAAAAATTGTGAGTTATCGAAGAGACCACTGTAAGCAGATGGAAACACTGGCAGGATTTTGATTTCACTTGTAGTGTAACAATTACCATGGACAATATGGATTAATATAAAAGTTAAGAGTTTGGAAGAAGACACAGTTTTAAATGTTTAAAACGGGACTGGGGGGGCCTGAGATTCAGAGAAATCTCTGTATATGGTTATAAATTTGGATTTTTAGAACTTTGTACAGTGGTACCTCGGTTTACGAACTTAATCCGTTCCAGAAGTCTGTTCTTAAACTGAAACCATTCTTAAACCGAGGCGCGCTTCCCCTAATGAGGCGTTCCACCACCGGTGCCCTTCCACCGTTCGGCTTCCGTTCGTAGACTGAGGTAAAGTTTGTAAACCGGGGCACTACTTCTGGTTTTGCAGAGTTTGTAAACCAAATTGTTCATAAACAGGACTGTTCTTAAACCGAGGTACCACTGTATTGGAAAAAAAAAAAATCCTAAAATAAAATAGAACAGAACCTGCAAAATCTCCAAGGTCTGCTTGTATTCCATTCTTCATTCTCTCTACTGTAGCCCAGTGTTAGAGCATCTGCGCTACATGCAGAACGTCTTGGGTTCAACTCTCGGCATCTACAGGTAGTAATAGGAATGCTCTTCCACCATCTGAGACTCTGCAGAGCCACTGCTAGTAGCTGCCTTTTACTTGACTCAGTAAAAGGCAGCTTCCTATGTTCCTATGAGCCCGGCTTCGGCTGGGGAGGGCAGGATATAAATAAATAAATAAATATAATAATAATAATAATAATAATAATAATAATAATAATAATAATTATTCCTACTCATCCCCAAATCCAAAGAATCCAACAGCACCTAAATATAATTTGGGTTCCCTTCCCCCTCTACAATTCTACAATTCTTTGATTTCGATTCTTGGATTTGGGATGCGAGTACAAAGACAGGAAGAAGAAAAAATATGTGTTCGTAGGATTTCCCCTTTGGGGGAGAATATGGAAGAATAATATAAGTGAACCTCAACTGCAATTGAGAAAGTGACTCAGGGTGGGGTGTGTGTGTGTGTGTGTGTGTGTGTGTGTGTGTGTGTGTGTGTGTTAACTATTCCTTTGATCTTCAACTTGCAATTGTTTGCTTAAAGCGATGGGAAGTATTTGCCGCTGGTCCTTTGTTGCGCTGTTAGTGAGTAATACTGAATTAAGGGAAGATAAATGGCTAGACCCCTTTTCTAAATTTCAGAAACAATTTTTTTGTGCAAAGTGTTCAATATTCAGAAGCATTTTCTGGGAGATCAGCATTGAGTAGATCTCTCTGGCAGCTGTTAGCCCTAGATGGATGGAGAGCCAGATGAAAAAATGCAGCACTGCAGACTGGATATCAATACTGTACCAGAATTCAGTATCAGGAGTGAAGAAAAAGTACACTGGACGTAAAAGTACCGGGTGTTGACCTGGAAAACACACAGATCTGTAGAGAATCCCAAGTACTTGTAAGTATTGTATTAATTCCATACACACATAGAGATCCAGACTTAACTTATCCTTTAGAGCAGGCCTACTGAAATCAGTAGGATTTAAGTTAAATACAACTATCACTTGGTCAACTTTTTATCACTGCCTCTGAACTAAGAAATTTGTTTTTGGAGGTGCAAACAGCAACTTTCACCACTTTATTTTCAAACTATCGATGTATTTCACATTATTAGATCACGACTAACTAATTGCCATGATTTCAGTCCATCTTCTGTAAGACTGGGCCCAACCCATCAGCAGAACTGATGGATTGCTTAATCATGTCCACTCAGAAGTCCTTCTTATTTAATTAAATAGGGCTTACACCCAGGTGAGGGGGGTCAAGAATGGAGACTATGAATGAATAAAGGGCAACAAAATTATCTAGGTATATATATAACCACGTGATAAACTATCAATCAATCATTAGCAGGACAATGCAAGGAGAACCTTGCCCCCTTTCAGCACTGGATCTGAAATCCAGGGAAGCCATGATCCATATTCACCCTATGATTTACAAAATTAAAATTATAACAAACACTTTTTGAAAACCCTCTGCTTTATGCAAGCCCTGTATATGCACAAGCAGAAAACTTGTACTTCAAATATTTAAGTACAAGGTAACAAGTACTTGCATGCATGCTTAAGTTTCTGAAACTCAGGAAGGGTGGGGAAAGTACTATTCACCCAGTGCTTTTCCAGCTGCATTGGCTTCCGGTGGAGTAGAGGGTCAGATTTAAGGTCTGGTTTTGACCTTTAAAGCCCTTCACGGCCTAGGACCCTCATACCTATGGGATCGCCTCTCCTGGTATGCCCCACGGAGGGCCTTAAGGTCCATATATAGCAACACCCTAGAGGTCCCGGGCCCTAAGGAAGTTAGATTAGCCTCAACCAGAGCCAGGGCCTTCTCAACACTGGCTCCGGCCTGGTGGAACGCTCTGTCTCTTGAGATCAGAGCCCTTCGGGATCTGATCTCTTTCTGCAGGGCCTGTAAGACAGAGTTGTTCCACCTGGCCTTTGGCTTAGAACCAGTTTGATTCCCTCCCCCCGCTTTCTTTTTCCTTTCTCCTCCTATGAAGAGATTGCACCCTAATGTTTTAATGTTGTATCTTAATCTTTTAAATTGCATTTTAATCAACTTGTTTTTATTATTGGTTGTTAGCCGCCCTCAGCCCGGTCTTGGCTGGGGAGGGAGGGCTATAAATAAAAATTTATTATTATTATTATTATTATTATTATTATTATTATTATTATTATTAACTGAGGGGACAGGACAACAACACAAATAATAATAATAATAATAATAATAATAATAATAATAATAATAATAATAATTTATTATTTGTACCCCGCCCATCTGGCTGGGTTTCCCCAGCCACTCTGGGCAGCTTCCATAAAAACCAGAAATACACTAAAATATCACAGATTAAAAACTTCCCTGAACAGGGCTGCCTTAAGATGTCTTCTGAATGTCTGATAGACTGATAGACTATATGGAACTGATAGACTATATGGAACTGGCTGAGCTGACCGGCAGAATCCGAGACCTGGGAGAGGAGAGGGTTGAAGAAGACTGGAAGAAATTCAAGATTTATCTACAAAAATATTGTAATTTGGTTGAATGTTAATAAGGATGCTAGATCACAAACAATTGAGCACCATTAAAATAGTTGGAATTAGGATGATAAGTGAGACTGAGGAAAATATAAACTTTTTGGAGAATTATTAAATTATATTTAAATGAGCGAGACATAAGAATGCAAACAAGTTGATAAATTGCTGGCAAAAATTTATAATGATGTAAGTGGGAGTGGGAGACGTGAGGGAGTCCAAAGAAGTTATGAAATTATGTTATGAAACATGTTATATTGTTTACTAATTTTGCATTTGTATTTAAAAATCTCAATAAATATTTATATATATATATAAAAAAGATGTCTTCTGAATGTCAGGTAGTTATTTATCGCTTTGACATCTGATGGGAGGGCGTTCCACAGGGTGGGTGCCACTACCGAGAAGGCCCTCTGCCTGGTTTCCTGTAGCTTTGCTTCTCGTAATGAGGGAACCGCCAGAAGGCCCTCGGTGCTGGACCTGGATGTACTTTCATATACATCCCCCGCTGGATGTACATTCCTATACATCCCCCACTGAGTGCCATCTACTAGTGTGGACATTGAGAGACTTCCGTTGAAGTGGCTCTTGTGAGGAAAAATGTTCACAAAAGCACAACAGAACACTCTGGCATACACACAGTCTCAGAGAAGATGCAATATGATGTCACAGCCAGGTTGACCCATTCACCTTTGAACATCATTGTGGTTAAACGTTGAAAATGCATGTGCGATCCAGACCAGAAATAATCAGGGATCAGCTCTGGAAAGTGTGAATTATAACAGAATTATGCCTCAGAGCCTGTACACTTTTGCTTCATACTATCCATACCTTTCCTACTGAGTAGACAGATATTGTGAATTACGGATTGTAGGTAAAGGACCCCTGGACGGTTAAGTCCAGTCAAAGGCAACTATGGGGTTGCGGCGCTCATCTCGCTTTTAGGCCGAGGGAGCCAGCGTTTGTCCAGAGATATCTTTTCGGGTCATGTGGCCAACATGACTAAACATTTCTGGCGCAACGGGACACCGTGACAGAAGCCAGAGCACACGGAAACGCAGTTTACCAATTACAGATTGTACCCTAAATGTTACCAGGAGATGGTCAGTCGGTAGCTGCTAGAACGAAGTAGGCCAGGCAATTACAAACGAATCCTATTTTCAAGTTTCAGACAGGTGAACCATGAAATGCTCCAAAGACCTGCATGGGCACCTGTGCTTTTTTAATATATCCAATAGTTACTAGAAATCCACCTCATTTCAAGTTAATTTAAGAAATCTGGCACCGTGTCAGTCTTTGGGCCCTATTCTTCCATGCCTGCAGTGCATGACTCTTCCTGTCCTGAGGCGAAATTCCCCCTGGTTTCTTGCCACCTCTTTCTCCACAGAGATGGGTCTCTTCCCTCCGTTCCTCAGGCTCCTCTCCTTTTCGCTCGCTGCCTATATTTCCTGTAGCCACCCTGCCTCTTGGGCTCTCTTCCCAGTCAGCTTTCTATCTGGCTTTTAGAAGACATCTGAAGGCAGCCCTGTTTAGGGACGTTTTTAATGTCTGATGTTTTATCGTGTTTTTAATATTCTGTTGGGAGCTACCCTGACTGGCTGGGGAATTCCAGCCAGATGGGCGGGGTATAAATGATAATAATTAATTAATTACTATTGTTATTGTTGTTGTTGTTGTTGTTGTTGTTGTTGTTGTTGTTATTATTATTATTATTATCATCATAATCATCATCCTCCGGCTGCCTGGCAAAGTGTCCTTCATGGGCTCCCTCAGAGTCACTGGGTTGCCACGGCGACCGGCAGCAGCGGTGCTACTACCTGCAGCAGGTGGCTGCAAGCCACTCAGAAAGGTAATTACCCACAATGCCCTGCGAGAGCATTGCTCTAGAACATTCTGGGGGGCAAATGAATAATGGGGTGCTTCCTTACTGTCCCCTACAGCTGCTCCACAGGCAGGTCTGGATCCTAGAGACAGGAAGGGCCCAGAACAGGTGTCAGTACCTGTGATTCCTGCTGGGGACCTGGCTGTAGACGATAATAATAATAATAATAATAATAATAATAATAATAATAATAATATTTTTACCCTGCCCATCTGGCAGGGTTGCCCCAGCCACTCAGGCCTTCCTCAGAGCCCCCCGCCAATACTTCTAGTGTATCTTCTTTTCCATCACTAGGCCTGACGCCAAATTCTTTCCAGTCAAACAGGCTTTGAATTCCCTCGCCAACAAAAGAAAGTCAAATTTGTCTGTTATAAGGAGCTGATGGGAAAAAAGGTAAAGGACCCCTGGGTGGTTAAGTCCAGTCAAAGACAACTATGGGGTTGCGGCGCACATCTTGCTTTCAGGCCAAGGGAGCTGGCGTTTGTCCACAGGCAGCTTTCCGGGTCATGTGGGCAGCAGGACTAAACCGCTTCTGGCACAACGGAACACTGTGACGGAAACCAGAGCACACGGAAACGCCATTTACCTTCTCGCCACAGCATTACCTATGTATCTACCTGTGCTGGTATGCTTTCGAACTGCTAGGTTGACAGGATGGAGCCGACGCACTGCACCGGAGCAACGATGTTTTGCACACCGATGGCGCCACTATTTTCACAAAGCGTCTCAATGGGTTATGCAGATACGGCAAGACCTAAGTAAGTTTGAGGACTGAAGGCTAATTTCAGAGAGACGTGAAGCTTAAGTGAATTCACTCAAAAAAATAATTAAAAAAAACTGGAGTGGACAAGATTATATGCATCATCCAGCAAGCTCTGGAGCTGACCTGGCTGCAACTATTGGTGACCGCTCTGCTTCCAGTTTCACTTTGTAAAGTTCAAAGGGATGGGATCTTCAGTCAGGACGCTGGAAAAATATGGAGTCTCCAAAACAGTGAGTGGCTACCTTAAAAAGGTGGGGGGACGGCAGACTAAGATACAGCAATAATCAACATATATGTATATTATTATGTATATGGGTGTACTTTGAAGAACATTAGGAAGAGGCCACATAGTTAAAGAGCAGCATCAAATATATTTTACCCTGCAGTGAAGAAGGACTAGTGGCAGCATCTAACATGGCAGCAGTAATAGATCATATATTTTCTACTTTAAAGAAAGAAAAAAGAAATATTGCTTCCCATATCACTCATTATCAATAGGGTCTCTGGCCCTATGATTGGCAGGAGAGGCTGCTGCCCAATTGGCATTGACCTGTGACAGGGCCTACTTTGGTGGCAGTTCCCTGTTTGCACTGTTGACTTTAAGGAGGAATTTTAAAACATCTCTGTTCACTCAGACGGTTGATGGCTGAAAGACAGTGGCCATGGCAACCTTGAAATTAGCTTCTGTGAGGGTACACAATTGCTTTTAAATGCTTTTGTAGTTAGTTTTTATTTCTTTTAAATATATATATTTTAATTGCAAATCGTATTGTTTTAATATTATTTATGTTTGCTGTGTCCTGACCTCCTTTGGGAGGAAGGGCGGGATAGAAATTTAATAATTCTAAAATTTGTGTATTACTTGAACTCTCATGCCTACTACCTGGTTACTATAATGGCATGCATCTAAAACAGGCATGTCCAAAGTCTGTTGATTTAATCCAGCCCCCGTGGCAGTGTATGTCCTGGGGTAAAATCCAAAAAAAAGCTTAACAACTTTGGTCGGCCCTCATGCATCTTCACTTCATCAAATCTGGCTCTCTTTGAAAAAAGTTTGGGCACCCCTGATCTAAAATGAAGCTTTTTATACTACCTAGGAACATCAATGCAAAACACTTGGACACGCAGTCCGCATGCCTTCTGTATTACAATATTGCCACAATGCACACATTATCCTACAGGACCGCAACTAGACAAAATGTGAAGTGCTTTGAACACTTGAACATGCTAGTGTGGTGTAGTGGTTAAGAGCGGTAGACTTGTAATCTGGGGAACCGGGTTCGCGTCTCTGCTCCTCCACATGCAGCTGCTGGGTGACCTTGGGCCAGTCACACTTCTTTGAAGTCTCTCAGCCCCACTCACCTCACAGAGTGTTTGTTGTGGTGGAGGAAGAGAAATGAGAATGTTAGCCGCTTTGAGACTCCTTCGGGTAGTGATAAAGCGGGATATCAAATCCAAACTCTTCTTCTTCTATACAAAAGTTATTGATGATGTTGTACAGAGGCCATTTGGCTCTGCCTGTACAAGTAACATCAACAGTCGTAGTACTAATAATTTATTGATGTGTGTAGTGCTTTCAAGTGTTCAAAGCAGCCCTGTAAAGCAAGTCAGTATTACTATCCACATGTCACAGGTGGGAGGGCCAAGACTGACAAGTCTGTGGCTTGCCTAAGCCCACCAAATGAGTTTATGGGCAAGGAGATGTTCAGAGCAAGGACTTCCCAATTCATTGCTCAGCCTCTTAGCTGCATTGCTATACCAGCTCAAATACAAGAACACTAAGCAAGATCACTTGCTGACATTTTAAATAAATAATAATAATTATAATAAATTTATTATTTGTACCTCGCCCATCTGGCTGGGTTTCCCCAGCCACTCTGGGCGGCTTCCAACAAAGATTAAAAATACATTAAAATGTCACACATTAAAAACTTCTCTGAACAGGGCTGCCTTCAGAGGTCTTCTAAATGTCAGGTAGTTGTTTATCTCTTTGACATCTGATGGGAGGGCGTTCCACAGGGTGGGTGCCACTACCGAGAAGGCCCTCTGCCTGGTTCCCTGTAGCTTTGCTTCTCGCAATGAGGGAACCGCCAGAAGGCCCTCAGTGCTGGATCTCAGCATCCGGGCAGAACGATGGGGCTGGAGACGCTCCTTCTATACACGCTTATTGGGCAGTAAGTTTCATTAAACAAAGTGAGGCTTCCTTCCAAGTAAACATAGGAGAAGGGTATAAATATTCAGAACTTTCCAGATGCAAAGGCAGGTAGAGTTTCTCTCAGTGAGTAGAGAGAAAAGGTCTATGTTGAGAAGACGTCTGGAGAATGTAAGATGGGATAAGTGTATATTTCTTCTACAAATCATGAAAAAATGGCTTTGAACGTATGAAACAGACCAATAAGCCATCTGTTCTGGTGTGCAGCAGTTCAGCAAGGTCCTCTAGCTGGAGAGTGAACCCAGGACCTCATGCAACAGGCAGATGTCCTGTATTTATTACTCAATAATATGTTTACCTTTGCCCAAAGCGCTGAAAGTGGCATACAGGGTTCTCTCCCCTATTTTATCCTCAAAACAACCATGTGATGCAGAGAAGGTTGAAAGAGAATGACTGGCCCCAGGTTACCAAGCGACCTTCGTGGCCCAGGGGAAATCTGTACCTGGCACATTCTCCACAGACCTAGTCTCTAACCACTATGCCATGCTGCATCTACCACTGAAATAGCCCCCCACCCCCCAATTTTATGGAGAAGGTAGCTTCAGCTATTAGGAGTAGTTCTAAGCAACAGACATTCATAAAGCTAAGACTATCCCTGTTAGCTTAAGGAGTATGTAATATAAACTGCTAAATGCCACAAGTGTATTTTTTTTGCTTGAGTATTTTGCTAGCGTCCTTGCATCTGGCTCTAACCCCAATACGATATGATAATCTTTATTGTCATTGTCCCACACAGAACAACGAAACTGAAAATCTACATCAGACATTCAGAAACCAATCAATACTAATGTTTTTTTGTCTAAATCAACACTGCTAGAGATCTTATTTTTCATGTAGCTGATTCCAGTACAGTGGTACCTCGGGTTATGTACTTAATTCGTTCCAGAGGTCTGTTCTTAACCTGAAACTGTTCTTAACCTGAAGCACCACTTTAGCTAATGGGGCCTCCTGCTGCCGCCGCGCCGCCGGAACCCAATTTCTGTTCTTATTCTGAAGCAAAGTTCTTAACCTGAAGCACTATTTCTGGGTTAGCTGAGTGTGTAACCTGAAGCGTATGTAACCCGAAGTACCACTGTACTACTTAATGGATAGCTATATTAGTGTTTTTAGCTTTATCTTAATTTGAAGTTGGCAGGGGGTGAGAAGTTTGCTCAACATTTCTAGAATACTTAGATATTTCCTTTATTTAAAAAATGGAAATGCTCTGATAACAAAAGCCTTAAGTTTTTTGACCCTGTCTGATGTACCAGACAGGAGCACATTTCTCAGAACAAATCTGGCATGCACATGCAGAAGATGTCCGAGGGGACCCTAATGCCTTCTCTAATTGATTGCCCTTTCATTTTTGCAGAACATTCAAAGAACAAATGAGTTCCTCTGCAGCACCAATCAACTCCAAGGAGGCGGACATCACAGTGAGTGTACATTGGTTATATGCACTGATGCTCCCATCAGGGTGGTCTTAAAACTGAAACTGCTTGAAGCAGACGATGAGCAAGGAAAGGAATATAGTCTAGGTACTCAGAGCTCCAATACCCTTAATGCTTCCAGGTCTAATCAGTGGGTGATTCCGTTGGGGATTCAATGCTACTCGCACATGCAGTTTTTGTGCAGCATCCATAGGTCATTGTCCTCATGGGGGGCGGGGAAGCTGCCCCATATTATTTTGCTGTTTTAGCTAGATTCACTGTTCCCGTGGAAAATCCGGCAAAGAAAAAAAAACCCACAGAAATGGTAAAACCAAATTTTAAATGGAGGAGGGAAATGAGGCAGTATTTTGATGATGATGCTGTGTATACACTGTGAACATACAAAGCAGCACCAAGCCCACAAGAAACCACTTCATGGAAGCACCCAGTGTTACAGATCAGCCGCTGCAATGGGCAGACTACTGAATGGACCCACTAAGGCAATTCTTGACAAGAAATGCACCAGTAAGAATACACACACACACACACTTGCACAAATCTTGATCCTTTTTTCCAATGGACAGTATTTTCATAAGAGGAACTGTTGGAAAGGTGTTTTATTCTATACAAAAATAAATATTAAGAATAAAATAAAACCCATTTTAAACAAACAGACATGCATACAGCTTTTTTAAAAAATAAAAAAGTTTTGTGAGACAAACACAAATGCAATTTGTATTGAAAAGAAGTTCAAGCAACTAAATGAGCAGAGTTTCATTAATACATTATCTGTTCTTATTTTATCTGTGTGCCGCCTTGAGTCCATGTTAGGGGGAAATACTATCTCTATCTATCTATCTATCTATCTATCTATCTATCTATCTATCTATCATAGTTATAGATTCTGAAACATATTCTGGACGTTTTAAGAACTGTGTAAAGAACACAACTGTAATGGTTCTAGGGGTTGCTCGTGCGTAAATCTGGCTGAGTTACCTGGGTGAACCCTTTCTGTCTGGACAGCCACTCACCCGTGGCTGTCTCAATCGCTGGCAGAATCCGTCAGTGGGCGTTTCTTGAACTTCTTCCAGCAAAGAAGCTCTTTGACGCCTAGTCTCCGCCTACCCTCCCTGCGCGGAAGCCTTCTGCGCAGGGAGGGTGTGGGCAGCGGAGGACCCGTGCTCTCCCCGCTGGTCTCCGGCGAGGAGTCATGGAGCCACCTCGCCGATTCCCCCATCTGCCCCCCTTCTCCACTAGTGTTACGCTGATTTCCTTCCCCAGAAGATGGGCTGCTTCTCTCCCTCCCGGTACGCTCTCCGGAATCCCTCTGGAGCCCTCCCTCTCCCTCTGGCTCCGATGGCAGTTCCCTGACAACAATGGACTCTTATTTAGAGCTCAGCACATTCTGCAATTTCACTGTAAAAGCACCATGCTACGTATGTGCTGGGCACATACCTATGCATCATGAAAAGCTCAGCATACGCATATTTGTAAGATGCAAGCTTCTAACCCTTGACTAGAGGGTGGTGGGTGAATTAGGGAGCTAGGCCACATTGCTCCAAACAATGGAGCATGCTTCTGTAGTTATCTTAAGGCTAACAGAGGCTTAAAAGCGTGTGTAAATGCCTGGTGAGGTCTCTGGTGGTGTGGTTAAGCAGATTTTCCAATGCTCAGGAGACAGAGTAGCAAAATTTTGCATTGGCGGATAATTTTAAATGGTTTATAATGTCTGGAGCAGGAATGGGAAGTCTGTGGCCCTTTAGGTGTCGCTGGACTACAAATTCCATCATTCCTAATATTTGCTGGCTGGCGCTGATAGGACTCAGAGTCCAACAACATTGTGAGGACCCTGACGAAGCAACTGTGCCATTTCTACATTTCTTCTGGGCAGCTATTTTAGGGGATTTTAAAGTGCGCCATCAACAAGCCAGACTCTTGCTTTTCTCTGTTCTCAGGCATGTACATCAAATTATGTTGCACAATGTACGCTGATGAGTTTTGTGAAGCATGGCGATTCCGTAATCCTGACAATAATGTTCTGCTAGTTCAACATTCTGAATTCCATTTGGGGTGGGCCAATGAGGAGCACATTATACCAGTGTCTTGGCTTCTGCAGTGAGTTCCCACGGCAATCTAATGCACAATCCAAAATGCTTAATAGCCTGAATCCTACATTTGATGGATTGATTGATTGATTGATTGATTGTCTCTCAATCCACTCTTCCACTGCATAGCAATGCCCAAAGCAGCTTACAACCTGCAAGATAATGCAATAAAATAAAACCAGCAGAAAAAAACCCTCACAAAATCTGGTTGACTATATCTAAAACATATCCTAACTAAGCCCAAAGGCTTGCTTTAAGTAGTTTTTGAATGGCAGTCTGAAATGCCATTAGAGAGAGAGCAAGGAAGATCTCTTCTGGCGTAGGTATACGTAGATGGGCGGGGTATAAATAATAAACTGAGAAAATTGAGAGGACAGAGTCTGGGCACCCTGTGGTGTATACCCAAAACTGAATTTGTAAGAAAACTCCAAGCATACTCTTGTGGCCAGAGCTGACGAGGTGCATGTGTATAATTTAGTAAGTGTTCCAAGAGCTACATTTGCATTCATATATCAGGACCATGTTTATTATTGTGTTGTTGCCGTTCAATAAAAGCCACCTTGGGACAGGCTAATCTGAAGGGGAGAAGTGGGGTGCTTGCACACATGAATATGCATAAGAACACCTAACTGTTTCCCAGTCACATCTCTACCAGAATCAGCCCTTCCCAAAGCGCCTCTTGTCTTTGTATTGTTGTTTTCTTAAAAAAAACATTTTTGGGCACTGTTCACTGAGCACTCATCCTGATTTATTTGTAGGGAGGTTAGATTACGTTGACTATTTAATGAGCATTCATCCTGTTTCGTCAGTGGGGAGGTTTGATGGTGTTGGCCAAGCAAATGTTATCTCACACTTTCCCATTGCTGGTCTGATGTTTAGGGAAAGTGGCTTTTTGTTGCACAAGACCTCCAAATTAACTTTAATTGTGCAACCTGAATTTGCTGGAACGGGACTGAATCCCACTCAAGAATAGCAGGAGAGTGGAAGCGCTCCTGGGCTTTGTTTGTTACCTGCTGTTAAGCACAATGTGTTTAACACCAGTTAAGCTGTTTTAGACAGCATCTTAAAAAGCAGAGACATCACCTTACCAACAAAGGTCCGTATAGTTAAAGCTATGGTTTTCCCAGTAGTGTTGTATGGAAGTGAGAGCTGGACCATAAAGAGGGCTGATCGCCGAAGAATTGATGCTTTTGAATTATGGTGCTGGAGGAGACTCTTGAGAGTCCCATGGACTGCAAGAAGATCAAACATATCCATTCTTAAGGAAATCAGCCCTGAGTGCTCACTGGAAGGACAGATCCTGAAGCTGAGGCTCCAATACTTTGGCCACCTCATGAGAAGAGAAGACTCCCTGGAAAAGACCCTGATGTTGGGAAAGATTGAGGGCACAAGAAGAAGGGGACGACAGAGGACAAGATGGTTGGACAGCGTTCTCGAAGCTACAAACATGAGTCTGACCAAACTGCGGGAGGCAGTGGAAGACAGGAGTGCCTGGCGTGTTCTGGTCCATGGGGTCACGAAGAGTCGGACACGACTAAACGACTAAACAACAACAAGCTGTTTTAGATTCTCTCAACAAATCCTGGGCATGGTAGTTTGGCGAGGGTGTCAAGAACACTAAAGATATTCCTGGCTTCCACACAGAACTACAGTTTGCAGGGATCCCTAGCAAGCGATACGACTGGTTGGACCATTTAAAATCTGTCATCAGTGGTGGATTTGGGGCTCTCAAATTTCAGTGGTGCCCTGCACAGCGCTAAAATTTGCCACCCATGTTTCTCGCGCTCCCTTCCACAGCACTGTTGTGGCGCCCCCTATAGCATGGTGCCCAGTGTGGCCGAACCAGTTGTGCTACCCTAAAACCGCCTCTGCTGTTATGTGGAAAAAGCCTTCTTTGTTTCTCTCCCTGTATTGAAGATGTTCCTTTCGCCTTTTACCTGTTATCTACTCACATTAGTAGTTTGGTGGTGTGAGTTGACTTTTGGGATTACAAAATCAGAGCATTAGAAAAAAGGGGGTCTTTCTCCTTTTGAGCTCTAAGTAGATAGTGAAAGTTCTTCATTTTAGAACAGTACCACTATGTTCTGTGAAGCTGTTAAGCCGCAGTATTAAAGGGGAAACGGCAATCCACAAAGTATTTGAGGAATTGCAGTTCCCCCCCCTAGTTAATTTAACTTCTGTTACACTGGCAGAACCAATTAAGATCTTTAAACAAAAACTGAATTTTTTAGAGGAATATCTCAAATATAAAGTCTGTGAAAATGTATGCCTTTTCTGTCCCAGAAGAGATCACAGAAGACTTTTACAAATACATATCGCAATAGACAATATCTAATTCTGAAGACATTCGCACATTACACTTAAATACATCTCCACCTTTTAAAATGGACAGCTCAAGTTTTCTGCAACTTTCTGGTACGGTTGTGTCACAGCCAGATCTCCTGGTGCCAATGCAGTGGTACCTTGGGTTAAGCACTTAATTCGTTCCGGAGGTCCGTTCTTAACCTGAAATTGTTCTTAACCTGAAGCACCACTTTAGCTAATGGGGCCTCCTGCTGCTGCCGCGCCGCAAGAGCACGATTTCTGTTCTCATCCTGAAGCAAAGTTCTTAACCCGAGGTAATATTTCTGTGTTAGCGGAGTCTGTAACCTGAAGTGTATGTAACCTGAAGCATATGTAACCCAAGGTTCCACTGTATTAATATGCCATTCCCCATTTCCATTTGAAAACACCAGTTAGCTGTGCGCTTCATTCATTTTCAGCATATGAAAAATTAAATCCCTGCAAACAAAACCATTAACAAATGAAATTCCTCAAAACTCCGAAGTTGGAAGTAACAGGATTAACAGGCATTGAATCAGAGTTTCAATTTTTTGCTTTGACAAGTCATGCTGAAGAGGGGAACTCAAGCAGCAAAATCCAAGGCAATACATTGATATCTTAGCACAGTGTACGGCAACAAAGAGATACATTAAATTTCTTCCCCTGCCTTTTAAAGGTCATGCAAAAATAATGGTTTGTAGACAAGAACTTCCATCTCAGCCATTTTACCAGACAAAAGGCAGAGAGCTGAATACTGCATTGGGCCCCACCCAGCTCTGCCTATAACCGTTTTCTATTTTGTAACATTAATGCATTACAGCTTCTCAACCGATTTTTCATTTGTGCGCAGCTTTTTAGCATATCTACACACACACACACACCACTTGTAACGCAATCGTGCACACCAATAAAAAGCATAAAAATTGCAAAGAGAGGGCATTGCTTCTCATTTTTCAACATGCAAGGTAAAAAAAAAAATGTCACTATAAATTTATCTTAGTTAAACAGTCTTGTGGCGCAATCCTGTGCACATCGACTCAGAAGTAATTAAGTCCAAATGCCTGCAGCGATCCTACGCAATGGTACCGGGGTAAGTGCCATCAAACTTAACAGGGCTTGTTTCCGAGTAGAAACCTAGGTTCTGTGGAAGTCACCATTAGAAAATACTAAGCTAGCTATCGTCTAAACAATTTTCAAGCAGTTTTTAAAAAGGCCTGGAAGTAAATTAAAAATAATACAGCAGTTACATTGTGAAGGTTTTGTTGCTGTTCTCCCACAGTACATCAGGTGCATTAGTTTCTTTCAGCATGAGTAGGCATTTATAACAATCGGAAGGAAGCAAGATGTGTCTGCTTTGAATCCTATTATACCACTTAATATAATAAGTCATATAACACAGACCATTGTGGGCAATGAAAAGGACGGGTATGTTGACACTGATTATTTCCTTTCCTAACCCTATACATGAAGAAATGCAACTATGTATGTTCCAATTTAAAAATACAAGGCATGCGCAGAAAGGGGGGGGGGAATCAAGTAGTCGGCGCAAACACATCGGCCTTATCATTGCTATTTAATCAGGTGACATCCTCACAGGGGAAAAAAGTCTTAATAATTTTTGAGTTGTTTTTATTAGAGGTAATTAAAATAAGATCCATTGATCTTTGCCTCCTGCAAGCTGAAAAAACCGCTAACAGCAGCAGATAATGGGTGTGAAAACCTAAAGTAGTTTAAATTAAATGTAACATATGCACTCAAGACAATTTCCCAAAGACAATAAAAATTCTCCTGGGTTGTTCCCCCCCCCCCCCCAGCTATAGATCCAGGTCTGACATTCCAATAATTGCCTAGTTTTGGGAAAGTGAAGCACCGTGTACACATTTATGCACTACTTGTGATTAACCACTAGAATAAGAGTTCCACCATAACAGTGTTACACTCCTGTAAGAAAAAGCATGTGATTTACAAAAATTGCATACCACTTAATAAAAAAGCCTCTGTACGTGGTTTCCATTTTTAAATAAAACACCTCAATAATTTTCCCTAAAAACTAGATAAAAACCAAGACAAAGCAGAGCAAAACAACATATCACAAATGAAACAGATTAATGTAAAACAAACAACCCAAAAAACAACAAGCCAGAGGCCGATCATGCAGTTGACAGACTTGGGTCATAATGTAATTTGAACAGACACAACTCACATATGGCTCTCTCTGTTTAAAACAGTGATGGGAAAGAGCAGCTCAAATATCCCTGGGAATGGTAGTTTTGTGAAAGGCACCATTACTGTATAAAATTGTCCGCAGCTCACCAGGATTTCTTCAAACTTCTTCAGAGAAAGCCATGGCAGTTAAACTTGCATAAAGCCAGAATGAAGTTGCAGTGTAGATGCGGCCATCCATTCTCGCTGCAATCCTAATCCCACACTAGCCTATGACTTTAGCAAAACTGATCACATATATATATCCTGTACATGGATTCATGACAGGTGCTGGAGTGTTCATTTGGATTGCAGACACAACTCCATATGCTCACCTCAGATAACCTGCAGGCACATTTGGAATTTGGAGAAAGTGCCAGGGGTAACAACCCTCCAAGCTGACCTTTCTTCCCCCAGACAAGCAGAGCGATTTTTTCCATGTGGTCTGGGTAAAAGCGAGATGCAGTAGAATTGAAATGGGTCATGTTAAATGAGCCTTGCGCCTTGTGTTGTACGGACTGCACAACAGAAAAACGACAGATCCAGTACTTGCCAGCACCATCCCTCAGTCTCTAAAGATCACAGATTACCCTTGCCAGGTCCATAAAGGAAGTGAGGAGAGGCTGGCATCCAAACATAAATGAAGGGGGGAAAGGGGCCTTCTCAGCCTTCTAAGAAACATCACTAGTAATCTTGCATAAACAGGTATTAGTGGGCACACCTGTGCCTGCAGGTGCCATGTTGGCAACCCTCACTGTAACACAGTGCAGCAGATTTTCATGTTTTTCATTCAGACATCCACCCTGCCAGGGATGTCAACTTGAATAAAATATTGGGGAGGGGGCTAGGTCAGCCCCACCCCACATAATCGATCACATGGCATGGCACATGCACACCATTTGAATGGCAATGCACATTAACTTTGGGGGCGGCCCCCTCAAATATTTTATGGGGGTGGCTGAAAGGCCCTCGGACCCTAGGAGTTGGCTGCTATGCCCCCCACCATGAGATATGCCTGACTGGGATCCAAAAGGACAATACAACTAGCTGTGAGCACCCAAGGAGCCTACTGGCATTTCTCAAAAAGCAACACACACACACACAAATATTAATGGCACATAGCAACCTGCTTTTAAAAGGAGTTCCTGATATAACATGCAAGCCTTCTGTTAAAAAATAAAATAAAATAAAACCCATAAGTTAAAAGGAGCAATCTGGATGCCAGTCATCATCCATAAAGATTAAAAAGCCAGCTTTGAAAATAAGCCCACAAGAGCCACTGACTAGCCCATGAAAGCAAGCAAGCCACAAGAACAAAAAGGACACTATGCCTGACTGCATATACTTGTGTGAAGAGCAACCCTATGCATTTTGATGTCCATTGAGTTAAATGGGACTTTCTTGGGAGTAACCGTGAATGGAACTGCAGCCCTATTCACACACCAATGCAACATGCGGTATGTGTTCCTCGCACCCTGACAACTCTCCAATTTTTACTCATCAGAGGAACCAGGCAAGTGTCTATAGAGCAGGTGTGGGGTAAACTTTGGCCCTCCAGATGTTGCTGAACTACAACTCCCATCAGCCCCAGCAAGCAGAGCTAACGGCCAGAGGCCAAAGTGGAAAGAGGCCAACACATTCAACTCTTGCCTTTGCATGAGAGGACATGTTCAAGCCCCGCAAAAACCAGAGGTTCCTACACTTACTCAGTCCCCATCTTTCCATCCATCCAAGCAACAGGCATCGCAGCAGATATAGGGCACATTCCAGCCAAGCAAAAGCACTCAAGGAGGCCATTGGCCCAGGCTTTAAAGGCAGATTTGAACAACTGTTGCTTTTTATTTTCAAAGGAAGAAAGGCCATTGTTTCTTTGACCCAGCATGCCTTGCTGCAACCAGTGGTCTTTTGCGCCAGGCACAATCTACTTTAATTAAGTCTGCAAAAAATGGCTCCTCCATTTTGTCTCAAGGCTGGTAGCTGAATGCAGATTTGGGCTTCCAACAAGCCTAGCAACATCTCTCCCCCCCACCCTGCTCAATCTTATTGCTTAACATCTAAACTGAAGATTCCCAGTCACTTAAAAGCTTGGCCACCACCTTGTGATTTTTGGATGGTCCTAATAAAGGCATTATTGTTTTGCTATCCAAATTTGGAACTTGTGTGTTTGCTTCCCCAGTGTTAGAGGGGGAGCTTAAATCCCATCAGCACAGATTATTAACAGTTCTTGTAGGCTTCCGGAAAAGCTAGCAGGATTTCACATCGCTTTGCACGGCTAGTTTCTCTTAACAAATGCTCTCCGTGCCGAGCCAAAGCTTAGTTAATATAAAATTATAGGAGACAAGCTCAATTTCTGTACTGCCACAATTCAATTGCACCAAGAACTTCAGTTCTTGGATTTGCTGTGTCAGTTTGAAAAGCTAATTGTTTATTCTGCTTGAATGGCCATTTAGCAATAAGGTGGGTGTTCTGGAATGCTCCAGTCCGAAATCCTATGCACATATTTGCGAGACAACTTGAGGAGCCATTTTGTTCTGGAACATTCTTAGGCAGGTATTACAGGGCAGAAGTTAATCATTTTGACACCAGCGTTCTTAAGGCACTTTTAATGCACATGTTGTCAAGCATCTTGTATCCATCACACTTCTAATTATCCCTCAGGTGGCAGCTGGTTTCCCCCCACAACCAAATGTTTTCTCCTCTGTTTTATATCAACGCTTAAAATTGACAGTTTTGGACTCTCCATTCACAGCATATCTTTCAATACCCTTTAATGCACAAACTCTGCAAGGAATTATATCCGAAATTACATTATTAAAGAACACTGTAGTATTGAGAGCCTGCAGAAAATTAAATCCTGACAAACAAAGCTTCTGCTTCTGCTTTTGCCAAGTGAATTCTGAGAACTTCCTGTCCTCCCCAAAGGAACAAAAAAGACAAATGCTGAGAATTCTAGCTAAAGCTAACCATGATGCAGGCTGTAACTGACTAATACCTGTTTTTTCCACATGGTACCCATTCCTTTCAGTGCACCAGAGTCCGCTATATACCCCACATTCTAAAAAGGAGCTCTAGTGGCAGGGAATAATTATGATTGTATGTAGCCGCTTAGGTTTTTAACTGCCTGATCCTAAACATTTACAAAGCGTTAGACCCACTGTGTTTAGCAAGGCTTGCTCCCAAGCAAGTCCCCAGTTACAAGGCCATAATAAAAGTTCAGTTTTATCATCTCAATGCAGGATTGGAGAGAGACAGAGAGAGAGAGAGATCTACTGTGATATTTTATCAGTATCACCCATTGAAATAGACTCTCTCCAAAATTAACTTGGTCAAATGGTCCTTACAGGTTCAACCCACACGCATTAGCTTATCTGAATCTCTGTCTCATTCAGTTCTCCATCCATGCCTAGATTTTGAAAATATTACAGGAACGTATAATTGTAGTTCCCACTGCGGTCAACAGAATTCTCAGTTTTACTAGCCTCTGAATAATCTCCTTCCTCTGCCCCAAACATCGCACACCACTCAAATAGCTTACCTTAACTCCGCTAAGAATTAAACATAAGTGATTCCTCTTTTAGTAACATATCCTACAAATCAGAACCCGGTTAATGAATGTCTCTTTGCTACCCAGTGATCATTGTCAAAGTAAGCTCAAGCCTTTTAAGTTTCTTCTGCTCTGTATTTTTTCCTACAATGCCCACCATCATAAATACACGTCCAAAAATGTCACCATTCTATGGCTTTAGTGTGGTTTTCTACACAGCTGAACAGAATTTAGGGGTCATTCTGCGCCACTCCTTCTCCAAGTTTCCACAGGGTATCCATTTTCATCATTAGTGGCAGGGAGGGGGGAGAAGTAACTTGATGAAAGGAAATGTTTTTGCTTAACCAAGGACAAACTTGAGTCTCTGAGAAGGACATATTCACTGGGCGTTACCTCGACATACTGGTTTGTTCCACACCTGCCAATTTTGCTGGCAAAAAGTACAGTCTTTGGCTATCTCTAGCTTCACTGTGGAGCCAGCAATTGTGCAGTCCAGACAGAGCAATCACGATATACAATATTGGCAAAAAGTCTCGCTGACACACCCATTCTTGCACATCCCTGGAATTTCACCCATTCCCCTGGCAGATATGGCTTTCGAAACAGATTAATAACCAAACTGTCAACCCTTAATAAGAGTTTCCTTAGCCAAAAAGTAAGCATCCTGATGTAACCTGGTCTTTTTAAATCTATAACTTTCAGCACAATCCAATACAAATCTACTCAACGTAACTTTCACTGAATTCAATGGGGGTTATTTCCAAATAACAAGGCTAGGGCTGTAGCCTCAAGCTAGGAAACAAGCCCCATTGAGCTCAGAGGGATATATTCTGAATAGATACATATTGGATCGCATAGTTAGTACTCCCTGGTGCCTCCTTAGTCATAATTCATCTTAACTGCCTAATTCCACCCCCACCCTGCATTTGAAAGCTCTCCTGTTTCGGTTCCATCTGTATTTCTCATTTTTTTGACACACACAGTTCTGTAGCATATGAAAAAACCCAATTGCCCATATCTGGCCTCATTATGAGGGGAATATTTCCTCCTTCCATTTCCTAAACACAGAGATCAATATGTTAATAAAAAACCAATTATGATTTTGTAAAAAGGTCAAGTAATCCTAAAAATGCATGTGCTACACACTAGGCAGGCAAGGGGGGGGGGGGGACGGACACACACATATCCATGTACGTAAATGTTTTTGTTTCATGTGGTTAGAGCGATGAAACATCCCTCTCCATTTTTAAATATCGTGTGACAATAAAGTTCTACAACCAAGCCGCTCACATTTGCTTTCCTGTGACATTTAGCAAACAAAGGTCTATCTTTCTAAAAACAAAAACCAATATTTTTGTTTAAAATAATAATAATCTAAAGATCTCGTGGCTTCTGTAGGATGCTGTTCAGCAGCGCAACATACCATCTTTTATCTTCCCATATATCCTTTGAGCCAAGCACCCCGTTCCCCAAAGCCACGCTCGTTTCAGGAGCCTTGCGCCACCCTCCGCAAAAACCAAGCTCGTAACCCAACGGGAAAGCCCTGCAAGAAATGGGCCAGGGCAGTGCATCTTTCACCTGCCCGCCGCGGAGAAGGCAAGCAGAGGTCTCTCTTCCCCTCGCAGCACCAAGAGAAGCTGCCGCTGGACCGACTCACCTGTTCATGAAGGCGGTGGCTGCACAGCTACCGGGATCTCCCTCTCTCCGCCGCCGGCGCCCGCAGCTTCTGAGGCTTAGCGGCCACAGATCGCGCAGGGGAGGGGCTGCGGTGTCACATACCAGACACTACCATTCCCTCCTTACTTATGGGGGGGGGAGCGAGGGGCGGCGCGCCTGGCGATCAGGTGACAACAGCACTGCGCCCTACACTGCAGTGCCGGGTGGTTCCCCCGACGTGGGGGGGGGCGGGGGCGGGAGGAGGAGGAGGAAAAAGAACACTCAGCTCCGCCGCGTTCGGCATTGGAACTCCCCGGGTTTATTAGCATTCCAGAACAGGGAGGGCGGCGGCGGCGGCGGTGGCAGCAGCTGCACGTGACTGCGCCTCTGCCCGCTTGGCTGCCTCTCCCAGGCGATTTGCGTGGATTCCGGCTCCTTCCATTGATCGGCCGCCTCTCGCTTTTCCCGTATATATATATATCCTTTCGCGCATGGTGGGGGAGGCGGGGTGGGGGGTGGGGTGAGCCCGGGATTCGGATGCCATTGGAAGACGGGTGGCGATCCTTGCTGGCTGCACAGCTCTCCCTCTCTGCGGGCAAACGGCGGCGTCTCCGTCAGGGAGAAAGGCCCAGATTTTCTATATATTATTTTTTTAAAAAAGTATGGGGTGGGGTGGGAGGACCGCATGACGCGCGCGTGCCGGGGAAGGCTACCCGAGACGCGTGTCAGGTTCCCTCCCCTCCTCCCTTTCCGTTGAACATCTTGCAAGACGTTGCAGACTCTCCCCCACGCCCGTCTACCAGGGTTTTGTTTTTTAAAACATCATCGTTAATTTGTATGCGATTTGCCCAAATAGGTGGCCTGGAAAGCTCAACCACGTAGGCTGGGGGAGGGGGAAGCCGGTTTTGACAGCAGTTGCGGGGGTGCGTGTGTTCCTTCCTACTTGAGCCACTTGTCGGCTGCATGGAAGTGGGCGTGGTCCCGATGCTTTAAAAACCAGCTCCCCCACCCCCCAACATATTTAATATCTTTAAATCGTAGTTCTAATCGGGAGACTGCGAAGTTCGTAATGCACACACTTACTTAGGAGTAAGCCTCCTTGAATTGAACGGGGGCTTGCTTCCGAGTAGGCGCGCGTAGCTCGGGGTTGCATATCTCTACTTGATGGGAGAAATGTGCTTTCCGAGCGCGCTGTGCTGCCCTCCTTGGTCGCAGCGAAGACGAACCAGCGATTGGGAAACATCCATTTCCCAGCATTGCGCATTAGATTGGTTTAGTTGCAGCGGTTGTGCCAGAAGCAGCAGAGCTATCAAACCACTGGCAGTGGCTGGAGTTGAAAATTGCATTTAAAAATCGTTAGTATAATTTGCTCTTATTTCCTGTGCTTGCACAGCAAGAGGTCCTAAGGAGTACAAAAGTGATAATTATTTCTGCAAATCCATATGCTGCCTTCTTTCATCTTTCCAGTATGTCAGACCCCATACACAAGGTTCTGCTGTTCCCTCCCTCACCTTGGAGTACAAAAGGCAAATTCAGAAATGATGGGCAGAAGTCATGTTCACACCATAGGTTCTTTATTGGCAAGGATGTTTTTCTGTCTTGATTTCAGTCGAGAGAATGTGACTCTAATAATGCCTCACCCGAAGATAAATAAACAGGTTTATCATTGCAGTTTGGAAGGCAATTGATTTCCTACACAATTATAAAGAACAATGCAACTCTAGCGGGTGCGGTTAATGGCATCTAGTAGATGGCTGTCATTTTTGAGATCTCTGATCTCTCCACTCACCAAGCCCGATCCATTGTGTATGGGGAAATTAATTTCTTTTCCATTTTGGTATTTTAAATAAGACTAATCATATGCAGAGAGTGCTTTTCTGCTCGGAAGGTTGAGCCTTTGGCCTTTAATGTGTGTGGTAATAAAACTCCGAAGGCTTAGTGTACAAGCTGTCAATTGTGAGACCTGGGTGAGGCAACGGTGACAACAATCAGCAGTGATGGTAATGCACTCTGCACATACTCATCCACTTTTCATTATTCCATCACATGCTCCAGGGCTGGGCCAGGCTATTGCAAATGGGCTCTGGGGCTTTGACCCGGCTCAGATTGTTCCCTGTGGCAAGCATGATGATGATAACACAATATTCATTCTGATTCCACACAATGTAATGCATATGTGGATACTGGCAAAGGAAACCAGGTGTACATTTGCAAAGCTAGGCAGGGTCCGCTAGGGTTTCTTTTTACTGGTTTTAACACCAGGCACTGCACCGTGATTCAGAACCTTGCCTTTAGGCATCGTGGCCCCATTCACATAACAAAATGTGGGTTCTAGAATGTGGAGAAAGCAGGCTGCCAAATAATGGCTGGATACCATGCCCGTTTAACTATCTTCAGGGAGACTTATCCCAGGAAAGTGTGCATAAGTGCACAGTGCAATCCTCTACCTGCCTAGCCTACGCAGGAGAAAGCCCTGTTGAGTTCCATGGGATTGACTTCCAGCTATTACTTAGGACTGCAACTTGGAATTGTCATTCCGAAAACGTTGCAGTTGAAATGCCACGTGGTCCCGTCTTATCTACAGTTCCCCGAAGGCCCTGCTAGCAACGACGATGGCGATGCAGCAGCAGCAGACATACAAATCAAATGCAAAGGAGGCGGAGGGCCGAATCGCTTGGACCTTCGGGTGGCATCTTTTCAGCCGACCCCAAGACAAGCTGGGCCTGCCGGGTGGAGGCCCGGAGGCGCCCACGTGGCGGTGCGCATCGCTGGGGCCTGCGACAAGGCTTCCTTCTGTGGGTGGGTGGGTGTATGCATGCGTGCGTCTGCCGGCGTCGTTTTCAAACTGCCCAGGATGGTCAATCGAGCGAGGAGGAAGTGTGAAACAAATGGCAAAGATCTGTCATTGCTCCGCACGCCCTGCGGCCTTTCCGTTTATTAGATTAACCCTCCCCACCCCCCCTTCTCCGGTCCGGCGCGCGCGGCCTCCGCTGGAGAGGTTGCAGAGTGTGTCTCCATCCGGCATATCCTTTGCAAAACGCTTCCGCTGGGTTTGCAGCTGAGCTGCCCCCCCCCCAGCCAACTTGGGGATAGTGGGGGGTGGAGAGAGAGAGAGAGAGAGAGAGAGAGAAAAGGCACAGATCGACGGACCTGATAGAAGACTCGTCGCTCCCCCTCTGGAGCGCGGAAGGCCTAAGTGAGCGCACGCTGGCGCCGCGCGACGAAGGCGCACAGTTATAAAGGTCACGTTAAAACAATTGGAGCTGGCGGTGCAAGGAGGGATACGGTGAACGCCTGACTTGGAGCGCGCATGCTGGGGTGCGGGGTGGGACGGGTGCGCGCTTGACTATTAATCATCCGTAAAGATAATTGCTTTTCCTATCTGAAGAAAATGCAGCCTCTGAGCCCTATATGGCATTAAACCTGCGTTCCCCCTCTTTGTCTTCCTCGTGGAAAAGAAATTGGACGCTGCAAAAATACGTCTCCTGACGCTGAATTTTAATACCCGGTGTATCAGTCACACGTCCTCCATTTGCGCCAATGTATAAATACCATGACTTGTATATTAATGCTTTTATCAATATGTTCTTGTTGTTCGCTTTTAATGGGACCAGCATGTCAATGGCCGGTAAAGCTCTTCTTCAGACCAATTAAAAGCACCCCGGATTGGATGATTATGTTAGTACTTGGTGTGGGGCGATCGATATTTAATTGCTTAAGCAAATAACAACAGTCTTTTTTTTCATGCTGAACATATAGCAGGGGGGTGTAATGACTTTTTGCCCCTGCTGCCTAGATGTTTATGGGGGACGCATCTCTTTTCTGCTTCCGCAAAATGGAGCCGCCACCGAGCACGCAAATTGCGAGAAAAGTTTCTGCGCGATCTGGGAGGCGCGGCCCATGATCCTCGTGGGACTTTTTTTTACTGTGTGGAAAAGGCCAAGCAAGCGAGAACATGAGCTGCACACGTAGGAGGAGAAACCAGCGGGCCGTCCTGAGTCGAGTCTCTTTTAAACCAAGGGGAATTGTGCAAGAGCGCCGCCGTTTATTTCAGTGGGGTGGGGGCTTGCGCGGGAGAACTTCCCGCTGCATTTAGGCGGATGATCCTGTATCTTTGTACGTCCGTCCATCCGTGCTCAAAAAAACGAGGAAAGGCATTTGCCATTTTATTGTATAATATAATTATATCTATATCTACCTACCTATCTAAAACAACTACACAGACACACAATGACCGCGGTGAGATCTTGTTTCAAAAAACCACGTTGGTGTTTTCAAGATTCCGTTAGAATATACTGAAGGAAAATAGGAGTTTAGAGTATGGCTGGACTTACTTCCGTTTTAAATGAAATCAATACGTGATGACGAGTCAACATTATTAGTGATTGAGGCCAGTTCCTAATCAGAAGTAAACACTGACCGACGAATCAATAAAGGGGACTTTTAGAGAAATTCCGAAACCTCAGCAGCTATTAAAGAGACTTTTAGAAAACTAGCAAATTCGAGACTATTGACCGTCAGTATATTTCGGAACAATTGTTTTTAATAATAGCAACTTAACCTTCGCGCTACATAAGTAAAAATCAAAATATTTTTATCTTGATTAATAAAAAGGAACGCATAGAAATAGTACAGATAGCCAACATATGAGAAGCCTTTGTTTGGGTGACTGATGTAAGATTAAAAATAAATACGTGCAGGGACATAACCCAACACTGTAGCTAGTAGTAAATCCCAAAACGACCCAGATATCTGAAAATTGTAGTTCGTTTCGACAGCATTGGGCTGAAAACAAATACTCAGAGCTAAGTGTTTCTGATCAATGAAGGCATCACGTTCTAGCTTCGTTCTGATCTCTGAATGACAGCAGAGATTGGGTTTGGCCATACTACTTGGATAAATTGGGGCTGCAAATTCCCCCGCTTTCCACATAAAGTTCAAAAACAAGACAGGCAGAAGTCCAAGGGGAACCACAACATGCTGGTTCAGGCATATATTGATGTGATCTGATTGGGTTGGATCCTGGAAGGGCCAGCTGGCGAGAAACGAACGCGCGGGCGTGTTACAGTATTTGCAAAGAAAAGTATGCGTGGCAATACCTAGTACAGTATCGCCCGATCAATCAATCACTTTATAATCCGTTCGTGCAGAGATGGGCACAAGCCTATTTCCCCACCTTTTTGAAAGGAGAGAATCCATTAGTTAATAATACTGTACCAGTAATAACGCTAAAATTATTTTTTCCCTCCCCGAAAACGCCCAGACTCACTTTGAACCGCACCTTCATCTTACGTGTTATATATTCAGGGTGTTTTAGTTAGTTTGTTTTTAAGAAAAATGAAACGATTCTGTTCAAAGCAGCGAGAAAGCGTCGCATTGCTTAAATGGGGGCGGTTATAAGCCATCAAATCTGATGGCAACAAATCTTTAAAACAAACCATCCAGTCTCAAAATGCCAGTCATTGAAAAAACAAGACTACCGAGGTTTTGCAATCCGATACACGCAGTGAATGACCTGCAGAGTCCTTTCCTCTGCTTTGTTTTGTTTTATAGCAGCTACACAGTTTGGTCTATTAATTTTAAACGCTAACAGTGTGCAGGCAAGTATTTTGCTTCATTCTACACTAAATCCATGCCTTGTTCTGATGGTGCCGATTGCTTAAATGCGCTTTTTTAAAGGATCGTTTCCAGCAGGCAAAGCAAAGTGTTGCATCCCCCCCCCCCCGTCCGCCTTCTTTCAGAGCAAACGTTCTGCAGTAGGATGCTATTGTGTTACTTTTTTTATTATCGTTGAAGCGCTAGTAAACCTCGCGCCTCGCCTGCTTGCCTTGTGCTAGAGCCACGCCCAGGCAGCCCTCGAAAGGCGCATGGAAAGGCGTCACCAAAACCCCAAACCCGCCCAGTCGCAGGCGTTTGAAGTGCGATGGGGACATGAGTCCTGTAAAAGAATCCTCATCAAAACAGACCCTCCAAGTCTCTGCTCTCCGGATCTGTCCGGATGAAGGGGGTAGGACTCCTCCGCACCCCCCTCCCCGAAAACTTTTTACTACCACTTGCCGCTTTCAAGTCAAGCCCTTTTGATGTTCAAACGCCCAATTTGCACCTCCTCGGCTTAGACAGAGGAGTTCCTCCACCCCACCTCCGCTTTTTATTAGAAATGCAGTCAGATCGTGATAGGATTTATTATTTGAGCTGTTTTCAGGCTATGTGACTTGAGAGGAGATACGATAGCCAACTTCAAATATGGCAAGGGCCGTCAAGTCGAAGATGGAGCAAGCTTGTTTTCTCCTGCTCTGGAAGGTAGGACTCAAACCAACGCAGTCAAGTTGCAAGATAGGAGATTCCGACAAAACATCATGAAGAACTATGTGGGCAGTAAGAGCTGTTGGTCAGTGGGAACAGCTCAAATCTCCCTTGGGAGATTGTGGACTTTTCCTTCCTTGGAGTTTTTAAGCAGAGGTTGGGTGGCCATCTCTCATGGATGCTTCAGCTGAGATTCCTGCATTGCAGGGGGTTCAACTCTTGGGGGTCCCTTCCAACTCTACAATTCTATGATGGACAGGAGCCACCAAATCATTTGAAGAGAAAAAGAATGGAGGAGAGGAGGGAAGTATGTGGCGCTGAAAGAGAGAATGTGAGAAAAGTCCACACCACTCATAGGAAAAGAGGCAGGGGAATTCTGGTGTGCGTTGATGCAACATCTTTCTGAATACTGATGTTCTTGGGTGCCATCAGTGCCCTGTTCCAAGGTCCTCAATTTGCAGAGTGCAGTCAGTGGGTAAGGTTGCACTCCAGTGCGAGGTAGAAGTAAATCTCATTCAGTGGAGCTTGCTTCTGCGTATAGGTACGTAGGTTAGATAGAATAAGGCTGCATGCATGGGATGGATCAAATAGAGTAGCATTTGTTGTATTAGTCCATAGACCATAGCAGAAGGCTGCCTGGGAACTCTGATTCAAATCCCACTGGCAGGACTATCCCAAACATGTCTACTCAGAAACAAATCCCATTGAGTTCATTGGGGCTTACTCCCAGCTAAGTGAATATAATACTCCAGCTTCTGTAATGAACTCACTAGGTGGCCTCAGACAAAGCCACTACCTGGGAAGGACCATAGCTCAGTGGTAAAGCACCCGGTTTGCATGCAGAAGGTCCCAGGTTCAATTCCTGGTGTCCCCAGGTAGGCTGGGAGAGACTCCTGTCTGAAACCCTGGCAGAGAGATGCTGCCAGTCAGTGTTGACAATATTGAACTAGATGAGCCAATGGAATGACTAAGGAAGATTCCTATATTCCCAACTCTTCACACGGCTGGGATGTTGTACAAAGCAGCGAGTGAGGGGAGTGTGGGGAAAGCACAACAGCCAGGCTGGAGTCATGGGGTCTGCATTTGAACTCAAGTTGGGAGATTGCAAAGCAAAGGAAATACTGCTAGATGTTTGCAGGTATCAGGTTACAGCGAGGATTCTGGGAGGAAGCAGCAATATCTGATCCCCGTTTTTAAAAACCATTAAAAAAAGACCAGCTGTAACTCAGACCTGTCTCATGTGGGTGGGATAACCAGTTTCCACTACAAAGGAATTCTGGGTTGTCCTCAGTTGATATTTTCACTGGTGACCTCTTAATTTCCTTTCCCATCTTATTCCAATTAGGATCAAAATCAGTCTTCTTACTTCATACAGAGCCATGCTTTTGTCATTAGCAGCTACAATATCACGCTATTAATGGGAGCCGCCACCCCCCCCCCCATGACCACAGCAATTTTCACCAGCAGATGACTGCTAAGGGAGTAAATGACCAAAAAGGTTTTCCAGTAAGACTGATGAAGAATCAAATTACCAGCTCTATTATTTCACTCATGTTATCAATTTCTGCAGCTGAAGAGTAGCTTTAATTGCCAGCCGTGAAACTAGACAGGAATGCTGTGTGCCTGTATGTGGGGAACAAGAACAAATGTCTTGGTTTCTAGCATCGCAAGCGAAGCCTTGCCAGACTAGCCTTCTCTGCTAAAATTTAATTTACTAGACAGAGAAAATGCAGTTGGATTCAGCTTTAGAATTCAGCAAGGCATTCAGCCTAGCTCTGCTTGTCTGTCTCCTTGAATTAAAAGTAATTGCTATTAAGATGGAAATACAGTTGGCTTAAAAAACACACACACCAAAATACCCTACCATTGGCTGACAACCACTGATTGTCAGAAAAGAGCTCTCCAGCAAGATTCTGCAGAAATGAGATCCAAACTTTGTACTCTTTTAATTAGGAAGGAGTATATCTGTCAGGTTCCTGCCCTCCCAAGATCTGCTGACCACTGCCCCATGTGGTGAGTTACAGTGGTGCATGTTCTCAGAGAAGTGTAAGGAACTGCTAACCACTGCCCAATGTGGCAATGTCACTATAGTTTCTCAGGCAAGGACCTTCCAGATTGACTCTGCCCAGGCTGGCTCTTCTCCTCCTGAGTGGGAAGGATTACAAGATCCTCCTTCTGCTTTGCTTGAACAACAAGCTAGCAACAACCTGAGCTCCTGCCTGTCTCTTGTTTCTGGCTTTGCTCTAAGGTTATGACTCAAGTCTTGTTCTACCGATTCCGCATTCTAATTTTGCCTCCGTTTGGATTGTTCTTTGGGCCTGACTCCAAATTCCTGGCTCTAAGCTTGCTTCAGGTGGCCCAAGAGCAGGGTCCTTTATAATACAGGATTGTCCCATATTTCGAGGCAAAATCCTGTATTGATACAGATTTGTCTTGTATTTCAGGTCTTCTCTCTCTTGCACCTTTTGTCAAAAGGGCACAAACTTGTTTGCAATGTGGCAGATCTTAGGATCCAGTCCACACTCCAGCGCACATGATGTAGCACATATGCATCTGGGAAGGCATCTGAATGTGCAGCCGAATGCAGATAATATTTCTCAGCACTTCATTGTCCTGCTGTCTGAGGCAAGATTGCTTCAGCAACAGCGCTCTCCCCTCCTGTCATTTCCAGCAAACGGTATTCAGACTGCCTCTGACAGCAGAAGTTCCTACCAGCCAAGCGCTCGTCGTCTTCCACCTTGGCCCTTGCTAATTTGTTTGGAGTCCTGTACAAACCCTAATATTGCAACCTTGAAGAGTATAAATGAGTACTGGATTCTAAGCACCAAAGCAGTAGTTTAATTGGTGTGGGATTTTATTTCCTGGGGGGCGGGTAGGGGAATTACATGCAGGGCTCACAGCACCCATGACCTTTACAATAGATAAGGTTGCCTTTACAGCCTTCTCAGAGAATCACTTTGAACATTACTTTTTAAAACGTGCACTGTCAGTGTAAACAAAACACATTGGCCTGCACCTCAAAATGGGAAGTGTGAATGCAGCAATTAGGTATATTATACAAGTAAGTGAACTACGCATGCAGCAAAATGAGCTGGTGGGATCCTGAGGTGCAAAAGAACTGTACTCCTACAGAGTACAGAGGATCTACTATGAAACTAATGAAGCTTAAACTTCAGGGGCCCTAATCCTGGAAGGGACCCAGAAGCAAATTTAGTCCCCATTGCTTAAAAATTGGGGGTCTAGTAGACCCAATTTGAGTCTCACTGCAGTGGTACCTCGGGTTAAGTACTTAATTCGTTCCGGAGGTCCGTTCTTAACCTGAAAATGTTCTTAACCTGAAGCACCACTTTAGCTAATGGGGCCTCCTGCTGCTGCTGCGCCGCTGGAGCACGATTTCTGTTCTCATCCTGAAGCAGAGTTCTTAACCTGAAGCAATATTTCTGGGTTAGCGGAGTGTGTAACCTGAAGCATATGTAACCTGAAGCATATGTAACCTGAAGTGTATGTAACCCAAGGTACTACTGTACTCAAATGGATTAATATTTTATTGAGAGTCAGATGTTGTCAAGGTTGCCATGGAACAACCCCATTGAATAAGGCAACAGTGGTTACCCAGACCTTGTTGCTGGTTGCGAAGGTCCCCCCATGACGGTTTGACCTTCAGGGTCCCAAAATGTAGGTCTGCTATTTGTTGGGGTGCCATTTTTAAATGCTACTTGATGTTGAAACTGCATGCAGGCAGTACACAAATAGAGAGAAAGGTGTACCTAGCATGTCCTGCACCCTTGGGAAGGAGCTGTTTTGCCACCCCACCCCGGGGGGGGGGAAGCACTTTACCCCCATTGTTCAGCCTGGACACTGAGGTCCAGCGCTGAGGGCCTTCTGGCGGTTCCCTCGCTGCAAGAAGTGAGGTTACAGGGTACCAGGCAGAGACGCCTGCCCTGTGGAACGCCCTCCCAGCAGATGACAAGGCAATAAACAACTACCATATTTTTTGCTCTATAAGACTCACTTTTTCCCTCCTAAAAAGTAAGGGGAAATGTCTGTGCGTCTTATGGAGCGAATGCAGGCTGTACAGCTATCCCAGAAGCCAGAACGGCAAGAGGGATTGCTGCTTTCACTGCACAGCGATCCCTCTTGCTATTCTGGCTTTTGAGCTTCAGAATATTTTTTTTCTTGTTTTCCTCCTCCAAAAACTAGGTGCGTCTTGTGGTCTGGTGCGTCTTATAGAGCGAAAAATACGGTATTTTACTTTTAAAAGACAACTGAAGGTGGCCCTGTTTAGGGATGTTTTTAATGTCTGATGCTGTATTGTTTTTAATATTCGGTTGGAAGCCGCCCATCACAGTAGCCACATTAGAAATGACTAGATTTAATACAACTCAAGTACACAAAGCATCTGGAATGAAGGCAAGGCGAGGAGGAAGGGCAAAAAAACCCACACACCTTTGTGCTGCGGTGCAAGAAGGAAGCAAAGCTTCTCCTGTGTTTAATCTTGCTGAAACAGCAAATTGCCACACATATGTGTCATATACTCCATAGTTTAATAGGTGATTTTTGCATACACTCTCTGGGCCTGCACCCCCAGCAGAAGCCAGCTTCACCAACCCCTAGGAACAGCTCTGCACACACACCAGGAGAGAGGTTCTAGTCCAGTGGGGACGCAGGTGGCGCTGTGGTCTAAACCACTGAGCCTCTTGGGTTTGCTGATCACAAGGTTGGCGGTTCAAATCCCCATGACAGGGTGAGCTCCCATTGCACTGTCCCGGCTCCTGCCAACCTAGCAGTTCAAAAGCACACCAGTGCAAGTAGATAAATAGGTACCACTGCGACGGGAAGGTAAATGGCGTTTCTGTGCGCTCTGGCTTCCGTCATGATGTTCCGTTGCACCAGAAGAGGTTTAGTCATGTTGACCACATGACCTGGAAAAGCTGTCTGCAGACAAGCGCCGGCTCCCTTGGCCTGAAAGCGGAGATGAGTTCTGTACCCCATAGCTGAATTCAACTGGAGTTAACCGTCCAGGGGTCTATTATCTTTACCTTTTTTATTCTAGTCCAGTTCACGCCATGTGTTGTTTTACACAGGAAGCAGCATTCAAAAAGGCATAAAGGTACCCCTGACTGTTAGGTCCAGTGGCAGATGACTCTGGGGTTGTGTGCTCATCTCGCTCTATAGGCCGAGGGAGTCCGTATTTGTCTGCAGACAGCTTCCGGGTCATGTGGCCAGCATAACTAAGCAGCTTCTGGCGAACCAGAGCAGCACACGGAAACGCCGTTTACCTTCCCACCGGAGCGGTACCTATTTATCTTAGCGATACCTTGCAGTTTGACGTGCTTTCGAATTGCTAGGGGAGCAGGAGCTGGGACCAAACAACGGGAGCTCACCCCATTGCGGGGATTCCAAACGCCGACCTTCTGATCAGCAAGCCCTAGGCTCTGTGGTTTAGACCACAGCGCCACCCACATCCCTCAAAAAGGCATACCCACCAGCAAAATAAAAATAAAAATGGAACAGTCCATTCTATCACTTTGCATTTCTTCTCTGCCACCTCGTTCTGGATTGGCCCCAAACAGTTTGCTGCCTGAGGTGTGGAATAAGATGGCAATTCACTCCCTTATCCATCAAGAGAAACTGAGCGGACATGCCGTTGAATCTTACTTCAATGCTGGCAAGGGGACAGCAACTTCTACTGCAGCAGAGGCAGAGGGCTGGCGACATGGCACACAAAGCCCTATTGCTCAGCACCTTGCTTCTGCCCCCCTGCCCCCCCATCACCTGCTGCTTAAGGCAGCCACCCCACTCTGCATAATGATAGGGCCGGTCCAAACCTGCCTTGTTACCTTTTCATTCTGCTGCATATGTAGACCAGACTGAACATAGCCGGGGAACTCTAGTTGGCTGCAGCTCCCTTTTGACAGTGTTTATGCTGTGTACACACCATTTTTTAAACCTAGGATTTTTAAAAGCAGGACTTTGCTGGAACTCAGTTCTGACACCTCTCAAGTATGCGCCATAAGAGAACAAGGGGAGGCGTTTATGATGAATTCCGGCACCTCTTTTTCTAGAAAAACAGCATTGTATTTAACCTACCTAATGCTGGGAATTGTAGTGCTCTGAGGGGTGAACTGCAGTTCCCATGATTCTTGTAGGGGGACATACACTTTAAATGGGCTTTAAAGGCACATTGCATACACAAACCCCAAATTTGCTGCGTAATGAGTGAAACAGCTGCGCTAGGGTTTAAACTCTTGGCGACGGAGCAGGGGGGCAGGGAGACCCAGGCCCCAATCCCTGTTTAGTCATGTAGGCCTCAGGCTACCTCACAACAAAACAGGGAGAGGAAATGGTCTGTTTATGCCCTCTTTGAGCACCTTGGAGAACAAGGCAGGATATCAATGTAATAAGTGCTGCTCCTTAGATTAGTGGATCCATTATAGTAAAATTTCCACCACATCCCATTTTATTTCCGCAGCAGCTTTCAAGACGAAGGAACCATAGCTCATGATATCCTTGCAGGAATTCCTAGTCCTTGGCATCCCCAGTTATAGGGGCTCAGGTAAGCAGATGAAGGGGAAGACTCTTGCCTTAAACCTTGGAGAGCCTTGGAAAGTCAATTAGGGCAGGGAGCGTTGCCTAACATTAGTGGGTTGCTGGCTGGGATGGAGCCACTCTGCTTGTAGGTGGGTCATTGTTCCTTGCTTGGGGGGGGGGCGAGGTGGTTTGTGTGGTGGAAACGCGCTGGCAGAGCCAGCCCGGGGTTGGCATTGCCCTGACCTCGCCACCACCACCTCACCTTTCCCCTTCTACCTCCCACAAGCAACAGTGACCTACCTGCCAGGAAGCTAGCATAGTAGCAAGCTGCTTCTATTCTCCAACCTTCTGGAGGCATGGGGCGCATGTGAAAACCTAAGCAACTCCTGCGGGTACCACAACATGCCCATTTCACAGAAGAAAAACTGATGGTGCTCAGAACCTGCTCCTCACCCAAATAAATAAAACACGCCGGGGGGGTGGGGGAAGCAGCACATCCCCAGATCAGGCAAAACAACAACCCCACCCATGAGCATAGCCAAGATTTATGTTGGGTAGGGGTGCAGGACACCCGCCTGTCCTGTTCCAGAACCAAGCCACCCGTGACACGATTGGTCAGTTCGCAGAAGCCACGCCTATCGCTCAGTCAGGTTGCCAATGGCGTCGCTAGAATGTGCCGCAACATCATCCCAGTGACCTCAACATGCATTTCAATTTCAAATATTCTGATTATTTCTACTTTTAGTTAAGTGTTTTTATTTACTTGATTTAGGGGTGGGTGGGCAGCTGCACCACTGCTCTTCTGGCAACGCCCATGGCCCCACCCACAAACCCAGGCAAAAGACCCCTGAACCCAAGCAGAAGAAAAAAGCAGGCAAAACACACATCAGACAACCCCAAAGAAAACCAGGCAAAGCACCCTCATGTGGGACTGAGAGGCATTCTGGGGAGAGGGTAGTAAGAGAGCGAGGGAGCTGGATTTCTGCCCTTCACTTTACACCTAGCCCAGTGTCATCCTTGATTGATTTTTTTAAAAGCCAATTTGAAATATATATATATATATATATATTAATGGAAGGGGCAGGGTGTCTTGGGGACAGTAGCCTGAGGGCAGCACGGTGCCCACATGTGCTGCATTGTGGACCCCAGGAGTAGCCAGCACTAGCCTAGGTGGACAAATAATCCCACCTAATATCCCTTCCCATGCTCTACCCTGTTATTCCACTCACGGCCTACAAGGTGTGGCTCTTAACCTGAAGCTTCCCACTGCAGCACATCTGAAGCAACATTGCGGGAGCGACTCATCCGCACTGCTCTGAACGGCGTGCGGAATCGCTCCTGCAGCTGCCGCCCGTTCTTGTCAAGGTTACAAGACATTTCTCGGCGCGTTATCAAACATCACCTACTTACCCTTTGCAGCGCCTCCAGTCCTCTCTCCCTAAGCGTTCATCTGGCTGGCAGTCAGGAAAATGCTTAAGGGTTAATTGAATCTGGAAGGGGGGTGGGGGAGAAATCACGCGGTCCACACCCAGCTCAGGGTTGTCAATAGGTTTTAATTGCAGCTTGCGTCGAGGACACACGGCACCCAAAGACTAAATGCTCCACCTGGGCCTGGGCCTTCTTTTCTGAGGAGGCCGAGCCTGTCAATTGAAAGGCTGGGCTTAATTTATTTCCTCTGCTGGCGGATATGCTGCTTATTCACACAGCGCAGCTATAAAGAAGCATTTGGGGAGTTGTAGTTTACCCAGCACATTTTCCTGCTGCTTAAAGGCAGTTCTTTAATCGCTTCGAGCTCAGAGCTGCCTCTGTCATTATCAAGGGGGTGAGTGAATTAGCCTTGAGAGTGGATTTGATGTTCACAAGCAGGTGGGGGGGCTTGGGGGGGGGGAAGTGTCTGCCTATGTACATGAAGAGCTGGAACCAGACAGTAGAATTCACAGATATGCAGGCATATTTATATATACAGTCATACCTCATGTTACATTTGCTTCATGTTGCGAGTTATCAGCTTGCATCCTGCGGTGACCCGGAAGTACCAGAAAGGGTTACTTCCAGGTTTCGCCACTCGCGCATGCGCAGACGTGCAAAATGACGTCATGCACATGCGCAGAAGCAGCGAATCGTGACCTGCGTTCTTTTCAGGTTGCGAACGGGCCTCCAGAACGGATCCCGTTCGCATCCAGAGGTACCACTGTACACATTCCGGGCAGTCCTCCTCTGAATCTGAAGACTATTCTTGTGCCACTGCAGTTCTCTTGCTTTGCCCTGTTTTGAGGCTTAAATTCCTGCCTGCCACTGCAGTGAAAGCCACATGTATTATTAGCCTACCCTATAGGGTTGTTGTAAGGATTATAGCAAATTCTGGGGCTCTTTGTTCCGGAATGCCTCTTGATGATGATGGTGATGGATCCCAACTGGGATCGTTCAGCATACCAGTTAATATCTAAGGCTAAGCAGTACATGACTATGATTAGAAGGTCGACAGTTCGAATCCCTGCAACGGAGTGAGTTCCCGTTGCTCTGTCCCAGCTCCTGTCAACCTAGCAGTTTGAAAGCATGCCAGTGCAAGTAGATAAATAGGTACCACTGTGGCGGGAAGGTAAACGGTGTTTCTGTGAGCTCTGGTTTTCGTCACGGTGTTCTGTTGCGCCAGAAGCGGTTTAGTCATCTGGCCACATGACCCAGAAAGCTGTCTGCAGAGAAACGCCAGCTCCCTCGGCCTGAAAGCGAGATGAGCGCCGCAACCCCATAGTCGCCTTTGACTGGACCTAACTGGCCAGGGGTCCTTTAGCTCTACCTTTTACTCTTCTGGGCTTCAAGAAGTACTCTGAACCTAGAATCTCTTCTACCCAACTCCCTGCCCTTCCCAGCTAGTGCATTCCCCGTGGCTGTGGGTGGCAAGCTAGAACCTATGCACATGGCTACCTCTCTGGAAATCAGTAGCCTTAAACTGCAATCCTATATTCCTAGATAATTGTGCGTAAGACTGCAGCCTTGACTTCACCATCTAAATGCCGGAGGGCAGTAAAGAGTCAGGACTTTTTTTCAGCCGGAACTCACTCAGTTCGGGCACCTCTCAGGTGGGCACCATTGTCATTCTACAAGAACAAGGGAGGTATTCATGGTGAGTTCTGGCACCTCTTTTTTTTAAAAAAAATAGAATAATAGCACTGGTGAGAGTGTATGAGATAAAAGTAATGCTGTGTTAGTTCACGGAACCAGCAAACGAAAGCCTTGGGGAAACTTTTCATTCGAATGGGATGCAGAGCCCTGTTATTAATGGCAGATACTGCATCTCCCCTTTGATGTAAAGGTAAAGGGACCCCATACCATTTGGTCCAGTCATGGACGACTCTGGGGTTATGGTGCTCATCTTGCTTTATTGGCTGAAGGAGCCGACGTACAGCTTCTGGGTCATGTGGCCAGCATGACTAAGCCGCTTCTGGCAAACCAGAGCAGTGCACGGAAACACCATTTACCTTCCTGCCAGAGCGGTACCTATTTATCTACTTGCACTTTGAGGTGCTTTTGAACTGCTAGGTGGGCAGGAGCCTGTTGCAGGGATTTGAACCGCCGACCTTCTAATCGGCAAGCCCTAGGCTCAGTGGTTTAACCCACAGTGCCACCTGCGTCCCACCTTTGATGTACACTTCCCTTTATGGTGGTAAAAGTAAAGAGGGCACATTTCCCTTTGTGGTGGTAAAGAGACATTGCCCCGGTTGCTTAATTAGGCCCCAGATCTTCTGCCACTCCCTGCTGCCTGTTTGGAAACATATTTATTTCTTACAAGACACAATTGTATGTTTCTTCCTTTGCTTACTGGGTGACTGGCTGCGCTAACCAAACACAGTGCTGGCAAGACTCCAGCCACCTAGCCTCTTAATTTGCTTTCAGCCCTGGCACAGCTCATGTTGCTCTGTGCCCACTAGATAGCATGGTAGATGGCATGGACTGGTTGCAAGGGGCTTGGGGTGCTGAAGGGAGGTGTTCTTTGTTTGTGTGCACGCGAGGAAGTTCACGTTTGTCTTAATAGGAGCGTAATGGTCTGTTCCTGTTTGTTCTTGATTTCCTTTTGCTTTTAACTTTTAAAAAGCTTCTTATGATTTTATTGTTTGGTTTATGTTTTCCTACTGTTGGAAACTGCTGTGATATGTTTTCTCCAATAGAGCAGTATGTAAATATTTTTTAATATAAATAAATAAGCGAGCAGCAGCTCTTGCTCATCAGTTATGCCCCATTGCTGAGAGCAAGTCCTGGCAAGAAGAGACAGGGTGCTTTTCCTCTCTGAAATTTGGCCGAAATTTGCACAAAAGACATATTCAAATTTTGTGCAAAGCCATGCCCTCTTTTTTTAGTATAGTAGTGCATTTCCTCTTCCTTGATACACGGATGGCCATCCTACTCTCTCTTTTTTTTAAAAAAAGCATAGTTTGGCCTTGAAGTGTTTAAAAGAGAAGTCAGTTTCTAATCTCAAGAGCGTTAAAGTGATTATATATGAAAATTCAAATTGCACTGAACGGGATGGACCTTTGGTTTGAACTGACAAGGTAATCCTTCCAACCTTGGTTCCTGGAGGGCTTAGTTGTCAAACAAACCAGCTGCTGAACGCCGCAAACCCGGTAAGTATTTTTTGGAAGCTGAATATCTGACACAGATACCACCTGAGTGCAGGAAGCTCCTGCAGCCAATTAGAAGCTGCGCCTTGGTTTTCGAATGGTTTCGGGAGTCAAATGGACTCCCGGAATGGATTAAGTTCAAGAACCAAGGTTCCACTGTATATTCTTAAACTGAGATCTGTGAACAGCAGTGGAGATTCAAGGAACTTTTCCAGATCTTGTACCTGCATCTGTTTACTCACACATTATATTTTTTATTGCTTCTTTACATGCTTTTTCAGAACATTGGAAGCAGCCTCTAGTCTCGCAGCACTGAAAAAAATATAAAGATCTATAGTATTGCACTACAAAAATGACAAGTGCAAAAAGGGGGGGTTGTAACAATTAGGAGATGTAGGACATCGTTTAACTGAGATGGTGCTTTAGAGCATTTTTTTTAAAATAATACTGTTTTTCTAATCAATTGTTTCTATAAAAATTATCTTGGTTCCAACTGTAAATTGCAATGAAAGCCATAAATGTGGCTTGATGATAAATAAAACGGAAGTTTTTAATGAAGAGGATGAATCTAAGAGAACAGCATTCTTATATAGCTATTAACATGGATTTTATATGAATCTAACAAAACAGCTGCAATAATACAATTTGATGTGTGTGTGCATATATATATATAATACAAAACATGCCTTTTAAATATTTCATGAAACAATTAGGCTTTACTTTTCAGATTAAAGATTCATTTTCATCCCTTCCCTTTTCATACCTGAAGCAGAACTCATTTTCATACCTGATGCCTCCCACTCTGGATCAGAGTGGAGCTCTTTTTCCTCCCTACATAAATCAAATTTGAGGTCCTGAAAGTAACACCTGCTCCTAATATTATTGCTTCAAGTGACTGCTTCACTTTGCTTCACTGTAAAGTCAAATCTGGCTCCCGGTGGAGTACAGGATCAGGTTTAAGGTGCTGGTTTTAACCTTTAAAGCCCTATAGGGCCCAGGACCCTCGTACCTACGGGACCGCCTCTCCTGGTATGCCCCACAGAGAAACCTCCGGTCTGCAAAGAATAACATCCTCAAGGTCCCAGGCCTCAGAGAGGTTAGGCTGGCCTCAACTAGAGCCAGGGCCTTCTCGGCTGCAGCTCCAATCTGGTGGAACGCTCTGTCACAAGAGACTAGGGCCCTGCGGGACCTGACATCTTTCCGCAGGGCCTGCAAGACAGAGTTGTTCCACCAGGCCTTTGGTCAGGGCGCAGGCTGACTCCCTCCTCTGGCAACCTGCACAGAATTTTGCTTAATCGGTTGCCATTAATTTGATTTTAATTAATTTTTATAATGAAATATTTTTAGAATGTGTGATTATTTGATTGTTTGATTATTTGATTATTGTTAGCCGCCCTGAGCCCGGCTTCGGCTGGGGAGGGCGGGATATAAATAAAATTTATTATTATTATTGTTATTATTATTATTATTATTATTATTATTATTATTATTATTATTATCTGCAGCTCAGGGTCGGCTATCCTACTTGCAATCAGGCCATGGGCCTACCTCTTCAATCAATTTCATCTGGCACTAAATTTCAATCGAGCTGCCTTGTTGTTGTTTTAGAAAAGTCCTGCCCACAGTTCCACTGATAAAGGAAACAGAGAAAAGTTTCCATGTAATAATGGATGGCATTCTGGGGCTGCATGGCTCACCTGACCTCCCTCTGGCTGAGTCCCAGGATGGAGAGGCCCCTCCCTCTCTCCATCCTTGAATGCAGTAGCGACTCAGCCAGAGGGAGGTCAGATGCCCCGTCATGTCCTCTACTACTGTTTTCATGGAGTGTGGGAGGTGGGTAGAATGAGAGAGAGGAGTCAACAGTACATGGCTGGATCTACACGGATCTGTAAAAACGTTATTAACTATAACGTCATATAACTCTCAATGCAGTTTTCCATCGCCGAAGGCTCATTGCTCTACAGCGCCTTCTGGTGTCACATTTAAATAACGCATTTTAACGTTGTAAACGAGTGTAGATCAGTCCCAAGTCTCCTTAGTTTGGCAGATCTTTGGAATGTGCTCCCAGACCCTCCAAGTGTCCCTATTTTCCAGGGACAGTCCCGGATTTACAGAAGCTGTCCCAGTTTCTGATCTGATCCTGGAATGTCCTGCTTTTCCTTAAGACGTCCCTATTTTTCATCAGAGAAATGTTGGTGGGTATGAAGTTATGCAGCCCCTGAGCCAAGGAGATAAGCGACTGTACAACCTTTAGAAGACATCTGAAGGCAACTCAATATAGGGAAGGTTGGGGTTTTTTAAGTTGAATGTTGTATTATTTTTTATATATATGTTGGAAGCTGCCCAGAGTGGCCCAGTCAGATGGGTGGGGTGATGATGACGATGACGACGATGATGATAGAATAGGACGTCCCTATTTTCATCGAAGGGTATGGTTTTGCTGTGCTTCTTATTACTTTGCAGTGGTATGTTAGATGTTCAGAAAGGGTGACATCCCACACCACCAACATTCCTTAGAGAACCCCTCTGGAGGAAGAAGGGGAAACCAAATCCTCATGGTGTTTTGGTTTAGCTTTCAAGAAGCTATCCAGGAAACGGGTAATAACTGCTGGGAAGCGATATCTAATATATCAGATACCCAGTCAAGTTACGGCTTGACTGACCAGGATTTTTTTTGGTCTGTTTTGTTATCTTTGGTGGAATTTGAAGATATGGAGAGGGACCAACTCTCAGTGCCCACAGGCAAATGGGAAAATGTGCTGCATATGATCCTGTCTTTCTCCGGCAGTCAGCTTAACGTGGTCTAGCAGCTCATCATTATTTTGCAGCTTTCGGAATTCTTCTCTCACATAAAGAATTGAAGCCTATTTTTAGTTGGAGTTTCGGCATAAAAAGTTGCAAATTCCACACATACAACACTAATCTGGTGGTAAGGCATAGGAAGACATATATCTCTCATGCAAGGTACTATGTGAATATATACCTATTTATCTTTGTCACTCACCATAGAAATACCTCAACATGAGCCTTAGCGAGCTAACCAATCACCTTTTTGATACGCACAAACACACACACACCCTCCAGCCTCCATAGCAACACAACTGACAGCATGGCAACAGCAAAGGCCAAACAATAGGGGGCGTGGGGTGGGGGTGGGGATACTCCTTGCACAATATAATAATAATAATACCACTAGTCGTGGTTCCATAATGTAGCATAAATAATATTTTTAATTGAACCATGATTAACATTAAATGTGCACTTTGCAGTGGTGTTGGGTGTTCAGAAGAATTATTTTCTCTTGCGAGTGCATAACAAAGACTGCATGGAGAGAAACGACATGAAAATCTCTGTCCATTTTGTACTTCTCTAGTCTTCCTCTGCACATTATATATATATATATATATATATATATATATATATATATATATATAATCTAAATAGGTGTAACTAAAATCAAAGGGCCAGGATACAGCTTAAGTTTTTAAACTCGAAAGGTACGAGGCTTTTGAACAACACCACATGTGATTAATAATAATAATAATAAATTATTTATACCCCATCCAACTGGCTGGGTTTCCCCAGCCACTCTGGGTGCGTTCCAACAGAATATTAAAATACAATAGTCTATTAAACATTAAAAGCTTCCCTAAACAGATGTCTTCTAAAAGTCTGGTAGTTGTTTTTCTCTTTGACATCTGGTGGGAGGGCATTCCACAGGGTGGGTGCCACTACCGAGAAGGCCCTCTGCCTGGTTCCCTGTAACTTGGCTTCTCACAGCGAGGGAACCTCCAGAACGCCTTCGGCTCTGGACCTCAACATCCGGGCAGAATGATGGAGGTGGAGACGCTCCTTCAGATATACTGGACTTTGGCCCTTTAGGGCTTTAAACGTCAGCACCAACACTTTGAATTGTGCTCGGAAACGTACTGGGAGCCAGTGTAGGTCTTTCAAGACCGGTGTTATGTGGTCTCGGCGGCCACTCCTAGTCACCAGTCTAGCTGCCACATTCTGGATTAGTTGTAGTTTCCGGGTCACCTTCAAAGGTAGCCCCACGTAGAGCGCAGTGCAGTAGTCCAAGCGAGAGATAACTAGATATTAATAATTCCCACGTAAAATGGTCTCAGAGGCTGCATAAACACCATACATTAAAAACCCATTCCCTCCCCCCCAAAAAAAAGATTCATGGGAACTGTAGCTTACCCCTCTCACAATTCCCAACACTTCCAGTAGCACCTTAAAGACCAACTGAGTTAGTTCTAGGTATGAGCTTTCGTGTGCATGCACACTTCTTCAGATACACTGAAACAGAAGTCACCGGACCTTTCTATATAGTGAGAAGGTGGGGAGGGGTATTACTCAGAAGGGTGGTGGGAATGGGTGATTGGCAGATAGCTGCGATGAGCCTGTTGACGACTCTTAACGACTGCAATAGGTCTAACAGGAAAAAGCAAGGGGTGAGAAGGTGAAAAATGGCTTTGTCATGTATAATGAGATAAGAATCCAATGTCTTTGTTCAAACCAGGTCTCTCCATAGTTCCGGTGACTTCTGTTTCAGTGTATCTGAAGAAGTGTGCATGCACACGAAAGCTCATACCTAGAACTAACTCAGTTGGTCTTTAAGGTGCTACTGGAAGGAATTTTTTTATTTTGTTTTGACCATGGCAGACCAACACGGCTACCTATCTGTAACTGGAACAATTCCCAACACCCTTAACAAACTGCAACCTATATTATGAGTAAACATGCATAGGGTGGAACTGCAAAGCCACATTTTCTAGTGCTAGCTTCCTATATAACAAACATTTTCACCACATGCAAGCACACACACATTTACATGATGCTCAGCTCAGCTGGCTTCTCTCAGATAGTAATCGCGGAGGCTAGTGGGATCATACCATTTCAGATTGCAAAGGAAAGGACTCTGCCTTTTGGTTCTTTATTGACACCTCAGAAACTTTTCCAGAGCTGGTGCCATTAGGAAAAAGATGCGCTCTTCACACAATCTTGGTCAGATTCAGAAATTAGATAGAATAACACAAGGAAAGTCTGCATGGGAATGCATGGGAATGTTTTGTGATTGGAAAGGGGTTCAGGTACTGGCTGGTGCTGACAAGAGTTACTTGTCATCTAAATTCTCCAGAGGGCACCAGCTTGGGAAAGGCTGAACCAAAGTCTATTTTTCTTTCCACTGAAATTTTCAGACGCGTCGGTTTGACTCCGGGGGAAGCAAAATTGGCCGAGTATTACGCTTCCTACCGTGGGCTCTGACCACAGCGTACATTCCCAGATCGTTTTGTGTCCAGGGGGATTTCTAATCTGCTAAATATGCAGCCCTGTCTTTAAAAATTATTTTAAAACATGCAGAACGTTATTGGCCCAGTTGGTGGTCTGCACTGATTGCAGCAGAAACGCTGCTGTTCTTTCACATGACAAAATGTAATGGCTTCTTCTTCTTTACCCCCCGTCATTGGTTGTGGCAGAAATACTGCAGAACTATTACAAGGGCGGAATTACTGATTGTGTGGGTTGTGGTGAGTGAAGCTGCTTGCAGGAGGTGCCAATTTGTGATCCGTTTGTTGCAGTTTAATTCTCAGGCTCGCTTTTAAATCTTATTCTCAGATGCCAAGATATAAGTGACACAGAAAATGCTGAAATGGCTCAGTCGGGTCACACACACACACACATGCCTGACCCCCCTTACCAAAGATAAAAGCAAGGGAACTGGCTTCCACTCGAGGTCCAAATTCAGGAACTGGTTTGTGATGGGGGAGGGGGAAATATGCATTTCCTCTCTCCACCACCAGGAAACAGGTTAGTTTCCTGGATGTGGTGAGGCAATATGTCAGAGATAGATTGCCTCCTTCCTGACCCTGAAACTGGTTCTAGGGGCGAGGAGGCAACACCCCCCGATGGTTCTTTCCATGGGGCAACACAACAGGGATTGGGAGCCCTTGGCTCTCCAGATGTTACTGAACTCCTATCATTCCTAACCCCTGGTCATAACCTCCTGCTGTACAGCAACTTAGTCAAGACTAGCCATCTTCCTTGCCTGTGCTCTGGGCTTCAGTTCTGTTCCTCTTTTTTTCAGCCTCTTCCTTTCTAGACCCCACCCCAATCCCCTAGCTCTTGGCCTTCCGTTAGGGTCGCCAACCGTCCCCAGAAACATGTGGTCATCCTTTTTTTGGGGGGGGGAGAAAAGTGTCCCCTGTCCTGTTTGGACTTCAAACAGGATGCCTCTTTTCACGCATATGAACTCATCTTCCTCCTCAGAAATGCTCGGGCAGAGGGTGGGTCTGGTGGGAGGAGGAGAGTGAGAGCCTGAGTGCGAATTTGTGCAGGCAGAGGATAGGTCCATGAATAGGGGAGATGAAAGTGAGAGTGAGAGTTATCACAGGACTGTCAGGCATGGGCCGGCAGCTGACTTGATAACAGCACACAATATGGAATTAACTGGTAGATTTATTGCAAGCATAATTAGTCTCCGACCGCTGTATCGGAGCGTCCATTCATCACAGTCAAGTTGACCCTTCTGAAGAGTCCTTCTGGTTTCTGCAGAATATCCTGAACTTCCAACCCTTACGTTATAGGACTTGTTTTCTTTCTAGGACTTTCCCTATTTGCCTAGTTTTGGGACAAATGGTGTTAGTTGCCTCCTCTTCCTGTGAGGAACTGCTCACTCTTCTTTGTGCCGGACATGACTGTGCTTCTTGCAAGAGCTGGCTGCTCTCCAGTCCGTTCTGCCGAAGCAGATAAGCTGCATTCCTGCCAGCTCCCGAAGGAGGAGGGATTGATAACCCCACTGTTTCAACTGTCCGAGAAGTATGCAAGCCTCTCCGCTCTCTCTGCGTCTGCCAGCTTTCTATTTCAGGCAGTACGTCTTGGCTTTGGGCTGTCGTGTTCACGACAAGGACACACACAGAGGAAGGGGTGGTGTTGGGAGAAGGAGTCTGAGAGAGAGAATTTTTGTGGGCAGAGGGTGGGTTGTAGAAAGTAAGGGGGGTTTGCAGTGCACGGGTCTGCCGTGGTGGAGCCTCGGGTTTTGCACAGGCAAGGGGGTGCGGCAGGTGGATCAGAGAGCAAGAGAAGGGGTTTGCAGGGCCCTGGTCCAGTGTGGAAGAGAGTGCACTTTTGTGTTGGCAGAGGGGCCAGGGGCAAGTCAGAATTGGTGTGATGGCCTGGGATTCGGACTCAGATGCTGAACCTGAGGGATCTCAGCCTGCACAGGATTCCCCGCCTCCAGAACCAGCTGAGCCGGGGCTGGGGCATGAGCCTGAAGGGTCCTCACCTGTGCTGGGTCCTCAGGTGCAGGCATCAGCTGAGTTTGCTCTGGCTCCTGAGGTGATGGAGGACCCATTGCCTGCAGGTGCTCCACTCTCAGCCCCGTCAGGGGAAGCTGAGGTTGCCTCTGGGTCTGGTAACCCTCCAGCCTCTCCTGAGCTGCAGAGGCTCAGGGCAGAGAGGGGGAGGGAACTAAGTTCCCGCAGGAGGAGTGCTCACCTCCAGGCCAGGAGAGGCGAGTCACCAGAGGATTGGGACCGCCCTATGCCTTGGGGCAGATAAAAGCCGGCCAGCCCCAGTCCCAAGTTGCGGGAGCAACATTGTTGGTTGCTAGCTTCTGCTTGAACCCTGTGCTGCTTTCCTGCCTGAGCTCCTGACCCACCCTGGCTCCCTGCTTGCATACCTGTTCCTGCCCTGCACCCAGCTTCAGCTACTACGGACTGCCTCCATGCAGTGGCGTAGCGTGGGTTGTCAGCACCCGGGGCAAGGCAAGTAATTTGCGCCCTCTAACCCTGGATTTGCGCCCCCTAACCCTATCCCTAACCCTAACCCCCAGATGTTGTGCCCGGTGCGGCCGGCCCCCCCTGCACCCCCCACGCTACGCCACTGCCTCCATGTTGCATCTTTGACCACGGACCGGACTTGGACCTCACCTCTCGGGTAACCCACGGGACCAGCACAATTGGAAAGCAATGGAGGGGATTTTCACAGTTCTGGTGGAGAGTGTGGGGTGGGAATGAGAGTTTATGCATGGGCAGAGGTGGGTGGGTCAGTGACGTGGAGTCAGAGAGCGAGGGACAGTAATGGATTGCTTTGAGGTTATTTCTGCACCAGGTAATTTCAGTTTCCCAATTGCTCTCCCCCCGGGACCTGTCCTGTATTTTGCCCAACCGAAGGCAACACTACCTTACTTGCCTCTCTAGATTCCTAAACCAGCTGCCCAGCCACGGCCAAGTGTGGCCAACTGCCTTCTCCCATAACAGCCGTTGCTGGAAATCTCTAATTTGGCATGCAAGTCATATCACATACACAATCCAGGAACTAGGCCGTTCCACTTTCCACGTCCCAGCAGCAGCTACCATGGGAGAGGGAGGGTGAGTCATGCTTGGGACTGGTTGGGAAACAGGTGAGAGTAAAGTCTGCCACTACTGGAACTATTGAGAGCCAGTGTGGTGTAGTGGTTAAGAGCAGTGGACTTGTAATCTGGTGAACCAGGTTCGCGTCTCCGCTCCTCCACATGCAGCTGCTGGGTGACCTTGGGCTAATCACACTTCTCTGAAGTCTCTCAGCCCCACTCACCTCACAGAGTGCTTGTTGTGGGGGAGGAAGGGAAAGGAGAATGTTAGCCGCTTTGAGACTCCTTAGGGTAGTGATAAAGCGGGATACCAAATCCAAACTCTTCTTTTTCCTCCTCCTCCTCCTCCTCCCCCTCCTCCTCTTCTTCTTCTTCTTCTTCTTCTTCTTCTTCTTCTTCTATTGCCACTGCTGGGTGAGAGTGGAGAGAAGCAGCCAGGCTTTGGGAAGGAAGCAGAAGCTTCTGCCTGGCTTAGGGAGGTGCGATGCTCACACACAGGATGTCAGGACATTGCAACATCATGTGTGCAGTGTAGGCCCTCCCCCAATCAACCTTGCACTGTTCCCCAACAAAAATAATTACCGCATGCCACTGTAAAACAGCGCCAGATTCATTCAGCAAACCATTTCTGCAAGCAAAATGTTTTGTTGCTTTTACTCATTTTATAGCTATACATTGTTCATAAAAGACCATAAATGGCTTCATAAGAATTTGCATTGGGAGTCAGGTCTGAGTGTCTTGTACTTCCAACAATCTTTTTCATTTGTATCTCCTCTGTCTAGGGAGTCTCCTTTCGCCTGCCCTTGTTTGTCTTCTGTCTTTATTGTTTGATAATTTAATAAACATTATTAATAAAATAAAATATATATATCGCCGTGGTGCTTCTTATTGCAGCGTTATCTCCTAGTAGTTAGAATCTGCAATTCTGAGGTGCTTCTGCAACCAACACAAGATATCCAGATTTTGACACTACATAAGACCCATAAATGCTTTACTTCAGAAAGCCATAGCTTTGCTGTCTCTGTCGTCGCCACTTCATCTGCCATCTGCTAGGAAGCCGAGGCACTTAGTCTTATGTAGACTGAGTGTCTCAGAGGATATGAAAGGGCACAATGACAACGCAGAATTAGGGAGAGCAAACAGATTTTGATCAAAGTAATGAGTCAGAATTTGGCTTCTCTTGGCAAACTCGATTTTGACACTTTGCAAGGAGGTCACTGGAATGCCGTAGCTCGTGGAAAACAGTTCAAAGCTGCTCTTGCAATTAGTCTGCCTGACTGAATTCAAATGCTGACGTGTGGGTTTTTTTAAAAAAACCATGAAACCGATATTTGAAAAGTTTAGTGCTAGCTGTATGACTCCCAACACTGAAGGATGTGTGTTTGTTTGCCTGTGTATCTGTAAATGTGCAGTATGATGTGATCGCTTTTGCCACAAGGCCTTGTGTGCAAATGGTGTATTTTCTTTTGCAATCAATTTATAGACATATAAAGAAAATACTTTGGGGTGGGGGGAGGAGGAAAGCAAACTTGGGCATTGGTATATAGCACTGTCAGCAACTGGCAGTGTATAGCTTGCATATGACAATTGAATTTATTAGGGGGAAAGAGTCGGGCTAGAATGAAGGCAGCCTTGTTAAAAAATTAATGGGTTTATGAGCGCCACCCCCCCCCAGCTTTTTTAAAACATTAAATCCTATTTTTATTTGGATTACCTCCATTTTAATGATTATACCATTATAGCCATATAAATAATATCTTGCCAGATGCCCACTTGATTCACAAGTGAAAATATAATTCTTTGTAAGTACTTAGCAGGCTGGATCTTGTTGGATGAACAATTTAGGCTGTGATTTGGGGACTGATTTTTTTATTTTTTATTTTTTGCTTTTTTGGTCCACATTTGTGAATTGTGCAATTAGAGGTAAAAAAAAATAAAATCATAGTAATTATCTGTATTCAGTGAAACTTAATAGAGCTTTCCCAGCTCAGATGGGTTAGCATGAAATTTAATTTACCCTAATCTGTCAGAGACCAGGGAAGCGTGAAATATATTGTACAGGGGAATTACCTGTTTTGCAAGATTCTAGGTCAGGAGACATTTTCTGTTCGCTGTTTAAAAAAAAGGGGGGGGGATATGCTTATAACAAAACCTCATCTAAACTCAGGCTTATTATATTTTCATGTATTAAACAATATCCCTTTTTGCTGCGAAAGGGAGACATAATAACATCTCATCCGTACTTACCTCATAAGAAAGCATTTAAATTTTAATACAGCGTCACCAAAGAAAGCCGAACAATGTATTAAAGTTGTCATATTCTTAGCTGAAAAATACTCTGAAATGACGAATGTTCTACCAGCTTACATAAAGTATAGCCTTCAAGGGCAAGGTACTAATCATACAAAGATCACCTATCGAATCTGTTACTCTACCAATTTTAGTTTCTCTAGATCATATTGTCTTATATTGCACCCCTTTTTTATGCCGGTCTACGACCATAATAAAGATTTGTTGTTGTTGTTCTTGCACCCCTTCCCTCCCCATTTTTAAAGTGTGCAGCTTGCTTCTTAAAAGAAGGGCCTGCATTGGTGCATTGGCTGACAATTGTCACAAAACATAATCCCGCTAAAAATGTTACAATATGAAAAGTTAAAAACCAGTAAAACAAGATCACTGCGGATTAATGTGATAAAGCTGTCCTGCAGCCACTTACCCTGCTCTATTCACAGGGACTTATTTCTGAGTAAACATGCATAGGATCACGCTGAAAAACAGTCTATTGTCCTGCCCGTGCCCCTAAACCTTTAGCAGCAAAAATCCAATTTGTAACCACTTATTGTCTCTCCATACATGGACAGTGGGAATTACGTTCCCTGCTTGAGGGTTCCCCCTCTTGATTTCACCGCGGGAGGTCTGTGCTCAGAGTTCCCAGAGAACTGCGTGACGTTCGTGTGATATCAGATCAGCAAGATGAGAATGGACAGAGTGCTATTAAGCATCAAAATCAATTTTGGCAAAGCGGCTCAGACAAGAATTAGGGCGACAACTGCAGGCATGCCCAAATTCTACTGATAATGAAGCCTAACGACGCAGGTACTGTGGGATCTTGAGTAAAGATTTAGGCCACGTCCCCAAGAATGCAGGTGAAATGCAATTAGTACGTGGAATGTAGAATGGAAAGGCGGTAATGTTGAGGACTTCCATTTCAGTGGGACTAGAAAATCAACATGTCTGCGGGATCGACAGCACATTGAAAGGACAGACATGAAATCTCAGTATTTTCGCCTTGTTTCCCAACAGACATCATCTGCAACATCCGGGACTGATGTATGCTGCAGCTGAAAGATTTTGTTTGCATAGCCTCCAACATTTATCCAATGAAAATAGGGACGTCCTATTCCATAATAATAATAGTAATTTTATTATTTATACCCTTCCCATCTGACTGAGTTGCCCCAGCCACTCTGGGCTGCTTCCAACATATATAAAAACATTAAACATTAAAAAAAACCTTCCCTATACAGGGCTGCTTCCAGGTGTCTTCTAAACTACTTATCTCCTTGGTCACATAACTCCATACCCTCCCACTTTTCTCCAGGGAAAATAGGGACGTCCTAAGGAAAAGCCGGACATTCTGGGATCAGATCAGAAGCTTCTGTAAATCTGGGACTGTCCCTGGAAAATAGGGACACTTGGAGGGTTAGGCTAGGTTCTGATCTAGTTTACTTGTATCTTGGAGGTGCAGAATAGCTTTTGGCTGCTCTAGGTTAGGAGTTATTCACTGTGTTCAGAAAGGAAGCCTTTAAAACGATCCCATAATGCTCTGATGGGCAGCATGCTGAATGCAGGTAGATAGGTTTTGTGTAGAGAGACTTGTAAAACACAGTATCATTTCTTGGTCAATGCAATATTCATAAGCATGCCATGAAAGGGTATGCCTGCCTCTTTCCTGCCGCCGTCTCCCCCCTCCCCCCCCCCCGCCCAAACGCTACAGTGAACAGAAGAGGGAGGTGGGGGAGAGAATCAAATCTCATATCTTAAAGCTTTGACAGCTTTGTAACGATGATCCGGGATATCAGAATTTAGAAGAGCTTCCCTGTTCTGATGCACAAGAGATGGTTTGGGGAAGAACAAAAATCAATATCCATTCCAATTAGAGCCACAGCCGCCAAGCTCGTGCAAAACTGCAAAGGGCTTTTAACCATCTCTTGCCAATAGTTGTGGCTGATGGGGAGACTGCAGCGAAGGAAAGATGCTGCAGTGATTTTTAGAGAGGAATGCGCCTTTGACAAACACTTGGATAATATCCGTGGCCTGTGTGCCTTCTGGCATCATGGTGGGGTATCTCCTGGGGATTTGATGACACAGCAAGTGATGTCTTAATGCAGGGAAAGTGAACTGAATGACACAACTTCATGCCAACCCGGACACGGTCTTATCAGCCCCTTTCAGTGCTGTTGATGTCGCACCCCACACCAGCCGTATTCTCAAAGGGCTCACAACTGAATGCCCCGTTTAGAAGAGGTTTAGCTGATTTTAAAAAAACATGCATTGGGCGCTGCAACAAAACGTTGCAGTGTATCCTCATCCCTCAAGGAAGCACTTGTGTTCAAAGTTCCAGCCAGCCATGAATCTATCAATCCATTAATTTCACTACAGTGGTACCTCTGGTTAAGAACTTAATTCGTTCCAGAGGTCCGTTCTTAACCTGAAACTGTTCTTAACCTGAGGTACCTCTTTAGCTAATGGGGCCTCCCGCTGCCGCGTGATTTCCGTTCTCATCCTGAAGCAAAGTTCTTAACCTGAGGTACTATTTCTGGGTTAGCGGAGTCTGTAACCTGAAGCATCTGTAACCTGAGGTACCACTGTATTTATAAACTGTTCTACATTCAGAGAACACCTGAGCGGTTTACAGAAACAGAAAAGAAAGCATAATATAAATCACAAAATGGTATGAAAGCGTAAAAACCAAGAGGACTTGAAAACTTGAAAATAGAAATAACATAAACTGAACCAAGACAGCTCGGGAGAAAGAGTTTCAACAAAACGCCACAAACATAACAATTTTGGGTCTTGCTTCACTCCCAAAGGAAGTGAAAGGGGAGTGCTAGAATCATGCCACGCTTTACTGCTTTGGTATGAGGTACCAGCAATAGATCTTCATTCACAGACCAGGATGGGATGTCAGGTCAGAGGCAACTTCTCAGATACCCTGAGTCCAGAACTGTATAGGGCTTGAGGCACCTGCAGTAAAACTTTGAATCTAGCTGAATATCAAATTGCAATGCTTTCAAGCACAGGTGTGCTATCTTGTCAATAGGTATGCCTCAGTTTCCCTCCAACCAGGACATTCTACTCCCCCCTCACCAACTACCCCCATAGCATGTTCCATTTTTCTTTTCCTGGTGCCACTCTACATTGGGGTGGCGAGTCTTTTTTGGGCTGAGGGCTGCACACACAGACCCTGCACACACAGAGACAATCACACACATTTCTTCTGCAGAGAGGTGTACTTAATTCTTAGTAACTCCGTTTAAGTTTCACCTCTCCTGTTCTGTACAGACTGACACCCTTGTCCTTTCTGTGCAAAAGACAAAAAGAACTCTGTCAAAAGAACTCTCCGCACAACAGTGGCGTAGCGTGGGTTGTCAGCACCCGGGGCAAGGCAAGTAATTTGCGCCCCCTAACCCGTGGATTTGCGCCCCCTAACCCGTGGATTTGCCCTAACCCCAGATGTTGCGCCCGGTGCGGCCGGCCCCCCCCTGCACCCCCCACGCTACGCCACTGCCGCACAAGAATGCAAATGCCATCAGCGGCAAGCCCTACTTAACAGCCATTTGAAGCCATCCTACCTTACAGCTACTGTATTTGAAGCCTGTCAGACACGTGGCTCAGCTGGTTGGAGCATGGTGCTGATAACGCCAAGGTTGCAAGTTCGATTCCCACAAGGGATAGTTGCATATTCCTGCTTTGCAGGTGATTGGATTAGATGAGTCCCGGCATCCCAACTCTACGATTCTGTGATTCCCCAGAAGTATGTGTCTTTTTTGGATTTGCTCTGAGCTATGGCTATGGTAAGGGATGCGGGTGGCGCTGTGGGTTAAGCCCCAGAGCCTAGGGCTTGCCGATAAGAAGGTCGGCGGTTCGAATCCTGCAATGGGGTGAGCTCCCGCTGCTCGGTCCCTGCTCCTGCCCACCTAGCAGTTCGAAAGCATGTCAAAGTTCAAGTAGATAAATAGGTATCACTCCAGCGGGAAGGGAAATGGCGTTTCCGTGTGCTGCCCTGGTTCGCCAGAAGCGGCTTAGTCATGCTGGCCACATGACCCAGAAGCTGTACGCTGGCTCCCTCGGCCAATAAAGCGAGATGAGCACCGCAACCCCAGAGTTGGTCACAACTGGACCTAATGGTCAGGGGTCCCTTTATCTTACTTTTTATGGCTATGGTGCTATTGCAAAGATATCAGAGAAAACTACAGGGGTTTAAACTAAATAGTTCACCTTCTCAGAACCATAGCGGTTTATGCGAAACCTCCTCCTATGGCAACAGTCTTTGCATTGTCTATAATGTAAGTAGTTCTCCAGGATTCCAGATGGGGTTCACTCCCCGTCCTATTTGGAGATGGCAGGGACTGAACCAGGTACCCTCTGCCTTCAAAGCAGTAGCTCTACCACTGAGCAAATGCTCTTCTGCCTGTAATAACCAACCATCTTGCAAATTTATATTCTTATTCCTTTTTTTAAAAAAAAGAAATTAATTTTAGGACCACAATAATTTACATGTATTGAATAAACACCAATAAACAAATAAAACTCCAAAGAAAAGGCCCATGAACTACAACAACATGCCACTTAAAGTAATATGATATTCCTTCTTGTTATGAGTCTAATACAGAAAACATTCCCTATTATCATATCCAGCAGACAGAGAGATTTAAGGCATCATAAGCAACATCAACAGGAAATAACTCCCCAGACACTTGAGTCATGAATTATTTTTCCCCCAAATTGCAGTGTATTGGGCTGCAGGTGTTTTTGTCTTACTAAGCCTCATACTAATACTTTTCAGGCTAAAATGAAAAATAAAGCTATGCTAATCTGCAAAAAAAAAGGGGGGGGGCATCCTGACTTACCTGTCCTTGATGGCATGGATTTGATGCATAAGGTTCTCTGCAATGGCAATTTCCTCAAAGTTTACCATATCTGGGATCCAAAGTAATAGTCCTATAGCTTTACACATATATCGGTTTGTTTGCTTTTAAATTTAATCGCCTAGCCAAAATATTTTAAGTAGTGATCTGACTTCTCCCACAAAGTGCAACACTGAATAATCAGACTCAGTGGCGTAGCGTGGGGGGTGCAGGGGGGCTGGCCACACCGGGCGCAACATCTGGGGGGGGCGCTCGTCGCCTCCGGAGTCGCCGAGGAGCCTCGGGCGCAGGCTGTAGCAGAGTCCCATGTCTCGCGGAACCGACGAGCTGTGCGCGCATCCGGGCTGAAGGTGTCCGGCAGGCAGCGGCTCTCAGCGCTCGCTGCGGTCCGGTCCCCGCGCGTCAGGGCCGCGGAGGGCGCACCAGGCAGCCCCTCCTCACAGCCCCACCACCGCCGCCGCCGCTGCTGCAGCTGCTGGGCCATGTTGCATTTTCCTCGCCTCTCTGCCCTCCTCCTCCTCCGGGCAAGCGGCGTCGTTTGGGCGGCAGCGCCAGCGGCAACTCGCCTCAGATCACCTGACACGGACCCGCCGCCGCCGCCGTGGCTACCTTACCGTAAATACCCCAGCCCGGACAGCAGCAAGAAGAAGCTGGCAGCGGCGGCAGGTTAGGGGTTAGGGGCGCAAATTACTTGCCTTGCCCCGGGTGCTGATAACCCACGCTACGCCGCTGATCAGACTTTAGGTCACCCAAACACAATACGTTTGAAGCACATTTAAAGCACATGGTTTCTCCCAAATAATACTGGGAAATGTAGTTTAAGGGTGCTGGGAATTGTAGCTCTGAGAGGTAAATTCCAGTTCTCAGGATTTGAAGTCATGTGCTTCAAATGTATAGTGGAATATGACAGAGATAAGCTATATTGTATAGAGAAGCTCCATTATACTGTACCTTTATCAAGCTACCAGTGATTGTGCAATGCTTGTGGTAAGGGGGTGTTGGCTTTAGGTCTCACAAAAAATAATAATCTGTGCATAACTTAAGACAGACATAGAAATAAATGCAGCTGTGATGGTAGTAGCAGAAAGAGTTCTCCCCTCCACCCCTCTCAACACTGCTTTGGCAGCATCCAGAGTTTGATAAAATTGGCAGATCCGACTTGTTGCAATTCCATTATAAAGGATCTCTACCAAATATAAGCTGCACGGTGTGGGTTCAGACCACTGAAGTTTGGGATTGCAAATGGCAGTGATGGCTGCACAGAATCCACTCCCTGTCTCCTCCATGTTTGCCAGTTCATGGTTCAACCTTCACCCAAGAACCATCTATGGTATTTCAAAAAAGTCAAAGCAAAATTCAAGTGTGAGTAGCTGCTGAAGGGAGTGCTGATGTCAGCCTAGTTCAGCCTGGTTTATACTTCCTCACTCTGAAATGACTAAGTGGAACCGGTGACGGAAGCTCACCTCAATTTGTCTGACTCCAAGGTTCACAGGGGCCCCCCTTTGGGAATATTTGTGACTGACTCTGCATGTAAACAGGCATTCATGCTAAGGAGATCAATCATTCTTATCAATTTTATAAAATAATAATAATAAATATCAATTTATTACTTATCAATTTTATAAAATAATAATAATAAATAAATAAAAATTAAAGCACCCAGCAGAAACATTGTAAGTAGTGCTGCGACTCCTCCCACAAAAGTCAATGTTAAAACATTTCCCGAATGTGAAAAGACGCGGTCAGATTGCCAAAGGCAAGTACCTCCCTCGATTTTGTTTCATTTTCTTACCTCCCTCGATTTCATTTCACTTTGCTGATTCCCTTGCAGAACGGAATAGGGAGAAGCTCTGTCTCGAGTGCCAATTCTCTCTGTTTCTCACCATTAAGTTAATAATTACACTCCACCCTCATTATTATTCTATTGCCAGACTCCAAGGATTTTGATTCCAAGCACTAAAATGCCAGTTATTGGTGGTTTTTTTGATTAAACAACAACAACAACAACAACCCACCACCACCCTAAGGTAATTGAGATGCTGCTTCTCAGCAAGCTCTGCAGGAATACTGCTCTTAATGAACGAGCTATCAAGAAGTTTAAATGCGGCGGAGCATCTAAAGCAGAGGAACATTATCGCAGAACGAGACAGAAATAGACTTTGCACCAGATGTCATTAGAAACAGGCAGCACTTCGTTCTGATGCTATCTAGGAGGCCTCCTTCTGTTCAGACATGGTTCCCTTTTTAAGAACTTAAACAATGTCATGCTCTTTCTCTCCACCACTGCACCTTCCCTACCATCCTCATAAGAAGAAGAAGAAGAAGAGTTTGGATTTGATATCCCGCCTTTCACTCCCTTTAAGGAGTCTCAAAGCGGCTAACATTCTCCTTTCTCTTCCTCCCCCACAACAAACACTCTGTGAGGTGAGTGGGGCTGAGAGACTTCAAAGAAGTGTGACTGGCCCAAGGTCACCCAGCAGCTGCATGTGGAGGAGCGGAGACGCGAACCCGGTTCCCCAGATTAGGAGACTACCGCTCTTAACCACAACACCACACTGGCTCTCGAAGAAGTAACGGCTGGAGAGATCCATTCTAGTTTGATAAAGAGGTTTTTCCACTCAGTGCATAGTTAGACTGTGGAACTTATGCCCACAAGAGGCAATGATGGCCACCAAAATGGATGGATTTAAAAGAGGGTTGAACAAGTTCATGGAGGAGAAGAGAGAAGAGACACTGCGGCCCATTTTGGAAGCTTCACTGTTGACTTTGGTCACATCTGGTTTTGCAGGGTTTTGTCACTATGACTGCAGCGGAGAGAATCATTGCTGGTATGTTCCATGCTGCTAGGACAGTGTATACAGCATACCCTCCCACAATTCTCTGATGAAAATGGGGACATCCCATTCCATAAATGATAACTCTACTATTTATACCCCATACATCTTGCTGGTTTGCCCCAGCCACTCTGGGCAGCTTCCAACATATATAAAAACATAATAAAACATTAAACATTAAAAAAAAAAACCTTCCCTATACAGGATTGCCTTCAGATGGCTCAGGGATTGGATAACTCCATACCCCCCAACTTTTCACCAATGAAAATTGGAGAAATCCTATCATACCCTCCAACATTTCTCCAATGAAAATAGGGATTTCCTAAGGAAAAGTGGAACATTCCGGAATCAAATCAAAAACCGGGACGGCTTCTCTAAATCAGGGACGTCCCTGGGAAATAGGGGCACTTGGAGGGTCTGTGTGCAGTCAGTGGCGTAGTCGGGGGTGGGGTCACAGTGGCACAAGATTGTTAGGGGGCGCACAGTTTAAACACCCGGTGCTGCCTCAATACAGCTGCACACTTCTGCAGCTGGGCTCTGTTGAAAATGGCTTCTCCATGTGAACCAGGAAGTGACCTCTCTCGACAATGGGATGTCTCTTCTTTTCTTACCTCTGCTCCTGCAACCTCCTGAGTGACGCAGACACTGTTAGGCGATTCAATGCGTATGTGTACTCCACCCGTTTCCCTCCCATCCACCCACCCCCTCCGCATGGCCCCGGACACTGGCAACCCATGCTACGCTACTGTGTGCAGTTAATGCACCATGTGTTCACGTTCTGACCAAAGTGCCCACTATATACAGAAATTAAATATAGATTTGAGGGGGGGGTGACTTAACTTTGACCCATTATATATAACCTTGTTAGTGTAGCTTAAGAGTGTACAAGCATTGAAACATCATTCTTAATAGCTTAATGACATTGTAGTGGCAGTTAATTGAATTATAGAAGTCTAGGATCATTTAAATAATGACAGATAGGGGTCACCTTGAGTTATACTGTGGTATAAATGGGAAGACCAACAGCAAAGGGGGGGGGGAATCCCTTCATATCTTGGCAACATTCGCCACCTCCACCCCATAACTCATTTATTTAGAATATTTGCATACCACACTACATAATAAAAATGCCAGAGTGGTTCTCAATAAAAAACACTTGTACATAATAAAATATAATAAACATCAAAGTCAATGCAAATACAATAACATACAGTATTTTAAAATACCAAATGAGTGACACAATCCTATAAGAGTAGGGCAGCCAATGTGGCCCCCTTCAGATGTTAGACTACAACTCCCATAATTCCTGACCCTTGGCCATGCTGGCTGGGGCTGATGGGAGCTGTAGTCCAACAATAGGTAGAAGCCACCATGTTGGCTGCTTTTCTGGTACATCAGGGATGGATGAATCTGCAATGTTTGGTTTCTCTCAGTTTCTAATTTGTCCAAGTTCAGTTCTCCATTTTTCTGCATCAGTTTGTGATTTTTTTTAAATAATAAAAAATCCTTGTGAAAGTTGATCAGCATTTTAGTGCATTTTATACACATTTTTGCAAGCACGTTTCCCCAATACTATGCATTTTATATGTTATTTTTACTAATAGATGCATTTTTATGCAGACCTCTCTCCCCCCCCCTCCCTATACAGTGGTACCTCAGGTTACATACGCTTCAGGTTACACACTCAGCTAACCCAGAAATGGTGCTTCAGGTTAAGAACTTTGCTTCAGGATAAGAACAGAAATCGGGCTCTGGTGGCGTGGCGGCAGCAGGAGGCCCCATTAGCTAAAGTGGTGCTTCAGGTTAAGAACAGTTTCAGGTTAAGTACGGACCTCCGGAACGAATTAAGTACTTAACCTGAGGTACCACTGTATGTCTTTCTGTGTGCATGATTTGGCTAGAACTCCACCACAAAAGTGATCCGTTCGAAGGGTAGCTGTGTTTTGGCTTTCATATTGTTTCGGAAATTAGAATTTGATCTGAATCAAGTTTCTCCTCCATTCCTACAAGGCCTAAGGAAGGTGCAATGATCCAGATGTTTCTGGACTACAACTCCCATCGGCCTCTGCCAGCTTGGCCAAAGTGAGAACTGTAGTCAGCCTAGATATCTCAGTTGGTTAGGGCATGGTGCTGATACACTAACCCCTTCCCAGCTCAGGGAGTGTTTGCACGACACACCTACACACTAGCATGTCACGACACAAAGTTTGGAAAACTCTGGACGAGATTCTTCTCAGGGTCCCTTCCAACGCTACAATTATATGATCTATGAACATCTGCAGGGACATGGATTCATCATCCCTGCTATACGCACTTATGTGGGAGTAAGTCCAGTTCTATTCAATGGGATATGTCTGAGTAGACATGTATATAGTATTGTGGTGTCAAAATATGCCAAAAGTAGCTGAAAGTTATTTTTCGTAAGTTGTCTCCAGACTGTCACTATTGTGTGGAAGGCATCTGAGTGCATACCAAATGCCTTCTGCACAGTGAAAATGAACTTGCCACTCTAACACAAGCGCCTCTCTCTTTTTGTAATGGCTTTTTGCAGTTTGGAAAGTGATGAGTTGGTGCTCCACCGGGCAGCTTCCTTGGGTATTGTGTTTGTCAGGATATGAGTTCCGAGCAGGAAGTAGTCATCATGAGTGTGGTTATCATTGTGTTTTGATTGGTGCATGGCTGGATAGCTCAGTCGGTAGAGCACGAGACTCTTAATCTCAGGGCTGTGGGTTCAAACCCCACATTAGGCAAAAGATTCCTGCATCACAGGGGTTGGTCTTGATGACTCTCATGGTCCCTTCCAACTCTACAACATGCTATGTTTCTATGGTAAATATAGAGGCATTGTCAATTAATAATAATAATAACAACAATTTATTATTTATACCCCACCCATCTGGCTGGGCTTCCCCAACCACTCTAGGTGGCTTCCAACAAAATATTAAAAGACAGTAATCCATCAAACATTAAAAGCTTCCCTAAAAGCCTGGTAGTTGTTGTTCTCTTTGATATCTGGTGGAAGAGCGTTCCACAGGGCGGGTGCCACTACCGAGAAGGCCCTCTGCCTGGTTCCTTGTAACTTGGCTTCTTGCAGAAGGCCCTCAGAGCTGGACCTTAGTGTCCGGGCTGAATGATGGGGGTGGAGACGCTCCTTCAGGTATTATCATCATCATCATCATTTATATCCCGCCTTTTTCTCCAAGGAGCTATAGGTTGTGTACATGGTTCTCGCCCCTCCCTTCCTCATTTAATCCCCATAACAATCTTGTGAGGTATGTCAGGCTGAGAAAGCAGTGACTGGCCCAAGGTCACCCAGTGAGCTTCTTGGCAGAGTGGAGATTTGAACCCAGCACTCTAACCACTGTACCACACATCCTGATTGATACCTAATAGCTTTGTCTCTCTTTCCGTGGTAGAGTTCTCTCTGGAACGTGTGATGAATTAGTTTAACTCTCAACAGAGAGAGCAAACAATGCATGGCTTGGTGATGAGGAGTGTATCCATATGATCATTTTGGACACAATAACTGAAATGAAAATGTTTGCTTCTACATTTTGCTACCTTAAGCAACCCTCCATTGAATGGAGCACTTTCAAGTGCCATTGATTCCAACAGGAGAAAGTTAAACATGTGATTAACCCTTCCTTTTAATTAATTTAATTAATTATCCTTGGCAGAACTGTACACTTCCTTTTAAAGCTTCTCATAGGTTTCACAATCTTAATATACTGGTATTCACCTCCTGTGGCATTCAATATCTAGCCTACGTTCTGTTTGAAACGGGTGCCTCTTTACGCAAAATTATGCATTTAAAGAACAATACCATTAGTGTATGGACTACATTAATGAGATATAAATTAGCTGGGTAAATGTATTAGAATTAAATTAGATCAGACTGAGCCTCTCCCCCTTTTTATTAGCATATTTCATGGCACCCAGAGTATGACTTGGCAATGAATCGTGTTTAATCATGGAAATAATGTATGGCGAAAGTGGCTGCAAAGGACAGGGAGGGCAGGAAGGAGGGAGGGAGGGAGAGAAAGAAAGAGTGCGCAAGCAAAGGATGAGGCAGGCTCAAGTTGGTACTTGAAAGCAGCAATTTATTTCATGAGTAGGGGATGAGAATTATCAATGTGTTGCAACCAAAGTTCTTTCAGTGGATAGTGCCACCATACAATTTAGACACTAGGGGGCAGCAGGTTTGGTTCTACATTCATACCTTGGAAGTCGAACGCCTTGCGAGATGAACGTTTTGGCTCCCGAACGCCGCAAACCCGGAAGTGAGTGTTCCGGTTTGTGAATGTTCTTTGGAACCAAACGTCCATCGCGGCTTCTGTGGCTTCCGATTGGCTGCAGGAGCGGAAGCCAATCGGAAGCCACACCTTGGTTCCCGAATATTTTGGAAGTCAAACAGACTTCCAGAACAGATTCTGTTCGACTTCTAAGGTACCACTGTATCTGAGCAGAATCAAGAGTTCCATGTGTCTGTTACAGGACCGGCCCCTAGACAGAATGAGACAGCTGCCTTAGGCAGCTGATTTAGTGTGCCATGAAAGCACAGGAAATTATTTAAGCTGTACAATAAAATAGCAATTAAAATATGGGGAGGAAGGGAGGAATATACGTTGATAAAATATAAATAAATAAATAAATAAATAAATAAATAAATAAATAAATAGGCTATAATTGTGCAACCTTCAGGATTGTGGTATCTCACTCGCTGGGTAAAATAAAATGAATAATGTAAAATCCTTGATATTTGAAGGTGTTCATATGGGATCAGGATTAATGGCAGGACTTTGTGAGCCCTTATGGCTGCTGAGAGACTTCTACTTTCAGCCTCAAAGGATAAATCCCTTATTGAGAATAAAGACTCAATTTCTAGCATGAGCTTGAATCCTTTCTGCAAGATAGTCTGGAGCCTATCCAGACACCCTGGGCCTTGCTTCTTTAACTGCAGGAGACCCAAAAAGTACTTTTACAAAGTAAAAAAATCCCTTATGAAAAGCCCAGCCTCTTTCCTTGGGAACTTGCTCAGAGTTGCAATGGCAATAATTCATCCAATGAAAGTATATATAAATTCTGCCTCGACAACAGGATGTTATCGTGTTTATTTTCAGTGCTATTATTTGGGTATTTAATTACGGAACAGTTAATTACTTCGCTTTAATTATATATCTCTTTTAATTAAATGGTAGCTTCCCAGCTTTGATAAGGTTGAGGCTGCTCTTTTGCAGAGTATTCATTTTATTTTAATAGTTATCAGCCCTGGCTGTTACTCCCGCTTGCTTGTTCAGCGTGTATCCCACCATTCCTATCCTTTTACGTCTCCTCCTTCAGGGTTACGTTTTGGCGAGGAGCGGGAGTGGGGGCGGAATTTAGCATCATTGTGCCAGGGCTGAAACACCTGCAATATTCAGCAAGAGGTGCCGCATGTCTGGGATATTCAATGATAAAATCCACCCTGAAAACTAAAAACATAAAAGTAGTGCCACTGGATCAGGCCTATGGCCCACCTAGTGCAGTATCCTGTTCACTGTGGCTAAACAGATATCTGTGGGGAACCCTGGATCAGGGACCAAACACAAGACTGCTCTTCCCTCCTGTCCTTTCCAGTGACTGCTATTCGTCACATTCATGTTTAAATGGATTTTTTAAAAATGTAACAAGACTAAAGGTAAAGGGACCCCTGAACATTAGGTCCAGTCGTAGCCGACTCTGGGGTTGCAGCGCTCATCTCGCTTTACTGGCTGAGGGAGCCGGCGTACATGTGGCCAGCATGACTAAGCCGCTTCTGGCAAACCAGAGCAACACACGGAAACGCTGTTTACCTTCCTGCTGGAGCAGTACCTATTTATCTACTTGCACTTTGATGTGCTTTCGAACTGCTTGGTTGGCAGGAGCAGGGACCGAGCAACGGGAGCTCACCCCGTTGCGGGGATTCGAACCGCCACCTTCTGATCAGCAAGTCCTAGGCTCTGTGGTTTAACCCACAGTGCCACCCGTGTCCCTGTAACAAGACTAAGCACAGTATAAAAAACCCCCAGATTGAATCCTCTTGAATTCTATACCCAGCACATGGAACCTTACAAAAGGACAATGAGTTGACTCTCCGTGCCCTGACCATGGCAAAAAAGACTGATACTGATCATAGCTGTCAACTTTTCCCTTTTCTTGAGAGGAATCCTATTCGGAATAAGGGAATTTCCCTTAAAAAAGGGAAACGTTGACAGCTATGATACTGATGAATTGGAAAAATAGGCAAACTCTCAACATGTGCACCTCTTGCATGTAAATGCAGACCTGCCGTGGACAAATTCAATGATATTTGGAATCCATTCTTACAAATACTGTACAGTAATAGGATAAGATCTGGTGAAGTACAATGACAACCTTGTAAAATATACAGTTTGAGGTTTCCCCCTCCTCCCTCCCCTTTGTTTTTTTCCTTTCTGCACAGGTTTTGTTTCTCTTTTTTCTTTTTCTCTTTTTTTGTTTGTGTCTCACCATGTTTGGTGCACATATGATTAAGTACTTTTTGAACGTTCAATAAAGATGTTACACACATAAATAAATAAATAAATAAATAAATAAATAAAGTAAGTAAGTAAGTAGTAGGGACGCGGGAGCGCTGTGGGTTAAAGCCTCAGCGCCTAGGACTTGACGATCGCATGGTCGGCGGTTCGAATCCCCGTGGCGGGGTGCGCTCCCGTCGTTCGGTCCCAGCGCCTGCCCACCTAGCAGTTCGAAAGCACCTTCGGGTGCAAGTAGATAAATAGGGTCCGCTTACCAGCGGGAAGGTAAACGGCGTTCCGTGTGCTGTGCTGGCTCGCCAGATGCAGCTTGTCACACTGGCCATGTGACCCGGAAGTGTCTGCGGACAGCGCTGGCTCCCGGCCTATAGAGTGAGATGAGCGCACAACCCTAGAGTCTGGCAAGACTGGCCCGTACGGGCAGGTGTACCTTTCCCTTTTAAGTAAGTAAGTAAGTAAGTAAAATAACTTGGGGGGGGGAATAAAAAACAAACAAACCAGAATTTTGGATAGAACAAAAAAGAAAAGAAAAGAAAAAGAAAAAGTTTTCTAGGATAAAATGGAGTTTGTTACCAGAGGGCATTATCAGCCATGGTCACCTCTCTCTCTCTCTCTCTCTCTCTCTCTCTCTCTCTCTCTCTCTCTCTCTCTCTGTCTCTCCCCCTATTCCATTTAGGCCTGCAGTGGAGGCAGCTAAATAACCACAGAGACTTATCTTATTGAAAGCTGTGCTTCTGCAGCATGAGAAAGCTAGGGTAGACCAGCTGTTTCTTACGCCTTTTTCTGGGAGTGTTTCTTTTGAATGTGGCAGTCCCTTTTTGTTTTTTAAAAAAGGTCTTCCTCCGTCTGTGGCCTGCGCACCCTCTCCCCCACGCTTCTTGCAGCGCGTCAATATTCTGCGTACAGCGGCATTTCTGTTCTCATGCTGCAATCTCAGGGCTCTCTGATGCAGCATTTTGCAAGAGCTGAGTCACACCACACAATGAGCTTATTTTGTGTCATGACAGTGGGGTGACGGATCCTCCCAATTCACACAGCAATGGGAAGTAGGATCTGCTAATTACACCCCACCCTTCCCTCCCCTCCTGCCCCAAGTTATGTCATCCTGCTGGTATCAATAAGGGGCGGTAATGATTTCTTGGCAAATAGACACGCTGGTATCCCTGGGCGACAGCCAGATGCCTAGACACAGCATCAAGAGCGGCATTTATGACCTTCAGCTCTCAAGATGTTAAATTCAGCATGCCAGGCCAGGATTCTCTTACACAGTGCCTAGCAAAAAACAAAAACCCTTTACAATGCCGTTTGGTTGCTCCGTACCTACGGATACGGCCTGTGCCACTGCTTTTCCTGTGTTCTGTCTGTTGGCATGTCAGGGTCAAAAGTTTGCAAAGCAATGCGCCTATCTGATTCATGGGCACCAGGCTGCTTAAGGTGGCAATCCCATAACCATTTACCTGGAAGTCAGGATTTTAAGGCAGGAGGCTGGGGCCCAAGGAGCAGGAAAGGACCCCAAATGCAGGCCTTGAACTAAGGTCACATTCACAGAGAGAGTCCTGGAAACTGTAGCTTGTTAAGAGTGCTGGGAACGCTAGTTCTCTGACAGGCTCTCGTAACAACACTCAGCACACTTCACAGACTACAGACTGGGATTCAACTAAACAGTCGCCTAGGTAGGGACGGAGGAAGGGGGCGGAGGGGGCAGGTCACCCCAGGTGTCATCACTGAGAGGGGTGACATTTGGCGTGCCAGCTGCCCACGACTCCCAAGCGTACCCTGAGCTGTCAAGGGAAGGGGCAGAGCTGCACAGCCTTGCTGGCGGCCTCCCCCCTTTCCCCTTCGTTCTGACAGCTCAGGGGAAGCTTGGGAGTCACGGGCAGGTGGCGCGCCGTGCCCCCTGCTCCCAGGCTGCTTCCTGGGGGGGGGCCTCCCCTGAGCTGTCAAAAGGAAGAGGGAAGGGAGGAAGGCTGCTGGCAAAGCGGCACAGCTCCCTCCCCCCCTCCCAGGAAGCAGCTCCCCCTGGGATGCTAGCTCTGCCCCCATGGCCCCGCCCCCGGGTACAAAGCATGTGCGTCGCTCCAGGTTCTAGAGCAGTCAGCTACGCCTCTGGCCCTAGGAGGAGCTAGCACAACCGTTCCTGCTAGTGCAATGAGTCTTGCCCCACTTCCTCCTATGTACCCCTATGTACCCCTAAATCAGCTTGAAAAAACCACCAGATGAGGAGGCATCGTTCCATTTGGAAAGCAGAAATAATTGGTCCGACCAAATGATCAACATGGCGCCATGCTGAATTCCTCCCACAGTTCCCAGGATTCTTTGGGGGAAGCCATGACTGTTAAAGTAGTATAAGAGTGCAAGAATAATACATGCTGTCATCCCAACAGGGGACTTCCTGTAAATCCAGAGCCTAAAATTACCTAACTCCACCACTGCTGGGAGCATACCCTCCAACATTTCTCCAATGAAAATAAGGACATCCCATTCCATACTAATTTTATTATTTATACCCCGCCATGTGACTGGGTTGCCCCAGCCACTCAGGGCGGCTTCCAACATATATAAAAACATAACAAAACCTTAAACATTAAAAACTTCCCTATACAGGGCTGTCTTCAGATATCTTCTAAAGGTTGTATAGCTACTTACCTCCTTGACTTGTGGGGGGACGGATAACTCCATACCCTCAGTGGCGTAGCGTGGGGGGTGCAGGGGGTGCCAGCCGCACCGGGTGCAACATCTGGGGGGGGGGCGCACTCGCCGCCTCCGGAGTCGCCCAAGAGCCTCGGGCGCAGGCTGTAGCAGAGCCCCATGTCTCGCGGAACCGACGAGCTGTGCGCGCATCTGGGCTGAAGGCATCCGGCAGGCAGGGGCTCTCAGAGCTCGCCGTGGTCCCCGCGCGTCAGGACCACGGAGGGCGCGCCAGGCAGCCCCTCCTCACAGCCCTGCCGCCGCCGCTGCAGCTGCTGGGCCATGTTGCATTTTCCTCGCCTCTCTGCCCTCCTCCTCCGGGCAAGCGGCGTAGTTTGGGCGGCAGCGCCAGCGGCAACTCGCCTCAGATCACCTGACACGGACCTGCCGCCGCCGCCGTGGCTACCTTACCGTAAATACCCCAGCCCAGGCAGCAGCAAGAAGAAGCTGGCAGCGGCGGCAGGTTAGGGGTTAGGGGGCGCAAATTACTTGCCTTGCCCCGGGTGCTGACAACCCACGCTACGCCGCTGCATACCCTCCAACATTTCTTCAGTGAAAATAGGGACGTCTTAAGGAAAAGCGGGCCATTCTGGGATCAAATTCAAAACCTGGATGGCTTCTGTAAATCTGGGGCTGTCCCTGGAAAATAGGGACACTTGGAGGGTCTGTGAGAGTATGCCACATTGAACTCAGTGGGGACTTACTTCTGACTTGAAATGTACAGGACTGTGCATGGAACTAGTGACCTTGCACAAATAGTGAAGAATTAGATATTTCATGTAGTTCTGTCATTCCCACTCCCCTTTAATAATACAGAGGATATAATTCGAATTAGAAGACAAGTCTGTGTTTGTGGCAGATCCACAGATGGGAGTTCCCCAGTCCATGGACATATCCGTCATCATCGTTGTCGTCGTTCCCACCCCCCCCCCCCACGGCCTGAGCTGAAATTGCTGTTTTGGCAGCCAGGGATTGCATGCATTGGCAAGTTTTCGAGGACCTGCCATTTCTCGCTGCCAAGGCACCCCAGGCCAGTCTCGGGGACACCCCACTGGGGGACTCTGAAGCTGGTCTGGAGTGGAGCCCTGGCAAGGAAAGACTTTGCTCAGCTAGGAGCGAAATCCGTGGGAAAACATTTGCCAGTCAAGGAAGCCGGCAATTTGTCTTCCACTTGCACTTTAATCGGAATAGGAAACGTTACAATTAGAATTAAATTAAAATGGTCACAGACTCTCCCAGCTAATACTGTTGTCAGAAACGGTATCTTTTAGCCATCAAAAGGCCTGGGTGAATGGGGATGTTTTGAAGTTCCTCTTGAAAGGTACAGTAATAAGCATAAGCATAAGCATAATCGTAATAACCAATTCACTCCACCATGGAAGGTCTTCCACAAATGGAGAAGCACCACTGAGAAGGTTGGGCCATGAGACAACGCCATTCAGACATTGCATTTTATAGGCCCCAGGTCCAATCCTTGACATGTCCAAAGGGTGCTGGGAATGTCTTGAAATCCTGGACAGTCACTGTAGAGAACACTGAACTTGATGGAGCAACAGTCTGACTCAGTCTGAAGGCAGCTTTCAATGTTCTGATGTTACCACCTTTGAAGCAACCTTCAGTTTGAAAGTTTTCCAGGCTGCGAGTAAGAGATTCAATGACCACTTAAGGTAAGATCAATTAGGTTTTTGTACAATAAGAGTACCGAAAGAAGCCTTTCTCGCAATTCAAATATTGATAGAGAAAAAATTAGAAATTCTAAATGAGACTTATGTAGCGCTTATTGATTTAGGGGAACAGACTCGACTGGAGTATATTTCCTGTATTGCAGGAAAGTGGGATGGCAGAAGAGCAATATACAATCTATACAAAATCTAGGAAGGCACAATCAGAGCAAATTTTAGACTGAAGAACTAGCTAAAAATAATAAAGGGTATTAGCATGAATTAAGGTTGTTCATTGTCCCCCTCGAGATCATTAGCACATTTATCAAGGAAGCAAAGATCAACATAATCGAAAAGAAATAAATGTGGGTATTTATGTGAACTAGAAGGAAACTAATTGGTTATGATCTGAAGACCACATCATCATCATCATCATTATTATTATTATTATTATTATTATTATTATTATTATTATCATCAGTATTTATTAAATTTCTATACTGAAGATGACAGGGCGTTTACAATGACTGTAGAGAAAGATAAAGAAAATGAGCTGCAGAACATGTTGAATATAATGAATTTTGTTTTCTTTTTAAATGACTGTAAAAGTACACAGCAATAAAATATGTAACAGGCTGGCTCCAGACTAAGTTAGGCCACAATCCTAACCCCATTTACCCTGGATTAAGCCTCACTGAGTTAAATGGGACTTACTTCTGAGTAGACATGGTTTTGATTGCGTTGTTTATCCACAGTTAGGTCTTACAGAAATCCTGGTTAGAAGTTAGTCATGACTAACTTAAGTTCCATTGATTTATTTGGGCATTCAGGGCAACTAAGTTAGTGTGATCAATTATTTATTTTATTCCCATTTACTAGTTGTTGAGTTTTTGAGGTTGACATTGGTTGTCATACTCACATTTTGGCCGATTCTCAGAAATTATGCTCAGTTGCTAGTTTCGGTGATGAATCCTGGATGAATCTGTTTTTCCAAGTTTCTATCCCCTCTTTTTTTCTAAGGAAACTCAAGTAGGATAACAAATTGGTAACTGAACAGTACCACACAATCCAAATATTAACATAAAACAAGGGTAACCATTTAAAAATGGTTTTAAATATTTTAAATATTTTAATGTTGTGTTTAAATATTTTAAACATTTTAAATATTTTAATGTTGTATTTTAATCTTGTTTTTAAGTTGTATTCATTCAACTTGTTCTTATTATTGCTTGTTAGCCACCCTGAGCTCAGTCTTGGCTGGGGAGGGCGGGGTATAAATAAAAATTATTATTATGATTATTATTATTATTTTAAAAAAACAGATATCAGAGGAGGCCACCACACTTAATGCAAGTGAGGCCCTGCTGATCCTATACATTGACGCTAATGCACCGACCCTTTTGTGTTCGTTACATCAGAGGTGGATTTAGGGGAGCGTGACTGGTTCACCTGCACTGGGTGCCAAGCTGAGAGAGCCCCACAAAGAGCACAACAACAATAATGTAGAACGGAAGAGGTGAGGGAGCACTGAAATTTGAAAGCCCAAAGTCTGCCACTGTTCAGTACATTACTTCGCATCTAGAGACACTTTGGGCTTGTTTTTTGTCTGTCTCCTGGACTGGCCAATCATCTCTGGACAGCACAGCCCATCACAACAATCCCTATGGTCTCACTCATGATCCCAGAGATAAAACAATAATACTCTCTTCCATTTTGGAGCAACCTATTCTTAAAATACTTTGATGGTGGGTCCCACTTGACTTAAATGTATGGAGTTGTTTGGAGTGGGGTTGCGATTCATACTGGCACAGGAGGGTGTTTGGAAATTGTGTTAATTTTTTCTGAGCTTTCCCTCCTTTTAAAATATTTCTAATAACATTAGAGAGGTCCTTCTTTTCACTGCATCTAGTTTTTGTAGATGCTGTGAACATATATGCTCAGATAAGCAAATTGTGTGATCACGAGAACAGGTGAATGCAATCCTGGAAAGCCGGCAATTGAAAAATGCAATGAAATAAACGAGAGCTGCTGTTGGCTTCAGGAGATTATAAACTTCCTGCTGTCTCTGTTTAATTTATCTGTGCAGCATTTTCTCGGGAGCTAGATGGGGGAAAGTGCAGTATTGATTCAGTGTCTCGATATTATTGCATATTACATATTCATCATACTGTCTTATCGTTAATGTATTAAGGAGCTGAACAAACAGTAAAGCCAAATGGAATTAAAAATAGAGCGAATTGCCTGCCTGGCGTTTACACTGATTTAAGGCTATTAGGTCCTGGCAGGGTCTATTAAGAGCTGCACCGAGTGGTAGCATCCCTTTGTTTTGAAGTGGAGCTCGCTATCACTCATCACAGCAGTGGCATCAGCTCTTCATCACGATGGGAGCCGATATGTAAAAGAAATGGGAGTGGATCAAAGAAACCAGCAGACTGTACAATAGAAATTGATCTTGGTTTTAAGGACAGACAGTGTTTCAGACACAGAACTGCTTTGTCTTGCTTCCTTTCAAGATTATAGGCAAAACATTACAGGCAAACCCCATAATGTCTCCACCAAAAGCAGGGGGTAGGGGTGGGGTAAGTCTGCCTGCATTTTGAAGTTAGTGGACACATGAGCACCTAAGGAGGTGGCCTTACATAAGACCATTAAACCCAGAGTCTAAAATTACCTAATAAATGGCAGCACTGTATTACTGTACCTCTTGTGGCTTTTGTTTTCGTTGCTGCTGCTGAGAATCACTTTGAAGACTGATTTTATTGTATTATAAATATATGCAGTGTCTGGCATAGCAAAAGACAGGCCCTGGCCTGGGAATCTTGCAACCTACATTTGTATCTTTACAGTCATCTCTTTCTTTCCCACTAACAATGCTTAGGATGCGGGTGGCACTGTGGTCTAAACCACTGAGCCTCTTGGGTTTACCAATCAGAAGGTCGGCAGCTTGAATCCGTGCGACGGGGTGAGCTCCCGTTGCTCTTTCCCAGCTTCTGCCAACCTAGCAGTTCGAAAACGTACCAGTGCAAGTAGATAAATAGGTACTGCTGTGGCGGGAGAGTAAACAGCGTTTCCATGCGCTCTGGCATTCATCGTGGTCCTCTGTGTGCCAGTAGCGGTTTAGTCATTCTGGCCACACGACCCAGAAAGCTGTCTGTGGACAAAGGCAGTCTCCCTCAGTCTGAAAAGCGAGATGAGCATCACCTTTGACTGGACTTAAACCGTGCAGGGGTCCTTTACCTTTTTACCTTTTACTTTACTAACAATGCTTAAAACAACTTACAGTATTTAAGAAAGAAAATAGAAAGAAGAGGAAATGTCAGAATGAAAAGCAGCAAATTGACAGCAAATATTAAAAGCAACAGCAATAAGCAGAGGCTAATAAAAAGTCTAAGAGGGGTTTCATCCAGCCCCCAAATGACAGCAGTATAGGTGACAGGCAAACGTTTCTGGCAAAGGTATTCCAAAGACATGGTGCCACAGCAGAAAGGGCCCTGTGTCTCCACTTCCTATGTGCATTAGCTCAGAAAGTGAGAGATCTAAGAGGAAATCCTTTGCTCATAATGGAGAAGATAGTTCTTCAGATTGCCCTAAATTTAGGTAGCCAAAAGGCAACAGACAGAGAAATGCTAGGAGGGAGAGGCAAGGGGAAGAAGGAATGCATAAAACTCTTCTGAAAAGCGTTACTGTGTGATGTCTATTTTTGTGGTGGATGGGGAATATAACATTTGAAAATGTTCATCATGCAACACTCCTTGATTGCATGGGGGTCTCCTTACCTGTGCAAGCAGCCTGTGTGCCGGACCACCATATGAACACAAATTTCTAAACAGTGTCTTGTTTTTAAGTGTTAATAACCACGACACTCACAACAAAGTACTTTAAAATAGCCTGTCCAGTTAAACAACTGAATCATTAACTGAGCAGCCTGCCAATTTATTCATTTGTTCCTTTTACTAATGCCCCCCTCTTTCTCCAAAGCATTCAGAGGGGTTTGCATTCAGTTCCCAAGTGGTCTCCCATCCAAAGAGCTAATGAGGACAGATCTACTTTCTGTCATCGTTACAATGGTTTTCAGGTGCTGTCAAACCATTGTCTGGTCTTTAAACCGAGGAAAAACCAGATAACAAATTGCATTTATAATTGTTATTCTTAGAAGTAGGAACTGGGACACTTTAAAAATATATATATCGTGCAGAAAGGCCAACACTAGACAGATTAGGAATCTTTGTGAGAACAAGTCAATCAATAGACTTTTTCACCAGATTCCTGCAGACCTAAAACAGCTGTGAACCTTTATATACTATGAAGGCATGGCCTGGCATTTGTAAAAGGGGAAGATATATTGCTATGGGTCTTGACCTATTAAGCACCCAGATCATGTTGGAAGATAGAGTAGGTAATACATAATTCTGTCTTCTGCAGGGAATACTTGTCAGTGTGCACTTCACACTGACCTTTAACACCAAGGTCATGTATCACTTTGTGGTGTGCCTGAACATGAGAGAGAAAGAGAAGCAGAGGCAACCACCTTTGCGTACAGTACTTAAAAGAAGGATTTGGAATCCGCGGCCTTCCATATGTTGTTATTCTACAACCCCCATCATCTCTCACCATTGGCCATGGTGGGGATTGGAGTCTAGAGGGCCACAGGTTCCCCACCTCCGTCCTCGAGAGACAGAGCAAAGCTCAGTTCCATATTTATCTGGCAATAAACAAAAATACAGTAGCAACATCTGAAGCTGCAGAGGAAAAGCGACTTGTTTTTAAAGCTTCCACCCTTAGAATTTGGTCGGAGTAAGTAGAACAGGGAGATCTCATGCAAAGAAAAGTGCACAGAGATCATGCTGAACTCTGGAGTTACTGATTCTGGTGCTAAGATTTGGGAAGTCCATTTTTTAAAGGTCTGTTCAATATTACATTTCAGTCCAAAATGCACCTGGAAAGGCTGAGGCCTCCGCAAGGCTTGTAGACCCAATTTCACACCTCGTTACAAGAGATGGAGAGGCAGCTGCTTTGTATGTTTTAATCTGTTGGAAGATGGATGGCGGCTAACAGATTGAGGTTGAATCCTGACAAGATAGAAGTACTGTTTTGGGGGGACAGGGGCAGGCAGGTGTGGGGGACTCCCTGGTCCTGAGTGGGGTAACTGTCCATGGAGGCGCAGGTCAGTTCTGTGTCCAGGGCAGCTGTTTACCTGTTCCATCTGGTACGCAGGCTGAGACCCTACCTGCCCACAGACTGTCTTGCAAGAGTGGTGCATGCTCTAGTTATCTCCCGCTTGGATTACTGCAATGCACTCTATGTGGGGCTACCTTTGAAGGAGACCAGGAAACTACAACAAATCCAGAATGCAGCAGCTAGACTGGTGACTGGGAGTGGCTGCCGAGACCACATAACACTGGTCCTGAAAGACCTACATTGGCTCCTAGTACGTTTCCGAACACAATTCAAAGTGTTGGTGCTGACCTTTAAAGCCCTAAACGGCCTCAGCCCAGTATACCTGGAGCGTCTCCACCCCCATTGTTGAGCCCGGACACTGAGGTCCAGCTCCGAGGGCCTTCTGGTGGTTCCATCTCTGTGAGAAGTGAAGCTACAGGGACCCAGGCAGAGGGCCTTCTTGGTGGTGGTGCCCACCCTGTGGAACACCCTCCCATCAGGTGTCAAGGAAATAAACAACTATCTGACTTTTAGAAGACATCTGAAGGCATCCCTGTTTAGGGAAGTTTTTAATGTTTGATGGTTTATCGTGTTATTGTTATTTAGCAAGCTGCTTTTGTCATTGTATTGTAGAAAAGCAGAGCAGGAATTACATAAAAACAAAAAAGATTAACAGGTTTGTTCCCTTGGATTAATTAAGAATCTGCTCAGGAAAACTGCCCTATATATATTTTTTCTTTAAAATAATCCGAATTCGAATGCATGAATTTTAGGTTTATCTCACCCCTTTCTACACCACAGAGTAATTACTGTATGAGAGTGATATAAGTCAACTCTGTATGTGCATGGCATCTCTCTGAGTTTCTCGGCTTTTACTGTCCACACCTGTGGCTACTCTACACACCAGGGATAGGAAGAAGGTAGATCAGGATCCGCTAACAGATATCTAGATTGACAATTGCTATAGTCTTTCCCCACCTAAATCAGGTTGCTGAAATGAAGGAAACACAATGTTGTTTAGAAGACACTATTATTCCCTCTATTTCTGATGCTCAGGCTGTGAGCTGATGCAGCCAAAACAGAGTTGTCAGCAGGCTTGGGGAAACCTCAAGTATTGCACAAAAAGTCTTTAGGCAAAAATAAGGGATTTTCTCAATGAGCAGTGAATGGCGACATATTTGAGGTGGGCACACAAAAACCAGGCGGGGAGGATGGGGAGATGGACACTGAACATTCCACACTGCAAGTCAAACTTGTTTTCTTTATTATCCATCACATGCTCCACAGGTTAAATTCTGGCACTTAAAACATGTTCTGGGACCATGTCCTTGTGAACTCTGGCTCACATAAGTCTTGTTCTTCTCTGAATGAACACAATACTGTATCGCCTTTTGTGGTGGTTTCCTATTCACATTCCCTTACCAACAGCTTGCCCAGACTGAGTGAACATGCCAGATTCTGGAGCTATATCAGTGCTATGATTTGGGCTATGTGGGATTCCATTTTTCCTTTGACCAGAAGACTTCTCACATTGAACTGTGCTCCGCTTGGGTCTTCTAAGCAAGGCAGGGGAGCTGTCCAACACTGTCAGCAACCAGAGAGATTGGTATCTAGTAGGAGAGGAGCTGTCCAGAAGGTAGTTAGACTAGGAGCAGACCTATCAGTGGTTGCCAAAGCAGAAACTGAGGATTTACCATATTGGTCTGCATAGACTAGAGGCTGCACTCCCACCCCAACCAGGCTCTCATAAGACCACAGGGCAGCCTGTAGGTAGATAAGCCATTATTTGAGACCCTGGGAACTGCACAGAACTTCAGCAGGTTTTTTGGGGGTATATCATAGAATTGTAAAGTTGGAAGGGACCCTGAGGGTCATCTAGTCCACCCCCATGTGCTACATGTTTTGCCCAATGTGGGCCTCAAGCCCATGGCTCTGAGATTAACAGTCCCATGCTCTACTGACTGAGCTATCCACCTGCTCTTCTCAACAAGTGGTATCAGTTGTCTGGTGCGTTGTTGATTGTGAGAGGCTGCATGTGTTTTTTAGATTGTAAAAAACTACTGGATAGTGCTGAAGATTTGCTGAATACATTCCCTTCCAAAGAGATCTCATTTTAGGGGTGTGGCCTATATTTGGGAGCCACTTAGTTTTGGACCAATATGGCCACACTGATTTTTCTTCCTGGTGTACTAGTGGAGGCCCAAATCTTGATGGTACCTGTTTTTCATAGTCTCTCTTCCTCAGCTGGACTCTATTTGTTCATTCTGTCCAGTATCGTCTACTCTGTTTGGCAGTGCCTCTCCACAGTCTCCAGCAGAGACCTTTCACACCATCAACTACCCAATCTGCATGCAAATCATGGGCCCTACCTATGAGCTGTGATTCCTTCCACTGCACCTATACTGGCCCTATGAGTAACTGCATGAATGAAAACAAAATAAAAAAATTCCTTCCAGTAGCACCTTAAAGACCAACTAAGTTAGTTCTTGGTATGAGCTTTCGTGTGCATGCACACTTCTTCAGATACACGGTGTATCTGAAGAAGTGTGCATGCACACGAAAGCTCATACCAAGAACTAACTTAGTTGGTCTTTAAGGTGCTACTGGAAGGAATTTTTTTATTTTGTTTTGACTATGGCAGACCAACACGGCTACCTATCTGTAACTGCATGAATGAAAGGTTGTTTCCCTGACAAGCAGGCAACCAGCAAGCTCAAAACACAGTACTATCCCTACTTATTCCAACAAATGTTTTGTGCCAACATGACAGTGAAGCCCACAATGGGGAGACCATCTCCAGAAATAGGAGTTTGTGCTCTTCCACCCCTGAACACACAGACTGCTCTGTTCCAAGTGCTACCCAACACAGTCTGTGAGTGATGTGTTGAGATCTTTAATGGACTGCTGATTACTCTGATTACAACTCCAGACCAAAAGGAAATGTCAGCTTCCTGGCAGATGAGAGGAAAACCAGCCACGCTGGTTTCCATGAATAATTCAAGGGGCAGGAATGGCAAACGAATGTTTTAGGAGTGAAAAGGAAGCAGAACCTTCTGTTCTCAGGGTTCTCCTTTCAGAATGCAAATGGCATTGTGCTGGGTGTTTTTTTTTGGGGGGGGGGGAGTACGGCTAGTTGAACCAAATGCTTCTCAAAACTCAGTGTTTGCACACAACACTCAGCTATAGATTGTTGTGGCTTGTGGAGGGAGGGTATGCTGAATCCTTCTGGGCCAGCTAATACAGTGGTACCTCGGGCTACAGACGCTTCAGGTTACAGACACTTCAGGTTACAGACTCCGCTAACCCAGAAATAATACCTTGGGTTAAGAACTTTGCTTCAGGATGAGAACAGAAATTGCGTGGTGGCGGCGCAGTGGCAGCGGGAGGCCCCATTAGCTAAAGTGGTACCTCAGGTTAAGAACAGTTTCAGGTTAAGTTCGGACCTCTGGAACGAATTAAGTTCTTAACCTGAGGTACCACTGTACATATAAAAGTTTTTTTTCTATGCAGAGAAATCGTGGGGTTCTCACTACAGAAGGAAATGATAATTTAAGCAAGCAAACAAACACATCCATAATACAATGGGATGGATTGGTGCAGTGACCTGCCCCATTTCAGATCAAGTAAAATACTAGACCTTTGTTCAGTAGGGCGTTTTTGTGGGTCACTGTGTGCATGTGTGAGTGCCTTCTTCATCCACTCATGAGTGCTTGCTATTTTATGCCTTCCCTTTTCTTTTCCGGCCTCCTGTACCCACAAGGAGCAACTTTTGATTTTTAACACAGCTGTTTTGTGCAACAGCAAGTTTTCACAAAACAGCTTTAAAAATAAAATAAAATAAGTGCCTTCAGTAAAAACCGGTGGAAAGAGGCAAGTTGTATCCTTTCCTCTGGGCTGCTAGAAACAAAGTAGAAGTCGGGGATGTGGCAGTACAGTAGATTGCACCCAGAGACATCACCACACATAAAAAAAAGCACACACACAAAAAAACCCACACCCAAACAATGCACTTCTGGCCTTCTCAAACAGAGTTCTCAGCAGTAGTCTGAAGCTGGAACCGCCTGTGGTTCCTGGCCTTACCTTGCTGCCTCCCGTTCTCCATCTGAATCAGGCTTCCTCAACCTCAGCCCTCCAGATGTTTTGAGACTACAGTTCCCATCCTCCCTGGCCACTGGTCCTGCTAGCTAGGGATCATGGGAGTTGTAGGCCAAAATCATCTGGAGGGCCGAGGTGGAGGAAGTCTGATCTGAACCTTTGGCTCTATGACCATCTGGATTCCCTGACCTCTGAACTATCTGACTTCATATGTAGATTCTACACTCAGGCAAGAGTTTCTTGGAGACTCCTAGCCCCTTCTTGCTTGGCAACGGGACTTGGACAGGGCTATGGCATTTCTTTAGCCTCATAACAATTTCTCAGGCATCCCAACTACTTTGTTTGGTGGTCATCTTGCACCCAATTTCCTCCCTAAATCTTCTCTAAAGCGGTTTGAGGCTTCAAAGGTGTTTTTTGTTTACAATCAAGCCGCACATAAATTCTATGCAATAAATGCTGCTGTCTTCAAGCCCTGCTTTGGGCAGGGACCAGCCTCACTTTGGATTTGGCAACCAGAAACTCCGTTGAGTAGCCAATCCCCAGTGATGCTTGAAGTCAGCACCAATCAGCTAATCAGCGCTGACTTCAAACCCTGTTTTTGGCACAGATGGGCTCCACTTGGGAGCTCCGACTGGGAACTCCGGAGTGGAACCAACTCCAGTGAGACTTGCATTTGGCAACACATTTAAAATCACTGAGTACAAGCCCCCGCTTGCCAAGGAACAAGCAGAGTGCATTTTAAGACTCCTCTGAGTGGTCTCCAGTTTGTCAATTTCCTTCTTAGAAGGTGGCCTCCAGAACTCCAGAACTTGGGCTGGCCAGCGGAACAGAGCAGAACTGTTACTTCCCGTGATCTGGGCACGATCCTTCTGTTAATGTGGTCTAAAATAGCATTAGCTTTTTAGCAACCGCATTACATGGCTGGCTCATGTTCAGCTTGTGATTAACTAGGACTCTGAGATCCTTTTAACTTGTACTGCTGCCAAGCCAGGCCTTGAACATACTGTTCTTGGGACTATGACTTTTCACACCTAAATGCAGGACACTGTATTTGCCCCTGTGGAATGTGGCCTTTTTGACCCAGCGTTCTTGCCTATACAACCATTTTCAATAGTAAATAAAAACAGCAAGATCTTCAAGCAGAGGTTGACCAGCCAGCTGGTATCGAGGACTTACTGTATCAATCAGGGGATTGTGCCAGGCACAGGGAACCAAGCAGAGGGTCTTCTTGGTGGTGGCACCCGCCCTGTGGAATGCCCTCCCATCAGATGTCAAGGAAATAAACAGCTATCTGACTTTTAGAAGACACCTGAAGGCAGCCCTGCATAGGGAAGTTTTCAATGCTTGATGTTTTAGCATGTTTTTAGCTCTGTTGGGAGCTGCCCAGAGTGACTGGGGAAACCCAGCCAGATGGGCACAGGGTATAAATAATGAATTGTTGTTGTTGTTGTTGTTGTTGTTGTTGTTGTTATTCCATTTCTAAAGGCCCCTCCAGACTGGAGGTGTCTTCTGCAACATGTCATTATTGACACAACAATACTGCTTTAGTGATGCACTTATCCTGGACCAGCCCCACATCAGTCTGTTTTATTGGTGGTTCTGAGATGCTTCTGCCATGTTACGGCATGAATGCCATCTGGCAGTACAGCATAACAGAAGTGGGGCAAAAATAAATACAGTGGTACCTCAGGTTACATACACTTCAGGTTTCATACGCTTCAGGTTACAGACTCCGCTAACCCAGAAATAGTACCTTGGGTTAAGAACTTTGCTTCAGGATGAGAACAGAAATCGTGCGCTGGCAGCGCAGCGGCAGCAGGCGGCCCCATTAGCTAAAGTGGTGCTTCAGGTTAAGAACAGTTTCAGGTTAAGAATGGACCTCCGGAACGAATTAAGTACTTAACCCGAGGTACCACTGTAAATCCCTGGAACATTTATGGTACAATCAGTATGATCCCCTGAAACTTTTGCAGGTGCAAACACTGTCGAAAACAAAGTCATGTATAGCCACCACAATACCACCAGGAGCACAACTCATCACCAATACTCAATAAAAAGGATGTCTTGAGGCACCCAAAGATGGACCAGAACAGTGTGATTTATGAGTCCTTCTTTCTGAGTTTCTATAGTTCTACAACCAAATACATACATATATATATATATATATATATATATATATAGTTATAGAACTATAGAAACACTCTCTCTCTCTCTCTCTCTCTCTCTCTCTCTCTCTCGGACTTCCGGGTTAGCACGATCGGCTAATGGCGGATTCCCTCCGAGCTCCGGAGGGAATCGGCTCTGCTGAAGACGGGTCTTGCCGCGCCGGTGACGCGGGGACCCTTAGAAACCGCGGGCGCGGAAGCCTGCGGACTTGGTGACTCGGCGGGCACCTTAAGCGCCCTCCCCGACCCACGAAGAGCCTTTTTAAAGGCTACGGAGAGGGTACGGAGAGTGGCGTGGTGCTGTGAGTAGACCGCTACTTCAGTGGAGCAAAGCCGCGAGCCATGGCCAGAGAGCGCTGACTTTCCCCCCAAAATTTGGACTGGAAAACAAACAACCCGTGAGTACTATGGAATTTGGACTTTAAAATTTTTACCTTTGAATTCGGCACGACCGGGGGACGCGCTAAAGGGAAGTCCGCACCCCCCCTACCTACAAACGATCTAAAGCAAGGATCGGAGAACTAAGGTGGAGAGATCACTGTTCTTTTTTGGTGTCAGATAAAAGATAATTTCCATGAATTTGACAGAAGAAGTTTTTGTGCTGGAGAGTAAGAGAGGAACTTTAGAAGTTTTTGTGTAACCCCCCCCCCCCGGACCCGGGAGCGTCCTGTGTGTGAGCCTGAGGAAAAAGAATAAGGAGTTTGACAGCTGTCAAAGGAGCTGTCAAACGGGCGGTTAAAGTTAAGAACTTTATTACTTAATATCTCTCTGGACTAAAGGTGCTACATTTGAATTGAGGTGGTTGGAAACAAAGTAGTAATAAACAACAAAGTAACGGATTGTTGGAAAAGGACTATTAAGCAATTGGAATCCCCCTAGGGGGAACTAGAGACATTACAATGGCTGCAGAGGGAAAATTACTGGCAGAGATAGAAAAAATGTTTTTTCTCGTGGGAATCCTGCAAGAGCAGAGCATGGCTATGAACAAAGAACTTATGACCTTGAATTCTAAAACAAGCAACTCTGCTGAATGCATAAAGGACTTGACTGATAAAAAATCTGCAGCTGAACCAGAAGAGACATTTTTGGAACTGGTGGAGAGGGAAGAAGGAGTGGAGAAAGTACAGGTGGAAAATACCAACCAGAAGCCTATATTGGTAGAAAATAAAGAAGAAGATCTTTGGATTACAAATCTGCGAAAGATGAGAAAGAGGAAGGAGGAAGCCCCTGGAGTACTTGGAATACTGGAATATAAAAGAGTAAAGAAATATGATTGGGACTTCCTCTCTGAGTATGGGAGATCAGCTGACGTTTTGCAGCAACTGCTTTTAAGCATTTTGGATGGAAGAAAATTTGATGTGATTGGGATAGAACTCCTTCGAGACTTGAGGACCAACAAAAAGGGTTACCAACAAAACCGGCAGAGAGAGACTGACAGAGATTTGAAGGCCTCGGATGTGAGGAATCCGGGCTAGGAACTGTTTTTGTGGACATTTGCTTGGGAAGGGATGGAAACCGGGGTAGGGAGGGAGGGGAGAACAGAATTTCAAAATTTCATGATCTTTGTGTTTGGCTATTATGACCTATAATTAATATAAAAAGGGAGAAATTCGTGGAAAGGATTTTAGGTCGACCTTAGAAAAAGGATTTAATATTTATAAGAGAATTGGATAAGTAAAATGTGGCCAAGTAAAAAGAGCTAAGCTTAAAAAATAATAACAATATGTTAAGGACGAGGGACAAGAACTTGCTGAACTAATTATGGGAATTGGGATGTATGAAGAGGGGGTGGGGGGAAGTCAGGGAAAGGGGGTAAAGAAAGTAAGGATATGAAATTATACATGTTTTGTCTTTGTCTTTTTGTGTGTGTGTATTGTCTTTATAAAATGTAAAAACCCAATAAATTTTTTTTATTAAAAAAAAGAAACTCTCTCTCTCTCTCTCTCTCTCTCTCTCTAATTTTAAAGTTATTAAGAATATTACAATGAGTTAAAAAGAAAGAAAGAAAGAAAGAAAGAAAGAAAGAAAGAAAGAAAGAAAGAAAGAAAGAAAATACATAAAATATTTTAAAAGGAAAAGGAAACAACAATAACCATATGGCAGTAAAATATAATTAAGATTATAGAACTATGTAACATATAAGTAAATGGATGAACTTATTGTTTCCCTCAAATATACATTGATTCATAGGTCACTGTGGTTTCAGTCAATATGTTCCAAATATCATTAAATTTGTCCATACATAATCTTCGTCTGAAAGTGAAGAATTGCAAGGGTTGTCATGTCATCTGTCCATTGATTTAAATAGGCCATATTTTTGTCCTTCCAATGTATCAATATCAATCTTTTTGCAGATGCAAGGGCACGGAGAATCCATTTATGTTGTAGACCGATTGTCAAGCCCCATATATTAGGTACAAAATTTAAGATAATGTTATCTTCTGAAATTTTTTTAGTCTTTCCCCATAATAATATTTTATACATCCAAACATTTCCCCCCAAAAAACATTCTATAACCAAATACTTACAGATTGGTGCACAACTATATTCAAATGCTAGTGAAGCAGTGACCCCCTTAGGTATACTCTTAATATACACTATCCTTACAGGAAATGTCTGGGAAACATTCATTTTTCACTTCTGTTTTCTGATCTCGAGCAGGGAGTTTTTGGGGAAATTCTTCTTCCAGTTCTGAATTTTTGTTGGTTTTGTTTGCGGTCCCATTACTTAAATAAAAAGCCTTGGAAATGGTTAGTTGGTTTGCCCATGAATGCTTCATTTAAATTGTCCGATTTGGTCCACAAGGCTGATCATGATCAGGATTTGGCCTGTAGAGCCAAAACACCACCACCACCAACCCTTCACCCCTGATTTACAACCACATCACATGACAGTGTTGTGTCACATGAAGTCTGCAGTCCATAGGAGTCAACTCTTAGGGGTCAAGATCCCTTTGACCCCCCCCCCCCAATAAAGGGAGCCAGGCCTCCCAAAGTTGATCTGCCTCACCATTCAATCAGTGTATGTGTGCCATATCACGTGATCAATTTTGCAGGGTGGGGCTTACCTGGGCCCCCCAATATTTTATTCAAGTTGCCACCCTTGCTGAAGACATGTGCTTCACTTGTGGATATCTCACAACATAAATGTAAGCGAATCTTAGCGTTGGCAGGGAGGTTATTGTGGGAACTGTTGAGATAACAGAAGGTGTGTGAAAGTGTTAGAATGTCATGGGAATAAAGACCTTGCAAGCATGCAGGCTGCATGTTACCATGGTATTAGTGGAAACAATAGAAAGGACACTTCCTGAATGTGGTAGCTAACACCAATGCAATTACGGACTTTTGCAAGTCTGCCTGAATTTTCAGAATATTTATATATTTTCTAGGAACCATGCATTTGAGCAGAAATCAGTTTTGATTCTAGGTCCCTGGGCATATAATGCTGCTCAGAAAGCACTTTTCAGGGCAGGCAAGAAATGCCCCTCATATATACCATTTGCCCAATAATAAATGCTGGAAATGTAACGAATGTGAAGGAACCTTCTACCACCTTTGGTGGACCTGCCCAAAGGTTAAGGCCTACTGGGAAATGATCTATAATGAAATTAAGAAAATCCTTAAGTGGACATTTGCAAAGAAACCGGAGGCTTTTCTCTTGGGCATGGTCGGCCAATTGGTACCAAAGAAAGATAGGACCTTTTTTATGTATGCAACTACAGCAGCAAGAATCCTTTTGGCAAAGTATTGGAAGATGCAAGAATTACCTACTCTGGAAGAATGGCAGACCAAGGTGACTGAATTTATGGGACTGGCAGAGATGACCGGCAGAATCCGTGATCAGAGGAGAGAGACAGTGGAAGAGGACTGGAAAAAATTCAAAATATATCTTAAGAACTGTTGTAAAATTTCAGACTGATAAAATGTCAAGGGATAAGAAACAGAGAATTACAGCTGTAAATGTTTAAGTTAAGAAAACCTGAGGGAAGTTACCGTATTTTTCGCTCTATAACACGCACCCGACCATAACACACACATAGTTTTTAGAGGAGGAAAACAAGAAAAAAAATATTCTAAACGAAACAGTGGATGTATGAGTTTTGTGGTTCATGCTGTGGCCACAGACATGTGATCTGACAGTGAGTTTGGAGTAGCCCAATGCAAAAATCCTGAGGATCCATGTGGATCCATGCTTTGTAACCATGTTTTTGCACCACTGCGGCCCCAGGCAACAGTGGGTGTGTGATTTTTTTGGTGCAAGATGCAGCCATGGACATGCTATGTGATCTGATGGTGAATTTGGGGTGACCCAGTGCAAAAATCCTGAGGATCCATGTGGATCCATGCTTTGTAACCATGTTTTAAGTGGGGAGGGAAGGAAAAGCACTCAAGGGACAAGGAGCACGCGTGGGGTGTGTGGAGAAGGATGGTGCTAATAATGCAGAAGAGGGGTATAAGGGGAGAAGGCTCCTCTCCTCTCCCACTTTGCTCCTTTAAAGCAAGCAGGCTCTGCTTTTCTCCCTCCTCCCCGCTCATCCCTGGCTTAGCGAGCTGAAAAACTTTGCTGCTATGTATAGCGACCTGAGTGGGGAGAAGAGAGGGACAGAGAGCCTGCTCGCTTTAAAGGAGCCAACCGGACAGGAGCCGCTTACACTCGTGTAAGCGGCTCCTCTCCTCTCCCGCTTTGCTCCTTTAAAGAAGCAGGCTCTCTGTCCCTCTCTCCTCCCCACTCAGCGGCTCTTCTCCCGCTTTGCTGTTTCAAAGCAAGCCAGGGAGGAGGGAAGGAAGGGGAACCATGGATCCTCTGCTCATGACTGCAGCAGATCCCCCCCCCCCCGCCACCCGTAGGCATTCCTTCCATAACACGCACAGACATTTCCCCTTACTTTCTAGGAGGAAAAAAGTGAGTGTTATGGTGCAAAAAATACGGTAAATATAAAAATGGAATGAAGGATTGCTAAAAAATTGGAAACAAGGGTGCAGTGAAGGGGAGGTATGGGGAAGTCATGTGTTGTTTGTGTATGTTTTTTTTGTGTGTGTGTGTTTTTGTTTGTGAAAATTAATAAAAATTATTTAAAAAAAAAAAAAGAAAGAAATGCCCCTCATAGTTGCCATAAGCAAAGAGTGATAACTCAATAAATAACGTGTACAGATTTGATCTTAGCCAGTGGAAACTGATACCCTTATTAAATATCCCAGCAGTGTCACCTTTGGAAAAAAGATTGTTATATCTAATTTAATTAGTTCATTAATTGATTAATCTGCTTAAAGCAAGACAATTAATAGCCTAATAAAACTTCACTTGGTTGACAGTCCTGATATTAATGGACTCTTAAAGGCAGTCAGTCACAGAAAGATAAGGCTATATGTCGCTTCTGATGTTTTCCATTAGGAGGTTTACATGCTATGAAAAGTCTGCATTGGGCTGGGTTGTCCTCTGAAAGACTACATATAGCCCAGTTTAAGTCCAATGCAGCTGTTTCCACAGTTCTCAGGGCATGCTCTGAAGCCACCTGATACAGGAGGGATGGGGATACTGTGGCCTTCCAGATCTTGCTGAACTCTATCATCTTCAGCCAAAATACGCAATGGTCAGAGATGACCATTGTAGTTGGCCATCTGAAAGGCAAAAGAAAGCATAGGGAAATGACTCTTTTGCTCCTGATGTCATGTGGATGTTCTGTAAAAGCTCAGTAAACAGAGAATGGCAATTCCATGGTAAATGCCCAGTGTGGAAGCGCCTTGAAAACTTTATCCCAAGACACGTTATCTATACAATGGGTGACATCACATTCATCTATAACTCCTACATGCTCTGTGGCTTAATCTGTAAAGGGCAGCTACAGAATCACTCCTTAGAACTCGTCATTTGTTGTTGTTTAGTTGTTTAGTCGTGTCTGACTCTTCGTGACCCCATGGACCAGAGCACGCCAGGCACTCCTGTCTTCCACTGCCTCCCGCAGTTTGGTCAAACTCAGCTTCGTAGCTTCAAGGACACTGTCCAACCACCTCGTACTCTGCCATCCCCTTCTCCTTGTGCTCTCAATCTTTCCCAACATCAGGGCCTTTTCCAGGAAGTCTTCTCTTCTCATGAGGTGGCCAAAGTATTGGAGTCTCAGCTTCAGGATCTGTCCTTCCAGTGAGCACTCAGGGCTGATTTCCTTAAGAATGGAGAGGTTTGATCTTCTTGCAGTCCATGGGACTCTCAAGAGTCTCCTCCAACACCATAATTCAAAAGCATCAATTCTTCAGCAATCAACCTTCTTTATGGTCCAGCTCTCACTTCCATACATGACTACTGGGAAAACCATATTTTTAACTATACAGACCTTTGTTGGCAAGGTGATGTCTCTGCTTTGTAAGATGCTGTCTAGATTTGTCATTGCTTTCCTCCCAAGAAGCAGGCGTCTTTTAATTTCGTGACTGCTGTCACCATCTGCAGTGATCATGGAGCCCAAGAAAGTAAAATCTCTCACTACCTCCATTTCTTCCCCTTCTATTTGCCAGGAGGTGATGGGACCAGTGGCTATGATCTTCGTTTTTTTGATGTTGAGCTTCAGACCATATTTTGCGCTCCCCTCTTTCACCCTCATTAAAAGGTTCTTTAACTAGAACTCGTCATGGATAGATATGATCCCTACCGTTTACTTATTTTGCATATTCACCTATTGGAACAATTGCAGCCAAAGCTGCAAGAAATGTAGCCATCCTTCTGTGTATCAAAAAGCCATTTTTGTGGGAGCTACTTCCTGTGTGGTTCAGGCAGACCACACCACACTAGCAAAACAGCTGGTGGGGGGCTGGGGGAAATCTCTTGAACCATACCAGTGGCGTAGCGTGGGGGGTGCAAGGGGGGCCGGCTGCACCGGGCGCAACTTCTGGGGGGGGCGCACTCGCTGCCTCCGGAGTCGCCGAGGAGCCGCTGCCTGCCATGCCGCCCTGGCTGCTTCAGCCGCGTCCGACAGCCGGCTCGAGGCTCCTTCCGGCCGGGTCTCCCGACGGGGTGCTGCGGGCGGAGGCTCCGGCACCAAGCGCCACGCCGCCCAGGCTCGGGTCGCTGTCTGGACGCGCGTAGCCCGCCAAACACGCCACCGGCGGCGAATGAAGCGCCCATCTGGAGCCACCTGCACTCTAGTGCCTGCGCGCCAAGACCGCCCACCCGCCCCGACGGGGCCCGCCCACCCGCGCCGGAGGCCGGCCGACGCACTGGCCCCAGAGGCGCCCCCTCCCCGCGCCAGAAAGAAGCCGCGTCGGGGCTAGCCGGGCCGGGGAGGGAGACTGAGAAGGCTGCGCCGCGACGCCCAAAGACGTGTGTCTTGGCGCAAAGGGGCCCGCGGCACTCAGACGCGGAAGGGCCCCTCTCCCCCTGACCCGCCACTGAACTGCAATTCCCAGCTCCCTTGGCAAATCCCAGTCCCCAATCCCCAAGATGCTTTATTTGAGGCAGGGGTCCTTTAATTACAAAAACAACACCACGGAGGGCAGTAGTCACCACGGAGTTTGCCCCAGAGTAGAGCCGTCAGTATTAATGACCATGGTTAGGGGGTAGGGGGCGCAAGTTACTTGCCTTGCCCCAGGTTAGGGGGCGCAAATTACTTGCTTTGCCCCGGGTGCTGACAACCCACGCTACGCTGCTGAACCATACCGTTGGCTGCTTTCTGAATGGAAAAAACACCATGGAAATAGCCCTGCAGCAAAAAGGGACATAAATTTGGCCTGGAAGGCATGCCGGTTTGTACATCACAGTTGCTGTTAGCAACCACCCATCTGATGTTTTGGTGCCTTCTAGCAAGGAAGAGGAAGTGAAGTGGTGGAGAGGAAGACATTTCTCATGGTAAAGAAAACTGAGTTAAGACTCACGCCAAACCAAGTGGCAAGACCCGTCTCATGCTTAAGGTACATGTATGTGTCTCTCAAATGCCCACGTGAAGCGAATGAGCATGCACACTGAGGCCATGTTCACACTGTGCATTTGAAACACTATGATACTGCTTTAAACAGTCAAAAGAATTATGGGAGCTGTAGATTGGTATGGGGAGGGTGCTGGGAGTTGTTAAAAGGCCTGCATCCACCTCAAAAAGCTACAGTTCTCAGAGGGGTCTTTCCATCTTCCCAGGTAATTCTGGGAATTGTGGTTCTGGCTGGAGAATATGATGTTTCCACCCACTTATGTGAGATTCTGATGATCCCAAACCTCTTGCATGCCTCCCCACTTGTAAGCTGGTGGTAAAGCTAAGGTTCGGGTTTCCCCCCCTTAAATCCAAAGGAGGTGCCTCATTATCTCTGCTTTAGACTTGCTGTTGGGCTTTACGGTGCTAATCTCCTGTTCCCATGGTGAAGTACAGAGAAAGGAACTGACCAAATGCTGAAACGAGCTCCTGCCAAGCACTCCCTTGAACATGTTTCCCCTTTCCCACTCCTTCTGTCAAGGAACCAAAGCTCCTTTAAAAAAATTAAAATCAGCAAAACTTCTGGGCGCTGCAGTTTACCCTTTCCTGAGTAGCAATGCCCAGCAACCCTTAACAAACTACAGCTCCCAGAATGCTTTGAAGTGAAGTATGTGCTTTGATTGTGCTTTAAAGGCACAGTGCGTACGCAGCCTAAATGCCTAAGGCGTTGCATCTTTTTAAGGAGGGGGCAGGGATCCAATTTAAATGACAATAAAAGGATACGGAGCAGCAGAATAGAAGGTAATTAACATGCCAGAATAATTTTGGTGTCTCCCCCCCCCCCTATAGATAGACAGATATAGATAGAGATGGGAACCATGGAAGACTTGATTTGGAATCTGGAATCAGTAATGGATTGGGTGTGGATGAAGTAACTGAAGCCTGATGCAGACAAGATAATGTGCTCCTGGCCAGTAGGACTCTGGATCCAGTGACATAGGGATCCAGTTTGTTCTGGACGAGGTTGCACTTCCTATGAAAGAGCAGGTGTGCCGGCTGGGTAAATCCTGGACCTAGCCTTGCTCTTGGACTTCCTAGGTGATCATTTTGTTTCATTTATGATTCACTTCCCTTGAGGCATCCCTAAGCGATTTGCAATATAATAAAAACACACTGATCTAACAGTTGCATATATGAAAACACTTAGAAACAATTGTATATATAAAATCTTCCTTTTTTTTATCAAATAGCTGCACCTGCTTCTGGAAAAGGTAGATGTAGTTTGCTCTAGTCACATCAGGAGTTGATTGTTCTAAGACGCTCTACACGGGGCTACCTTTGAAAAGGATTCAGAAACTGGCATTTGGCTGTGACAGGGAAGAGGGAGCCTTCAATCGACGACAAGTCTCCCCAAGGATTCCTGAGAATTGTTGTTTGGTGCTGGAAAACTGCTGATAAATATTATTATAGCCCCCCACCCCACCTGCCTGCAAAACTATAGCATAGATAACAGAGATCCCTGGGGGGGGGCAAGGAGAATAAGTACTAAATCATTTTAAGACTTTAAAATAGCTCCAGTGTAGAGAGATCTCAATTGTCTAAGCATGGATGCTCATGTAGCCAAAACACTCGTGTGTGTGTGTGTGTGTGTGTGTGTGTGTGTGTAACCTAGAATGGCTGGCTGGAACCCCTAAACACATATGGCATCATTTTGTTATAGAGCATACCTGTGTACTGTACTCCCCTACTTACCTGGGTCAAGCCCACTCTGATAGGCTTCCCTGGTGTTCTGACTAATCTTTCTTCTTTTCAACTTGTTGTCAAGCCAGTATTGTAGCTCAGGCCTCAGTTCTGGGGTCAGTCAGACCTTTGCAGCACTCTGGAAGGAAGTGAGATACAGTGGTACCTCGGGTTAAGAACTTGATTCATTCTGGAGGTCTGTCTTAACCTGAAACTGTTCTTAACCTGAGGTACCACTTTAGCTAATGGGGCCTCCTGCTGCCGCCATGCCGCTGGAGCACAATTTCTGTTCTCATCCTGAAGCAAAGTTCTTCACCCGAGGTACTATTTCTGGGTTAGTGGAGTCTGTAACCCGAAGCGTCTGTAACCTGAAGTGTCTGTAACCTGAGGTACCACTGTATTTGCCTCACCCCATCTCCCCTCACCCCATTTACATCCCTTTGAGACCAGCCTGCTAGCACCAGAGAGAACAGACATACTAAAACCTTGGGACAAATTCCAGGCCATGTGTGCTCTGATTAATATTGTGGCTGCAGCCTCCCACACTATCTCTGAGTCAGATCTTTGTCTGGGAAAGAAAAGAGAGGCATCCATGGCAATAATAATGCGAAGTAAAAGCTTCTATGGAAAGATGAACCGCAAGAGTGGAACAACCCTGATGCAAAGAGACCTGCACCAGGACTTTCCAGATGGTTCTGTACATCATTTGTGTGTGTTTTTAGCTACACCCCCCCAATCTTCCTTGTTCATCTGCAACTCCAAAGTTACATCTAGAAAGGAAAGGCAAACCGACTCTTTCCGAAAAGGTGGCGGCATTAGGGAAATGTGTCAATTTTTTTATTTTTAAAAGGTAAAGGGACCCCTGACCATTAGGTCCAGTCGTGGCCGACTCTGGGGTTGCGGCGCTCGTCTCACTTTATTGGCCGAGGGAGCCGGCGTACAGCTTCCGGGTCATGTGGCCACCATGACTAAGCCGCTTCTGGCGAACCAGTGCAGCGCACGGAAACGCCGTTTACCTTCCCGCCAGAGCGGTACCTATTTATCTACTTTGCATTTTGACGTGCTTTCGAACTGCTAGGTGGGCAGGAGCAGGGACTGAGCAATGGGAGATCACCCCATTGCGGGGATTTGAACTGCCGACCTACTAATCGGCAAGTCCTAGGCTCTGTGGTTTAACCCACAGCGCCACCCACGTCCCTTTTTATTATTATTTTTACATTTGCAAAATTGCATTGGTCACAAAGCATTAACAGGTGAATGTGCCTTGGCATCTCTTCGCTGAGGATCTGATTATCTGCAAGAAGCATAAGTTGTAAGGAATAGGGATGCATGAAGGCTTTGTTCATGACCATCCCTGACTGCAGAGACCTCCCCTTCAGTGGCGTAGCGTGGGGGGTGCAGGGGGGGCCGGCCGCACCGGGCGCAACATCTGAGGGTTAGGGTTAGGGGTAGGGTTAGGGGGCGCAAATCTACGGGTTAGGGGGCGCAAATTACTTGCCTTGCCCCGGGTGCTGACAACCCACGCTACGCCACTGCTCCCCTTCCCACGCTGGGCTCCGGATACCCAGCAGTGTGGGTGAGCTTCCTGTCTTATGTCGGGCTAAGAGAGAGCATAAGTTCGTCACCTGTCGTCATCCAAAGCCTCTTGCTCATTTCTTTCGTATCACACTCATTGTTAGCTGTTGGAGGCAATAAATATGCATCTCATGCTGGGAACAGCTGAATGACGCATTTACATCTGGAGAAGGAGAGTCGCGTCTTTGCTTAACAGATCGAAGGAAGAAAGGAATATGATGGAGGGGGCTGGGAAATAAGGAAATGGGGTTGGCTTAGTTTGCATACCTGAAGGATCCACAGTTCTGAACAAGCCCCAAACCTCTGCTGCTGCCGTTGCAGATCTCGCACGCGACTCTCAGCTATAATTGGAAATGGGTTACTTACAATGTGAGGAGTGAAGGCGTCCTAGTTTTTGCAAGAAAAATGGCTTTTGAAGCAACACTCTAGCAGGGCGCCAAACTGCGCCATATGGTCTTTTCTGCGGCAGATCCCCTCGCGCTTTGCCTGTGACAATTTCTGCTCCGTGGTGCGGCCTTTGCAGACAAAGTTACACAAAGAGGCTGTGGTTTCGGAGCTATCCTGGCTTGTGGCCAAACAAGCAGTGCAAGAGCCCCTGGGTCAATAGATGGTCGTCCCTGGCTTGCCACTTCCTTGGTGTCTGCCGCTCGTCGGCATAACATGTTTGGTGCAGGATTTTGATTTCTGCAGCAATGGTCTACTCAGGCTTCATATCAGCCCTGCAAAGCTGGTCCCTTATAATTTTGAGGTTACACAGTGGTACCTCGGGTTACATATGCTTCAGGTTACAGGCTCCACTAACCCAGAAATAGTACCTCGGGTTAAGAACTTTGCTTCAGGATGAGAACAGAAATCGTGCTCCAGTGGCGCGGCAGCAGCAGGAGGCCCCATTAGCTAAGGTGATGCTTCAGGTTAAGAACAGTTTCAGGTTAAGAACAGACCTCCAGAACGAATTAAGCACTTAACCCGAGGTACCACTGTAGTTTCAAGTATACCTGAAGGAGCGCCTCCACTCGCATTGTTCAGCCTGGACACTGAGGTCCAGCTCCGAGGGCCTTCTGGTAGTTCCCTCACTACAAGTGAGGTTACAGGGAACCAGGCAGAGGGCCTTCTTGGTAGTGGCGCCCACCCTGTGGAATGTCCTCAGATGTCAAGGAAATAAACAACTATCTGACTTTTAGAAGACATCTGCAGGCAGCTCTGCATAGGGAAGTTTTAAATGTTTGATGTTTTATCATAAAATTATTATTATTATTATTATTATTATTATTATTATTATTATTATTGAAATGGGGTTGCAAGGGACATGCATTGATTGGCAGCCAGTTTGCAAGTTCAACATTTTCTGCCCATAAGAGCGGCCGTGTTCACTTAAGTGTCAGGGGCCAAATCATGTACTGACTGGAAGCAGAGGAATGGTGGGAGGAACCAGCTGGGGAACCACTAAGGGAAGAAGGCTCAGAGCCTGTGAACTGGTGATGGGATGATAATGAGTGGTCAGAGGGAGAAGAGGCAGAAGACAGGGAGGAGGAGGTGTCGGAAGCTGAAGAGGTAACAGGGCTTAGTGAGCAGGGAGAGTCTGTGGCAGAGAGGTCCAGAATCAGAAGCTGAAGGAGGAGGGGCCAAGAGGCAGATAGGAATCAGGCTGGTGAAGAGTCACAGGAGTCTTCCCCTCTTGTTGCCCCTCCCCTTGGTCTCCCAGAACCAGAAGAGAGCTGAAATGAGCAGAGCAAAGACAGACATGCAGGCACAGTCCCCTGGAAAAAGCCCTGGAGAAAAGGAGACTGGGGCAGCTGTGAGGAGGTGGGGACTTTCAGTTTCGGCAACTGATTCACCTACCAGGAATGAGCCGCTGTGCTCCGTAGCAACATCAGGATGCTTAGTTTGGTCAGAAATCGAGTATACACTTCCAGAATTAATGCTACATACATTATGTCTAGTAAATGAGCCACCATAGCTGCTAGAAGGCCATCAGAATTTGTGTCCTGGGCTATCTACCTATGTACTATCTGAAACCAAAGGGGCATATTGTTTGCCAGATGTGAAATATATTGACATTATTTTCAGCTCTCCTACCCCACTAAATATAATGCACTTTGTATGTTATTTTCACGAATATACACATTTTTATGCACACGTTACTCCCATACATGCATTTTTATGCACACTTATTGACTAGAGAACTACACTGCAAGATTTGTGAAAATTGCAGATTTTTAAGAATGGCTATATGTCAGTTCTCATTTTGTTTCAGATTAGGTAAATTCACCTTTAAGTGTTCTGCCACAGATTCTCTCTCTCTCTCTCTCTCTCTCTCTCTCTCTCTCTCTCTCTCTCTCTCTCACACACACACACACACACTTCCCTGTAGCATTGCTCTGTTAATCTTTTTAGCAAGCCTTGAATCTTCCTGTAAATTTTGTCGCTCTCATTCCCAACCAATCTTGTGTTGGTTTTGGGCAGGGAATTGAATCAACTGATTTTTTTTTTTTAATGCCTTGGTTAACATGCTAATTGTATATATTGTCTGAACCCTGTATGGCCCAGCCAGAGGAAGTTGTTGGTTGGCGATTAACACATGTACTAAATAACCAAGCAAACCAGGTGGACTTGGGTTGGGTTCCCCACCACCCAAAACAACTAATGATCAATGATCCCATAGAAATCTAATACTTATATTTAGATTTAGATTCCTGCATTGCAGGGGGTTGGACTAGATGACCCCTGAGGTCCCTGTCAACTCTACAGTTCTATCTGAAGAAGTGTGCATGCACACGAAAGCTCATACCAAGAACTAACTTAGTTGGTCTTTAAAGTGCTACTGGAAGGAATTTTTTTATTTTGTTTTGACCATGGCAGACCAACACGGCTACCTATCTGTAACTGGATCTATGATTCTCCTCACTCCTATCTGGAAAAAAAATATTACATACCGTGGTACCTTGGGTTACAGACGCTTCAGGTTACAGACTCTACTAACCCAGAAATAGTACCTCGGGTTAAGAACTTTGCTTCAGGATGAGAACAGAAATCGTGCTCTGGTGGCGTGGTGACGGCAGGAGGCCCCATTAGCTAAAGTGGTACCTCAGGTTAAGAACAGTTTCAGGTTAAGAACAGACTTCCAGAACAAATTAAGTTCTTAACCCGAGGTACCACTGTATCTCTCTTCCTTCCAGAGCACTGCAAAGGTCTCACTGACCCCAGAACTGAGGCCTGAGCTACAATACTGACCCGAGGTACCACTGTACTAGGAAAACCATTTTAGCCATTGTGTAATTAGCTTTCCCAGAATGCAGGTTCTTTATTTGTGTCTTCACGGTGAGTGAAACATCGTTTGCCTATTTACACTGTACATGAGCATTCCTCTGTGGAAATTTTCTCTGTGTAGGGGGGGAAAGTGTTAACAGTTGGCAAATGAAGGAAGAATTGCAGCTGGCATGAATTTGATTTTCTCTCTATTTGTTTAAAGCTCCCTCTTGTGGTTGAAGGTAATAGAACTTTTAATTTCTCCAAATAAGGAGTTCAGGGGGGGTTTATTCAATGTGCATAATGTCTCCTGAAGTGTGCTGAGTGCTCTCGTTCAGCACCTTAAAGGAAGTATCCGTTGCTTGGCAGAATCAAAGGCTCTCATGCTCAGCAGCGGCCGTGTTGTAACTTGAAGTGGCGTTTCAAAACAAGAGCAAAATGGCTTCCCTCCAGGCAGTCTCTCTCTCAAATTGAAATTTCACTTCAAACAGATACATCAGCTGTTGTGTAAAGTGATCAGTGTGTCAAGTGTGAAACAAGCATTTGGAGCCATGGCTGCCCTCAAGAGATTCGAACGCAAGACTGTTATTAAGTGCCACAAAACGGAAAAGGACAAGCTGGTGAAATCACAGGTAAGAAGTTGGCCGTTCATGACTGAACTTCTGTTCTCTACTTTGCCCCCAAAGTCTTGCATGAACCTGGCAATGTCTCTTGTCCACTGGCCTGCTGCAGCTGCTTTGCACAGTCTCTGTAAATTTAATGTACCCCAGCATCAATCTATACCCGTGCTTCGGTCCAGGGTTCATCTGGTGTTTGCTTTTAAATGCATATTCAGCTGCTGCTGTACTGTTCTTAAAATTATTGCAGTTAATAGTAAATATATGTCTGATTGAAAGATACAATAAGTAATGAAATAAGATAATAAATAGCTGAAGACTTTGTATTATGAACATTGGGTTACAAATATACTGAAATGGGTAATATGACAAAATGAAAGATACAATAAGTGATGAAATAAGATAACAAAATGCTGAAGTTGGTATTATAAATAATGCAGATTCGGGAAGATGTGGGGAAGTCCAAAAGATTCTGTAAAAGAAATATGATTTATGAAACTCTTGTATTTTATTTTATTTTTTTGTTCTTTTTCTTATTCTGTAAAATTAATAAAAAATTTAAAAAAAAAAAATAGTAAATATATGTCTGTAAATAACTGGGAGCGGGTGGCACCGTGGTCTAAATCACTGAGCCTCTTGGGCTTGCTGATTGGAAGGTCAGTGGTTTGAATCTGCGTGACAGGGTGAGCTCCTCTTGCTCTGTCCCAGCTCCTGCCAACCTAGCAGTTAGAAAGCACACCAGTGCAAGTAGATAAATAGGTACTGCTGCAGTAAAAAGGTAAATACTATTGTATTTTAATATTTTGTTGGAAGCCACCCAGATGGATGGGGTGTGTGTGTGTGTATATATAATATATATTAGTAAATGGCATTTCTGTGCACTCTGGTTTCCGTCATGGTGTCAGAAGCGGTTTAGTCATGCTGGCCACATGACTTGGAAAGCTGTCTGTGGACAAACGCCAGCTCCCTTGGCCTGAAGCGAGATGAGCGCCTCACCCCATACTTGCCTTTGACTGGACTTAACTGTCCTGGGGTCCTTTACCTTTTTTTTTCACCTATATGTCTGTAAATTGCCTTGGAACATATACAGTCGTGTGAAAAAAGTACACCATCTTTGAATTCTGTTATTTTACATATCAGGACATAATAACAAACATCTGTTCATTAGCAGGTTTTAAATTAGGTAAATACAACCTCAGATGAGCAACATCACATGACATATTGCATGATTTATTTAGCAGAAATAAAGCCAAAATGGAGAAACCATGTGTGAAAAACTAAGTACACCCATACTGCTTCCATAGGAATTAAGAGGCAAAGTGGCAGATAGGGGCTGCTAATCAAATGCCCTTGCTTAATTGATCATCAACAACACTGCCCACCTCTATAAAAGCTGAAGCTTTAGCAGTTTGCTGGTCTGGAGCATTCAGATGTGTAATAACAGAATGACAAGGAAGAAAGACATAAGCAATGCTCTTAAAGAAGCATTTGTTGCTGCCCATCAAACTGGGAAGGGTTATAAGGACATCTCCAACCAATTTTAAGTCCATCATTCTACAGTGAGAAAGATTGCTCAAAAGTGGAAAACAGTTGCCAATGTGTTGTTGTTCATCTGAGATTGCATTTACTTAAATTTAAGACCTGCTAAGGAATAGATGATTGTTGTTATATCCCGATATATAAAACCACAGAATTCAAAGAAGGTGTCCTTTCTTTTTCCCATGACTGTATGTGGGAGGCAATTCACAAATTATTAACCTAATGATCACAAACAATAATAGAAATAGTTGGGGATATGTATTAATCCATGTACAGTGGTACCTCAGGTTACAGATGCTTCAGGTTACAGATTCTGCTAACCCAGAAATAGTACCTCGGGTTAAGAACTTTGCTAGGGGTTGGACTAGGCAATCCTTGGGACCTCTTTCAGTTCTACAATTCTATGGTTCTGTGATCAGAGAACCTGGAGAAATTTCACTCAGTTTCGATTAAGTGATGGCCACCTCTGGCTCCTGTTTGGCCTTGACTGGCCACTAGTACCTACTAAAACGAATTGGCAAAAGCTGTTGTCTTATGCAATGCAAAGTCTGACATATTTGCTAAATATGCTTAAAAGCAATCCATCGCCAACAAACCTTTCCTTCTTTCCCCATATGAATATTGTGCAAAAGATTGCTTATAAACACCCTGTTTCCAAGCTTTAAGATACATACCATCACCGCACTGGGGAAAATAAAAAGGAGAACAGTCCGTTGCACAATTGCTGACAGTCAGACTAGCCTAACACAGCACTGCCTGTCTCTTTGACACAGTTCTTGCTCAGCACAGTGTGATTTGTTTGACACCAGGGAATTGGTGGGGTTAGTTACTGCCATTAATGTTCAGGGGCACCCTGACCCAATTATTTGGCTTGCGCAAGTTCAAATAACTTAGGAGAAATCTGACGAAGGTTTCAGTGCCTTTTCTATGATTAGGATCATATAATGTGAACGATGCTATCGAAAAACAAACCTTGTAAAAGTCTAATTTTACACTTTACTGTGGACTGACTTGCATGGATTATTGACCTATTTCGCTCTGACATATTTGACATGACGCATTCTGGTTAGTTTTTAATGTATTAATAGTGCGATCCAGGGGTGCCAACTTGAATAAAATATTGGAGGGGGCAAAATCCTACCCTACATAATCAATCACATGATGTGGTGCATGGAAACCATTTGAATACCAATGCCTATCAACTGGGGGGGGGGCGCTCAGATATTTTATTGAGGAGGCCCCCTCGCCCCCTAGGAGTTGGCTCCTATGGTGCAATCCTAGGCATGTCTACTCCGAAATTCAATGGGACGAGTCCCAGGTACGTGTCCATCACAGGGATAGAAACCTGAAGCCTTGTAGGTATTCTTTGACTCCCATCTGTCCCAGCCAACATAGCCAGTGATCAGGGATGACACAAGGATATGCCAGCAGAAGAAATCCTGGGTTGGTTAAAGGTAAAGGTAAAGGGATCCCTGACCTTAGGTCCAGTCATGGCCGACTCTGGGGTTGCGGCGCTCATCTTGCTTTATTGGCCGAGGGAGCCGGCGTACAGCTTCCGGGTCATGTGGCCAGCATGACTAAGCCGCTTCTGGCAAAGCAGTGCAGTGCACGGAAACGCCGTTTACCTTCCCGCTGGAGTGGTACCTATTTATCTACTTGCACTTTGATGTGCTTTCGAACTGCTAGGTTGGCAGGAGCTGGGACCGAGCAACGGGAGCTCACCCCGTCGCGGGGATTCGAACCGCCGACTTTCTGATTGGCAAGTCCTAGGCTCTGTAGTTTAACCCTCAGCGCCACCCGTGTCCCTCCTGGGTTGGTTGCTGTTCTTCAAACCATTGCAAAGGAGCTTACAGAAAGCCACACATGATTCAGCACTTGGCACAAGCACCCATCTTGACTTAACGTGCAGGGAATTGTAACAGGAGCACACAGCTGGATTTCAGCTAACTTTTTTTCATGCAAAATGTCTTGTGCTGTGGAAAGCCCTTTCATTTGTGGAAGGCCATCATTGGATCTAACCCAATATGAATGACCCATCTTTGCAGGGCTTTTTAATGGGCTGCTGCTGTGATAATTTATGTGAAGTGCCTGGAATGTGCAAGCACTCAGAAGCACCATATCAAAAAGCAGCATATAGCAATCATTTTTTATGAGGGAAAGAGGGCAGGGCACTAGGTGAAATTATAACCTCGATTACAATTAAAGGATTCACATCTTCCTGTTCCACTATCTTACTCATCTTAATCCTCCTATTTATTTATTTTATTAAATGCTGAACTCCCACCACTCCCACCTGGAATGTAGCTTTCTGCATTTTTAAAGGCAGCTTTATATGCGCTTATGTGCAGAAGTGAAGAATGAATCTTGGATCTTCTTTAACGGGTCCTGAACCAGTGAAATCCGTAAAGCAGAAATGTTTCCTCTGGCTGTCTGGCCATGATGCTGATTTATGGCTTGCTTTCAGGTCGAACCACCTTAATTTTGTGAAATGATAGAAGTATTGATTCTAGAAACAGTTTCACTTTTCTGAAACTACCAGGCAAGAGGAACTAAATGAAGCCCTCGGAGTGAACAATACAGCTTTCTGCTTTATCGGTTCCATGTGCTTTTGCCTAACCTTTGCTTAACAATCTGCAGCGCTTCCCTTTGGATCTCTTTTTCCTCCTCCTCGCTGACTCTGCGGTAAACAAACAGAACCTCTCAAGTGTACCTATGAACCTTGAAAAGCTATTCTACACATGTACATTATTCTGCATTAAAATCAGTGCAGGGGATCGCTTGTCAAGGATGTCAGGATCACTCACGCCGCTTCTCTCCTCCAGGGTATTTCCTTGGGTCTTAATCCTGATCTTGAGAAACGTTGATGCGGGGAAAAGTTTCTTCTCAAATCATGTTCACTGCATTTGCTATCACCATGTTTATATTCCTCTGACTACGTGCTCTTCCTTGCAAAGCTCAATCCAACTTATACTGGGCAAGACTACGATGGCTTTAGGAGGGTAGACAAAAAAGCTGAAGTTGTAGGGTGGGTTTTAATGGGTAGGGGAGGATATATTAATTGCAATTTATCCCTCCAGGCGCCCATGCATGTGGGTTAAACAGAGTTTCGAAATCCCATCCTTGGCAGCAAAATTAAAAGTACAGTGGTACCTCGGGTTACATGCGCTTCAGGTTACATGTGCTTCAGGTTACACACTCCGCTAACCCAGAAATAGTGCTTCAGCTTAAGAACTTTGCTTCAGGATAAGAACAGAAATCGGGCTCCGGCGGTGCGGCGGCAGCAGGAGGCCCCATTAGCTAAAGTGGTGCTTCAGGTTAAGAACAGTTTCAGGTTAAGAACAGACCTCCAGAACGAATTAAGTACTTAACCCGAGGTACCACTGTATAGGAATTAGGCTGCAAAACCTTGTTTTGAGCAAGTCTCGCTGTGGAGTAGGTTGGCTCCCCCTTCTTACCCCATTTAACAAATAAACAAGCAGCAACTTGTAAAGTATAATGTAAAACAGAATTTACTTATTATCATGCATTGGTTCACAGCAATGGCAGCAGTAAAACCGATGCAAGCGAAATAATTATATTTACAGTATAACCTCTGCGGTTTGGCATAGTGGTCAGAGTGCCTGTCTAGGCCCTGAAGAGCAGAGTTCACATCCCCACTCAGTCACAAAACTCACTGGGTGACTTTGGGCTAGTCACTGCCTCTCCAACTGACCGACCTCCCAGGATTCTTGTGGGGTTTAAATGAGGAGGGAGAACAGTGTACCTCACTTTGAGCAACGTGGAGAAAAGGCGGAATGTAAACGCATCAGTTTAATGAATACACAAAATCATGAATACTCAATCTAGAATGAAGTTCATGCTATTTTACTTCTAGAGAAGCAATGTAGAAATGCCAGGGTTGAGAGGATTTTTATTTTTGAAAATTTTTAAAGCCAGGTGACATTCTGCCTCTCTGCTGATTGTTGTGACTGCCTTATAGCTGTGACAATTCAGCACACATTATCATATTCTTCATGTGGGAAAAGCTGATCCATTTCACTTTGCCCAGATCAAGCAAATACTGACAGTGTTTACATCCATTGTTTCATTGTTGTCAACAGTTTAAGCAAATTGAGATACGGCTACAATGAATAACCACCAATTTCAATTTTGGGGTGAAAACAAGTATTTTCCAAGAAGTAGACTTAAAAAAAAAAAGACTTCAGCTAAACTTGAACAGGGATTTAGAAATTCTTAAATCCACTGGAATCAATTAGCTTACACATGCCTGTATATTGAATTTTGGCTTTAGATTGTAGAAGTGTTCATTCCCCACCCCACCCCCTGTTCAAAACCATTAATTTCGCCCCCACCCCAGGCTCCTTTCCCCTTCTTATTTCTGACTGTCATTTGGGTGACAATCCTAAATCAGGATCATGTAGTAAATGAGAGAACATCACAACACCGTCTGCTTGGATTGTTCTTCTCAGTCCCCCCCCCCCAAAGCCATCAAATATTTTTGTTTTGCTCTGTTTGCAATGCACCCTTTTCTTGTTCCGACCAGCAACCATTACGCAATCTCTCCCACTCCCATTGGTTCACAGCCGTTCCAGATCTCTTAAATTCTTCTTTTCTCAAAAACCCACTCAGAAATAAATTATCCTTGATTGCATCAGCAAGGATGACAGCCAGAGCTCTTCAAACCTGGTCTTCCCCACCGACGCGCTTAATCAAGGAAGCACTTCCATCTTTGGCAAATGGGCTCCCGCCACTGACAGAGCAAATACCCGCAGAGACCATTTCATGAAATGCGTTAATCACTGCAAAAAACGAGAGCGATGTCACGGAGGGGGCCAAAGAGAGATCTGGTCCTTAAGAGCTCATCATGTTAGGGAACAAAGGGGATCTGTAGAGTTGCCATTTGCGAAAAGAAAAGTCCCCTGAGCAAATGCCTGGATGTGTCTTTCGAAGTCATTCCCTGCCTTATGTATTTCACATGGAAAGCCTATTGTTTTGCTATCAGATCCTTGGCTTTTTCAAGGAAGTCTCTGTCAACATCGTCATTATGTCAAATATGTCAACCATCGGCTCCCACAGAATGCCATCCTTTTAAAATACTTCTCTTTGCTAAGAAGCAAAAATCGTGGACACAGAAATGTGATGAGCATGGCATTCCCACCCTGCATTCCACCTTCTCTTCCTCCATAACCTTGAGTTTGGCTGTCATTCAGGAAAAGAATCACATCATTATGGGAATCTTCAAGATGCTGAGTTTTGCTGTACCTTTATGAGTCGCCACACTTCTTCCCGTTCTTTGATGAGACAAAGAGCTGGTGTGTGCTGCTTCTTCAACACACATAATAATAATAATAATAATAATAATAATAATAATAATAATTTTTTAATTTATATCCTGCCCTCCCCAGCCAAATCCGGGCTCAGAGCGGCTAGCAACAGTAAAATAAATACAACATTCTAAAATCATTTCATTATAAAATTAATTCAAATCAAATTGATGGCAACCATTGGGCTAGAGTTCTGTGAAGATTGCCAAAGGAGGGGGTCAGGCTGTGCCCTGGCCAAAGGCCTGGTGGAACAGCTCTGTCTTGCAGGCCCTGCGGAAAGATGTCAAGTCCCGCAGGGCCCTAGTCTCTTGTGCAGAGCGTTCCACCAGATCGGGGCCACGGCCGAAAAGGCCCTGGCTCTGGTTGAGGCCAGACTAACCTCCTAACCACATGTCAAACCTCGTACCTGACATGGTAGAAGCAGATGTATCCATAATATTTAGCATGTACCCCCATCCTTTGTGGCATGTGAGGCAGTCCCGTCCCCCCCGCAAATGGGTACATTACTGGTGGAACCCGAAATAAAATCTTGTAGTGTCGATTGCTCCTGCTTCTCAGTGTTGCAGCCAACCAAGCCCTACCCTCTTCCAGTGTACTATAACTCACCCAAGTGTCAGCTGTCATTCCATGCTCAGCCCTGGCCAGACCATTTTGCAGCTTTGCTCTGCCCCAAGGAATGCCTCCCCCGAATATTGCTTGGATTTCTGCAAACCTTGGGATTCCCCTGAGCCCATTGATACCTCTCTCATGTCCATGGATGGTGCCATCTTGTTCTTGGTCTTCTGTACTAAATAAGCAGCAGCCCTCAGTAAATTGAGATCACTGTTAATGCAGATGGTACATTAGCCAGTTAATCACTACCAGGTTTGTTGCAGTCATGGGAGCACCAGTTTGCACACACAGTCGTTCCACCAGAAAGAGCTCTCCACCCAACACAACAGGATCCCTCCATATCCAGAGAGATACACTTACGTTACCATTTCCAACACCAAAATGAATGGAACTCCATATTATCCACTGACCGTATAGCATAGTCTCTGTTGTCTCTCTGATATTTAACTCTGCTGTTTGAGCTATATTTATTATTATCATTAATAATAATAATAATAATAATAATAAAGTTTTATTTATGCCCCACCCTTCCCGGTTTAAAAACCGGGCTCAGGGCGGCTAACAGCAAATATAAAACATTAATTAAAATGCAACTTAAAAGCAGCATAAAATACAACATAAAATGCAACATCAATATCAATAAAATTCAAAAATCCAGGGGTCATTTGGGGGGGGGGGAGGGGGGAGGAACCCAGTCAGTAGACATCAAATGATCACCAGGGCTAAGTGGCCAAGTTGGTCCTACTAGGGCCAGCAAGGAGACCAGAGAAGAATTTAAATGTGGGGTCCCAGAAAGGGTTTCTTCATAGAAGAGGAAAGGGGAAAAGGGAATAGAGGATCAGGCTAATTCAAATTGAAGGCCAAGCGGAATAGCTCTGTCTTACAGGTCCTGCGGAAGGAGATCAAGTCCTGCAGGGCCCTAGTCTCGTGGGACAGAGCATTCCACCAGGTCGGAGCCGTCACTGAAAAGGCCCTGGCCCTGGTGGAGGATAGTCTGGCTTCCTTATTTAAGTCACGATTAGCTCCATAAGAATATAAGAAGAGTCTGCTGGGACAATTCAATACAATGTCCCATTTAGTCCAGCATCCTGTTCTCACAGTGACCAACCACAGTGGCATAGCGTGGGGGGTGCAGGGGGGGCCAGCCGCACCGGGCGCCTCCGGAGTCGCCGAAGAGCCTCGGGCGCAGGCTGTAGCAGAGCCCCATGGCAGCAGCCCAGGCAGCAGCAAGAAGAAGCTGGCAGCGGCGGCAGCTTAGGGGTTAGGGGCACAAATTACTTGCCTTGCCCTGGGTGCTGACAACCCACGCTACGCCGCTGACCAACCAGATGTCTGTGGGAAACCCACAAGCAGGATTCGAGCACAAGAGCTCTCCCCCATCCTGCGGTTTCCGTCATCTGGTATTCAGAAGCATTGCTCTCCCCAATTGTTGATTCTCTTGCTATGGTATCCACATAGAATCATTAAATTGCAGAGTTGGACGGGACCCCAAAAGTAATCTAGTCCAACCCAATGTACAGCATGATGTGTAACATATGGTGCATTTTGTCTTTGTTTTATGGATGCAATTCTGTTGCTGATTTTATGCTGTCCACCGCCGTGATATTTTGTCTCAATGTACAGATTTTTTTTGCAAGCGAGCAAATAAATAAGTTTAACCACATAGTATACATATTAGAAGGGATGCGGGTGGCGCCGTGGGTTAAACCACAAAGCCTAGGACTTGCCAATCAGAAGGTCGGCGGTTCAAATCCCCGCGACGGGGTGAGCTCCCGTTGCTCGGTCCCTGCTCCTGCCAACCTAGCAGTTTGAAAGCACGTCAAAGTGCAAGTAGATAAATAGGTACCACTCCAGCGGGAAGGTAAACGGCGTTTCCGTGTGCTGCTCTGGTTCGCCAGAAGCGGCTTAGTCATGCTGGCCACATGACCCGGAAGCTGTACGCCGGCTCCCTCGGCCAGTAAAGCGAGATGAGCGCCACAACCCCAGAGTCGGTCATGACTGGACCTAATGGTCAGGGGTCCCTTTACCTTTACTTATACATATTAGACCACAGGAATTTGATGGCAGGGTTGCTCGTAGCGCTTTTGGCTGCCTTGAGAATTTAAACCAGGGATGGGGGAACAGCGGTCCTCCAGAAATTCTTGGACTCCAAATCTCATCATTCCCAACCATTGGCCAATGCTGGCTGGGATAAAGGGAGCCAAAATGTCCAAGGGCATCTGGGTGGGTCACGTGTTCCCCGTTCCTGGCTGAAACCAAACTGCCAAGGAAGCATCCTAACCTGTTCGTTCTTCCAGTCGGGTTCCTCTTGTGTGCCCTCCATCAAACAAACACACGCCCATTTTCACATGGAGACCCACCCCATCTGTCGTGTGAAGATGGAATCACTCATTCTTTGCAACTGTCGAGCAAGGAGAGTGCAATAAATCAAATTAATAGCCAGAAAAGGAATAGCTCAGGATGGGGAAGGGAAGTCATTGGCTCCAACCGGTTTAGTGTCTTCCTGAGGAATTCTGTGAAGCAGCAGCTACACACCTAAGGAATGTTTAAGTGCATCAACGTCGGGACACTTAACCTTGGTAATAGACCTCAGTCCTATCCTGCCCAGTTAATAATTGATGCAAAGATTCTGAAAGGCAATTCCCATGTGTAAATCCCATGCGAAACCTGATTTAATATCTGGACTGAAATGAGAGTATGCTGGGAGAGGAGGGGGGGGGGGTCATCCTTTGTGCTGCTCAGCAATGAGATCCGCAAACTCATATTGCAAACAAACAAACAAGACCTGTGGAACAACACTTTTGATTGATCTAGTCTCGTTGCAAGGCATTCATTATAAGTCTTCATTATAATGGGTGCTTTTTTTAACACTTTCTCCGTGCTTCGGGGAGGTGGGTTGGAAATAAGGTGTCACAGGAGAGGATGGCAAGTTTGGCGGGAAGATTCAAGGACAATCAAAGAAATACTTAAATATTTCAGTATAGTATAGTAATATTTTTTTGGGGGGGGGGATATACAACCAGAAAACAATTCCGTACCTCTCTTCAAGAGGCACCAGCTATTCTTCTGCAACTTTCCACAGCATATTGTTGTGAAGAGAGATTTTCAACTCTGACAAATATGAAAGATCAGAAAAGAGAAAGGAGAAAAGAGAAAGAGCAGATGAGAGTTTGTTTGTCTCAAATTAGACCTAGTATAAACGAGATTCACCAGCAAAAATAGTTGTGTTCTATGTTCCCAATCAAGCACTGCTAGGAGTTGTTTCTTTTTGTTTTCCAAGGTACTTAAATCCCTTAAAAAATTAGGTATGGCACGAACAAATTGTTACAGTGGTACCTCGGGTTAAGAACTTAATTCGTTCTGGAGGTCTGTTCTTAACTTGAGGTACCACTTTAGCTAATGGGGCCTACCACTGCCACCACGCGATTTCTGTTCTCATCCTGAGGTAAAGTTCTTAACCCGAGGTACTATTTCTGGATTAGCAGAGTCTGTAACCTGAAGCGTCTGTAACCCACTGTAATCTGAAAGTGTGGCCCAGAGAAAAAAGTGGGAAAACCAGTGTTGGACCCAGGGCCTGGGAGACCAGGATATGAATCTCCACTCAGTCAGAAAACTGAAGGGATGACCTTGGGCCTGACAAACAAGCACTCTCACCCTGGCCTACCTCACAGGGTCATTGTGAGGATGAAATGGTGAGATTGGTAGCATGGGGTATATAAATGCAATGGATCCCTAAATAAGCTGAAATACAAGCTCTGTGAGGGTGGCATAAGGATGCTGGGCCTTGCAGAATCCTCTTCTGAGCAGAAGTGCTGACCACATTCCCCTGCCTCCTCCTCCTCCTCCTGCTGCATTTGCTCTCTGGCACTAATGCCCACGTACGCTGTCCATAAATATATTTATTCTGTGTTCCTGCCAGTCCCAGACTAATAGGCCTAATGCTTCCTGAGGAGCAGCCCAAAGCTGCATTAGCCGCAGATGTTTGATTGATTTAAAACAAAGAGCCTGACCGCTGAGCCGCTCTCTATGGCTTCTCTTCCTGTCACTTTGCCGGTAGGGTTATCTCTGAAATGCAATTAAGGTGCTTAAAAGTACATTTTCAGGAAGATGCGGAATTGATGATGGTATCTGTGCCAATGGGTGACTCCGAAGGGGGAGCGCTGCAAAGTCATGCTTTACCCTTTGCAGCCATGCGCAAGATGCACCCCACTTAGCCGGGCCTTTTGAAACAGAGGGCAAGGATGCAAAGGGGGGGGGGGGGCGCCTCTTCATCACGAAGACTTCGCATTAGACATCCCGGGCCACTTAGATCACCATCTTCTGATCTTTTGTTCATTCATCTATTATTGAAAGTCAAATCGTTCTCTTATTAGACGTTTGCGCAGGAAGTTAATCGCGAGGGCATGCTGCCATTTTCCATCTCTGCCGCCCTCGCTCGCTCGCATCATCTCTTCATGCGCAAGGGGCCGCGTTCTTCTTTTAGCTCGGCGGTGGGGAACATCTCCCAGAAAAAGGGCTGCATTCCCTTGGAGCCAGAGGAGAAAGCAGGTGGAAAACTATTTATTTATTTATTTATTTATTTATTTATTTATTTATTTATTTATTTTACGACCCTATACTAGTAGGTCTCAGAACAGTTCACAACACAAAGTTACGATATACAAAGCACAAAATACCTCGGGTTGCATCATATGCTTCGGGTTACATACGCTTCAGGTTACAGACTCCGCTAACCCAGAAATAGTACCTCGGGTTAAGAACTTTGCTTCAGGATGAGAACAGAAATCGTGCTCCGACAGTGCAGCAGCACCATTAGCTAAAGTGGTGCTTCAGGTTAAGAACAGTTTCAGGTTAAGAACGGATCTCCGGAATGAATTAAGTACTTAACCCGAGGTACCACTGTACATAATAAAAGTAATCAAAACAATTGGTTAGGCAGTCTAACCAAAAATTTCAAAAAGGGTGGGGAGTGTATAGAGATTACTTTAAAAAAAACAGTGCCCCCAAATCAAAACCTGGACTTGCTTTGAGTACTTTTTGCAAGACAAATTATGGCCTACAAGCATAGTATATGGAAAAGGGTAGAAATGATGAAACGAGAAAGAAACAGTTTATCAGACACGAAACCAGAACCGCTTTGAGGAGGAAGGAAGTCTATTAGAATAGAATAAGAATCGGAAAGAGGAAATAGGGTAACATAAGTCCATATGTAACAACTTTCAGATTTATGGCTGTATGTTTGTCATTTGTTTTGTGGTTTGTTTGTTTTTTGTTTGTTTTTTAAGTGTTGTGTGCGTGCGTGCTGCAATGAAAAGTTAATAAAAAGCATAACAATAATAATAATCATCAAAACAATGAATACTACTAATGTATACACACTAATAAACAGTACGCTCCCTGACAAAAACCCCTAAACCGTACTCCAGCCCACAAATACAAATATAACATGAGAACAGATCTTTTCTGCTTATATATGAGAAAACAAAACCACGGCGTATATTCTCAAAAGCCCTACTTATATAGGTCATTGTGGAAATTATGGCTCTAGAGATTCGCAGCCGTTCTTCCTGCAACGTGCCTAATAAGGAACACGGGCCATTAAGGATTGGAACAAATTGCCTAAATGAGAAAGACAAAAAAGAAATTCTGCAGTTGATCGTTTGTTATTAATAAATCATTACGCTCCTCTACTCTCTCACTCTTTCGGTGAGATTGATTTTAAAAAGCTTTGCAAACAAGACAGGGTAGGGAGCTTCAGAGGACAGCATGCGGCAGCTCCTATCAAAGGGTGTGGCGCCCACCCGCCATTTTGGATCTTCTTTAGCTGAGCCTCCCTCCATGGCTGCGACAACCCATTTGTTTTTATGCGTTTCTAATACTTCTCCCTGTTCTAAAGAGCCAAGAAGCTCTCAACGCGGCTTACAAACCATTCTTACGATGAAACCACACTCTAGTCCGTACCCTTCAAGGCTCGCTGCTTTTTTCCAGAGATAGTCCCGGAATTACAAAAGCCACCCTAGCTTCTGATTTGATCCCGGAATGTCCCTAGTTCCCCCGCCACTGAGCTTGGGGAGGACATGGTCCTGAATGGGGTAACTGTGACCCTGAAGGACCAGGTGCACAGCCTCCAGCTACATCTGTTTTGCAGTTGGAGGGAACATGGCTGAAATAGCCTCTTTCTCCTGGAGATTATCATCAGCTGCCTGCCTACATATTTAAGATTTCGCTTTCAGTGCAAAAGCAGAAATAAATAAATGGTAGGAACCCGGATTGAATGCAAGGAGTCGGCAAGCAGTGGGGGCCGAGACTACTGAGCGATGCCAGCAAGAATAAATAAATGACATCTTGCTCTAAGCAAAAACTGCTGACGTGGCTTGATCTTTTCACAAAAGCCCAAGGCAAACTCGACAGTAATAATGGCAGCCTTTTTATAAAGTGTCCTTCTCATGGAGTCATTGGATGGTGATTATTTGTGATAATAGCAAATATGGGTAGTGGTTTTTGTTGTTGTTGTTGTTGCTTTTCAATAAGACTGTCTGCAAACAAAGGGATCACTTCCTCCTCCTTGGCTCTGGTAGAAAAGAGAAAGAAAGCAAGTAGAATTATGACAGGCTGGAGAGGCTTAGCGAGAGATGGTCCCCCCACCTGCTGGCCTTGCCTGGGAATGGCAGCCTTGACCCAACAAAGCCACATAATGCATTGTTTTAGAATGTGTTATGTACTGAAGTTCTCACCCTGGGCCAGCAGGGGGATACTGTACTGTAGATACTTTTCACTCAGGTCCATGTTAGTTATTTTAGGTGGGAAACCCTGGGGTGTTGTTGCTACAATGTTGACAGCCGGCTGCCTATAAAAGCAGGCCGGCTGAGCTGTTTGCTGTTCAGTTCTGTCCAGCTTACAAATAAAGAGCTGCTCTGGAGAAATCGCTGTGTCGTCTGCTATGTTCGCCCACAACTTAACAGAATGAATCGAGCACTAGGCGAAATTGCAGCAATGTGATCCTGAAATGAGTATGGCCGGTGTGCATGCGTGTTGTGGCTCCAGATCAATAAGCAGCACTTATTAGATTCTAAAAGGTCTTTAAAAATAACTTTCATGTTTAAGACAATAAATTACTGGAAAAAAACTCTCTCTATATATATATGGGATATGCAGCCACCTCTGTGAGTCAACATTTTTATTCACCCAACCCCAACGGCAATATAAATATTTATGGGGGTGTGGGAAATAAAAGTCTAACAAGCTGAAGTAGCAGGGGCTATAAAGGGACCTACTGAGTTGCCTTGCCGAGCCTTTTGTTTGTGCACAGAAAGTGTGCGTTTTTAAAAGTCGTGGGACAGATTCAGAACTGAAAGGCCGCAATGTTGCAGGTGCCAACATGGCTAAGCCTCCTGTTTACGCTTGGGCTTCAGAGTCATTGTGGAGTGCAGCGTATGCTTTAAGCCCTGGACTGAGGAACAAATAGAAAACCAATTGGCTTTGTATGCTGCCTGTCAAAGGTTTTTTGTTTTTAATGCTACTATAGGGCAGGGCTGGCACCAGGGGTCAGCATGGATGGGCATCTGCCAAGGACCCGCAAGCCAGCAGATGCCCCCCCCCAACAATAGCCATTTGGACCATCTCCTCTTCTTCACCATGGCAACCTGCCTGCTTGTTCAGGCCTGGCATAGGTCTAGTCAGTGTTGGCGGTGAGGAAAAGCAGCGCTTGGCCTGGCAAGAAGGAGGCGGTAGCAAGGAGGAGATGCTAAAGGCAGCAAGGGGGCAGACTTGCTCAGGGAGAGAGAGCCCTCAAAAGGTGCCTTGCTCGAAGGCTCTCCAAAGCCTGCTAGGCAGGGCCGGTCCACCCATGAGGTGGGCTGAAGAAGCTGCCTCAGGTGGCAGAATCGTGCGAGGTATTGGCCTTAGGCATTGGCTCCTATCAACTACCCGGTATGGAGACCGGGAAGGGGTTATCCTGAAGCCGTGTGAGTCCTGCTGAAGTACGCCAACTAGGATCCCACGGGTGTCACCGCTCAGGGGCGTGCCGGCGGCCCTTACCTCCCTAGGTTTCGGACAAGGCAACGCCCCCCGGAGTCCTCTACCGGACTACCCTTTCCATTGGGGGAAGGTGATGACGCTTCCTTCCCCCCCCATTCATTTGCATAACAATTAACCCCTGCCAATGCCTAACTGCCAATACCGTGAAAGTTGTGACGTTTGCTACGAGGTAGGCAAAAAAACCAAAAGGCTAGAAGTGCGCCAAATTGGAAAAAATCCTACCAGGCCCCTTGCGGCGACCAACCGAAGTCCATAGCAAGGTCATAGCTAGCTAAGCTTAAAGGGTGGGTGGGATGGGAAAACCGCTCGGCTGGCAAGGTGAAAGAGGGCGGTCCCCGGGCGTGCCTGGCCTTAAATAGGCTAGGCCCCGCCTCCCTGTTCTCGCGGGGGCAAAGCGCCAGCCCCCGCGAGCAAGGGGGGGGGAGGGATTAGCCCGCAACCCCCTCTCCTCCCAGGTCGGAAATGGCTTTGCCCAACATGGGGCTAGAACCCACGACCCTTGAGATTAAGAGTGATATGCTGCACTGACTGAGCCAGCTCCCTATATGCTAATCATTTATAAGCAGAACTGTTTGATACTTTGGATTTGCGTAGTGCTTCAGAATCTCTACTCTGTGCTGGGCTTGACACAACTGATGTGGCTGACAAATTAGCACGAGAATGTGACTTATGAATCCATTCCAAGCTCAATGGTTAAGTGTAAAAGAATGAAATAAATGCACATTCCCTTTGAATCACTTTTGAGATGAATTTGGCCAGAGATGGTCCCCCATTAAATGTAAAGGGACCCCTGACCATTAGGTCCAGTCGCGGACGACTCTGGGGTTGCGGCGCTCATCTCGCTTTACTGGCCGAGGGAGCCGGCGTACAGCTTCCAGGTCATGTGGCCAGCATGACTAAGCCGCTTCTGGCGAACCAGAGCAGCGCATGGAAACGCCGTTTACCTTCCCGCCGGAGCGGTACCTATTTATCTACTTGCACTTTGACGTGCTTTTGAACTGCTAGGTTGGCAGGAGCTGGGACTGAGCAACGGGAGCTCACCCCGTTGCGGGGATTTGAACCGCCAACCTTCTGATCGGCAAGTCTTAGGCTTTGTGTAGCTCTGTTGGTTAGACCATGGTGCTGATAACACCAAGGTTGCAGGTTCGATCCCTGTATGGACCAGCTGCATATTCCTGCATATAATTACACACACACACACATTTACACATAAACATATAAAATTACACACACACAGTGTTTGTGTGTGTGTCATTTGTGTGTGTGTGTGTGTGTGTGTGTAATTTTATGTTGTGAACCACCCTGAGATCCAAAGATGAGGGGTGGTATACAAATTTAATTAATAATAATAATAATATCTCCTAATATTCATATGGAAAATGGACAAGTAGCAACCAATTTACTTATTTAATTGAGTACTAGGAAACTGAGTCTTACAAGAGAGATTCAAACCACCACCACCCTTTATTTTGGAACTCAAGTATCAGTTCAGTTTGAGTCTTCCTAATCTGCGGTTCCCAAAACAATATGCAAACCCCAAATCACAGCTACATTTTGAAAACTGCTCTTCTCCAAATGTTCCGATGCAGTTCTCCAACAAAAACAAGGTGCACAAAACATATAACAGGGGAAACCTGCATAACTGCCTATATTACAGAAAATAACATTGAAATGCCTTACATTCGGAAAAAGTGCTTGCCAAAGATCAGGCAAAGCTGCACATACCAATGTACATTAGAAATGCACACTAGAATGCTGGTGAGGTCATAAGGATATTATTATTATTATTATTATTATTAAAGCCAATTCATGCAAAATAGAGGAGAGGAAGTATCTCCGGTTTTGGAACTGACAGTCCCCTGCTCCCTCATCAAGATCATTGAAACCCTACCCAATACTGTTTGGCAAGTAATCCATAAAGTTAGAAAAAGTAAAAATTTATTTATTTATTTTTGGAGTGCGGAGAGCCAAGTTGTTCACTCAGTGCTCATACTGTACTCTGCAGCACACAGAATTAGCAGTGAAACGCTCATCAGAGGACAGCTAATACATTTTGAAGGAAATTAATCAATCAACAATATGTTCAGTTCCATTTATTAATGCCAAACATTCCTATGGCACTTTGTTTTGAAAAGTATTCGAAATGCAGCTGGAATCTGCAAGCAGAACTGCAGAAATGCAAAACATTTGTGTGTGTTTTGCCTCTTAAGAACAAAACCCCAAACCATCGCTGTGTCTCTGAAGTGATTATCTCCATGCCTTCCTTTTTTCTTCAGCGGTAACTACTCTGGCAAGACATGTAGGTTTCTCCGATTCACCCACAAGTGGCAGGAAAAAAACCATTAACTTTCCCTGTCATTTCTTGTTCACAGCTTTAGCCGGAAAAAGTGGAGAGGAGAGATGCTCTGAGGAGGGGAAAGAGGAGATTAGTGTTCACACATCTCTTTGAAACATGGTGAGTCTCCTGTGACTTTAGAGGAAGGAAGCTGGTTTACACTGAATGTTGCTGGTGGCAGCAGCAGGGGGAGTCTTTCCTGTGACAGGCCATAGCTTTTTAATCTGATGCACACACAGCATGCCACAGCTGGCTTGCAACATCCAGCTAAACCTATAAATCTGTGGAAATAAAACCTCTCTCATTCGTATATGGATAGATAGATAGATAGATAGATAGATAGATAGATAGATATTAGTGATGTATGGAAGTGAGTGGAAATGAGAAGTGAAAGCTGGACCATAAAGAAGGCTGATCGCCAAAGAACTGATGCTTTTGAATTATGGTGCTGGAGGAGACTCTTGAGAGTCCCATGGACTGCAAGAAGATCAAACCTCTCCATTCTTAAGGAAATCAGCCCTGAGTGCTCACTGGAAGGACAGATCCTAAAGCTGAGGCTCCAATACTTTGGCCACCTCATGAGAAGAGAAGACTCCCTAGAAAAGACCCTGATGTTGGGAAAGATGGAGGGCACAAGCAGAAGGGGACCACAGAGGACGAGATGGTTGGATAGTGTTCTCGAAGCTACCAGCATGAGTTTGACCAAGCTGCAGGAGGCAGTGGAAGACAGGAGTGCCTGGCGTGCTCTGGTCCATGGGGTCACGAAGAGTCGGACACGACTAAATGATTAAACAACAACAACAAATATATATATATATATATATATATATATATATATATATATATATATATATATATAAAATCACTCTCTTTTCTCATCAATTCAATCCTTCTGTTCCTCATTTTTTTTGGGGGGGGGATTCCTATTTATTTTGTTGTTGTTCATATATTTATTTAATCTCATCCTATAATAAAGAGTTAACACATACAAAAACCCATACAAAAACAGAACATACTCGTGGCAAAGATGCATTCATCCAGCTGGGAATGCCTGGCGGAACAGTAATTATCTCCACTTGCTTCTGGGCAGTGCAGATATGATGTTAACATTTGGGACCCATTGCTGTAACATAGCAACTATTGTGAAAAGGGCCTGATTTGGCGCAGTGACCGTAAGGAGGCCGACATGGTACTGCAAAGCTTTGCTTGCCTCATAACGCTACTATAGCCTATAAGCAATTCTTCCTTTCCACTCATTTTCTCCAGATACAAAAAATAAGTGTGGCTAGGTCAAAATGGCCTTGGGAGATGAACAGAAGTGGAGGATCAGTGTCAGGGAACCGCCATCAGCTCAGAGGCGAGAGGTGGAAGGGCAGTTGTGTTATAGGGAACCTCCGAAAATCTTGCAAAGCAATTCCTCCTCTGGCGAGGAGGGAAACCCCACCTTCAGTGGAGAGGAAGTCGTGGGAGCTGGGGATGCTAGGGAGAGCCTCAACACTGAGCCTGAGCAAACCGGAGGGGAGGGAAGTACCCTTTGCCAGCGCCCATTCTGTGCAGTAGGTTTAGGCGAAGGGAAGGGAGGAGAAGGTTGGGGGTCACGCAACTGTTATGCTGGAGGAGGCATAAGGACTGCCCACTCCCAGATTCTGCTAGCGAGTGAGCCAGACATGAACTTGCGACACTCTTCACTGTAAATAAAGGTAAAGGGACCCCTGACCATTAGGTCCAGTTGCGGACGACTCTGGGGTTGCGGCGCTCATCTCACTTTATTGGCCGAGGGAGCCAGCGTACAGCTTCCAGGTCAAGTGGCCAGCATGACTAAGCCACTTCTGGCGAACCAGAGCAGCGCACAGAAATGCCATTTACCTTCCCGCCGGAGCGGTACCTATTTATCTACTTGCACTGTGTGCTTTCGAACTGCTAGGTGGGCAGGAGCTGGGACCGAGCAACGGGAGCTCACCCCGTCACGGAGATTCGAACCGCCGACCTTCTGATCAGCAAGCCCTAGGCTCAGTGGTTTAGACCACAGCGCCACCCGCATCTCTGTAAATAGTTTGCACTAATAATAAAGCCTGGAAAAGACAGGTCGGAGTCTTGCCTGTTTGCTCTATAGCAACCACACCAGTACCTGACAATCAGTTTCCAAAGGAAGGGCTAAGCATGGCTCCAGCTACCCTGCTACTGAGGAGATTTCACCCCTCCCATATCCAAGAATCTCCTGAGGTCTCTGCTGACTCTACAGAGAGGAGGAGCAATGTACTGCTCTCTACTTAATTAGTCAAGTGAGTTAGTCTCTGTGTGTGAGAGAGAGTCAGTCAGTGTGTCGGAGAGAGAGTGCAAGAGATCGTGTTTATAGATAAGATTGCTGCTAAGAGCAGCTGCAGGCACTCAGAGTATAGCATTGATTTATGCTCAGAATATTTAGCTCTGTATATAGTTTGTATCATAGCTGTAGTTATAGAATAAAAGGAGGATACTTTACAGAGCTGCTCTCCAAGTGGTTTATACTCTGCAAGACTCTGCAAAACGCTGCTGCGCAACGACTGTATTATTGAGACAGTGAATCCGGTGCTCTCAGCTCCAAGCTGTGAGTCCACAGCACTGTGACCTGTTCCTGTGGGAAAGGAGGTCTCTGGCAGTGCTACCCAGCTCGCCTAGCCCAGTCGGGGCTGTAGTGCATGAGTCCAGTTGGTACACTGGCTCAAGGGCGATGCTGACAGCTACACCCTTGCTATCATCCCTGAAAGAGGCTACTACGGACGGTGGGTGTGGAATTCACTGCCGATTGTCATGACGACTATAAAATGCAGCCCATAAGCAGATAGCAATCCTAATTTTGTTTGCTTACGGCATTTCTATCCCACCTTTCCTCCACAGAACTCAAAGTGACGTACATGGCTTTTCCTCAGGGATTCTTCAGCCAGATCTCACTGGAATTCAGTTCCAGCACCTCTCAGGTGGGCACCATTGCTGTTATAAGAGAACATGGTGAGTTCTGGCACCTCTTATTCTAGAAAAAAAATAGCACTGGCTCTCCTCATCTTCTTTACAGTGGTACCTCGGGTTACATACGCTTCAGGTTACAGACTCCGCTAACCCAGAAATAGTGCTTCAGGTTAAGAACTTTGCTTCAGGATGAGAACAGAAATCGTGCTCTGGCTGCACAGTGGCAGCAGGAGGCCCCATTAGCTAAAGTGGTGCTTCAGGTTAAGAAGAGTTTCAGGTTAAGTTTGGACCGCCGGAATGAATTAAGTACTTAACCTTGAGGTACCACTGTACTGTTATCCTCACAACCTCATTGTGAGATGGGCCAGTCAGTCTCACCTAAGAGCCAAGTGCTGGGATTGTCTGTAGTGGCTCTCCGTCTGTGGAATGGTCTCCCCGGGGAGGTTTGGCTGGGGCCTCCATTATACATTTTTAGGCGCCAGGCAATACAGTGGTGCCTCGCAAGACAAAAAGAATCCGTTCCGCGTGTCTCTTCGTCTAGCGGTTTTTTTGTCTTGCGAAGCAAGCCCATTGACGGCTTAGCGCTATTACCGGCTTTTAGCGGCTTATCGGATAAGCAGATAAGCGGTTTAGCAGCTTAGAAAAAGGGGGGGGGGGAGGAAAAAAAAACCGCAGGAACTCGCAAGACATTTTCATCTTGCGAAGCAAGCCCATAGGAAATTCGTTTTGCGAAGCACCACCAAAACGGAAAACCCTTTCGTTTAGCGGGTTTTCCATCTTGCGAGGCATTCGCCTTGCGGGGCACCACTGTACATTTTTAGGCGCCAGGCAATAACGTTCTCTTCCACCAGGCCTTGGGCTGATTTGACATCCGATGCCCTTTTAAATGTGTTGCCAGGGGGCAACAGTTTGTTGCTGTTCTTGATTTTATTACCTATTTTGTGGGTTTTATATTGCCATTTTATGTTGTGAACTGCCCTGAGCTCTACGGATGGAGGGTGGTATGCCAAAAAATAATTTGAACCCTGGTTCCCTCGATCCCAGTCCCACAAAGAACAGACAATCTGCCTTGTTTAAAACAGTAATTCCCATGGACACAATGGCTTCTACTACAGCGCTAGGATATTGTACCTGCTGTTTAGCTATTGCTAAAGGGGACAGAGGTGTCCATAGTGCATGTTGTTCGTTTTTTTGCAAGAGAAGGGTAATTTTTTTTCGGGGGGACCCAACAAACCTCTTCCTCCTAGCCAAACAAGGAAGCCTCTGCTGAGTCAAACAGCCTTCCATCAGTGGAGAAACACAACTAGATATAGTGGTACCTCGGGTTACAGACGCTTCAGGTTACATACACTTCAGGTTACAGATTCCACTAACCCAGAAATAGTACCTCAGGTTAAGAACTTTGCTTCAGGATGAGAACAAAATCGTGCTCCGGCAGCACGGCGGCAGCAGGAGGCCTCATTAGCTAAAGTGGTACCTCAGGTTAAGAGCAGTTTCAGGTTAAGAATGGACCTCTGGAACGAATTAAGTTCTTAATCAGAGGTACCACTGTATAACCTGTCATGTGGAGTGTCAGACATTATGCCTGTATAACATAATAAATGATATTTGTTCAAAAGCACGCTGCCTATTTTTGGCTTAGCCAGCATTTAGGGAAGCAGCTGGAAATGTACAACTGCTGATCACCACAGAGTCCTCAGAGTTCTCCGTTAACTACGCAACTCCTTAACTTGAGAAATGCACTTAAAATAAAAGCAAGGTTCTGCGTTACTGATTTAAGTCAACTGGACTGTTCAATGGTGAGAATACTCAGCATCAATTTCACACTGTGATCAAGGAGTTGCGGTGACTGAGTTTATCATAGCAACAGGGAAGTCCCGTATTATCAGACCATAAGATGCACCTAATTTTTGGAGGAGGAAAACAAGAAAAAAATTATTCTGAATCCCAGAAGCCAGAACAGCTTCCAGAGGGATTGCTGTCCAGAGGGATTGCTCCTAGAGGGATTGCTGTGCAGTGAAAGCAGCGATCCCTTTTGCTGTTCTGGCTTCTGGGATAGCTGTGCAGCCTGCATTCGCTCCATAAGACGCACACACACACATTTCCCCTTACTTTTTAGGAGGGAAAAAGTGTGTCTTATAGACCGAAAAACAAGGTCCATTACTCTAACACAACCCAAGATTATATCTTTAAGGGATAGCAAAATAACTGATTTTCAAGCATCATTTCAGACTGGTTCAAAAACTTTATGTAAGAAAGATTGAAGATTCAGTAGTTATTCCAACATTCAAAAGCTAACCAATAAGTTATTGTGCAGACAGTTTGGTTTACAAGCATTCCATTGCTGTAAAGTTGACCAAAACCCCCCAGCTTATCTTATTATTAACCAAGTACCTAAAAACATACAGTTCTGTAAAGAACCAGAGCCTAAATAAGCTCTTATTAAAAACACTGCATAAAATCAAGTATTTTAATAAAAACATTTTGAGGTAAGATTAGGTTTCTTGATTCATCTGTCTTATTTAATCTAAAACACCTTCTTCTTACAGGATACCTGGGTTTTTGACTGTTAGGCATTTTCCAGTCAGACTGGCTCAAAATTCCAATAGTTTATAAGAAAAAGCATATTCACACTTTGAGACCACTTTATCCAAGGACTAATTAAACATGGAATTCTATCCCAACTTGTACAAACATGAGAATCAGTTCCGAAGTAGATCTTGCAATAATCTTATCACCAAATGAACAGGTTGTGTGAAGGCAATTAGTCTTCAGATCCACTGGATTCTACATTGTCTCTTTAAAAGCATAAGCATTAGCAATATTAGCATCCCACAAACTGCAGCTCCCCTAGGAAACCAAAGACCCAAGAACAACAGTTACTGCAGCGAACAAAGGTTCCAATATAACTACTTGAGTCTTTCCCTAACTTTTCCTACGTTTGTTCTTTTCCTGGGTGTTCATCGTTGTTAATTATTTTGGCAAAGTCCACTTCATAAGGTACAATAAAATGTGAAGATATCCTATGCAAATCCTTCCTATCACAATGAAAAACTGAGAAGCTACAATGTATGGGTTCTGAATGCTGAAGTAGGCAAACTGCAATTTTGCTACGTATATTATTATTAAGAATGTTGAAACGCTCGCTGTATGTGTAGAACACCATTTTAAAAGCTCTACATTCTTAAAAAAAAAAATTAAAATCCAGTTTTAAAATATGTTTAGCATATGTATATAGAGAGACAAACACCTTATCTAAATATATAAGGAACAGCATCCAACTAAAATGTACAATGTTTTCTCTCCCCATCCCAGCAAAAGGCACTGCATGGTTTAAATTGTGCAAACGTTTTGAAAGGTGTGGTGCGTGGTGCAAGCAAAATCTGTGTTTGCTTGCTAAACCTCTGTATTCCTTATCTTTTATAATATACTGCAAAGTATTGCTTTTAATTGCAATTGTGTCTGGCTTTTGCAAAGAAGAGAATGCTGTCAGTCCACAGAATTGCAGATCTCTTTTATTTTCTGGTTGAAGTCTTCAGGTTGATCAGCATACACATAATGACCAGCACCAAGGATAGCCTATGGAAGAGGAGAAGGGGAGGGGGAATCAATTTAAGGTACTTGCAAGAAAAAGAGCTTTTCCTAGCCAACGAAGTGATTAAATTTAAGGTGATGTCAACTAAGTCATACACTCGTACCTTGGATCCCGAACACCCCGGAACTCAGATGTTTCGGCTCCCAAACGCCACAAACCCGGAAGTGAGTGTTCCGGTTTGCGAACATTCTTTGGAACCCAAACATCCAACGGGGCTTCTGCGGCTTCCGATTGGCTGCAGGAACTTTCTGCAGCCAATCAGAAGCTGCACTTTGGTTTCCAAACGTTTTGGAAGTCGAACGGACTTTCGGAACGGATTCCGTTCGACTTCTGAGGTACGACTGTACTCAGAACAGATCCACTGAAGTAAATTGATTTAAGCTACTTACGTCTATCAGTGACTTTACTCTTAGAACGGCTTCGTTGGCGATCGCCTACGAAAATATATCCTCTCCCAAAATCCACATTTTTACAACAGCATGGGCAAAAACTCAGGTCAAGGGTTTCTGCTTTTACTTGCAGCCCCACTGTAAAAGATCCAAATATTATCCAGTTCACGCTTGCTTTGACACAGGTGGCTCTGTAGAGCCATAACTTTTTAAGGTTCTGAGGAAAGCAAGCCACTATCATCCCCCTTTTCCAGTTTGGGATACCAGCACACTGCTGAAAATTTGCACCAGCGTAATGATAAGGAACCAAGTCACTGTTCACGCACGTAATTTTAATTTCAACTTGAATTCTGTCTCCAGCTGATAAAGTCAACAAAACCAAACAGGATGTAGGAGGAATTTGTGACAGGAATACTAAAACGCAAAATGCTTAATTCCTTCCTTCCACCCCAATTTTCTCTTTTCTCTCAACTTGACTCAACATTTTCTTTAGATTGTAGTGCAGCAGGCAAAGGCTCTATTCTCTCTATTTTTGTGCAAAACTCAGTACACAGGAGACACTTTTAAATAAACAAACTTCATTTAAATAAATTTTAGAAACAAGATGATGGTATTCTTGTTTATGATCTCCCTGCCCCCACCCCCCACAATCACAAGTGCTTAAACTAGTTTGCCCCAAACAGCAACTGAAGCTGTAAGAGTAATTTGACGTAGGCAAAAATCACTTTTAAAAAGGAAATGCAAAAGTTGTGTTACTCTTCAGGGGTGTTTCTTACACGTACTATGCAAAAAAATAGATTGGGGGCGGGGATAAATTAGTTTTAGATTTATTGGGTTTTTCCTATGGCAATCATTGCTGAAGATGGATAGAATAATATTCTTGAGGCAGCATTCACATTTTTGATGTTTGCCGCTGGCTGTGGCAAGGTGTATCTGTGTAAGTGTAGTAGCCTAACTTGCAGAAATGGCTCTTCCCAAACCCGAAAGATTTGCAAGTGTTAAAGGGTCAAGGGCAGAAATGCTCTTCACCCTTATCTGTTCAGCAAGAGGAGTTTAGCCGGCATTACTGTAACCACGGATTCTCTGCAGCAGGGGAAACGAAGTTCTGAATCAATCTAAAGGACACATATTACATTTTGCATTTATGCATGAAAGGTAGGGAAGTCTTACAGTAATGCTGGCAAAGCGTTGTAAAGGGAAATTTCATTTTTCATTTTGGGTTTTAATTTTACGCTGCGATCTTACAATCCTACAGCTGTCACTGAAAGACGAGAGGAGCAGGTAAATTCCTAATGGCAAACACGGCGTCTAGAATGCCCCACTTACTATCGTTTTCACATATGAATTTGGTCGCAGAGACTGGATGGTGGTCCCCGAATTGCCATCTATGCACGATCGTGCTCCATAAATCACAGTGATAGGAATGTCTTGGTGCATGTGGGCAATCCGCTGCAGCATCGGTCTTTTCGCCCATCCATAGGGAACCGTCATGTTTTTGAAAGCTGTTTCACCGCTTAAAAGATATCAAAGAAAAACGAAGCTGAATTTTCGGGCACAGAGTATCTGGCCTATATCAATCTGCAACTCCCTAACACCACAGTTCTTGTTATTTTTAAAAAAGCCTTCTCTGAGTTTTGTCATACATGAAGTATATTTAAAGTGAGAATACACATCAAGGTTTGAAGCTTCCCATTAGCACAAACATCCATACAAAAACGCATTTCCAGAAATTACAAACGAAGCAGCAGCTGTTTAATGCTTTAATAAGCACAGCAATAATGCAGGAGCCTTGCAAGTATAGCACAGCAAAAAAAAAAGACATATTGATGCTTAGGTGGTAGTACCCCCATCTCTCTCTCTCTCTCTCTCTCTCCCCAAGGATAAGTTACAGGTAGGTAGCCGTGTTGGTCTGCCATACAGTGGTACCTCGGGTTAAGTACTTAATTTGTTCCGGAGGCCTGTTCTTAACCTGAAACTGTTCTTAACCTGAAGCACCACTTTAGCTAATGGGGCCTCCCGCTGCTGCCGCGCCACCGGAGCACGATTTCTGTTCTCATCCTGAAGCAAAGTTCTTAACCCAAGGTACAATTTATGGGTTAGCGGAGTCTGTAACCTGAAGCGTATGTAACCTGAAGCGTATGTAACCCGAGGTACCACTGTAGTCAAAATGTGTATCTGAAGAAGTGTACATGCACACGAAAGCTCATACCAATAACAAATTTAGTTGGTCTCTAAGGTGCTACTGGAAGGAATTTTTTTATTTCCATGGATAAGAAGCAGCTTCCTCGGGATGGAGTGCTTAAAATCGTAAAACCATGGAAAGTGTACAGCAAATGTTCAATCAAAATGGCGCCAGAGGGCTGGCAAAGCAACCTCAAGACCTCTTATCCCAAAAGTTTGCTGAGCTGAACAGCCCCCAGATGATTAAAGTGAATTTTGTAACCCATCAGCTGGATTAATTAATGGCAAAAAAGCAATTTAGTCTACAGTTTACTAAATATCACAACAGAACGCCCCATTTATTATATTAAGCCATGTAGAAGAAAAAGTTGTACTTTGGTCCCACTTAACTTTCCCTGCCATCTTTAAACAGGAAATTCTAACCTTTCCAGGAAGTAGACTTTGCCTGCCTGCTAGGGCAAGAGATTTTTGCACGTGTAGGGAAGCCCGTAGAATGCCTCTTATGCATCCTGGCTGGGCAAGGATATCACGGTCAAGGTTATTCTAGCTGGCAACCTACGCTACGTCACTTGTGCTGCCCCATGTGCTGCTACTGCTGTGAGCATCTAGGACTTGCTAACATACGCTTACCTTGGTGACTGCACATTGCAGTGGTAGATATATTCAGTGACCGTGTCATCATCAAACATGGACGAGTACTTTCTCTTGAAGTCGGGCCTAATGCGCTGTACAAGGCTCAATCCTGTCGTGAATCAAGGCGAAAAAGAATTAGAACCTGGCAGGTGGGTGCAGGGTGGTGCTTTAAAAATGATCGGCAACGGTGCTTCGCAGCTGTGGATCATCAAGAATGAAGATCTCCATCTCTCTCTCTATCCGGAGTGATCTGTCCCCCCCCCCCCCCGCAGCAGCTAGAAGACAAATGGTGGGCTGCCGGCCTCCAGTATGTGCCCCCGTCACCGATTACCCGCAGCCTTCAACACCAATGAGAATGCAGCTCGCAACAGTTTTGTCATCTTAAGGAGAATTAAACATGGCTGTTCCTGATCCCCATCTCTGCTTTACTCTGGTGAGAGAGGCACAGGCTAGAGCAATTAGGCAGAGTGGTAGTATCTGCACACACTGAGCATCACTGCAGATGGCAGTCTCCTCCTCATATAATGGAATAAATACATCGTTACAGCATGTGAGTTAGCTGGAAAGCAGAAGCAGTTAGGGAAGGAGTGCTTATGCTCAGCTTAGGCCAATGCACCAGCTACAACTGTTCTTGGAGTGGGACAGTCAGGCTTCAGCTGTCCATTCTCTGAACTGCCATCTGGACTGCTGCGATGCACTGTTATGTGGGGCTGCCCTTGGAGACTGCCCAAAAGCTGCAGCTAGTGCAGAATGTGACCGCTTGGATGGTGAGTGGGGCAGCCCACTGGGATCATGTGTCCTAAAAACACTGCATTGCCTACCACACTAGACTGCTGGTGTGTGGCAGATGGGGACTGAAAGCCGCCCTAAAGTCTAAGCTATTACATTTTCAGAACTGATGGCAGATGGTAATCCCTTTGTTAAGGAGGCAATGGCACCAGCACAAACCATTAGCTAGCACTCACCAAAGGGTCCTGCTATTCTGAGACCAGCCAGTGGATTAAATGGGCTCAAAACTGCTCCAAGTGCTTTGATCCAGATTGGAATGGGCCTCTCGTGTTCGGCACTGGAAGGCCTCTCTGGGAAACCCCACGGCTCCACTAATATGAGATGTTTTGCTCTGCAGGTATAAAAATTAGGACGTTTTGTCAATAGGAACACATATATTATAGTACACGTGGTATTTTAGAGCCAGCATCACCAAGTGTATTTTTACCCCACCTTAGCTTTCGGATGAAATAATTTTAGGTTGCTCCTGCTCTTAACACAGAACAAAGCTCTGCCACCTGCTACTGCCTCAACTCCTTTTAAGTATTACCCTCCCCTCCCTATAGAATAAATGCCCCAATTTCAAGAAACAAAAGGAGATTATGGGCGGTCAAAATTTAAAGGACATTTACTGCGCAGCCGCTAGTAGTATTATGCAACCCAGAGTATTTCCTACAGTCTGTGCAAATCTGTGCTATAACCTGTGATTAGAGATAGCTAGCTATGTGACACATAATCATATACGTGCAAGGGATTTTCTTGGAAGTACATGTGTGTAAGATGGCAGCCTTGCTTAAGTACTAAGATGTCACATCAGAATAGTCTATACACTAGCCAATCACTAGGTATATGTCATTAGAAGATCTCAATACAGCCAAGTACTAAACAGATCTCCATATAAGCACTCTCTTACCACTTGCATACTCTAGAACAGTGTTTCCCAACCGGTGTTCCGCGGCACACTAGTGTGCCGCGAGACGTTGCCTGGTGTGCCGTGGGAGGGAGGCGGGCGAGAGCGCAAGGCTTGGGGCGGCAGCTGGCAGCGCGGAGCACGGGGCGCCCTTCGGAGGGCTCCGCGTGCTTCGGGCAACAGGCTGCCGCCCCAAGCCTTGCGCGCCCGGCGGGAGCTCCGCGCGGGGCAGACATCTGCAGCTTAGGGAGCCCTGCAGGACTTCCCCGCAGGGCTCTCCAAGCTGCGGATAGCAGCCTGCTGCCCCGCACGAGGGGCGCTCTTAAGCAGAGCGCCCCTCGCGCGGGGCAGACATCTGCAGCTTGGGGAGCCCTGCAGGACTTCCCCACAGGGCTCTCCAAGCTGCGGATAGCAGCCTGCTGCCCCCCACGAGGGGTGCTCTTAAGCAGAGCGCTCCTTGGGCGGGGCAGACATCTGCAGCTTGGGGAGCCCTGCCGGACTTCCCCGCAGGGCTCTCCGAGCTGCAGATAGCAGCCTGCTGCCCTGCACGAGGGGCGCTCTTAAGCAGAGCGCCCCTCGCGCGGGGCAGACATTCACAGCTTGGAGAGCCCTGCAGGACTTCCCCGCAGGGCTCTCCAAGCTGCGGATAGCAGCCTGCTGCCCCGGACCTGTCCTGAAGGCTTGCAGCGGGAGGAGGGCTTTCCTCCCCACCGCCAACATTCAGAATGCTGTTCTGAATGTTGGCGGTGGGGAGGAAAAACCCTCCTCCCACCGCAAGCCCCGGGAAGAGAGGAGAAGCTGTGCGCCTTCTCTTCTGTTCCCGGACCTCCCACCGCAAGCCTTCAGGACAGGTCCCAGAACAGAGGGGAAGGCGCGCAGCTTCTCCTCTCTTCCCGGGGCTTGCGGTGGGAGGAGGGTTTTTCCTCCCCACCGCCAACATTCAGAACAGCATTCTGAATGTTGGCGGTGGGGAGGAAAGCCCTCCTCCCGCCGCAGGCCTTCAGGACAGGTCCGGGAACAGAGGGGAAGGTGCGCAGCTTCTCCTCTGTTCCCAGGGCTTGCGGTGGGAGGAGGGTTCCCCGCTGTCCCGGAGATTTCCCTATGGGCTTTCGTCTTGCGAAGCAAGCCCATAGGGAAATTCGTCTTGCGAAGCCGCTAAAAAATCGGAAAACCCTTTCGTCTTGCGGGTTTTTCGTTTAGCGAGGCATTCGTCTTGCGGGGCACCACTGTACTTTATATATAGTCAATATAGGCACAGAGTTAATTTTTTAAACATTTTCTAATGGTGGTGTGCCTCGAGATTTTTTTCATGAAACAAGTGTGCCTTTGCCCAAAAAAGGTTGGGAAACACTGCTCTAGAATAACATTTGTAATTGTCCAGCCATATATGATCTGGAATTGGCTAAAGGTGATAAAACTGCATGAAGAGCTAAGATATATATTCACTAAGAGACAAGCAAGGCTCAATTTTTCTTCAGAGTGAAAAGGGGTGCATCTCCAATTAGCTGTTTTTACCGCATGATACAAAACTGATATTTGTGCAAGGAAAAGTCACCATCTTCATAGTGATATGTTAGTCTTTTATGTTCCATTAGTGTTTGCTTCCTCTGCCAATTAGAATTAGAAAAGCAACAAGCATTTGCATGATTGTCCACTAAAGCATTCTTGCCTGCCTGCCTTTCCAGCTTTTTTCTTTTTAAAAAAAATAAAGATGAGCAACAGCATTCATCTAGACAGTTTAGTAATTTTGCATTAAATTTGTGGAGCTTACATCCAAGAAAAAAGGCTAGGATTGGGCTGCAAATTGGTTTGCAAATAGAAGTACGCTTTAAAAAAAAAAAAAAATTGTGGATCACCTGTAACTATTCTTGGCATGTTTGATTCCAGCACTATACCATTACTGGTAAGAAACTCTTTTTCCTGAATACTATTACAGCCACCTGGTATGAAAGGTACTCATAGCTGATAAGCCTGAACATCACATTTTTATCACGGATGCACAACTATCAAATCATACTTCATGCATCTGTATTTCATTTCTTAAAAGCCTGCCAGAAATATATCCCAACTAGTTTCCAGATAGTTACATTGGGAATTGCCTGTTTAAGATTTGCATTCTGTAGCATTTAAGGAAAAGGTCAGCCTTCCTTCTTTACATAGAAAACTTCTCTTAAACATACTTGTCCTGCAGCATAAGGAATGGTATTAACGTACTTCCTTTAAATGTAAAGCTCAACTCATTTTGCAAATATTTGTCCTTTATACTCCAATCCTTTGGGTTCGTCAGCATTCTAGTTCTTGAGAGATAGTGGTATCTGCCCAGTTCAACACATCAATTTCCTTAGAATATATGACATTCCAGAGATAGCCAAAGCAAATCATCATGTTCTATTTTAATTTCCAAAAACTGCCTACTTATTCAGCTCCAATGTTACACATTATAAGGTAGTGGGTTAATCCAGCAATTGCTTCTATAGCTCTGTAATAGAGCACATGCTTTGGAAAACAAAAATCCCAAGTTCAATGCCGATTATCTCCAGGTTGGCCTGGGAAAGACTCCATTTAGAAACCCTGGAAAACTGTTGCCAGTCAGTGCAGGCAATACTGAACTATATGGGCCAATTATCTTATTCAGGACACGGCAGCTTCTAAGTGCCTATGACGAGAACCAATTGACCATTTGCCACAGCCACTGGCTAGAAATGAAAGCGGATGCCTCCAAGGAAAACGAGGTATGATCTACGTAAAAGCATGAGCAGACATTCATGTTACCACCAGATACGGTTATGTGGATTTTACAGCACCCCAAAATTTTCTACTGAGAGTCCCAGGGGTGTCAACTTGAATAAAATAATGGAGGGAGGCCCAGGTAAGCCCCACCCTGCATAACTGACCACAAAACACGGAACATGCACACCATCTGAATGGCAATGCCCATCAACTTTTTTGGGGGGGCTGGCCCCCTCAAATATTTTATTTGGGGGGCTAAAGGGACTTGAGCCCCTCGGAATTGGCTCCTATGACTGAGACCATCCTGCTAGGAAACACATGCAAGTAAATAAGCAACAATACTATGAAAGTCATTGAAGAGTAGGCATTTACAAAGAAAGATGGAATTGTTTTGCTAACTTGCATGTGACCAGTTCTAGGTACCTGGCAGCCTTGGACAGGGTTTCAGTTCTGTTCAGACACTGCAGCTTTAGGTTAGCCCATAGCTTCTTGCCTTTGCTATCACAAACCCATCTCCCCACTCCACCCCCAGTTCCTTTAGTGCTAACCTGTGGCCATCCAGAGGCTGTTGGACTCTTGATTCCCATCACCCCTGACCACTGGTCATGATGGGGCTGATGGGAGCTCAAGTCCAACTACATCTGAAGGACTACCAGCCAGCCCTGCTGCTATTATTATTATTATTATTATTATTATTATTATTATTATCTGGATACCACCCTTTGTCTGATGATCACAGGGTGGTTTGCAACATAAAAACACAAAATGAGAACACGAAATACCAAACCAAGCCAAACCAAAAACCCTCCTTTAGGTTCTGTTCTGTAGTTGTGCTCAAGCCCAGCTCATTATCAAGTAGCTAACAAAGAAATGAGTATGCTATAGTTACTATTGTCCTGCACTTGTTATTCTGCTATGTAACTAAAACATCCTTTTCTCCTAAAAGCATTTAAAAAAAAAAATCTGGCCAATGTGGTTGCATGCTGGTAACGTGACATGTGGCTGTGTAAAAATAGTGGGTAGTCTGTGTAAAAATAGTGGGTAGTCTGGCTACACCACAACTTACAAGTACTCTGCGGCTACACCCTGGACACAAAGTCTAAGGTACGCTGAGAAATTTGAGAGTAGAAAACACCCTACATTGCATGCAACTGCAATCAGAGGAAAACATATGATGCAAGTTAAATACAATTTGCATTTTAAGTTTAAAGTTATGAAACTAGTTTTTCAACAATGCTCTATCTCAACCTCATTAGAGAATGTTTTCTAACCAGACCGCCTCATACAGGTTTGACAGTGTTATGCTGTCAAACCTATAACTGAATTTCAAATGAAATGCCGGAAGAACTTCCGCTTGTCTATTATTTTCAGATACCTTGATGGGTACTTCAGTGAGTAAGCAGCTGCTAGGAATCCTCCCAGGTTGTGCCCCAGTAAAATCATTCTGTCCAATCCCATTTTCCGCCTCCATTCTTCAATAGATTCTACAAACTGGTTTTCTGCTACTTCTGCGTCTGTGTCAAACTGCGGTCTACTGCTGCGTCCAAATCCCAAGAGATCAAATGCATACACAGTCCTGTTTTCACAAAGGTCTTCAAAGTTCAGTGCCCAAAGTCCAACACCTCCTCCGAACCCATGGAGGAGGACAAGGGGAGTTTTCTGAGAGAGGCTGTGGGAGAACGTTAGCGTCCATATTTTGTTTCCATTGGATATGAAGACATACTGTTTACTGTATGTACTTGTGATACCTGAAGAAAGAGAAGTGCAAATCTTATTAAACAATGATACCTAAACAGCCCTATAAAAATAAGGGCGTTTATTACAGCATGTCCACAGATACTCCCACTTCCATCATAGCATTTATAACAAAATCAGAATGGCAGGGATTAGCGCCTGCCATAAAGGTGGCAGAGTTACGTTATGAGGCTCACATTTCTCCCCCTTTTGAGGACTGTGTAGCCTTTGCACAACGTACAAGACCTCATAAAGGCAATAATCTGTATAAGCCAAACATCCATCCCTTATGCTCTACATTCTCAAATGCTAAAGAGCTAGATACACAGATAGATCTGGAAGGATATCAGGGATACAGAGTCATTTTTTAAAATTGCTGATAAACAAAGGTGTGGTACCTCAGGAGCCTCCTCTTTCGATATGAACATACCTGAACCCTGAGATCATCTTCTGAGGCCCTTCTTCATGTGCCTCATTGAGAGGTCTAGCTGCAACACAAGAACAGGGCCTTCTCTGCAGTGGCTCCCCTTCTGTGGAATTCCCTCCCCAGGGAAGTTCGCCTGGCGCCTTCATTATACACCTTTAGGCGCCAGGCAAAAACGTTCCTTTATAACCAGGCCTTTGGTTGATCTGATTGATATCCTATACCCTTTTAAAACATGTTTTTTGGGGGGTGGGGGCTATTGGGTTGCTGTTTTTAATTTTTATTATGTATTTTGTGGTTTTATATTTTTATTCTGTGAACAGCCCTGATACCCCCAGGTATAGGGTGGTATATAAATTCAATAAATAATAATAATATCATATTGGATTTGTATAGCACTATACTTGCTTATCTTTTGTAAGTCCTTTTTTGTGTTCAAATAAGATATTGCACAAATGAATTAATTTTAGGAAAAGGTAAAGAAAAAAGAAGGTAGGGCAATGGTCAAAAAGTGCAACAGTATCTCAGGACCAATCACACCAGAAGGAAAAATAAGGGGAAAAAGTTCAAAGGCGGAACTCATACTGCAATGTGCCCTACATCCTCAAAAATTTATTCACTGATGGCATTTATCTGGAGCAGATCTCACAAGAACTGCCTGTCTGGATGTGTAACTAGCATAACTTTGGTCCCACTCATTCTTCTTTTACAGGGAGGGGAGAAAATCAGCCTAATGAAAATTTCACAAAACCCTCAATCCCTAGCAGAAGATATCGACAACTGTGCTTTGAACAAGGCCTGATGAAAACCCCACATTCTTTCCACGGTGCTCACGTGTAGTAATTCCTGAGGTTTCTTACCACAAAGTGCTTACATTTCAATATTTTCTCTTCAGCATCCTTAAGATGTACCAGTGATGTAGGACACCAAGCAGGCAGCCAACTGGACAGCCATCCTGACCTAGAGTAATGAGAGTGAAACGACTGTATTAAACACTCATATGCTACTAACTGTAAGTAGGCCGTGTGCAAGGGATTAAGAGTTCTTGGCTAATCACTGAAGGAGAGAATTGGAAACTCATTTGGTGGCCATCACCAATACACTCAGCAATATCTAAAATATCTTACACACAGTGTTAGAAACGCAGATATATAAGCTAGGTGCCAAATGGCTCCTTAAGCCAAGATTACAGTCGCCAAAACAGGATGTCTAGTTGCCATTTTGGGGCAAGACAGCCCTAAAGTCTTATTTTTCAAATGATGGACTGACTGTGATTGATGCTAAGTTAAACATCTGGCTAGTTCAGTTGACAACATTCAGCTAGGTTAAGAACTTCGAGAACTTAAAAAAGAAAAGTCACGTGATCCAGGGACAGGTCCCCCCACCCCAAATACACACACACACACACACACACACTGGCCTATTCCTACTATTCAAAACAGAAGAACAACTGTGAGCAGGGCAGTGGGGTGGGGTAGGTAAAAAAAAGCTACAACAATTAGCTATAACGTTCACCGCTCTTGCTCAGGCTGCGCATAAGAAGCATTTTGCTTCCTTGAATTCATTCTGATTATGCAGATAAAATATAACTGATCAAATTCTACAGGACGAGGTATTAGTGTGTGAAAGCAGTCCAGGTCCCAGGCATGCACCTCCAGATGGTGGAGATGTCAGGCGCTATCTTGGAGCCCAGGCATCTTCACTTGATCACAAGTGGCCAATAGCCAGGCGCAAAATGCGCCTGGCTAATTTCGAACACTGCTTATACACCTTGCCGTCAAAAGCCAGTGGCAGTCAAAGCCAGTTCTAGTCGCACAAACCTCAAGGACCGCAGATCACAACATTTAGTAACATCTGGTACCTCACAAATCAGTGATAATTAAATTTAGCCTCTTCAGGGGAATCCAAAAAGCACCTCTTGCATGGTGCCTACATCTGGGGTAAAACAGGTCTGCTGTGGGATGGTGGTTAGGAGTAAGGGCATGAAAAGGAGCGGTCAGGTCAGTGGAGGAAAGCAGGAAAACAACTGCTGTCTTGGTAGTTAATTATAGCACAGGGTAGGAAGAAACACTTTATCTCATTTATTTGTGTGTGTGCATTATTAGCTTGAATCATGACCTTACACAAAAGTTTTATGGCACAGGATATAAAACAGGTCACGTCCGAGAAAAGTCCATAGCCATTAGTTATGCAACTGGCCAGCTATGTGTGTGTGTGTACCTATACACACACCACACACCAAATTTTATACAATATGCTTGTTAAGTGTACCTATTGTAGCCATACATATGCATACATGTATACGCTTTTTTATTTTTTAAAAAACCACCACGCATAACATAAATGACGATAATTTTTACATTTATATCTAGCCTCCCTCTCGTCACGAGACTCAAGGCAGGGTACGCAGACTGGCCAGGCAGTTTCATGTCCAGGCAAGCACTGACCAAAATCAGACCCACTTAACAGCAGCGAGCCTGCTGTTATCTATCGCATACCTTCAGACCGTGCTCTGGGACCTTTGAAAAAACAAAACAAAAACCCCTTCTGCCACCAAAGGCCTTGACCTCAATGCAACTTTTACACAAACAACTTATTTCTCAATCCTTCCTCCCGCTGCCTTCATTTAAACGTACGCACGCAAAGGGAAATAAGTTTGACAAAGGTTCATTCTAGGTAACGAAGGCTAGAATTCTATGTATCTATGTATCTATGGAAAGCCACATGCACAAATAATGTACATCGTCAATCCCCCTTGCCCACTGGCTGCATCACACCTTGCCCGGAGGGGACTGGGTTGGTTTGGGGGTTTTTTTCAGGGACATGGGTGCAGCAGGAAAGGGGTCAGAAAAGCTCAAGTTTGTGCAAAGAGCACCACATACAGCCACCTGGAATCCGGCCATTTTTTGTGTGTGTTTGTTCCTTAAAGCGTATCTGAAATGGAGTATAGGCAATTCTAAACTTACATGGTGGAACGTGGGTGGCGCTGTGGGTTAAACCACAAAGCCTAGGATTTGCCGATCAGAAGGTCGGCAGTTCGAATCCCCACGACGGGGTGAGCTCCTGTTGCTCAGTCCCTGCTCCTGTCAACCTAGCAGTTCGAAAGCACATCAAAGTGCAAGTAGATAAATAGGTACCACTCCGGCAGGAAGGTAAACGGCGTTTCCGTGCACTGCTCTGGTTCGCCAAAAGCAGCTTAGTCATGCTGGCCACATGATCCAGAAGCTGTACGCCGGCTCCCTCAGCCAGTAAAGCGAGATGAGCGCCGCAACCCCAGAGTCGGTCACGTCTGGACCTAATGGTCAGGGGTCCCTTTACCTTTAAACTTACACGGGGTTTACGTTCCAGGGATAAGTGCGTACAGCCAAAACCACATCTAGTAAAAACACACTGGGTTCAATGGTGGGCAGGACTGCCAAATTCTTTTCCCCCAGACTCCTGTCCTCTTAAAAAAGGTTTTTGTTTGTTTTTGCCAAGCATGTAAAACAGAATGCACACAAGTTAAATGCGCGTAAGTTGCATGTTACCGGAACAGCAAAATAGCCAAGTCTCTAAAATATTAAGATCTAATTTTTAAAAGATGTACAAACATACATTTCAGAATATCTTGCATGTGTGGAAGCATCAGACAATTTTTCCCCAGGCCTGCAATCCACAAAGAGATTGCAAACACCTGCGTTATTAATGTATTGCATTGACTGCCTTTCTGTGCCAAGGTACCCAAGGTGGTTTGCAATTTTAAAGTACAGGCAACGCCCAATTAATGTGCATCCGATTGATGCATGACTGTGCACGTGTGCACCGCAGTGAACCAGAAGTGGCCGGAAAAGGGGGCACTCTTGGTGTGCTGTAGGGCACTATCCTGCCACCAATATCTCTATCAGGGTTTCCCAAACTTGGGACTCCTGATGTTTTGGGACTACAACTCCCACCACCCCTAGCTACCAGGACCAGTCTTCAGGGGTGATGGGGATCGTAGTCCAAAAATAGCTGGAGTTTGGGAAACTCTTGATCTATAGGAAGCCATTGGGGATGGTCATTAGAAGTCGTGGGGCAAGGTGTCACCACACTGCTACTGGTGATGGAGTTTAAAGGGGATTAAGACAAATTCATGGAGGAGAGGGGTATACTATTAGTCATAGCAGCTCAATGCAACGTCTGGGTTCAGAGCCGGCACATCACTGAATACTAGTTGCTGAGGGCAAAGGATAAGGATCACTGCCTTCATACATTGGCTTGGGGGTTTCGCAGCAACTCTTGGTTGCTGACAGCTACGGGGATACTAACCTAGATGGTGATCTGATCTAGCAGGAGATATATATATATATATATATATATATATATATATATATATATATATCAATTAAGCGAGTGACCACATGTTCTATTAAACATGTCAACAGCAAACCCTCAAACCTATCATCTCACATTTGTAAACATCTGTACTAATACCCTTAAGATTGTCTGTAATATAGGCAAGTGACACATAAACTTTGCAGATATTGCCTGAGTAGAGGTGGTACAATGAATCAACTGTGCTGGAACAGAGAAATCAAAGTCCATTGCTCACAGTCATAAATGCGTACTTCCTGCCCTCAAAATGTACATGCAAGTCACTCAATTCTTTTTTGTACCTGGATGTTACAAACCACCCTTTTCCTGTGCATAGATAGTATCAGTTAGCCCTTCAACCATCATTAAAATGCCAATGCGGTCAAAATTTTAGTACTACAAATTATTTCACAGACTACTCAGGATGTCATATTGTAGCATATCTACAACAGAGGACGGCTAGAAACAAGGAGATATAGATGTGCAGGCGAAACACTTGATAATTTTCCAGATCTGCAGGCAGCCCCTTATGTTTCATGGGCTGTGACTCTGGAGAGTTTCCCGACCTTCAGGAAAGGCTTCTGGGGGATGCAGGGGCTGTTTCCAGAGAAGAGAACTGAAAACTGCTCTGTGCATACACAGAGTACTACGCGTGACATTCTAAACCCAAGTCTTTATTAATATTGTTTTGCCTTGAGCTACTTTGTTTAGAAGTAGGGCTACGTATCTAAAATAGAGTATGATTTTAAAAAGTAAACTAAAATATAGTTTGTAAAAAGCATCCAGTTTTTTTTAAAGCACAGGAACAAACCTTGGAGGTAGCTGCACTTGAACTTTAGATATAGTTCATGCGCCCGTCTAATTTGATTTCTTAATGCGCCTGGCTATTTTCGAACACTGTGTTGTAGCCCTCCCACTCAAGATCCCCAGAAGCTGCTATTCAGAAGCACTCTGCTGCCAACAATGGAATAAATGTTGCCATCATGACCAGTAGCCACTGACAGCTTCATCCTCCATAAATTTCACTAATCCATTTTTAATCCTCCCCGCCCTAAATTAGGATCCTCCAACAACCTACCCTACAGATTCATCAGCACTACAATTAGCACAGTATGCCTGGGATTCAGCAAGCAGATGCAGACTACTCACTCCTCCCATTAATAAGAACAATTCTCTCCTGAAAATGAGCAGAGTATGGAGTTTTATGCAACCCATCTGGAGAAAGTACATTCATATTTTTAAGAAAGATGTTCTTTATTACAGAGAAAGAAGTAACAACAACAACAACAACAACAACAATTTATTATTTATACCCCGCCCATCTGGCTGAGTTTCCCCAGCCACTCTGGGCGGCTTCCAATCGAGTGTTAAAAACAATACAGCATCAAGTATTAAAAACTAAACAGGGCTGCCTTCAGATGTCTTTTAAAGATAAGATAGCTGGTTATTTCCTTCACATCTGAAGGGAGGGCGTTCCACAGGGCGGGTGCCACTACCGAGAAGGCCCTCTGTCTGGTTCCCTGTAACCTCACTTCTCGCAATGAGGGAACCGCCAGAAGGCCCTCGGCGCTGGATCTCAGTGAACGATGGGGGGTGGAGACGCTCCTTCAGGTATACAGACCGAGGCCGTTTAGGGCTTTAAAGGTCAGCACCAACACTTTGAATTGTGCTCGGAAACGTACTGGGAGCCAATGCAGATCTCTCAGGACCGGTGTTATGTGGTCCCGGCGGCCACTCCCAGTCACCAGTCTAGCTGCCGCATTCTGGATTAATTGCAGTTCCCGGGTCACCTTCAAAGGTAGCCCCACGTAGAGCGCATTGCAGTAGTCCAAGTGTCAAATACTTACTAAAGAATTATTATTTTTTTGTCCTCTTGAGGATAGTAAACCCCCACTGCAACTTCAAGTAACTAACCTGTTTTCCTGTAGCAAGAAGACCCTGCAGCATCCCCCCAGATACTGCCTAAAAGGTGATAAAGAAGGCAAACCAGGGAGTCTCGTCCGCTGCGGGGCTGCTCTCCCTCTGCCTTCTCTCTCTCTCTCTCTCTCTCTCTCTCTCTCTCTCTCTCTCTCTTTTCCCCCACTTCCTCTCGTCCTCGCCTTCTTTCCCTCCCGCCCGCCTCGAGTCCCGGCTTCCTCTCTCTTCTCCCCTCCCTTTCCTTTCCTTCCTTCTTCCTCCTTCCCCGCCAACCCATCCGCCAGCGCGAGCCAAAGATGGCAGGCTGGCAGAGCTACATGGATAACCTGATGTGCAATGGCTGCTGCCAGGAGGCCGCCATTGTCGGCTATTGTGACGCCAAGTATGCATTACGCCTGTAGAAATAGATATGATTGTAGGAAAAGACCGCGAGGGTTTCTTCACCAATGGTCTAACTCTGAACATGAGGACAAAGAGCCAAGGAGGCGAGCCAACATATAATGTTGCTGTAGGCAGAGCTGGTCGAGTCTTGGTCTTTGTAATGGGCAAAGAAAGGGTCCATGGAGGCGGACTGAAAAAGAAGGCATACTCAATGGCAAAATACTTGAGAGATTCTGGGTTCTAGTTGCTAGGCAGACTGTTAAGTATTAGGGGAAATTGCTATTAAACTTTCCTGGCCTCAAGCCAAATTGTGGAAGCTTTATTAGCAATGCAGAGTGATGGGGTATGAACCTGTGTCTCCTTTGTATCCCTCTATTGGTGGGGAAAGGTGTTATTCTTTCTTTAATTCTGTTCATCCTTGTTTCCTTGTGTACCCCAGCATTGGTTATGGCCATGGGAAAGGGAAGGTGTCCATGGAGGGACACTCAACAAGAAAGCTTATGAACTGGCTTTATAGCTGAGAAAGCTTATGAACTGGCTTTATAGCTGAGGAGGCAGCCTCTCCCCATCCACATAGCAACTGTTTTCATCACCACCACTTGTGTTAAAAGTACTACCAGCCTACAGATGGTGGTTTTATTTACACATTTCCCTATCGTCATGGCTCCAGTTACCCTTTTGGTTTGTATGTTAATCACTGTTGCACCTATGTTCTGTATCTGGCACCATCTTTTGCAACACAAAAGATGATATGCATGATATTTTGGAGCCTTGGGAGGCAATCATGCCAAGTCCAGACGTTACCTGTCCTAGCAATTGGTGTGACACTGAGAACTAAACCAATTTAAAATAAACTAGATTAGGTGCCAATTGTACAATCCAGATTGATCAATGCCTCCTCATTACACAGCTCATTAGTCTTCCTTTTGTAGAGCATGGTTGGGAGGGGGAAAGTGCATGCATATCCCTACTTTCCTCCCCCTTGTCCTTACCTTTAATCCACTCTTCTTTTTTGTTTGCTTCCATCTCTATCTATCTATATATACATACATTTTTAAATACAGTGCCTGGTTTGTTTAACCAATTTGCGGCTTGAAAGCTATCACAAGTATTGCTTTAGTTTTGTTGTTGCTCTTCTGTGTAGACTTGCAAAGCTCTTCATGGTGTCTGAAGCGCATCCTGCTTTTAAAAGGGTAACCGCAAAACTATGAAAAGGTGCCGATGGTCTTCTCCCCTCCCCTCCCCTTCACCACCATCCCCATCTTGAATGAATCCCCAGGGACATTCCATCACTGCAATAGCTCAGGCACGTAATTTTGTTTTTGCCAGCTCCTGTTCTGTAGTTGAAATGTAAAAAGGCTGCCATCATGGACTTTAGATATCCCAGTGTAACCATTTGGAGTGTGTCCGGTTTCATTTTTTCATAGGACCAATTTGATTTGCGGCTTGGGTTTTTATATGAAACTGCATTGTCATTGTCAATAAACTACCACCTCCAGCTATACACCTATAGCCTAGTCTGATATCAGTCTGTCATTTCTTACCATTTCAACTCTAATCTTCATTTGGCCTGTTATGCCCTTGCTGCAGAAATTGTGAACTGCCTTGTGCACTAGTCATCCGAAACATGTGTAACCAAATTGTCAGTTTGAGCACAGTACTAACTTGTATGTCCATTTAAAAGAGAACTGCAGAACTCTGTATACAAAAGAGAAAATGGAAGATGGTCTTGGTTGGAATAACTGAGTTGGCTGTCTTGTGATGAATTTTTAATGTATTCTGTGTCATACTAATGTTTTTAAAAAATGAACTGTTGCTATTGTGAGATGGATTTTAACTGACAAGAAATATTTCTTCTGAATGGCACTACTTTAGGGACACTAGTATTTGCTTCTATTGTTCGGGCCTTTGTGGATAATGTACAGACTTAAAACAAATTCTTGTTGCTGATTTGTCCATTTATTTCCCTGCACTTTGTTACATCTGGGATACAGTCTAACTCGTCTGATTTAGTTACAGATAGGTAGCCGTGTTGGTCTGCCATAGTCAAAACAAAACAAATTCCTTCCAGTAGCACCTTAAAGACCAACTAAGTCAGTTCTTGGTATGAGCTTTTGTGTGCATGCACACTTCTTCAGATGTGTATCTGAAGAAGTGTGCATGCACACGAAAGCTCATACCAAGAACTGACTTAGTTGGTCTTTAAGGTGCTACTGGAAGGAATTTGTTTTGTTTCGTCTGATTTAATATGCATTTCAAAAAATGCCATAACTATTTAACACCTTGTTTACAGACAGATGAAATAAATTTATTCCAACCAGAAAAAAGAAAAAAAGAAGGCAAACCAGGCAAACGCGTCTAGAGAGTTAAGTCCCACAATTCAGACCACCACAGGAAAGGCCCTCTGCTCCAGCAGCACCCACTTAACCTCTGAAGGAGAAGATCTTAACTTACAGGCAAGTTCATGTGGGAACAGACAATTCTGTCCCAAGTGTAGAAGTAGACCACAACAGATGATCATCTGCAAAATCTAAGGGCTGTGTCACATCTATTCTCAAAGATGGCAAATTCAGCATTTACACCTCCAAAACAGCAGCTTGCCCACTGCTTTGAGGAAAACGGTTTCTTGTGTGAGCTTTTCTGAGGTTGAATTTGCAAATTAGCTGGGACACTGCAGCTCGTGACACTTCACCAAGATACCCTGACCAAGGACAAACCTGTCCACAAATCTGAAGCAAATCAATAGGCTGAAAGAGGAAATTCAGATAGAAAAATATTATTTTGAATAAATACAAGCCCAAGCTTTCTTGACTGTGGCTTATTCAACTTGATACTTAAGGACATTAGATGTATTGATAAAGTGATGAAGATCACAGACAGGATCTAAAGAACTGTGAAACTAGCTCCATGAGCCAAAGGGACCTTCAGAATCCTTCTTCCCCTGTAGATCTGGTGCTGCATAGTAAGTTGTCTTTTAAAATGAGGGCACTTCATAGAAGTTTCCAATATGGCACAGTGGTCCGTTAATCAAGGGAAACATTTTCCTGGGCTAGATCATGCCCTCTGCATGAAGCTAAGTAGGCCCATGTCTTGAATGCTGTTTCACTTCAATAATTTAGTTGCCGGGTGGCACACTACAAACATATGTGTGAAATGAAATACAAAATAAAAATAAAAGTAGTTAAGGAATGTCAGCACGTTCTACTATTGAAACCATGCCAGTATCCTGACCTTCATACAAGCCTGGTTTATTTGCATGAGGAAAACATTTTCTACAAACTTAATCCAGTTTAAACCACAACACTTCATTTTGCAACCTTAAACAACCACCGCTCCTATTCCCAGGGTTCAATGATTGTCTTGTCGCAGAAAGGAAGTGACAGAATCCAGCATGCTTTGCTAGCCAAGCATTACTGTGAATGGAGATAGCGATTTCGAGAGACAGTGAATTGAAGATCTGGCCGCAGTGGTCTTTAGTGTTTGCACAGGAACAAAGCTGAAACTGGCACTGGTATAAAATGCGGCACTGTGGAGGCAGCACATTTCAAATTCTACTTCGATGACAGAATTTCACAGCTGACTGACATGAAGAAACACGAAACCTTTTGAATACAGCACAACATTATTTTAAAGAGCATTTCCATTCAGTTTGCTTTCTGGCTTATATAAAGAAGAAAGGCGGGGTGGGGCAGAACGGAAGTCATGTCCTGCCCGTGAGGACATGAGAGGAGTAAGGGACATAATATATGGAAAGTCAGGTTTCATAATTAAAAAAGCACAGTGATATAGCCAAATGCCTCCTGGGCATTCAGTGTTATGAACCAGTTCATAAGGCTTTTCACAGAGGGATAATAAATTTGGCATCATGCTACTACCACATCCTGTGATGGTATATATGAGCATACTCCAGGAAAAACAGCAGCCGCCACATAGCACCCTTATGTCGTCACACAATGACACTGTGCAAAAAATAACCTGAGGCCTAACCTAGTAATTCAAGGGCCACGTTGCGAGTAATGTCAGCACAAAACCACACCCCTCATATTGTAGAGTCAGGTGTAAGAATGCAATTTAAAAATAAAACTAAATAAATAGAACAGTAGAACACACTAAGTGTGTGTGTGTGTGTGTGTGTGTGTGTAGAAAACCAAAGACAGGATTTGAAGCTCCAATTTTATATCAGATCTGAGTAACTGCTCAGAAGATCCAAATGGAACACGGTGGAACACAATTAATCCATGTAATAAATATTACTGAGGCACGAGTTTATTCACATTAATAAGTATACATCATTTTCCTTTGGCTGGGGAACACAGCCAAAGAGTGGGCATCCAATTAAATCCCTCATTGCACACTAGCAGGAAAGTTTGCAAGAGGAAATGGATCTCAAGACCCAACAGCAACAACAGGTCCATAGAAAGGAAAATGGTTCCATGGTACAGAGGGTGGAGACAGCTCCTGGTGCTGGATTAAGATTACTTTGAAGTGACATGGGATAATCTGAGTCACTTGCACTATGAGCAGTTAAACTATCAGAGTCACATAAACTGCTGCAGATTAAAAACACCATGTTCGACGCAACCATTGTTTATCGAGCTGCTCCTGACAGGTAGTTCATTCCGAAGATATCTCAGATGGGGCTTCGTTCCTCACGGTGGGTACATTTAATCCGCTTCTGCGAGCTTATCTTTAAAACAAAGTAGTGGGTTATAGTTCCTACCATGGAGAGGAATACCAAGGGAGAAGGGAGGGAGCTACTGCACAATATTTCTAGGAAGTGTTCTGTACGCCAGCTGTTCCAAGAGCCCTTGGCAGATAATTGCAGAACGTTGCTACATTAGGTCAGAGGTAAAAACAGCTCTTTCCTTGTATAATTATTGCCTCTTGAACTTTGTATTGAGAAAAGATGGCACTCAAGCAATCAAAGGGGGGGAAATTATTATAGAAGAGAATTCGTCCACCCGGAGTTTTCTAAGCACACAAATGGAGAATTACATTGGCCCTTGGCTTGCCAAACACCAACATGAGATTGTAAATAAGATAGGCCATCTAAGGGTTTCTCTCGTTTTCTCAGCCTCCATGATATTAGGACCAATTCTAATAATCTGCTGCGGACGTAGTGTATCTTGATTTCAGTAAGGCTTCTGACAAAATGTGGGCTGGGTGAGGTTAACTGTTAGGTGGATTTGTAGCTGGTTGACTGGCTGAACTCAAAGAGTGCTTACAAACGGTTCCTCATCATCCTGGAAAAAGGACAAGTGGGGTACCGCAGAGTTCTGTTCTGAGTGGTTCTGTTGCTGTTCAACGTCTTTATAAATGACCTGCCTGAAGGATCTGAGGGGATGCTCATCCAATTTGCATATGATCCCAAACTGGGAGAGGTAGCTAATGCCACAGAAGACAGAATTGGGATTCAGGATGACCTTAACGGATTTGAAAGCTGCACCAAAACTAACAAAATGAATTTCAACAGGGTCTACACTTAAGCAGGAAGAACCAACTGCACAAATATATAATGGGGGGACATCTGTCTTGCCAGTAGTACATGTGAAAAAGATCTAGGGGGTCTTAGTAGACAACAAGCTTAACATGAGTCAACAGTGTGATGCAGCAGCAAAAATGGCTAACCTTCTGTATGTGAAGCGGTTGCTATACCACTGTGCTAAGATCCTTCCATGTGACATTAATTTTATGCAAGTTCCTTACTGTCTCAGGTCTTGGTTGTATTCAAACCAATGGCTATCTGCCTGCCTTCTGAAAAGCATGATAGGAGACCAACAAGCTGCACTAGTACATTCATGCTGCTTACATTAACTGCCATAGACCCACCTGGGTTGGATCCCCAAGCTGCTAGAGTGGCAAGCAAGAAAATAAAATAAATGCCCAAGGTATTATTTTTACTTGCAGAGGGATGAAAGCTACAACTGAAGCTATATAGCACTGTGTGGAATCTGCAGCCCTCCTTTTAATGAGCTGTTCAGTCTCATATCTCAAATCCTCATACTAGTCCATGATCTACATTTGCTTCCTATTGTCAAGAGTATACTAAATCCCGATTCAGATGGAACAGAGAAACAGACCTGGGTGTCATCTACATATCGATCATACCGAAACTCCTGAGGACAGCACCCATTATGGGGAACATGACAACACCCTGACAAACAACACACCACAGTTTTGATGGTGCGGAACAGTGGCCTTTCATAATCACTTTCTGGAAGTTGTCCTGGAGATAGGAACAGAATTGCTGAAGTACTGTGCCCACTCCCCTGAGATGCTCCAGAAGGATACTGCGGTCAACAGTATCAAAAGCTGCTGAAAGTTCAAGCAAAACAACCAGGGTCACACTTGCCACCGTATCTCTCCCAGCTGATGGCGTCAACTAGGGCAAAGAAGGCTTTATCAGTATCATGGCTAGGCCTGAAGCCAGAGCAACATGAACCCAAGTACTTGGTTACCCAAGTAATCAATTTCTTCCAAGAATGCTGGAAGCTGGAGCCTGCCACTCTCTCAAGCACCTTGCCCCAAAGGGGCACAGGGAGGTCTTCTTAAGGAGTGGGCACGCCACTGCTTCCTTCTCCAGAACTTCTCCCTCCTCCAGTGAAGCAATAATCAGTCCTTGGCAGCGCTTCAAGCAGCTTGTCCACATCCTCAGCCCACAATAATCCAGACTGCTCCGAGATAGATGGAGCCCTAGTAGGGTGCAAGTACCCAGCCTAAACTCCACCAGGGAATGATCCATTCATCACAACGAACTCACAAATGAGCCCCCGATTTGCTCTGTGCCCCTCCAAAAAAAAAGGTCAAGTGTATGTCAGGCAGGGCTGGGGGATACCTGGTTTTCAACATCTCAATATACTGATATATCACAATATCTGAAATAAGGGTGGGGCTATGTAGAGGCACTGGTTGGCTTCACGGTTTTCCCACATTGTGATTGTTGCACAGCACAATTACCGTAACTAGTGATATAATGCCAGGTCTAAAATTGTGAAACCAATATTACAATATGGACTTGAAACAGATTTTGGATGATATATTGCCCAGCCCTAATGTCAGGCCACATGTGTTGTGCCATTGATGGTGAAATTGCAGCTGCAAGGTTCCAATCTGGAACTTGTTCCAAATTTGGATTAGGGGCCCATGCCTGCTTTCTGCTGAAAATCACTCCTCCCATTCTGGCTGCTCTTTGCCTGCAGAGATGTTGATTATAGTAAGCATCACTGTTAGGCAGGCGTAGGCAAACTCAGCCCTCCAGATGTTTTTGGACTACAACTCCCAGTGGTCAGGGATGATGAGAACTGTAGTCCCAAAACACCTGGAGTGCCGAGTTTGCCTATGCCTGCTTTTAGGGGTAAAAAGCAGCCAGGAGGGAGTAGTCTTTAGCAGGAAACAGGCAACTGACTATGGTTAACAATTCATCCATTAACGCTTTTTTCTCCAAAGCAGAAGCAGCCAAATTAAAGATTTCTGTTAGACCCTTACCAAAAGAGCCATTGAGAGGAGCGTGTACAGTGTAAAATGCGTGTACAGAACTGTGATTCTACATGCAATTTTGACATGCATTATTCTTGATCCACCACAATGCTGGGCATAACGAAACTGCTGAAGCAATACATAATGGGGGGCAGAGGTTACATGACTGGGTCATCCTGTAGAAAGTACAGCAATAGTAATTAATACCATGCAAATCAGCCATACGACATCAAATATCACACAGGTATCTCACTGATTTCATTTCCCAGAACAAGAGACATGACTGTCTTATTGGGCATGTCCAACGGGGCAAGGTAGTTCAAACTAGTTTTTTGAACTGGTGTGGCACAGTGGCAAAGCGACTATATATATAAAAAAGAAGAGCACAACAGCGTCCTCCCCACTTGGGCTTTCCAGCAACGGATATCCAGGGGCATATCACATATATATTGGCATCATATAGATATAATGGTTAATAGCCACTGACAGCTTAATCTTCCATGAATTCACCTGATCCCTTTTAAAGCCATCCATATTGATAGTCATTACTACATATTTTGGTAATGAATTTCATATTTTAGGTACAAGCTGTGTGAAGTGCTTCTTTATATCTCTCCAAAGTCTTCCCAGATTCAGCTTGTTATGACTTGAACAGGACCACTTCACAGAAACTACTGCACATTTGCAAAGCTAAGCAGGGTCTGGTACGGCTTCAAATTGGATGGGGGACCATGTGTTGAGATTCCTGTATTGCGGGGAGTTGGACTAAATGACCGTCAGGATCCCTTCCAGCTCTACAGTTCTATGAGAAGAAGAAAAACTTCTACCCACTAGTTCAAATCTCAAACCAGCTATGAACTTACAAGAAAGTCCATGCCCCTTTTTGCAATAAGCACATACCATATTTTTCGCTCTATAAGATGCACCAGACCACAAGACGCACCTAGTTTTTGGAGGAGGAAAACAAGAAAAAAATTCTGAATCTCAGAAGCCAGAACAGCAAGAGGGATCGCTGCACAGTGAAAGCAGCAATCCCTCTTGCTTTTCTGGCTTCTGGGATAGCTGCACAGCCTGCATTTGCTCCATAAGACGCACACAAATTTCCTCTTACTTTTTAGGAGGGAAAAAGTGAGTCTTATAGAGCAAAAAATACGGTAAATCTTGCCTGCCTTGAAGGAGGATTGTACAAATTACAGAAACAATGCGCATGAAACAGCTTGAATCCCCTCAAATGCTATATCAAAACTAAGCATCAATTTGTTATTTTTGGTTTGCGTAGGTCAAGTGTGCACTTGGGAGACAACCATGATTTGTGGGAATTGTTTTGTGGCAGAACAGAACATATACCGTATTTTTTGCACCATAACACTCACTTTTTTCCTCCTAGAAAGTAAGGGGAAATGTCTGTGCGTGTTATGGAGGAAATGCCTACGGGTGGCATGCCTACGGATTTTCCTCCTCTAAAAACTACGTGCGTGTTATGGTCGGGTGCGTGTTATAGAGCGAAAAATACGGTACATCATGGAGAACAGACAAACTCAAGGAACTGAAATAACCAGGACAGCAGGTACTTAACACATAATGTGCATTGTGATCTAATTTTACAAAGGCCAACAGTACAAGTGCTAGGAGAACAAATAAACTATTGTAATCTATACTTGGGATAAGCTAAGTAACAGAGGAAATAAATGTAAAGAATAAACTATTTTGCAATATATACGCAAGAATAATTGAGGGTACACGGCAGGAAGCTTAGAGGGGCAAGGAGAATTTGAGAAAGCATAATAGTGTGTATTTATTGAGTTGGGTTTGTATTTTGAAAAGATGGAAGGAATGGGAAAGTGGGGATTATAGCTCAGTGGTAAAGCACATCCTTTTCACACAGAAAGTTCTACATACACCCCCTGCCATTTCTTCATAAAAGTATCTGATAGAAGATGACCTGAAGAGATGCAGGAGAGCTGTTACCAGACAGCCTTATTATTATTATTATTATTATTATTATTATTATTATTATCATCATCTGCCTTTTTCACTGACAGGAAATAAAATAAAAAGCTAAAAACATAAAACTAAAAGGCAATTAAATAGAATAAATATTAAAGATCTATAAAAAAATATGGATAATTACAATGAAAACAGCATGGCTCCTGTGTTTTCATTAAAAGTTCCCAAAAGCCTGTTGAAATAAAGTCTTCTTCACCTGCTGGTGGAAGGACAAGGAGGGAGCTAATATACACAATTGATGTAGAAGATGGAGAAATATGTGAAACATATCTAGGTAAGATGCTACTAAATATACATCAGTGACTGAGAAGGCAGAAGCAGTATGTCTATCAAAGGTGTTTTTTGAGGAGATAGGCTGAAGATCCAGGTACTGTACAAGGAAGTACAAAATGGATAGTACATATACAAAAATGATAAAAAGTGGGTGCAGACAAAGTTCAAAAGATAAAGTCAGCGGAAGGTGGGGGCTCGAGTACATATGGAAGCCTGTGCTAAAATTGAGGCATTTTTTAGGTTGTCAAGTGCACTTGAATGATTTCTGGAGAAGCCATATGGGGAAACAGCAAAAAACCTGCTTTAGAGACAGCACAGTATATGGATATGCCAGCATCTATCCTTGTGTATCAATACAGTTAGAATAATATACACACACATCTGAGTAAACATACACGGTGATTTTATTATGAAAGGGTTATGTGGGATGATTTATAACAGCGGGAACCACTTTATATGGGTTGAACCTGAGCCAGAACTCACCAAGATATTTAACCCCCCGCCCCGACATCCTCAAAATGTGAGACTCATCAAAAAAATCATTTTTAAAAATTGTGCAACCATGATGACTTGTGCCCATTATGGTATAAGGGCGCTTATACAAAACCCCTCTCTCGATACACTTCACACCAGCAAAGGTTTCCTTCTTGCTTTGATTCCTTGGTTTAGCAAACTGGTCCCCCAAACGCCAAGGCCTCACTAGGAGACGTCCGAAGGCAGCCCTGTTTAGGGAAGTTTTTAACGTTTGAAGTTTTATTGTGTTTTTCATATTCTTTTGGGTACCACCCAGAGTGGCTGGGGAAACCCGGCCAGATGGGCAGGGTATAGATAATAAATTTATTTTTATTATTATTATTGGAGCGCAAAGGCGCCAGAAACACTTGTTATGCCTATGATGTAAGGAACTCACATTTCTAGAGAAGCCTTTATGGGAAAACCACCCAGCTGCTTGAGAGACAGCACAAGATCTTGCTGTCCTGGCTGCCTATGTGGCAGCATCAAACTTCTCCCCATGTCTCCATCCCCAAGTCAATGTTTTGGAGAGGGAACCACAGGGGAAGACGGCTGGGTTTCAACACCCCTTTTTTAAAGTAAAAGAAGAGGGGGGCACCTTTAAATCAGCCCCATATTCCCAGCAATAAAATAACAGTACCTCACACACACACACCCTTCCCCCCCTTTCCTTTTTTTAAAAAGGAACTTTAAATCAAACCCTTATTCCCAGCAATAAAATAACACTACCTCACCCCTTCCCCCCCTTTTTTAAAAAAGGACCTTTAAATCAGCCCATTATTCCAAGCAATAAAATAACACTACCTCTCTCACACACCCTTCCCTCTTTTTTTAACAAAAAAAGGACCTTTAAATCAGCCCATTATTCCCAGCAATAAAATATAGGGCTACCCAAGTTGGGTCCTGAAGGATGCAATGGGGGGGGGGGGACACTTCCTCGTGTTTACATGGGCTAACAAGAGCGCGCGGTTACGTAAGGCGTCCTCCTCTGCACTCGCACCTGCCTCACGCAGGTCCCCCCGCAGCACAAAACCGAGGCGCGTCTACATGCGTGTAGCCGTATGTGTGTATGCGCGTTTGCGTGTGTGTCCTGTTTGGCCGAACCGGCCTCCCCCCCCCCTTCCCCGCACTCACCCTTCGCCGGCCGACTCCGGGCTCTCGTCTTCGGCCATGGCGTCGCGGAGGCTGCGTCCGGGAACCGGTCCGGGGTGAGCAGCAGCCGGGAGCGCGCCGACTGACAGAACGACGGCCGCGGCGGCGGCGGCCATCACGGGACCCGCCCGACGGGCCGTCGTCGCGTCAGCGCGTCGGCCCCGCCCTCCGCTCCGCCCGGCCATAGAGAGCGCGGCGGCCGGAGCGGCGGGGTGGGAGGGGGAGGACGCTCCCTTCGCGCCTGCGCACTCACTCTCTGGGCGGGGAGTTCGGGGCTGTGCCTTTCGCGGTTGCTGGGTGGAGGCCGCTTGCTCCCGGTTAGACAACCTGGTGGGGGGGTCTCCGCGGGGGTGGGGGGCGTCCTGGAGCCAGTGTTGCGCTGCCGCCCGCGGGCTGCCTTTGCCCCGCTATGTAAAGTTTGGAGTTTGCTCTGAATTGGTTTTTCGGGGGTCAGGATTTACGTATAAGCTAAACAAGTTATAGCTTAGGGCCCCACTCTCTTGGGGGCCCCCCAAGGGGGAAAAATCTGTATGTACATTTGCAAAATATTAGATAAAAAACAAACAAAATAATTGTTATGAATAAAGAATCATTTTAAGTTAATTATTTCACTATTAATAGACTTCTTAATTGTATTTCAGTTCAACAATTACTTTGATAAAATACATATTTTGTTATGTGCAAATGGCTTTAGATATCTATTAGGTGCATAAATTACCACATAGCATACAGTGGTACCTCTGGATATGAACGGAATCTGTTCTGGAGCCCCATTCACATCCTGAAGCAAACGCAATCCGTGTCTGTGTGTGCGGGTCGCGATTCGCCGCTTCTGCGCATGCGCGTGATGTGATTTTTGACCGTCTGCACATGCATGAGCGGCAAAACCCGGAAGTAATGCGTTCCGTTACTTCTGGGTCACCGCAGAGTGCAACTCGAAAATGCTCAACCTGAAGCAACTTCAACCCGAGGTATGACTATATTCAACGGAAAAAACAGTGACAATTTGTTGTTGACAAAGGACAGCTGCACATATAAAGGGCCCCATTACCTTCAGTAGCTTAGGGCCTCATCAAACCTAAATCCGGCCCTGGGTCAGGCATTGATTCTCTGTGCTCCCAGTGTGGAAGCTGAACGCCGGACTGACTTCCACGCAACTTACTCAGGACTGCGCTTTCACTGCTGGGGTCGCTGCCTCTTTTGTGGACGCTGCGCTGCTAAACAACTGGGCAGAGGTTGAGATGCCCTGAGTGTGTTTGTTTTTGTTTTGTGGGGAGAAAAAAAAATAGAATTGTGGAGTTGGAAGGGTCATCTTTTTACCTTTACCATCTAGTCCAACCCCCTGCAATGCACAAACCTTTTTGCCCAACATTTAGCTCCAACCCTTGACCCCTAAGGCAGACCTTGCCAAACTTTTTCACGTTGGTGACACGCTTTTTAGATCTGCATCATTTCGCAACGCAGTCATTCAGTTTTACTAGCAAACCAGAGGTTAAGCGAACCCCTTTCTGCCCTTTTGCGCGACATATGTACACACTGCAGCTGACATTGATGTGTCACGACACACAGCTTGGAAAGCTCTGCCTTGAAATTAAGAGCCTCCTGCTCTACTGACTGAGGAAGTTCATTCGGTGATCATAATCCAGCCACACTATTTTCCTGCTTGATGGGGTTGCCAGCTTGTTTTAAAGGAGGGAAGGATGCCTGTTTCTCTGCACATGGAGAAAGGCAGGGGGATAAATACTGTAAACAGGTTATATAAAGCATTTTGGTTATGTCCTCCTTGGGGGTTCCTCATAAGCACCTGTTTGGCCCCTGAGAACAAGATGCTGGACCAGGTGGTCTTTTCAGCAGGCCTCCTGTTTCCTCAAAGCTGCTTCTGGCTGAGAAAAGTTTTGCACATTGAATTCTGCATTGGATGACTTTAAAGGGATTAGACAAATTCGTGGAAGAGAGGGCTATTGATGGCTAATAGCCAAGATGCCTATGCTCTACCTCCACAGCAATGCTTTCAAGTACCAGATTCTGGAAGCCACAGGAGGGGAGCTCATGTTCTGCTTGTTACTTTCCCAACTAGGCATCTAGTTGATGGCTGCTATGAAAACAGGCTGCTAAGCCATTGGTCTGATCTGGAGTACTATTCTTATTTTCTGAATAACCTTTGTAATTACTTTCGGAACAGCATACTGATACAAAAGTTAAGCTGATGTTGCAGCCATAAGGTCTATAAAGGTGTTGCCCAACTGCATTTTGGAGGGTTGTTTTTTCTTCCTTATGAACTACCTTTGCTTTTTATGGGGTAAAGAAATTAGATTGGGACTGTGAATCAGAGGCAAGATAACAGGTTAGAAAGAAAGAAAGATAATAAAGGAAGAAGTTTAGGCAATGCACCTTTATCCTACACTGGCTCCCCACACCCATCACAAATTAATTGTGATTGCCTTTAAGTGCTCAAGAGCCTTGCCTGTCTTCCTTGATTTCTTAATACTGTATATCAATCTGCCTATGACCTTCACTCCTCCAACAAAACCATTTTCAGCTACCCAAAGGTCTCTCGCCCACAAACAATTTCATTTTCAATTACTGTCTGGAACTCTCACCCTGAACATAAGTGTGATATTGTTTCTATTCGTTCAAATCTTTCTCCATGTAAAATGTGGGCTTTCCAGTCTTTGCATACACACCATACATTTGAAGTACCGTATTTTTTGCTCTATAAGACTCACTTTTTCCCTTCTAAAAAGTAAAGGGAAATGTGTGTGCATCTCATGGAGTGAATGCAGGCTGCACAGCTATCCCAGAAGCCAGAACAGCAAGAGGGATTGCTGCTTTCACTGTGTAGCGATCCCCCTTGCTGTTCTGGCTTCTGAGATTCAGAATATTTTTTTCCTTGTTTTCCTCCTCCAAAAACTAGGTGCGTCTTGTGGTCTGGTGCATCTTATAGAGCGAAAAATACAGTATATACCTTCCTAAAAATAATCCAGGAAACTGGATCCTGGAAGACCTGCCTGCAGGCCTTATTCTACCTAGCCTGGGAGGGCGGGACCCTGGCTGACTCCAGCTACAAAAGCTGAGGCTGCTGAATAGGCCAGAGACCATCTTGGTGTCAGGAGTGTGTGCAGAAGCCAGGCCCTGTGACCTGTAGGGCTTCGCAGGACTGGGGCCTTCCTAAGTTGGTTCTGTAGAGGCAAGGCGCAGCCGCACAGGTGAGGCCGCTTGGTAACTCACTGCACCTGGTGTCATAAGTTGAGAAGGGATATAAGGTCAGCATTTCCCTTCGGCTCTTTGCCATAGCAACTCATTTCTTGCCTTGCTGCGTTTGGCTTCTTGCTTCCTGATCATCGGACCTTTGACTTCATGACTCCTTGCTTCTTGACCCTCGGACCCCTTACTTCGTGACTCCCTGCTTCCTGACCCTCGGACCCCTGGCTTCTGGACTCTTGTTCCTGCTCCCCCACCCTGCCATCTTGCCCCCGGTCCCGACGTCCTCAGCCAGGACTTTGACCGCCCGCAAACTGGACTGTGACACTTGGCTGTCTCTTATTGCAGAACCAGGTCATCAAGTCTCAGCTTCCACAGCTTCTGCCCACCATTCATGTTGCTGGCAGCAACAACAGTGAATATAGAATCAGAATTGTAGTGTTGGAATGAACCCTGGGAATCATCCTAGTTCAACTCCCTACAATGCAGGAATATGCAATTCTCCTATACAGGGATCAAGACTGCAACCTTGGCATTATCAGCACAATGCTCTAACCCAGGGTTTCCCAACCTTTTTCTGACCACAGCCTCCTTCCGACCTTGTTTCCTTCCTGTGACCCCCCTTGGGCGTAGACAAGGGGGTGCCTGGGGCAGCTGTCCCCCCCAAATAAGTAAAAATCAATACAAATTTGAGATTCTACGCCCATCCTCCACCCCCATCCTACCGGTAGAAATGTTTTGTTTGCAAATAGAACATGTTTTCTTAGCATTTTTATAATTTATCCAAAATACAATTATCGGTACATAAAATGATAGGAACAGAAGGAGAAAAACAGAGAATCATGGAGCTGGAAGGCAACCCAAGAGTCATCTTTCTAGTGAAACTCCTTGCAATGTAAGAAACTCTAAAGCATTCATGACAGATGGCCATCCAACCTCTTCTTAGAAACCTCCAAGGAAGGAGAGTCCCGAAAGTAAACAACACTTATTTGACCCCAGTTATTTGACACAGAGAGGGAAACCTCCTGTATAAAGCCTTAACTCCTCAGGATTGCAATACCTCAAGGACTGCCTCTCCCTATGTCAGTGTTGAGTATAAATGTTGGTCTTTAGCAACATGTTATTGTGATACGGAACTATTGCCTAGTTCCTTCCATCCAAAATGCAGTTGTGCAACACCCCACATCATCTGCAAGGGTGGCAGAGAGAGTATTTTACAACCCATTAGCCAATACTCAGCTATGTTAAATTCCGAGGATCTCCATTGTGAAAAAGACCCAACCCAGCAAGAATATTCTTGTGGGCAATATTTATCGACCTGAACTGTGCACACGCCTTCGTCCTTTCTTATTACCCCACAGGCAGCTAGTGATATCCAGGGAATTGCAACACAACCATCCCCTAAGGAGGCAACAACAAATAGTGTCTCATCTCGTTTACATCATTTTAAAAGCATAAATAGAACTCTCAGCCATTTTGCATTTATTAGAGAAAGACGTTTCATAATGTGGCACATTAACTAGGAAGGTCCATCTCAGAGATTTCCATGGGCACCTATTTCCCATTGTATCTTGTCAGAGTAGATCCACTGAAATTAAAGTACGTAATTACGCTTGTCTATCAATTTCAATGGGTGTATTCTGAGTTTATTGATTCCAATTAGTCTATTATTAGGACTAATATTGGCTACAGCCTATTCTATTTAGAATACCATGGTGGTGGTGTTGTATTTATTTGACAATAGCTAGCTGATTAGACAACACAACTTTTTGGCTTATGACTAAGGGCTCATGTTTAGGGAAGTTTTTGATGTTTTATCGCTTTATCATCATCATAATTATTATCATTATTAATATTCTGTTGGGAGCCGCCCAGAGTGGCTGGGGAAACCCAGCCAGATGGGCAGAGTATGTATGTATGTATGTATTTATGTATTATTATTATTATTATTATTATTATTATTAATAATAATAATAATAATATAATTCCCAGGGCCTGGGTGGACTATGTAAGAAATGATAGGATTTCATTTATTTGGGATATGAAGTGAAAATACAACTCCTGGCCAAGATCCTAAAAAAGGTAAAAATTTCAAAATAAGCTTAACAATTTTGCCAAAAAAAAAGCAAAAGAAAAAAAAAAGCAAATGGCAGCCATTGAGATCTGTTGCTACTGTTGCTACAGGCAATTGGATCTGTTGCGCTATGGATCTTAACTGCCTGAAGCGGTCACCTCATCATGCCTCATGGGTGGGCCGGCCCAAAAGCATTATTCAGCACAGCAGCTTGCACAACTTACTGAGGAAGATAGCGACACAATAAAATTCAAAGTACATAGTAACCATTATTTTCAAATTTATTCAAAATCCAAGCAAGACTGTTGAGTCAACCAAAGCAATGGGATTTGATCCAGCGATAACCAGCTTCCCAGAGCCCTATAGTCATTTACACCTGTAGTGCCCCCTAGCTATGAATGCTCCCCCAGGTAGACCCCCACCTTGAGGGGTGCCAGGTGCTGCCCACTTTGGGGTCACTGAAAATATTTCCCCTCCCCTACTAAAAAGAGCTTTTAGAAAGGGCTCCAAAACTGCGTGAACTCAGAACTTTTGAATTCTGCAACATTAAGGCCTGTGTGTGTCCCCACCATAGGAGTCAACTCCTAGGGGCTGAGTTCTCTTTGCTCTCCCCCCAATAAAGTATTTGAGCCCCTGCCCCAAAAGTTGATGTGCATTCAAAATAAAAAGTGTGTTTTGTGACATGTGATTAATTATGTGCGGTGGGGCCTGCTGCCCCATATTTTATTCATCCCTGATACCCACCCCTCGCTCCCAGTCCCAAGATCCAAGACCCTGCAAAAACCCACAAGGAAGACAAGAAGAAAGAAAAAACAACAGAAATTGAAAGAATCAGAAATTTTTAAAACAAAGAATGGGGAAATTTTACAATTTATTTTAAAAACCACTGTAAACAGTTAAAATTGTTATCATTTTTTATTTGTATACTGTCTTTACAATATTCAAGGCGGTTTACAAGCCGAAGAAACAAAAAATGTACGTCTTATAACAATCTAATGCAATAAAAATGTGATAATAAAACATAACTTTAAAATAGGCAACCTACATCAAAAAAGTAACATTCAATCATTATATAGTATAAAATAATATCAGCATACAAAAGTTAAACTGAAATCCACTCACCAGTTACAATAAATAATATCTAAACTATAACCAATAAAACAATGGCAAGCCACAGTACATAAAACAAAATAATACACATTGAAAAGCATTGGATTGGAATAGGACTTGTAGCTTAATGGCGAATTTTGGACATAATGGAGATGTAAAAGATTTGGATTATTATAAAAGATGCAGGAGGAAATGATTAATAAGAAGACCCACAAAGTGGACGAGGCAAGTCCAGGAGATTCTATGGAATCTTGTCTTTATGTTGTATATGTGATTGTAAAACTAAATTGGAAAACTAAATAAATAATTTTAAAAAAGAAGAAAGAAAAAAGTCCGAAGGGACCAACGGCGGAAGAACCCTTTCGGAGGAACTCTGCGCTCTTCGCAACTAGACCCGGAGTTGGGGGCGGGCCCAGTGACACGCAGCCCCGTCCTCGTGGCCCGATCGGCTCCTCCCGTTGGCGGCTGTCCCCGCCTGTCTCCTCCTTCGCGGAGAGAAGAGGCCGCGGGTGAGTGAATGTGTGAGGGCGGCCGGGGCCGGGCTAAAGGGGACCGGAGCCCCTTTTCTCTTTCAGTTTCCCTCAGAGCGAGGGCGAGGAGAGGCAGGAGGGGCTTGCGACCCCCCAAGCCGTGAAAAGGGCGGCGGCGGGGAGAGAAACCCGCGGCCGGGGAGTTATGTGGAGGCTTAGGATAAACATTTAAGGGGGGAAAAAAATTAAAATTAAATAAAATTTGTGTCAGGAAGATGAGGGGCGTCGCCCCCCTCCTTTTCGTCCCGTTTACACGAGCGCACACCCGTGTTTGGTGCCGCCCGGCCTCGCCTCTCGCCTGCTCTCCCTGCCCGAGAGCCATGAGGGGATGGCAAGGCGGGTAGCCGCGTCTGAGCGCCTTTCCAGAGCGACTCCCTTTCCGACCCTGTGAAAAGAGCGGCTGCTCTTGGGTTGAGGTGTTTAATCCCCCCCCCGTTTCCCAGCTAAATCCCTAACGGGCGCTTCCTCCACAGGGACTAGCGCCTTGACAAGTTCGCCCGTTTCCCGACGTTCCGGTTCTCGGGGCGTCACCCCAAATCCTGCTCCAGGCAGGGCTTTCTTTAATCGAAAGTAAACTGGCATCCCAAGCGCTCAGGAAAAAAAAAAAACACACCTTGTCAAAATCCCTACTTTTAATTAAGTATTTTTATTTATTGACTTGATGCTCGCTCGCTCTCTCACCCACCCATGGTTTTTGTAGCGGATCGAGGGGGAATTTCAGGGCAGTCCTGTCAAATGAATCAGCTTATTTCGAGAGGGAAGTCAACTAACTGCAGAGGGAGAGACTTGGCGTGTCAACACTGCAACGTTTATAATGAAAAAACACACACACACAGACACCACAATTTTTTTTTAATGGCCAAGCCAAATCCCGAGGAAGATTTTGGTACTATGAAAACTTCCCGTCAAACTGATGGTGAAGCAAAGTAGCAGTGGGAGGAGGAGGAGGAGGGAGAACATGACTTTTGAAGCCACCGTAGAATTCTCTGTACAGAATTGGCCAAAAAATTATTTTATAGCCTTAAAAAGGCCGTGGCGGGGGGCCACTGCCACCAACTTGTAAATGAGTCGTTGAGATGATGCAAATGGATAATTGGCGCGCACATATGAAAACTTTTTTTAAAAAATGCTTACTGGATTTCCTCCAGAAAGGGTAGATCCCGATTGAATTGGGGCAGGGGGGAGACTAGCATTTTGATGGCAGTAATGTTATGTAGGAGGGACGGGGGTGGTACTGTGGGTTAAACCACAGAGCCTAGGATTTGCCGATCAGAAGGTCGGCAGTTCGAATGCCCGCGAAGGGGTGAGCGCCCGTTGCTCGGTCCCTGCTCCTGCCAACCTAGCAGTTCGAAAGCACGTCAAAGTGCAAGTAGATAAATAGGTACCACTCCGGCAGGAAGGTAAACGGCATTTCCTTGCGCTGCTCTGGTTCGCCAGAAGCGGCTTAGTCATGCTGGCCACATAACCAGAAGCTGTACGCCGGCTCCCTCGGCCAGTAAAGTGAGATGAGTGCCGCAACCCCAGACCTAATGGTCAGGGGTCCCTTTACCTTTACCTTTACCTTTACCTTTACCTTTACCTTTACCTTTAATGTTATGTTGATGCTGCAAAATAATAATTGCATGCTGATTCTACAATAAGCATACATCTGGAATAAGTGTACATCTGGAAGCGCTTTTGTCTCAATGGCACCTTGAGGTATACATCTACAGTGGTACCTCGGGATGCGAATGGGATCCGTTCCGGAGCCCCGTTCGCATCCCGAACAGAACGTAAGATGCAACAGCTCGTCTGCATGTGTGCGGGCCGCGTTTCGCCGCTTTCTTGCATGTGTGTGACATCATTTTGACCGTCTGTGCATGCGCAAGCGGCGAAACCCGGAAGTAACGCGCTCCGTTACGTCCGGGTCGCCACCGAGTGCAACCTGAAAGCACTCAACCTGAAGCGTATTTATCCCGAGGTATGACTGTAAATGCATCATATGAATGCCCTGGATAAACAGCTTTCAACCACATGTATATCTGAGAGGTACATCCGTCACTTTGCCCGTGCCTCCTTGGTGGAGTCTGACAGCTGTATACACTTGCATTTTTCTGCCCCGACAGTGTACACACTGGGAAGTATACACTGGCTAATTATCGGTTCCCATTTCAGGGACCAATATATCCATATATGATAGTAAGATCATGCAACAGCTTCTGCAACTCAACTCAAATAGGGAGATTTTTATCTATGTACAGTATGGGAAGGGTGAGGTGTGGCTCAGTACATTTTTCTGCCTGATTTGGAGCAGCTGACTGCTCCCTAGCTCCCCTTATGGCGCATAATACTCAAAGCCTGCAAGGTATTTTGATGCCTGAGGCAGAAAAGCTCACTTAACTGTACTATTTTGGGGCACCCGCTAAAAACATTATTGTTTCGACAAGCCTACCCAGTTGCTTAGGAAGTTGAGGTAATTTTAATCTGTTTTAGTATTTTAACTTTTGTATGTTTTAAAGTATAGTAATTTTTTCTTGATTTTGTTTTATCTTTTTATAAACCAGTTTGAGGTGGTTTTGTTTTGTTTTGTTTTGTGTTTTTTGTGTGTGCAAACAAGCAGCATATAAATTTTATGAAAACAAACAAACAAATTCTTCCTAGGATTAAAGGATAACAATAGTACATTAAATAATCTTCTTCCTTTCGTGGCGCCCAAAATCAGCCACCTTACTTTGAAGATGACAATCGGCCTCTCTTAACTTGGCACAGCCTTAAATCATGATAAAAGCAGTGTTTTCTGAACCCTTAGTGATGCGTTGCATCAAGAAAACACTTGTTCCAGCTGGGTTTTGAATGTTTTTGTATATAGAAGTTGTAGATAGAACTTAAATCTCCCTGGAATCCTTGTTCTCTGTGTACTTGACTCTAATGTGTCCAAACATTTAAACTGCAGTCAACATAGCACTTACGTGGTGACACCACCTCCTTCGTTGCTTATCTGAACTTTCCCATGCAAATGAACGCTCACTTAGGAGGAAAATGGTAACTTGTCAAGACACTAGACTTGTATTATTTGCAAATCTAACTAAGGCATTTGAAGCATCAAGGAGTGGCTCAATCTTGTTTGACATGAGTATAAATCACACAGTATCCTAATTTGGTAACTGGAATTATCAACAGATTGTTTCTAAATACCGTATTTTTTGCACCATAACACTCACTTTTTTCCTCCTAGAAAGTAAGGGGAAATGTCTGTGCGTGTTATGGAGGAAATGCCTACGGGTGGCATGCCTACGGATTTTCCTCCTCTAAAAACTACGTGCGTGTTATGGTCGGGTGCGTGTTATAGAGCGAAAAATACGGTAATTTGAGAAGTGTTCCCTAGTTTTAGGATCATATGATTTCTGATCGTACAGTAGTATTAATATATCCTGAGAGAAGCTGGCTAGAGAGTCTCCATCTATTGTTATAGTATTGCTAATACAAGCTCTTACAATCAAATTTAAATAATGTTATTACCATAAATATATATTGCATGTATATATAAGCAAAAGAAAAAAAAGTCTTTTGAAATGTTACCTAATGGTACAGTGGTACCTCAGGTTACAGATGCTTCAGGTTACAGACTCCGCTAACCCAGAAATAGTACCTCGGGTTAAGAACTTTGCTTCAGGATGAGAACAGAAATTGTGCGGTGGCAGCTGGGGGACCCATTAGCTAAAGTGGTGCTTCAGGTTAAGAACAGTTTCAGGTTAAGAATGGACCTCCAGAACGAATTAAGTTCTTAACCCGAGGTACCACTGTATATTAATTTGATTTATACAGAGTCTATCTCTGTTATGCTTAACCAAGGGAGAGAGGATAACAACTGATTCACTTATGGCCTAGCCATTAATGCTGATGATGTAAAGTGCTAACAGCAGCACAGTTATCTTGGCCAAAGTTTGAATTGAGAAACATTAAAGATTTGCAGTGTACAAAGGATATTGCTATCTATTTTCGGAATTGGGTAAATGTGTTAACTTTGTAGCAGTGCAATCCTTTGCTATGCTGCTTTAGATTGCAACCCCTGGGCATAAGCCCATATTGAAAATAGGGGGGGGGGGGGGTTTACAAACAAATTAATTTGCCATTAATATGGGATTGTGCTCCATGGCTTCAACTACAATTCATTGGGACTTACTTCAGAGTAGACACAAGATTTCATAGTATGGTACATTTAGGAAACTATACTTTTTAATTTCACTAAATGAGATCTAGGGAACAAAATGCACTATTAAATAACTTAAACTGTAACTTTTCAATTCAACATTTTCATTAGATTAGACGGCTTGCCATATTTGATAGAAAAGTATATATATTTGGGTTTTTCTAATGCAGTCTTTACAGCTGAACTTTGTCAACCATGTGTCTATAATTGTAGCCTAACAAGTTATGTAGAAATACTGGAATATCCTTTCTTCAAGGCTGAAGGTGAAATGTTGCTTTTACCAAAGGAAAAAAACTGGGGGGAGGGGGGAAGCAAAAGAAAAGCAGGAGATAGTGCTACCCAGTTGTTGATTTACAGTAAATTGTATACCTTGAATGTTCATTTCTTCTGCAGCACTGAACTATTTTATTCTTTTTTCCTTCCTTTGGTAAGCCAGTTATCCAAAAGATGAAGATAAGCTGGTCAGCATATGACACATTTGAGGCGAATTTCAAACCACTTGTGGTGGTTGAGCTTGCAAAAGACACCAAAGATGAAACGAAAGAATGGCTGACACAAAAGATAATAGAAAAGAAGAAAAATGGAGGTTGGTACTCTTTACTTTTAAGGAAATCTCTATTTCTTAAAGAATGAAAATACAATTATACAAATACATTTTAAAACAGAGCAAAAATAGAACATGCATTATATATAGTTTATTTAAATATTTCTTAATGAAAAAGGATCTTATTCTGAGATTTTATTTATATAGATGAAAGTTGCATGGTTGAATATTATCTTGATACTTCATATTCAATTGATTGACAAATAAACACTCCTTTTTTGCTGAAATTGTGTGGTGAACATTTTCTTTAAGTCTCCTTTAATATTTGTGAGCCTAATTAGCAAGGCTGCCATCCACATTTGCACGAAATCATCTGTTTCTAAAGGTTGTTTTCATGTAAGCATTCATTTACAAAGCTGCAAGTCTTATTTGCTAAGTCAACTCCAGATGCTCTTAGATGAAATGGTTTCTCTAGGTCCATTTCAGTTGGGTTTTTGATTTTAGAACTGAGACTGCCAAAATAAAGACACTGTTCTTTCTCTTCAGCTGCTTTTTATCTCATTGACTGTAGCAACCTTGGATGCTGTTGAGGGTTCTATTCGCCAGTGCTATTTGTCATCTACATGAAAGCACTCGGCAAGGGCACCTAGATACAGTGGTACCTCGGGTTAAGTACTTAATTCGTTCCGGAGGTCCGTTCTTAACCTGAAACTGTTCTTAACCTGAAGCACCACTTTAGCTAACGGGACTTCCTGCTGCTGCTGCGCCGCCGGAGCACAATTTCTGTTCTCATCCTGAAGCAAAGTTCTTAACCTGAAGCACTATTTCTGGGTTAGCGGAGTCTGTAACCTGAAGCGTATGTAACCTGAAGCGTATGTAACCTGAAGCGTATGTAACCCGAGGTACCACTGTATTTCAACTAAGATGTTGCCAATCTGCAGTTGACACTCCGCTCTGTCTCTCCTTTTTATCAAATCCAGAAGAGGTAGGTAGGTATTTAAATCAGTGCTTGGCCATGGTAATATACTGGATGAGGGCCAATAAACCCTGCAGCCCAAGAGAGTCTATTTATTGAGAATTCATCAGGATTTGCTTGTACAAAAGTTATGCAGGGGTTAGATTGTATGCAGTCTTTATTGAGCATTCATCTGCTGTTTTTCAGCGGATTTGTTGCGCTAGGGAAACAGAGCACTTTAAATCCACTTTAAATTCTGGTCTCCCTCCTGAAAAATAGTGACAGCCTGGAGGTTTTGATTTGATTTAAGATTTGTCTTTTGCTTTCCCAACGACAAACGTTGAGCTGAAAGCAACTCACAAAAGCATTAAAGCAACAACAAATGCTGCAACTATCATACCAAACACAGCATATAAATAAAACAAACAACAGTAACTGTTTCAGCAAAACAATTAATACAATTCAATGGTGTCATAGAAACTCATAATATTGCCAGTATGCTTCCTAATCACATGGAACCTAAATCCAGAACAGCAAGAAATGGATTAGCTGTTCCATGTTGCTGCCCTTAGATTAGAAAAAAGAGTTATTTTTAATGGATGACTCATTCAGCTGCTTGAGTGGTGTTCAACCTGTTCTAGAGGGGATTGCATTCCCCCTGAAGCAGGGCTGGGGAACCTGTGTCTCCCAAATGTTGTTGGACTCCCAACGCCCATTTGAGACAGCCAGCATGGCCAATGATCAGGGGTGGTTAGAGCATCTGGAGGGTACATTTCCCGACCCCTGTGCTTGCAGCATTATCTGCGGAAGCACAATTAGCCTCTAGCTCGTCAGTTTAGGCTGATTTACCAACCATGGCCTTTCCTGGACAGGTAGCTTTACAGCAATTATCCATGCTCTCTTAACCTCTCTCTTGGGTTGTTTTTCTTTTCCCCATCAGCCAAGGGCTCCCTCGTCCTATTGCTTCTCTGTTTTTAACTACAGTGGTACCTTGGGTTAAGTACTTAATTCGTTCCAGAGGTCCGTTCTTAACCTGAAACTGTTCTTAACCTGAAGCACCACTTTAGCTAATGGGGCCTCCTGCTACCGCCGCGCTGCCGGAGCCCAATTTCTGTTCTTATCCTGAAGCAAAGTTCTTAACCTGAAGCACTATTTCTGGAGTGTGTAACCTGAAGCATATGTAACCTGAAGCATATGTAACCCAAGGTACCACTGTACATCCATCTTACATGGTTTTTCTTTTTTTGTATATAATTTGTATTAGATTTTCTGTTTTACAATTTAAAATACTCATTTTACATCCTTAAGATATCAGTGACTTCCCTTCTTCTCTTTCCATGGTTCATTTTACATATCATAAATCCCTGCATATTTTACAAAAACTATGTCATTCAGTATTCCATTATTGCATCCATCAAAACTTATTTACACTGTTGAATTTATCTTAATGCTGCCAGCGTTTTCTGCTGTACACAATTATTTCCCATATATTCAATAAACATTTTCCAATCTTCTTTAAACATGTGTTCTTCTTGTTCTCTTATTCTATATGTTAAGTCTGCAAGTTGTGCATATTCTGCCAACTTAAGTCGCCATTCTGCTTTGGTTGGGACCTCGCTCATTTTCCATTTTGGGGCTAACAAAACATGGGCTGCAGTGGTAGCATACATAAATAACCTTTTCTGACACATGGGAATTTCAGTCTGAATTATCCCCAACAGAAAGGACTCTGGATTTTTTGGGAAAAGTACTTTTAAATTATTTGGGAAAGTATTCTTCCCCCCAATTCATTATGGATCATTTCCCAATACTCTTTTACCCTTTTACAAGTCCACCACATACGAAAGAACGATCCCTCAACCTCTTTTCACTTAAGTGGCTTTTCTTAAAAGACACACAAACCATAAGCATCATTGAGATTCTTATATGCAAGGTGTGTACTTGTTCCTTAGTTGCTGCTCGCAAGCAGAGGCTTGTGCTCCACTTGCCTTTTAAATCTATCAAACTCTGGCCACAATCCAGCCAAACTTTAGTATTTTAAAATCTTAATGATTTGATGGTTGGATATTTAAGTATGTCCTTACTACTGAATGTTCTGCTTTATTATCTTGATAACACAAACTTGTTCTAAGGAATCATTTCTATATAACCCTTTAGATGCTGTGCCTCTTAAACTCAGCCTGAGCAATGCATGAGTCTAATTCATTAGGTATTTAAAATATCTTATATTAAAATTACATTCCGTTTAATTTCTTGCCTTATTTTGAAGGAGCCCAGCTTTTGGTGAAACCCTTGATGGCAGATGGGAAGAAAATAGAAGGGAACCAGAATATTTATCTTGTTGGAGCGTCTCACTTGAGGCTGCTTCTGGGAGCTGAAACGGTGGGGTTGGTGAAAGAATGTAACGATAACACAATGAGAGCCTTTACATATACTGCTAGAAAAACCTTCAAAGATTTTGCAGGTAAATCAAACTGTTTTTAGAATTGTTTCCAACATAATTGCATGTTTTTGCTTTTTAGGGCATAAAAGCCATTTAAACTGAACATTGAACTTTCACCTCTCCGTCATGAAAATATATGCATTTCTGAGTTTTGAAATGTGATCTTGCTTTTCTACATTATGTGGAAATTGGTTAGCTTAATTTTCATGTCATTACTATAAAACCTGTTGAATTTTAAAATTTGACTATTAAGCAACTTTTTAAAAAAGTAGATTCCAGTGTTTTTTAATAAATGGATCTGAACAAGTAGCTATCCATTGTAGGGGGCTGGAGGTTTGACACTGTAATACAAACTTCTTTGAGAGTAAGTTTCATTGAACTCTATGAACTTTTCTTCTAATTTGACTTTTCTAGGATTGCATTTTCATGTCTTGGTTAGTTATTTCCTTAAGAGACCTCTTGCTTTGGTGACATACTGTGCCTCCCAGATAATTGCTTCCTCTAGGAATTTTGCAAGATAAGAGAACACACGTTCAACCATATCAACTCTTTTCTGATTTAGAGGACAATCATGATTTCCTTACAATGGCAGAGTGTCAGTACATCATCAAACATGAACTTGAAAACCTGAGAGCCAAAGATGAAAAAATGATCCCGGGTTATCCTCAGGCAAAGCTTTATCCGGGAAAGTCAATTAGTGAGTAACTTTGCATTGAAGTTGTTAATTACATAAGCTCTGATATTGGGGAAAAATGGATGTGAAACCATAATTTTCGTTAGCTTTGGGAGAAAACTTAGGTATTGCAAGTTGGCATGTGCAGTTTGCCACAGCTTCTGCTTACATTAATTTTATATAACTAATTCCTATTATTCCTTGATGGAACAACCTAAAAGAAGTCTAGACATGCCTAGCAGCTTAACTTCCTTAACATATTTTGATTGGTCCTTCTGTAGCAGGTAGGTTTTAGGTTTTATTTATTCTGCACTTAGGAGCTGCTTGCTCCCATCACTATAGGCAACAAGTCTATTTCATAATATTTGGCACTAGCAAAAGTGCAGACATGTAGGAATATTGTATCCAAATTGAATTCCATTATTTATGTAATGTTTCTAGAGCTTAGATCTGTGAACATGATTTGATAGAAATTTAGAATTGAGCTCATGGATCTGCCCTGGAAAAAGTAAGTCTGATACTTAAGTGGATTTATTATCAAATTACATGCCTGCGTAGGCTTTCTGGAACAAAAAAAATTGTAAGAGTTGCCAAAAACTCTACACAGTCGTACCTTGGATCCTGAACACCTTGCAAGTCAAACGTTTGACTCCAGAACTGAACGTTCTTTGGAACCCGAATGTCTGACGTGGCTTCCATGTCTTCTGATTGGCTGCAGGAGCTTCCTGCAACCAATGTGAAGCCATGCCTTGGTTTCTGAACATTTTGGAAGTTGAACAAACTAATGGAATGGATTCTGTTCGACTTCCAAGGTACCACTGTATTGTATAACCTATGCAATTGTTGTTGTTTTGTTGTTGTTTTATTTATACCCTGCCCACCTGGCTCTCTGTGTGGGAATATGATACCAGGACTAAAAACTATAATAAAAAATATAGATTGAAAATGTTATTCAGAGAATCATTTAGTGTGGTCTGGATAAGATAAGTCAGATGAAGCATATTTATTGTGCTACATAAACCATTCCAGAATTAAGACACTGTCCCTCATTTCTTTTTTTCTTTCAGTGCGAAGGCTAATATCCAATGGTATTCTACTTCAGATTTTTCCACTTCATGACCCAGAAGAACTAAAGAAACTTGGACATACCTGGTACAAAAAACTGAAAATTAGCTACCAGCCTTTAGGTAAGATAGCCTTACAATCTTGCCTTCTTCTGGTATGAACTGTGCGATTATATTGGGGCCTCATTACTTATAAGGCTATGTACATCAGCCTTTGATGTGAGATACAGATTCAAGACCACAGCATACCAGAACTGTGTAAGCAACAAACAGATTGAGAAAGTTCACCAACAAATAGTCTGCGAAGGTACAGAAAAGTAACTTAGGTCACGTGTTGAAGGGGACCGGGAAGCAAAACCAAAGGACACTAGCCAATCTGTCCTGAAGGAAAATTCCCTCTGTTTAAAGAGATTTAGACACCATGACAAACTTGCCTCCCTGCAGCACCGCAGGAGCTCACCAAGTGAAATGGCACAGTCCTTGTTCACATTAAGCCAGAGTTTATTTTTAACCATGGTTTAAAACACCAGGGCTTCGTCACAGTGTACTGGATTCTTACTTTGTTCCAAAAGCTTTTATGTCTGGACTTCCTAAAGCGGCTACCCTTGGAGCACAAAGAAAGCTCAGTAGCGCAAACTTCCACATTGTTCCACAAGTAACTGGAGCGCTTAAAATCAGGCAACAGTTAGAAGGATCCAACGGTACTGGCAAAAGCCAGAACTGCTTCTACAGTAAGCTGACTGGGGGAAACCATTGTTTCATAAGAATTTGTCAGCTGCAAAGGCAAGCCCATGCCAAAACGCAACAGAAGGAAACATAAGGTGATGAGTTAACATGCCATATTTTTGAAGGATGGCTCAGTATTATTTTCCCAACAGCCAGCTCTCACACAATACAATCTAATGCATGTTTACGTGGAATTAAGTTATTCCATGTTCAATTGAGTTTACTCCCAGGTAAGTGGAAAAATAAGTGCAGCCTAACTCAACTTACTATGGTTGACAAGGAGTGTCACAAACTACACTGTACATTCAGCACTTAACCTTCTTAAAGCTGTTAACAACTCTCCCCAAACTAACAGACATTAATACTTTTCCTATCCTTATTCTACGCAAGAGCAAATTTCACAAGAAAAAGTCAAAATAAAATAGAGGCTCATATACAAAGCACTAAGATACCAGTACATGCTTAAGACTAGAGACATTAATACTAATGGAGTGCTTTAAATTAGCAATCCCATTTGACTAATGGGTCATGCGTATCTGAAGAAGTGTGCATGCACACAAAAGCTCATACCAAGAACTAACTTAGTTGGTCTTTAAGGTGCTACTGGAAGGAATTTTTTTATTTTGTTTCAGCTATTCACGTTAGATTTTGCTCTCTGCGTTACCCCAATCCACCTACTCTTGCTTTTAGTCAAACTGTCACTCTGAAACAACATGATCAAATGACTCTAGCAAAGAAAATGCTGATAATTGCACTTCGTAACCCACACCTTTCACCACAGGAAAACATCCATTAGGAAACTAAACAACAAATTCCCTTCTCCCCACTGCAACCTTTAAAGAGCATCCATCCCCATGTAAAAAACCAAAAAACAAACCACCAACCATTTCCCTCTGATCTGTATGGTTATTACCCTGCTCTGTCATGGGATTTAGTTTGTCTTATCCTGAGCTTGAGCTAATATAAATGGGCATTTCACATTGACAGACTAACAATGGAATCCCAACCAAGTCTAGTCGAAAGTACATCTTACTGAATTCAGCAGGGCTTATGCCTAGGAAAGTGGAGTTAGAATTGTAGTTCATGTAGGTTCATGTGATTTATGTGTGCTTTTTAAAATTACTGAGCAATTGGAGACTGCCTGAAATTGTCTGCACCTGGGAGCAGTTGCATACAACCAGATAAATGTGCATTTGCTTGCCACATGGATCAGGTGTGGAAATACATCCTTTCAGCAGTTGGAAACGGCCTGGAGAAAACTGCCTAGTTGTGCCTGATTCATGTAGTGAGCCAGATGATTTTGGAAAGTGGTCCTAATTTACACTTATCACTGCGCTTGCAAAGCAACAGCTTAAACTCTGGCATTGCTCTATTTTTGAGGAAAATGAGGTACAAATGATTAAGTACCCCATACACTACATAAGGCACTTGATGCTTCAGAATGTAATACAGTGGTACCTTGGTTCCCAAATGGCTTGGCTCCCGAGCAAATTGGTTCCTGAATGCCGCAAACCTGGAAGTAAGTGTTCCGGTTTGCAAACGTTTTTTGGAAGCCGAATGTCTGACATGGCTTCCACAGCTACCGCTTGAGTGCAGGAAGCTCCTGCAGCCAATTGGAAGCCGCGCCTTAGTTTTGGAACGGTTTCAGGAGTTGAATGGACTCCTAGAACAGAATAAGTTTGAGAACCAAGGTACCACTGTAACCCTTTTTATTTTTTAAAATGCCCAACATCTAATGTAAGCCTGTCAAATTTTGTGTGTATGATACTTACATTTATTCTCTTTGTTTTCCCACAGATGAAATTCGCTGCTATTTTGGCGAAACCATTGCTTTCTATTTTGCCTTTTTGGAGTATATCACATTTGCTTTGGTTCCAATGGCTATCATTGGGATTCCTTATTATATCTTTGATTGGGAAGATTATGACAAGTATGTGCTGTTTGCAGGATTCAACCTGGTTTGGTCTGCTATTCTCCTTGAACTCTGGAAGCGGTGTTGTGCTCTCATGGCCTACAGGTGGGGGACACTTGTGATGAAGCGACAGTTTGAGGAGCCCAGGCCAGGGTTTCATGGAGTTTTAGGCATTAATCCCGTGACTGGGAGAGAGGAGCCGGTATACTCTAGCTTCAAAAGACAGTTACGAATTTATTTGGTCTCCTTACCATTTGTGTGCCTTTGCCTCTACTTCTCACTTTATGTCATGATGGTTTACTTTGAATTGGAATACCAGGCACATTTATATCATGAAGAGAACCAATCCGAATTAAGCAGCTTAATATTGTATGTGCCCAGCATAATTTATGCTGTTGTGATTGAAGTTCTGAACCGCATCTATAGATACGCTGCAGAGTTCTTAACCTCATGGGGTAAGATTTCTCTCTTATTCTCTTATGTTGAATCATGTTCTAAGATATTGTCGATTCAATGATCATGTGATTGTTTGGCTGTTATGAAAGAACCTCTTTATTATGTGAGCTATAATACCTATCACTGTGAAGGAAGCTTATAGCAAAAAGGTTGCGCTAGAAACAATTTAGAGAAATTTGTTTGTGCCAGATAAGATGCCTATAGATGTGTGATATAGATAACATTTTTGTTCAGTCATGTTGGCCCCTCAAGAATCCCCTCCCCTCCCACTCCCCCTTTTAGAAACATTAAAGCCAATACAGATTCTTAAATAATCTGTGGGCCGCATTTTAAACAATTAACAGTGAAATCATATATATATGTCTACTTAAAAGTAGGCTCTGTTTAGTTCAGTGACACTTATTCCCACCACCATCCTAATACAAGTGTGTGTATAAATTAGTGGAGACTGAAGGTTTTTTTTCCCTAGTTGGGGTTAGTGACCTGAACACAGAAAACAAAAACTCAGCCTATGCTCTCATCTTGGGGTGGAATGAAGCCAGAACTATGTGATCTGAGGGCTCCATACACTCTTCTCCTAAAATACATTTTATGAGGACAAACTGGCAGCTGTTGTATATTTGTAGGAAGAAAATGTTTTAATTGTGCTTAACACGGGAGAACACCCTGATTGAATGCTTGCAAAAGTGCAAGGAAGACGCTGTTGTTCGTCTCATGCGCTGCAATCTGACAATAGGGGTTTCCATGACTGTGCAAAACAGAGGTAGAGCTGATTGCTAGACCATGGACAGGAGCAATCCAGTATCACCTGAGCTCTGCAAGTGTGACTTTCTCCCGACAGAAGGGCAGAGTGCTTGAGGACCGGGAAACCAACATGCTTGTTCCAAAGCTATTGTACTACCAGTCTTACTGTATGCTTGTGAAACATGGACCAGTTATAAATGCTATCTCCAACTCCTCAAAAGATTCCATCAACAGTGTCTCTGAAAAATGTTACGTATGACTCGTGAAGTCAGGCGAACTCATTTCAGTGTACTGGAAGAAGCAAAGATCACCAGTGCCGAAGCAATGATTCTTCAACATCAACTTCGTTGGATTGGTCATGTTGTGCAGATGCCAGATTATCGTCTTCTAAAGCAACTACAGTAGAACCTCTACTTACGACCGCCTCTACTTGGGCCTGATCCAAGTTGCGACCACGGAAAACCCAGAAGTACCGTAAATACCGGGTTTGCTGCAATTTGCGCACACGCAGAAGCGGCTTCTGCTGTTTGCACATGTGCAGAAGTGGCTTCTGCTGTTTGCACATGTGCAGAAGTGGCTGCCACCGTCTGCACATGCACACAATGGTGCTTCTACCAGCAACCCGTTTTGTCTAAAGGATAGGCCGCCGGAATAGATTATGGTGCTAAGTAGAGGTTCCACTGTAATCTATTTCGAACTTAAAAATGGAATGCATAAAGACTCTCTCAAGGCAAATCTAAAGAAAATGTAGTACAGTGGTACCTTGGGTTAAGTACGTAATTTGTTCCGGAGGTCCGTACTTAACCTGAAACTGTTCTTAACCTGAAGCACCACTTTAGCTAATGGGGTCTCCTGGTGCTGCCACACCGCTGGAGCACGATTTCTGTTCTCATCCTGAAGCAAAGTTCTTAACCTGAAGCACTATTTCTGGGTTAGCGGAGTCTGTAACCTGAAGCGTATGTAACCTGAAGCGTATGTAACCCGAGGTACCACTGTATAAACATAGACAACTGGGAAACACTGGCCTGCAAGCGCTCCAATTGGAAAACAGCCTTTACACTGTTTCCAATCAAAACCGGAGAGGTTAGCTTTCTTTTCCTGAGCGCCTGATTATCTGGACTGGTGCCTGTCAGTCCCCATACTTCCCTAGGCAAGGGATGCGTTAAAACCCTCCGCCAGCAACACTTATCAGCTGCAGGTCACCCCGGCCTGTGTGCGGCTCCTGGTCTTGAAACTTTAAAGCTTCAAAAGTAGAAAAAAACGATCCGGAGACAAGTTTACTCATTTTTGTTTTTTGAGCAGATGTTTTGCAGAGCCAAAGTGCGCCTCCACGTCAAGAGGTGAAATGGAAAACCGCTGTCAATCGAGGCAAAAAAAATTCCCCCAAAGCAAACCCAGAAAGTGTTGAGCCAGTAGAAATGCTGAAATGAACTCTGCCGATATCCATTTCGGGGAACCGCAGAGGAAGAGGGAGAAGCCTTGTCAGCAGTGCTGGGAAGAGGGGAGAGACTTCCCAGAATCCTCTGCAACCTGGCCTTATCCTGCAAAGCTGTCCTTTGCCATCCTTACCTGGTCTTCCCTCCTCTTCTGTTTGCCACCTACCTCCTTGAGGTCTCCTGAGTCGCATAAGGTCTTGCTCTAGTAAACTTGGTGGTCTAAGTTCAGCTGACTGTCCGAGCCAGTGTCTCTCTAGGGGGCAAGGGGTTTATTCCCATTTGTGGTCCTCCTGCACACAACTTCAGAGTCGCCGATATCCATTTCGGGGGAACTTCGTAGGCAGAGGAAGAAGACCTGTCAGCAGCACTGGAAAGAGGGGAGAGACTTCCCAGAATTCTCTGCAACCTGGCCTGACCCTGCAAGGCTCTCTTTGGCCACTCTGTCTGCTACGTACCACATCCGTGAGGTTTCCAGAGTCCCCCAAGGAGTCATCCTCCTAACCTTCGTTGTCTACGCTCAGGGAGCTGTCCGAGCCAGCATCCATTTCGGGGAACTGCGGAGGAAGAGGTAGACGCCCTGTAAGCAGCACTGAGAAGAGGGGACAGAATGTGTGGCAGCTGCTACACTCGGAAGCTACAATCGGAGGCTAACAAGAGGGAAGGTGTCAGCGTGAGGAAGAGACAGGCGTGGATCAGAGAGGCAATTTGTGCAAATTGCCTCTCCTTTCCAGGAAACTAAAACTTGGGACACAGACTTGTATCGGACACCAGAGTAGACCCATCAAAATGAATGAGCACGTAGAACTGTGACCCATGACTCTGAATGGGTCTACCCTGAGTGGTATCTAATGGGAACCACGGCATGTTTCCAGAAAGAGGAATTTGAATGGGGGGGGGGGGAAGAGAATGATTATTTTTTATTAACTCATCTGCTATAAATGGCTTCTCAGCTCTTTCCAACCAGTAACACAAACATTAAAATACAGGGCACCCATAATGAAAACAGCACAATAAAACAAGGACTCAAAGCCCCATTAACAATTGGCAGTTACCAAGAGAGATCAGTCCCCTCACCAGTTTCCCCGCTATTGATCTCCAGAATTTGCTGATGCGCAATCTGCTTTTCTTGCTTTTTCAAGCAAGGGAGGATTTTTAAAATTTAAGCCTTTTGCGGGGAAGGGTCGCTTTTTACCAATTCTGTCCAAACCTGACAAACCTGCTGATCCACAGCTCCTTAACTGCAAAGGTGGGTTGGGGTTCTGAGGCGACATCATAAACGGGTTCCGGATGTGGGAATGTACTGGGTAGTAGGAGAGGATATTCAATATTATCCTTCCTACTCATGCTAGTGAGCCATATAGTACAGTGGTGCCCCGCAAGACGAATGCCTCGCAAGACGGAAAACCCGCTAGACGAAAGGGTTTTCTGTTTTGGAGGTGCTTCACAAAACGAATTTCCTAGGGGCTTGCTTCGCAAGACGAAAATGTATTGCGAGTTCCTGCGGTTTTTTCCCCTCCCCCCCTTTTTCTAAGCCGCTAAGCCGCTTATCTGCTAAGCTGATAAGCCGCTAAAAGCCGCTAAGCCGCTAATAGCGCTAATCCGCTAAGCTGTCAATAGGCTTGCTTCGCAAGACGAAAAAACCGCTAGACGAAGAGACTCGCGGAATGGATTCTTTTCGTCTTGCGAGGCACCACTGTAGAACTCATTCCCCTTCACACAACAGGAAGCTAGTTGCAGATTTGAATCTCTTTAGTTAAGCAATCTAATCTGTCTGATCCTGGTAAATCCCCCTTTGTTCCCTTCTAATAAGAATAAAGACAAAGGATTCTCCCTTCTAAATAATGAAAACTTTACTTACATTCAGTTCACAGTATGATCCCTGAAGGCAGGCTTTGGCTTGTAGTTACAGATACATAGAAAGGTGTGGATTCATCCCAGCAGTGCAGTTCAAGAGAAGCAAGTGGCTCCGAGAGGAGAAAGATGGCAAGAGAGTCCAAAAGAGAGAGATGGCTGTGTGACTGGACCTTTTGTTAGGTCTGCCAGGGTCACGCCCACCTACCTGGTCACATGCAGGTGGAGGATGCTCCAGACAGGTGTAACAGGAAGTTCAACTTGCTGGATCAACACCCCCCTATCTTGTGTCCACTCTAGGGAAACAAGGAATGTTGTAATTGACTGCTACAAGGATTACATCCCACATATTTTACTCTGTTATATACAGTTATATACACATTGCTTTTTATCTTTCATTTAAAATATAGAATGATAATGATAATGATGATGATGATGATAATGATAATAATAATTGTGCTTAGCATAAATTGCATCTATTGTGCTTTACGTTTATGTATGTTTCGTTAATTGGGATTTTTTTGGTTAAATTTCAGAAAACCATAGATTGGAGTCTTCATACCAGAATCACTTAGTTCTGAAGGTCCTGGTGGTATGTAGAGTCAGAAATACTTTCTTCTTATTTGGGAATAGCTCTTGTCAGGATCCATTGAAATGAGGAGTTTGATCTTTGGCTCCAAACCAGTATATATTTTTTAGAAATGTTTCAAGCGAAACACACTTTAATGTGTGCACGAATAAACATAAACTCTTACTATTTCAGTGGCGTTTA